>NC_090355.1:8701749-9320627 GCF_035084215.1 Heptranchias perlo | reverse complement strand
CAATTTGTGTGCAGCAAGGTCCCACAAATAGCAATGAGATAAATAACCAGATAATGTGTTTTAGTGATGTTGATTAGCAATATATGCTGACCAGGACACTAGGAGAACTCTCCTGCTCGTCAAATAGTGCCAAATAGTGACCTTTTATGCTCACCTGAGGCAACAATTAGGGCCTCGGTTTAATGTCTCATCTGAAAGATGGCATCTCCGACCATGCAGAATTTCCTGCACTTAAATGTTAGCTTAGATTACATGCTCCTCTCTGGAATAGGGCTTAAACCCATGACCTTCTGACTGAGATGACTATTACCACTGAACCAAGGAAGTAGCAGCAGAATCATTGGGAACAATGATTCTACTGCTTCTTTCATAAGAAACATTCTTACCGTAGTGAGATTTGGAAAACATAGGAAAAATTCAGGAAGTATTAGCTGAAAAGAAAAAAGTGCAAAGTCCTCACACTTCACAGCTGCTAAGTAAAAAAAACACCAAAAATTAGCTAAGAAAATAATAAATTAAGAAACTAACATCCACTGGACAATAAGAAAGATTGGAGGAAATTAGTTAAAACATGTACCTTTCTGTTCCATTGCACTGGGAGATGAAACAGTCGGACCCCAAATTTCCTTAAGATTTCCGCCAGGGGTGGTGAAAGTTTGGCAGAAGTAATCGGAAAATGGCAGGGACCCAGTTGTGCCGAGTCTCTGCCATTTCTAGCATTTTGTATGCGGTGAAAACTCTGCCCCTTACAAGGCTAATCAAAATTAATAAATAAATAATTGGAAAGGCTAATGAAATGTTGGCCTTTATCTCAAGGTGGCTGGAATACAAAGGGGTGGAAGTTATGTTACAGTTATGTAAAGCTCTGGTTAGACCCCTTCTGGAGTACTGCGTTCAGTTCTGGAAGGATATATTGGCCTGGGAGGGGGTGCAGCGCAGATTCACCAGAATGATACTAGGGCTAAAACGGTTAAATTATGATGTCAGGTTGCATTGATTAGGCTTGTATTCCCTTGAATATAGAAGATTAAGGGGTGATCTAATTGAGGTGTTTAAGATGATTAAAGGAGTTGATGGGGTATAGAGAGAGAAACTATCTCCTCTGGTGGGGGAGTCCAGAACAAGGGGGCATAACCTTAAAATTAGAAGTAGGCCATTCAGGCCTGACGTCAGGAACGATTTCTTCACACAAAAGGTAGTGGAAATCCGGAACACTCTTCCCCAAAAAGCTGTTAAGGCTGGGGGTCAATTGAAAATTTCAAAACTGAGATTGATAGATTTTTGTTAAGCAAGGGTATTAAGGGTTACAGATCCAAGGCGGGTAGATGGAGTTAAGATACAGATCAGCCACGATCTAATTGAATGGCGGAACAGGCTCAAGGGGTTGAATGGCCTTCTCCTGTTCCCAGGCAACAGCAACCTTAGGGCAGAACTGTGGTCAGCGACACCCCACGTTGGGAGATCCCACTTCCCCGGCTCAAATGGGACCCAGTGTTGGACTTGAGGCAGAGAGAGTTGAGGTGTAGCAGCTTCCAGAGGAGTGCAAATGGGTCCCAATAGGAAACGGGGATGTCCAGGCCAGTGAAGCGATTTTTTTTGGCTCCTTGCCTTTAACATGTGGTCTTCCTGGGTAGAAGTGCTGCCGGATGAGACTTGCGCCCAAATGGCTAATAGACAAGGAAGGACCTAACCCATGTGCTGGATGTATGTTTAATAAGCAGAAGTGAAGAACATAGGCGGGAAAGCTAGCGGTGCATGTTTACAGTGGGGGGACGTGCCTGCTGTTATAAATTGAATAGCCAAGTGAAGGATAGAATACTAGAGCCTGGTCTTCAGTTGCTTCCAAGCCTTTACTTCAGAGATTCCCCTTACACACACACCACACCCTCGATCAGCTCTCATATAAAAAGGATACAAGAGTCCCCAATTGACACACACCACCTGAATACAATTAACACTAATTGATATAAATCACATGATACAATTAACACTTCCAACCGAATTTCCTCAGGTTATTTACTTAAAGTCCACCTGTGGTAGAGATCTGCCGGACAGAATATAAATCCTATTGAAAGAAAATAACAACTTACATTTATATAGCACCTTTCATGACCTCAGGACATCCCAAAGTGCTTCACAGCCGATGAATACTTTTGAACTGCAGTCATAGTTGTATTGTAGGAAAACATGGAAGACAATTTGTGCATAGCAAGGTCCCACAAACAGCAATGAGATAAATAACCTGTAAAATCTTGTGATCCAAATAATTCATCAGCTTCACCGTACAGGATTCTGATGAATGTACAAAATAAGTGACTTTCGATGTTTCATTTCAAGGCATCAACAGCAGAATTGTTACATACTCTCATCATAATATAGTGGAATTGACACGGTGTGGTTTTTTTTGTAAGAATGCCTGTTCACTTGTCCTATAATACGAATTAGATCCCTTTTATTTACACGATTCCAGTAATCCATTCAGCTGCAAAGGCAGTTCCGCCATTCAAAATGTAAAACACGTTGCCTTGTATAAAATAACTGGGGGGAAAAAGAAACAACCTTTAAAGTTTCCTCATGGGTATGTGTCAATGTCCGATGCTGTCAACAACATGGATTACGTGAACTTGACTGTCGCTATGTCGGGTATCATCAGAACCATTGCAGTACATCATGCCCCGTAACACTCCCACAGCCATTTATTTTTCTCTGGTGTACGGTGTAACCTTGATGTGGTGCTCACATAACATGAGGGAACCCATCTCTGCTCACCAAACAGCAAGAATAAATGTCAGTTAGCAAACACGTTAAGAGACAAATCAATGCGGTCAAAATGTCTGAAGCATTCTGGTTCAATGCTAATTTAATTACTGAAAGCCCCTTGTCACAGTTTGAGGGTTTGGCTGCATCATTTCTTCAAGTAATGGCTTCTGCTGGATTTAAAAATTGTTATTATCACTCAGCAATTTTTCTTTCTGCTTGACAAGCAAATATTCACCAAGATTGGACATTAACCTTATTTTATTCCTTTTAATTCTGTTAAACTTTATGATATTCAAACTTTTGGCACATAACTCTTTTAACATGTACAAGGCAAGACCGTAAAAATCAGTTGCAAAAGGGTACAACTTTCTCCTCATGTCTTTTGGTCCATCTGGATTCAGATTTATTTCAGAGATGTTTGAAGATTCCTTCCTGTTCTTACTGAAGTGCATCAGGCAGGGTCTTCTTGATCTGTTTGTGATGTCAGCCTACATTAAAACTTACTGGAAGCGCAATCTTACATTTCGTGAGTTAGGCAATTTGCCAGTCAGAAATGTTGTTGGCTTGAATTAATACACGCTGGCCAACTGGACCAGATTCCAAATGTGAGTTAAGCACATTGCTCCTTCACCTCTGGAACCTGGGTTCAAATGCAACCCACGCTAATGCATGTCTCAACTCTGATCGTTGCAAGAAGTCAAATAGAAATCAATTTGTGCAGTGAACGTAGTTCCCAAGGGTGATAAATCCATCGCAGAAAACTGTCCAGAATTGGAGGCCACAAGGATGGCTGGGTATAGGAAATTGAGCTGTCATATGATACAGTAGGGAATGCGATTCATATCGTTTTACCAGGAAAAGAATCAGATGACTTTTACTTGTAACATTTTAGTTCTTTTAAGCTCTATCTTCAGGGTTACACTTGGCTCAACACGAACAACTTTTGTTGGCAGTTTATTCTACATATCTACCACTAGGAAGGAAAAACTTCCTTCTAATCTCAAATTTTATTTAAGGCTCATGAATTTTATCCTCGTGGCCTCTAGTTCAGCACTCACCATTCCAAATTCTGTTTTCGAAATCTGAATAATGTCTCCTCACGATCAACTCTGCAGCTACCTCTCCCTGTTTAAGTCTCTCCAGCTCAATTTGTGACCCATCCACATTACCTGCCTTGTTCAAGGTCGCAACATCCTGCCTGACTAACTCTGTCATACATTCCCTCGGCTGCATCCAATATTGTTAACTTCTCCCTCCTCCTCCATAGTTCATCTTCATAGCACTCTTGGATAAGTTCTGATTTGTCCTACTGCAGCCGCAACATCCTCTCCTCTTGTGCAACCAAAGTTCATTTGGAGTGTGCTCCATTCTTGGTTCTCTATCATTTTATATTACACCTTCATGACAATATCCCTCAGCACAGTATCAATATCTATGAATATGCCAACGGCAACCAATATCACCTCTCAGCCACAAGCTTCAGCTTCAAGGCTCAGGCTGTCTTACCTGACTGTCTGATACTAAGTTCAGAAGGAGTCAAAATTTCCTCCATCTCAACGTTAACAAAACTGAACTCATCCCTCTTTGGCTCCTGCAAACACCTGCATCTTTTTAGCCCTGTCTTCAGTTCCCTCCTCCCCAAATTCTTTACTGCCCCTGCTTTCGTCCACCTCTCTACCTATGCAAACAACATGTCTTTCTATGCAAGTGGTGCTATAAAAAATTCAAACAGCTGTTTTGCTTTCCTTTGATGAAAAAGCTTCAGTTCTGTTATATGCTTTTCACAACAAGGAACCTTAAACTCAGAGTTATCCTCGTTCTTCTCTAAACTCTGTCCCAATAGCAATGTCTTTAGAAGGTGGCTTACTGGCTGCCATTTTCCATTTTGAACTTTCTCATTCCCAACTGCTTGGGTCAGCATCTGCTGCAGATTCTCTCCTATTAGCTCCCCATCTTTCCCATCAAGCAACCAACTCAGACAAAACTGAAGAGCTGGCGTTTCAAAACCATTTAACAGTAGCTAAGTCAGTATTCACAGATTACAGTCCCGTTAGAAATGCTTGCCTAAGCAGTTATCAGTCAGCAGCATCATTCTTTGCAGACGAACTGGAGAATTTAGTCATCGATTCCAAGGGATACGCTCTAAAGCACAAAGTAAAGAATATCCTGTAGTTTATAATTACACATGAAAGAAGCACAGATCAATTAGCATTGTAATTGGTTTCCCTTTTCAAATAAATTATTTTAGTCTTTACAACTGTTTCCTTGCAGATTAACCTGCATTAATTGTGTATTGCAGCCGCTCCAGGCAGCCACTGTGTGATGGGCCCTCTTGATGTCTTCTCCCTGATAAAAGCTCTCCGTGAGGATTTCAGGAAACAAACCTGGATGCATTTCAAAATGCATTTTTAAGGTACACAATTAGTTCTGAATCAATTATTTTTTCTCTTTGGTGAATCTTCGAGCTGCACAAGGCGAGGAACATCAGTCCTGAGCAAATGAACATGTTTCTAATCTTGTCGGATGATATCAATAACAAGCATATCTCCAATCAGCTGGATGCAAAATAAAACTCTCCACGCTGGTTCAACAATATGCCCCACTATCAACCTCAGAAGAGCACCTCCTACTGCACCAGTGTGAGATTCTTCCCCATTTCCCACAGTTTCTGTCCTCATGCCTAAATGAAATTGCAATTTGAGTCCTAATTGGCACCAAATTAGGAGGCCATTTGGTGCTGTGGGTTCATGCCCAGAAAGAACTGTCCCAAACTCAATGTATATTGGACTCAAAATCTGCAGGAAGAGGAGGCTCCAATTCCATTATTCCGGGATGGATTTGAACCAGAGTCCCAAAGATGACAGCCAATCCCCATATCAATGTTGTCAATCTGAATTGCAAATATGAATGACTAGCAGCTGACAATGAATATTCAATTTCAAAAGTCCTATAATCCACGAAAGGTATGGAGCATCAACATCTCAAAACATTCGAAGTTTAGCTGAGCTCACATTTAGAAGTGCCTATTCTTTCAAAAAACAAAGTCAGCATGAAGTTGCACTGAGACAGCAACCCCTTGATACAGGAATGAGCCATTTGCAGTGCTCCATCGTCCATGCATACACCGAGGCAGTAGCTAATTGCTTTCCAATGCATTGTGGTCAGCAACAAAGATTGGACGTTCTTCAATAATCTTGTCTCTGGTGATTCAGTGGGAAGTGTGCTAGGTACTTGCCGAGCCCCTGGAATGCTACTGGAGACAGAAGTCTGTGTGCAAGTCTCTGGTGGGTGACAGAAGAGATTTTCACTGATCTCTGGCATGACCATAACAATCTCAAATTCAGACAATTAAAAATTCACTTCTGCTGCAGGCCAAGTCAAAACTGTTCCCAACACCAGACTTATTTTTAATGAGACTGTTACCCACAGCCAGTTGTGGGTTCAAGTCCTGCTCCAGAGACTTGACCACATAATCTGGGCCGACACTCCAGTGCAGTACTGGAGGAGTGCTACACTGGTTGGAAGTGCTAACTTTCGGATGAGACACGAAACCAAGGCCCCTGTCTGCCCTCTCAAGTGAATGGGAAAAAAAACGATGGCACTATTTCGAAGAAGAGCAGGGGAGTTCTCCTCGGTGTCCTGGCTATTATTTATCCCTCAACCAAGACCACAACAAGTTATCTGGTCGTTATCTCATTGCTGCTCATGAGACCTTGGCTCTGCGCAAATTGGCTGCTGCCTTTCCTACATTACAACAGTGACTACACTTCAAAAGTACTTCATTGGCTGTAAAGTGCTTGGGGACATCCCGAGATGGTGAAAGGAGCTGTATAAATGCAAGTCCTTTCTTTCTTCTCTTTTAAGCCCCAAAACCATTAAAACCCATAAATTATCCAGGTTCTTTTTCCAAAAACTTTAATACCATTCAATTTATAATGCAATTTATGATAATGTTTCCTTTTGTACGTCTGACATTCACCCTTCAGCTCCACATTCTGGGATTCTCTTCCGAATCTGACATTGAAATTGAAAAATCAGGAAATGGCAGACTTGCTAAATACTTACTTTGTATTAGTGTTCACAATACAAGATAAGGATAAAGTACTAGAAATACAAGGAAAAGTAAAAATAAATCAAGGCCAGGAATTTATTGGATTTAATAAGGAAATTATTAGGGAAGTATGTGAGGAAATTGTACGTACTCTGGTCATGATCTTCCAAAACTCTCTCGATTCAGGAATTGTCCCTTTGGATTGGAAAATTTCCAATGCCACTCCATTATTTAAGAAGGGTAAGAGAGATAAACTAGGAAATTATAGGCCTATTAGTCTAATGTCTGTTGTGGGGAAGTGACTAGAATCCATTATTAGGTATAGAGTGATTGAGCACTTGGACAAACATTAACTGATCAGAGAGAGTCAGCATGGATTTGTAATGGATAAGTCATGTTTGACGAACCGAGTGAAGTTTTTTGAGGAGGTAACTAATGTGGTAGATAAGGGAGTGTCTATGGATGTTATTTATATGGACTTCCAGAAGGCATTCAATAAGGTTCCACATAAGAGACTGCTAACAAAAATGACAGCACATGGAATTGGAGGTAACCTATTGACATGGGTTGGGAATTGATTAGGAGGTAGGAGACAGAGATTAGGGATAATGGGTATGTACTCCAATTGGCAGGATGTGACTAGTGGTGCCTTGGAGTTATCTGTACTGGAGCTTCAGCTTTTCACTATAATTATAAATAACTTAGAAGAAAGAATAGAGAGCAATCCATCCAAGTTTGCTGATGATACCAAGTTGATTACATCAAAACTACAGCGCAGAAACAGGCCATTCGGTCCAACTGGCCTATGCCAGCATTTATGCTCCACACGAGCCTCCTCCCTCCCTCCCTACTTCAGCTAGCCCGATCAGCATATCCTTCTCCCTCGTGCTTATCCAGCTTCCCCTTAAATGCATCTATGTTATTTGCCTCAACCACTCCCTGTTCTAGCACCTTCCACATTCTTACCACTCTTTGGGTAAAGAAGTTTCTCCTAAATTCCCGATTGGATTTATTCGCGACTATTTTATATTTATGACCTCTAATTTCGGATTGTTCTACAAGCAGAAACATTTTCTCTATGTCTACCCTATCAAACCCTTTCATTGTCTTTTCTAGAGAAAAGGGCCCCGGCCTGTTCAGCCTTTTCTGATAAAGTATATCCTCTCAGTTCTGCTATCATCCTAGCAAATCTTTTTTGCACCTTCTCCAGTGCCTCTATTATTTTTTTTTAATAATATGGAAGCCAGAACTGTTCACAGTACCCCAAGTGTGGTCCAACCAAGGTTCTATACAAGTTTAACATAACTTCTGTTTTTCAATTCCATTCCTCTATCCTATTTAGACTTTTATTATCCAAGTAGCATGCGGCCTCCTTATTCTTCCTACCAAAATGCACCACCTCATACTTATCTAAAGTGAAATTCATTCGCCAACTACACGCCCATTCTGCAAGTTTATTAATGTCTTCCTGTATTTTGTCACAGACCTCCTTGGTATTAACTATATCCCCAATTTTTTGTCAGCCACAAATTTTGAAATTGTACTTTTGATTCCCAAATCCGAATTGTTGATGTAAATTGTGGCACAGTAAATAGTGTAGATGGGAGCAGAAAGTTGCAAAGAGACATTGATAAATTAAGTGAGTGGGCAAAACTATGGTATTTGGAGTCCAATGTGGGGCATCTACTTTGGACCTAAGAAAGATTGATCAGAGTATTTTCTAAATGGTGAGAAGCTAGAAACTGTTGAGGAGTAGAGAGATTTAGGGGTCCAAGTACAGAAATCAATAAAAGCTAGTGGACAGGTACAAAAAATAATTAAAAAGCCTAATGGAATGTTGGCCTTTATCTCAAGGGGGCTGGAATACAAAGGGGTGGAAGTTATGTTACAGTTATATAAAGCTCTGGTTAGACCCCATCTGGAGTATTGTGTTCAGTTATGGGTATCACACCTCAGGAATTGATATATTGGCCTTGGAGGGAGTGTAGCGCATTTACCAGAATGATACCGGGGCTAAAATGGTTAAATTAGGGAGAACAGGTTGCACATATTTGGTGTGTATTCCCTTGAATTTAGAAGATTAAGGGGTAGTCCAATTGAGGTGTTTAAGATGATTAAAGGAGTTGATGGGGTAGAGAGAGAGAGAAAATATTTCCTCTGCTGGGGAGTCCAGAACAAAGGGGCATAACCTTAAAATTAGAGATAGGCTGTTCGGTGGTGATGTCAGGAAGCACTTCTTCACACAAAGAGTAGTGGAAATCTGAAACTTTCCCCCCAAAAAAGCTGTTGAGGCCGGGGGTCAATTAAATATTTCAAAACTGAAATTGATAGATTTTTGTTAAGCAAGGATATTAAGGGTTACAGAACCAAAGCGAGTAGATGGAGTTAAGATACAGATCAGCCATGATAGAACTGCATAACGGGACAGGCTCGAGGGGCTGAATGGCCTACTTCTGTTCTTACATTCCTAAAGCCCTCTAGCTTACTGCATCTTCAAAGACCTTCTCCTAAACTACCTATTGGAACAAGCTTTCTGTCACCTCCCTCAATTCTTGTCCCTGATCCCACTAAGTGTCCAATCACTTTGTTGTGAAGCACATTGGAACGTCTCGAGACATTAAAGGCACACTGTAAGTGCAAGGTGATGTAGCTGCTGCAAATTTGGTGTCCAGTTCAATATTGCCTCAAATGCCCAGTTGGTTCACCAGCTTCAAAACCTACCAGGAATCTCCTGTACCAGAGGTGACCTTTTGAAGAAACGCTTGCTAAGAACATGTTTGCCAAACTTGCTAGAAAGAAACTGTTCAGCAAAAAGAACAGCATTAGAAGTTGTCCAGGACTTTTATCCCATAATACACTGCATACAAGTGATCCAGCAATGCAGGGAAAATGTTTGCCATTTCCTAATAAAGACGATGCTCAGTTAGCACAGAAGATAAGAAAATGAAGTCTTATACAGTTATGAGTAAATGACAATAGTGATGAATTATCCCTGGTATTGTAATATTTGTGGACATACAATGTTCTTTATCATCACTTAACAGGCTTCCTGAAGAAACTGTAAATGACTTTTTTTGAGAGCAGCAGTAGCAGAATTTCAAAAATTTATGTGGCGTGTCTTTGTGTCAATATTTTTGTATAGCAATCATTGTCCAGATGATCGAAAAAGTGATAGTCATCTAAATAAATGGGTGTTATTTTCAAATTTAACAGTTTGAACGATAAATAAATGGACTTCAAACCGACTTAACTAAAAATGCAGCACTCAGCTCCAAACATCACACAAGGTCATTTGGATCCCAGGGCTGCCAACATTGATATTACTGAAAGGTTACTGAGAACTGAGCTTTATACTGCAGAGGCAATATTCAGCAAAGCCTGATTAGCCTGCAGAACAGACTTCTGGGAGTTTCTCTTAAAAGTCATCATACAAGAACAGGTTAAAGGTCATGGTAATACCACTGTGCACTAAAAGTGCTTTTGTCAAGGCCAAAAAAAAAATTAAAAGTGAAAAATGGGTCAACATAGAAATTTATGGGTACATGAGATCGATTGGTAGGCCATTACAAATTTTAAGAGGCATGTACGTTAACTATTTAAGTGATAGTTCAAGACACTGGAACATCATGCACTGAAGATATCAATAACTTGAATAATTAATGAGTAGAATTTAGGTATATGTAATGATCAATGATTTAAATTTTGTGTGTCATGAACTGAAAATAGATTGGTCACTCATACAACAAAAATAGCCATGCAACAAATAGTGTCCTCGGCCCAACCATCTTCAGCTGCTTCATCAACGACCTTCCCTCCATCATAAGGTCAGAAATGGGGATGTTCGCTGATGACTGCACAGTGTTCAGTTCCATTCGCAACCCCTCAAATAATGAAGCAGTCCGAGCCCGCATGCAGCAAGACCTGGACAACATCCAGGCTTGGGCTCATAAGTGGCAAGTAACATTCGCGCCAGATAAGTGCCAGGCAATGACCATCTCCAACAAGAGAGAGTCAAACCACCTCCCCTTGACATTCAACGGAATTACCATTGCCGAATCCCCCACCATCAACATCCTGGGGGTCACCATTGACCAGAAACTTAACTGGACCAGCCATATAAATACTGTGGCTACGAGAGCAGGTCAGAGGCTGGGTATTCTGCGGCGAGTGACTCACCTCCTGACGCCCCAAAGCCTTTCCACCATCTACAAGGCACAAGTCAGGAGTGTGATGGAATACTCTCCACTTGCCTGGATGAGTGCAGCTCCAACAACACTCAAGAAGCTCGACACCATCCAAGATAAAGCAGCCCGCTTGATTGGCACCCTATCCACCACCCTCAACATTCACTCCCTTCACCACCGGCGCACTGTGGCTGCAGTGTGCACTATCCACAGGATGCACTGCAGCAACTCGCCAAGGCTTCTTCGACAGCACCTCCCAAACCCGAGACCTCGACCACCTAGAAAGACAAGAGCAGCAGGCACATGGGAACAACACCACCTGCACGTTCCCCTCCAAGTCACACACCATCCCGACTTGGAAATATATCGCCGTTCCTTCATTGTCGCTGGGTCAAAATCCTGGAACTCCCTTCCTAACAGCACTGTGGGAGAACCGTCACCACACGGACTGCAGCGGTTCAAGAAGGCGGCACACCACCACCTTCTTGAGGGCAATTAGGGATGGGCAATAAATGCTGGCCTCGCCAGCGACGCCCACATCCCGTAAACGAATAAAAAAAAACCCTGTAATTACTTTCTACAGAATATAACTTATATCGGAGAGCATTTTATTTAACGCACGAAGTATCAATCCTCAATGACATTATCTAGTTACCTTAGTAAAGAGTAAGGAGAGATCTTGAACATTCATGTACGAAGGGATCTGACTGCAGGAAACGGATACCCCAAAATTTCTTTCCAAGGCTGGGCAAGCCAGATAGATGATGAACCCAGTCGCAGATGTAGCATGGAAACGTAGATAAAGAATGCAAAAAGTCCATCAAGCCCATCAATGCTACCCTTTCTGTTAAGACAGTGCAACCTCTTAAGGCTAACTTCCCCAATCTAACCGCGCAAAGAAAAGCATGTGACCAATTGTGGGAAAAACTTTGGGAAATTCCTTTTCAATTCCCTAAGGTAATCAAGCAAACACTTCTTCCAAAATTCTCTGGACTCAGCAAAGGTCCCAGCAGATTGGAAAACTGCTAATGTAACACCCTTATTTAAAAAGGGTAGTAGGCAAAAGGCTGGAAATTATAGACCAGTTAGCCTAACATCTGTGGTGGGTAAAATTTTGGAGTCTATCATTAAGGAGACAGTAACGGAACATTTAGATAAACATAATTTAATAGGAAAAAGTCAGCATGGCTTTATGAAGGGGACGTCATGTCTGACAAATTTGCTTGAGTTCTTTGAGGACATAACGTACAGGGTGGATAAAGGGGAACCAGTGGACGTAGTGTATTTAGACTTCCAGAAGGCATTCGACAAGGTGCCACATAAAAGATTATTGCTCAAGATAAAGAATCACTGGACTGGGGGTAATATTCTGGCATGGGTGGAGGATTGGTTATCTAACAGGAAGCAGAGTGTTGGGATAAATGGTTCATTCTCGGACTGGCAACCAGTAGCCAGTGGTGTTCCGCAGGGGTCGGTGCTGGGTCCCCAACTCTTTACAATCTATATTAACGATTTGGAGTAGGGGACCGAGTGTAACATATCAAAGTTTGCAGATGATACAAAGATGGGAGGGAAAGTAGAGAGTGAGGAGGACATAAAAAACCTACAGGGGGATATAGACAGGCTGGGTGAGTGGGCGGAGATTTGGCAGATGCAATACAATATTGGAAAATGTGAGGTTATGCACTTTGGCAGGAAAAATCAGAGAGCAAGTTATTATCTTAATGGCGAGAAACTGGAAAGTACTGCAGTACAAAGGGATCTGGGAGTCCTAGTGCAAGAAAATCAAAAAGTTAGTATGCAGGTGCAGCAGGTGATCAAGAAGGCCAACGGAATGTTGGTGTTTATTGCTCGGGGGATAGAATATAAAAACAGGGAGGTATTGCTGCAGTTATATAAGGTATTGGTGAGACCGCACCTGGAATACTGCATACAGTTTTGGTCTCCATATTTAAGAAAAGACATACTTGCTCTCGAGGCAGTACAAAGAAGGTTCACTCGGCTAATCCCGGGGATGAGGGGGCGGACGTATGAGGAGAGGTTGAGTAGATTGGGACTCTACTAATTGGAGTTCAGAAGAATGAGAGGCGATCTTATTGAAACATATAAGATTGTGAAGGGGCTTGATCGGGTGGATGTGGTAAGGATGTTCCCAAGGATGGGTGAAACTAGAACTCGGGGGCATAATCTTAGAATAAGGGGCTGCTCTTTCAAAACTGAGATGAGGAGAAACTTCTTCACTCAGAGGGTGGTAGGTCTGTGGAATTTGCTGCCCCAGGAAGCTGTGGAAGCTACATCATTAAATAAATTTAAAACAGAAATAGACAGTTTCCTAGAAGTAAAGGGAATTAGGGGTTATGGGGAGCGGGCAGGAAATTGTACATGAAGCTGAGTTCGGATCGGTCAAGGCCCTATGGGTGGTGGAGCGGGCCCAGGGGCTGAGTGGCTGGGTCCTGCTCCTACTTCTTGTGTTCTTTAGATTTGAGATTAGGGTCAGATCAGCCATGATCTTATTAAATGGCGGAGCAGGCTCGAGGGGCCGATTGGCCTACTCCTGCTCCTATTTCTTATTAGCACCAAGAGACCATTGTTACACATGAGGCATCACTAGATATGCTTAACTAACTCACGCTACTCCACCGATATGTCCCAATGTCTTTAAGAACATTGGACTGTACAGGTATCGCCTGATCATCACCAAGTTATAATTATGGCAGAATCTGATTCAAAGTTGAATTATGGAAACCAGAACAGAAAGAGTTCCACTCCCGCCGGCTTCCTGGCAGGATTTAAAATTGGCCCTTAAATCTCTTGGCGCACATATGAAGAATGGCTGCTTGGGTGAGAGCTTCCAGCACAAAGGGAAGCATACCACAGAGATTTTAAAAGTATAAAATAAAATTAGGATTAACACTTGTCACACCA
The DNA here is from genome assembly GCF_035084215.1 of Heptranchias perlo. NCBI lineage: Eukaryota > Metazoa > Chordata > Chondrichthyes > Hexanchiformes > Hexanchidae > Heptranchias > Heptranchias perlo. The sequence goes on along the minus strand of NC_090355.1, from coordinate 9,306,707 downwards.
ACTTTAAACTTTAGGTTCATAAACAAATGGCAAAGACTTAGCATGTGGAGGGGCTTTGAAAATTTAACATGCATAAGATTACCTTCGGATACCATTTTTTTTTCTGGTCACTTTCAGTCATATCTTTGCCAGACTTATCAGTTTTGCAGACCCTGATTGGGTTGAGTTGTAAAAGTGTGACTCAGTTAGGAGGAAGTCCTACCTTTTTTAAAATTAAGATTGACTCAGTGACAGACAATTGGTTGGCTCTTAATACTGTATATCGCTCAACCCACCCTTGTGCTTTTTGACAGCGTTGGGGAACAGGAAGAGAAAAGGGAATGAACAGAAATTGTGTATCTGAGGATTTTCTACTCATTTGTTTTTTTTGGAGGGGGTGTATAAATAATTACTTGAAATAACTTTTTATTAACATAAAATTGAAAAAAGAATTCTTTCTTTACCTTTAATGGACTCTTGTGGTACACATTCCCCTGACTGAAAAGGTAATCTACCAGCCGGTCCTGGCAATAACACTCCAATATTCACCACTGAAATGTATAGGGGGCGCAGCGTGATGTCACACTCCTAATCCTTCCTCCCGGTGCGGAACCTGACCTCCACTTTGCACCTCTCCATAGTTTCATAAGAAACACAGTGTGTTATAGATTATGACTAAGAACCAGCAACATGTGGCATGCCATGATGCTACCTCATAAAGCTCGTAAGATTTTTAATAGAAGGTGCAAAAATGCCTTTGTTCATTTTATTGAATTTGGTTCTAATGAAATGTATCTGGCCCTGGCTCACTCTGCTTCCCTCGGTTCTGATGTGACCCTGGCTCACTCTGCTTTCCATGGTTCTGACCTGGCCCTGGCTCACTCTGCTTCCCATGGTTCTGATCTGGCCCAGACTCACTGCTTCCCTTGGTTCTGATGTGACCCTGGCTCACTCTGCTTCCCTCGGTTCTGACCTGGCCCTGGCTCACTCTGCTTCCCATGGTTCTGATCTGGCCCAGACTCACTCTGCTTTCCTTGGTTCTGATCTGGCCCAGACTCACTCAGCTTCCCTTGGTTCTGATCTGACCCTGGCTCACTCTGCTTCCCATGGTTCTGATCTGGCCCAGACTCACTGCTTCCCTTGGTTCTGATGTGACCCTGGCTCACTCTGCTTCCCTCGGTTCTGACCTGGCCCTGGCTCACTCTGCTTCCCATGGTTCTGATCTGGCCCAGACTCACTCTGCTTCCCTTGGTTCTGATCTGGCCCAGACTCACTCAGCTTCCCTTGGTTCTGATCTGACCCTGGCTCACTCTGCTTCCCATGGTTCTGATCTGGCCCAGACTCACTCTGCTTCCCATGGTTCTGATCTGGCCCAGACTCACTCTGCTTCCCATGGTTCTGATCTGGCCCAGACTCACTCAGCTTCCCTTGGTTCTGATCTGACCCTGGCTTACTCTGCTTCCCTTGGTTATGTTCTGGGCTTGGTTTCCCTTGATTCTCAATTCCTGGGGCCCCAGTCTTTCCTGGTTCCTGGCATCCACATTTGGCTTATTAGTGCTTAACTCATTTATTTGATGTTAACACTTTAAAACAAAAATCCCTTTTACTTAAATAAAATATGAAAATAGTCAATAATTTACAGTATTGAAGATAACAATAAAATCAAAATGTCAATACAGGTGTGGAGTGTGTAAGATTATTCATCATCAATAGATATTTGTTATAGTAATCACCATTGCCAAGGCCTAGTTAGTGCAGAATCTGTGGCCCTCAATTCTGCCAGCAATTCTGGGGCCAGGAGTCCTTAAAGAGTGGTTAAAACTAACTAAGATTGTCCAGTATCTCGAAATGACCTTGTTATTCACTTAATCCTTTTACTTTGTTTAACAGATGATAATCATCTCCATCCTGTGCAGTGAAGTCGAAGAAGAAATAATTCAATCAAGGTGGTCTGTCCAGCCATTTAACAAAACACATTTGAAATTTGTTCTTTGAAGAGCGTGCAATTGCTTGTTTTGCTACCACAAGGCTGAACATCACTCATCTTCTCATGATCTGGGACACACAGATGCACTGAAACCCTCATTAATACAAAGCAGAACCCATTGGGATTTGAATCCTTGGGGGCTTGGTTGCAAAGTAGGATTACACAATGCTAGACTGGATGCACCATGGGGTATCCCCACAGAAGGTACAGCAGGATGCCCCCATCGCCCTCACATCTGTAACAATTAGCAAAGCCAGCTGCTTCAAATTGCAAGAGGTTGTCTGAAGCATCTATTAAAGAGGCGCTGTCTTCACACAAAAATAACTGTTTTTCATTTGTGGTGAGGAGAGTTATTTCCATCCCATTGCTGACACATGCAATTGACAGGATGATGATGACATGCAATTTGACGGGGTGGTGACATGTGCATCTGACAGGTAGAGGCATCTCAATATCCTTTAAACCATCGCATCATGTATTGACAAACTTTTTTTCTTGACCTGAGAAAAAATTCACCATCCACACCCCCCCGCACATACCAGGTGCCCTGAGATACTATGTATCCAATCTCCCCTCGAAGGAGCCTTCACATTTCAAAGTAAACCTCACTCCCGATCTCTACAGCTTTAATAAGCTCTCTGGCGGTGTTGGATACACTTTAATAATACGCCAACCTTGGTGTCAGTGTAGCAGACACCTGAATTGTCATTACCTTAGAAATTGGCCTTTGATATTCTGTTGGATCATCTCCAAAGTTGGTCGATTCCCCATCCCTTCCTTTCTTTCTTTAAATTCTCCAGTTTGAATATTGCCATCCCCATGCAGTCTGATTAGCAAGAGTGCAAATCTGATGAGAAACCATCAAAGTACTTTTAAAGGGGGAAGTAATATCCAGAGAGAGCACATCTTCTTCAAAGTGCATTGAACAGTGTACTTTTAAAAAAAAAATCTAGTGGACCCTTGGAGCATTGCTCAAGATGGGGTGGGGGGGGGGGCGTGCTGATCAGGTGGTACAGAAGCTATGGACAACAGAATGGGTTTCATGTGGACAGGACCCAGGTGAAGAAAGTGAGCAACAGCAGGTGGTATGCGGTGGAAGAAAGCAGAGTAGTGCGGGCGGGAGCAGAAATCAACAGGAAGAGAGCGTGGGTAGGTGGGCAGCAACAGTGGACAATCATCAGGGTAGAGAGATCAATGTCAAAAAATGGGATTTATTAATTTCAATGTGTTGTTTGTTCATTTATAATTGAGATGCAAGCATTAAATATTATAATCCAATCGTTTAGTATTAATCATGGCCAGGCACAGAGAATGCTCATGGTGGCTGTGTCCTAAGGAAGTGCTCCTCTGGCATAATGTGATGGGTTGAGTCACAAAAAATAACCTATCATAAATTACACTACAGACACCAATCAGGCAGGTAAGACATAAGCCTGAACTGAATCTTTCAGAAAGGCAAAAAAATAACGTGATATATTAAATACACTGGCTAGATATCTTGGCAATTTCTCAGCCCTGTGCAGATCTACCATAGCAATTCTAATGCATCTGGCCGCTCTGGTGATCTCAGAGCAGAGCCTCCTGACCGCTGAAGCAAGTTTCATTCTTTGCAATGAAGGTTATGATTTTGGGCTGGGCTTGGATCCAATCCACAGTTACACTACTCAACCCTATTAAACACGTTACTGTCCAACTACAGTGCTGATACTGCAGGAAACGCACTGGGAAAGTTCAGGAATGGCTGCTGGGCCAGTCCACAGTCACCTATAGCAAAGAGTGGAATCACTCCAGAATGCAGCTGGCTCCTTCTCGAATGTGATTGAGGTGAGGAAACATGTCACATTAAGTCTTTGCTGGGTAAAAAATGTTATCTTGTTCATAAAACCTTCGGGAATAGTTTTACAGGCAAATATATTATTTAAGTAGACATTTATTAGGGGAGTCTTCAAAAATATGTCCTCTTTCTGGAGATTTTCCTTCCCATTTGTATTAATTTGTTATTCAAGCTTACAAAACATAAATCAGGTTTGGAAATATGGTTCTTAATTATACACCAGTTTACATTTTAACCTAGTCTGACACTTACATGAAAAATTGCTACTATATTAAATGGAAGGGATGACATCTCAGCACCAAGTCTTCAGGTCTCAAAAGGAACCATGTTGCAATTCAGCAGAACCCCTCGTCCCCCCGCCAAACAATTACCAAGTAAACAGGCGATACATTTTCATATCAAAACCTTATTAATAACACAAATAGAATAATAATTCATTCTACCGACAGGCATAAGAGAGTCAGTTCCATTCCTTGTGAGCTTGCAGTAATTTACTCTCCTCGATAGGGCTGGTGAGTTACAGGTTCTTCGCACTTGTGATATGAACTCCAAACAACTGCTGTCATATTGACTTATCTTCTTCCTACCTGAATCAGCTTCTTCCCCATTCTCTATCAAACTCACGGACCAAATGTTTCCTTATCAAGGAAAAAAAAAACAACTTTCGAACCAAATTCCTACTCTTTTTCTTCCAAAGCCACAAGCCATTCTTACTTGAATTTACATAGCACTGTCTCCTGTCCTAAGGAAAGTGCTTGGCATAAAATAAAGTACTTTTGAAGTGCTGTCACTATGGTGCAGAAAAACATAAGAGCCAATTTGTGTGTAGCAGGTCCCACAAACAGTGGACAAACGAACAACCAGCTAATCTGTTTTTGGACAAAAACAAGTGTTTCCAGGATTTGGATGTTTAAACTGATTTCAGATGAAAATTCCCCTTGAATACCTTATAGTTCCTTACAGCGACATGGCATGCATCACTTGGCAAATGGGTCTCACTTGCATTTTGGGCTTGTCTCTTTGGGCGAACTCCCAGAAACTGAACATTTGTTGTCCTTTGCTTAAAACACGACAAACTGTACACTAGTGCTTTATTGCCAAATTAATTCAGTTTTTTTTTATTCATTCATGGGATGTGGGCATCGCTGGAAAGGCTAGTATTTATTGCCCATCCCTAATTGCCCTCGAGAAGGTGGCGGTGAGCCGCCTTCTTGAACCACTGCAGTCCGTGTGGTGAAGGTTCTTCCACAGTGCTGTTTGGTCGGGAGTTCCAGGATTTTGACCCAGTGACGATGAAGGAAGAATTGGTCAAGTAGTTGTGTTAGTAATACTTTTCAAATGAAAACGTATCCTTGCCTAGTTTTATACAGAATGTAAGGGAGTTACCAAGTCTATGATGAAGATTTTTAAAAAAAAAATAAGTAGGATCATGCAATCGTAACAGTTGTGAATGGGTGAGGGCTCACAACATAGAACCGCCCATAATTAGACACAAATTGTCACTCTACCTTAGGGGGGATGGGGGGTAGTGTGTAAAATGAAAAAGATCACATACAGTGTGTGGTGGTCCTCTCAAATTTGCAGTTGAAGCAGATTGTTGGGGTAGAGTAAAGGGAGTTTTATTCAGCATCTAATCTGGGCCATTCCCGACTTAGAAGCAACTCACAAGGCAAACACACACAAAAAAATATCACTTTTGTAACAAAGAAAAGACATACTTGCTCTCGAGGCAGTACAAAGAAGGTTCACTCGGTTAATCCCGGGGATGAGGGGGCGGACATATGAGGAGAGGTTGAGTAGATTGGGACTCTACTCATTGGAGTTCAGAAGAATGAGAGGCGATCTTATTGAAACATATAAGATTGTGAAGGGTCTTGATCGGGTGGATGCAGTAAGGATGTTCCCAAAGATGGGTGAAACTAGAACTAGGGGGCATAATCTTAGAATAAGGGGCTGCTCTTTCAAAACTGAGATGAGGAGAAACTTCTTCACTCAGAGGGTGGTAGGACTGTGGAATTTGCTGCCCCAGGAAGCTGTGGAAGCTACATCATTAGATAAATTTAAAACAGAAATAGACAGTTTCCTAGAAGTAAAGGGAATTAGGGGTTATGGGGAGCGGGCAGGAAATTGGACATGAAGCTGAGTTCGGATCGGTCAATGCCCTGTGGGTGGCGGAGAGGGCCCAGGGGCTATGTGGCCGGGTCCTGCTCCGACTTCTTGTGTTCTTTAGATTTGTGGTTGGGATCAGATCAGCCATGATCTTATTGAATGGCGGAGCAGGCTCGAGGGGCCGATTGGCCTACTCCTGCTCCAATTTCTTATGTTCTTATGTTCTTATGTTCTAAAACACTCAGTCGATGATATACCAATCACCCATAATTGGTTCCTAAGGTCAGCAGGGAGGTTAATGTAGAATACTGGCCATGCTGATCCGTCTCCCATTTTCAACACAATAATTCAAGTGAGACCCATTTGCCAAGTGTTACCCATGGGACCTGTGATCCACACGTGCTAAATCATAGGGCCTTTCACATCATGGGCTGGGTCATGGAAGTACAGGCCACGTGTGCTGCTTTCCTGAAATTACTTCAAAAGTATGCTTTTGATCTCCCTGTGAACCAGGGGAAAAGGGGAAGCACAGGCTGGCTTGGGGATTTTGGGCAGCGTGCAATAAGTAGAACTCGCATTTACACAGTGACTTTTAACATAGTAAAACATCCCAAGGCACTTCACAGGAGTGTAATCAGACAAAAAGTGCAGTGGGGAATATTGTTGTCATGACAGCAATATGGAGGTAATGGATCTGTTTGCGTGTGACGACCTCATTACGCATGTAACGCAACTGAGGAGGCATTCTAATTCGAGTGAGACCAGTAGGAAGATCAGTGAAAGATGTGCTTTCTTTGCCAGCAGTCTGAACAAAATCTGGCAGATTTAAGTTGCTGTTGCCATTGGCTAACTTGTGCTAAGGGAGCTGGTACCAAAAGAACAATATGACATTGACTTTCAAATTTAAAGGCCTCGAAGTAACAAAGTACAAGGACCTGTCTGGTTCATTGACGGTATTAAGTTCTGTTCACTTACAGCCTGAACTATTCCTTTTCTGTAAAAGGAGGGCAGGTTCAATTTCAGGTCAGCGATGAAAATATTATTAAGCAACTTGGTTTAAATGGCAGAAACACACTATAAAGAGAACCTTTTGGAAATTTTTCACTGGCGACGTCCTATATTTAGTTACAAAAAGCCCAACCTCCAGACAACATTAGGGAGTAGAACAGTACTCCAGGCATCTGTCTACATGGCTAGCTCTGTTTTTTTTTGTGCTTTGAGCAATAAAATACTAATTTGTGACTAAATACACAAAACAATGTTGCAAGAAGCTTAACAAAACCGTGACGCACGCAAACAAAAAAAAAAGCAATAGTCAAAGACAGCTTCATAATAACCCGAGCTGACTAATGAATGAGAACTTCAGCATCAACACACTCACACACAGATAGATATGTTTCGCCCGCAATTTATTTTCCCCACAATTTTATTTTGAAAACAGCATTTTTTGGCTGCACCATGGTTTAGTGGGTAAATGCATTAACTACCTCTCCAGTGCTTGTCGACATCAGAAACTGCAGCCTCTTCGCAGGTACAATCCACCCTCCCGCTTTTGAAAACTACAGATTGTGTGTGACTGGAACCAGGGTGCATTATCTCTTCTTGTCCTCTCCACAGCATTTGGCTCAGCTGGCCGTACCATCCTTCTCCACCACCTCTCCTTTGTGGTCCACCACGATGGCATTGCCCGCACTTGGTTCCATTCCTATCCATCTCGCTGCAGCCAGCACATCTGTAATGGCTGCTCCTTCGTACTTGCAGTCACCTCTGGTGCCACAATGTTCCATCCTTGACCCTTCCTCATCACACACACACACACACACACACACACACACAAATATATGTTACCCCTCAGTGACATCATCTGCAACTGTGGTCAGTTTTCATGTGAATGTTGGTTATACACAACATTATCTCTCCACAACTGTTGTGCTGTCCCATTGTCTGTTCATTATCAAGTTGCAGATGAGGCAGAACTTTCTGCACTTCAACATTGCCAAGACCAAAGCCATTCTGTTTGGCCACCACCAGATCCTCCATGCATTAACTCTTAATCCCACTCCTGCCTCTGGATGCTAGCTAAAGCTCAATAATTGAGGTCCTGGACTGAAATTCGAACCTCACATCGAGTCTATCAACAGGACGACATACTTCCACATCCAATACCCCCTCTCCAACTGCCACTGAAACAATTTTGTGCATTTGTCACCTCCAGGCTTGATTTTCCAGCCTTGAGCTCCACTCTCCACAAACTACAACTCACCCTCAACTCTGATGCCCTCATTCTAGCCCCCTCCCTTGCTGATCTCCATTCACTCACCATCCATATTCACCATGAGTTCCAAATCCTTGTACGCATCTTCAAGTCCCTACACAGTCGAGCATCATCCTTCCTGACCAATGTCCTTCAACCTTACATCTAGTTCACACCCTCTGTTCTTCCATCTCTGGTCTGCTGAGCGTTCCCTTCTCCTTCCACCCAATCATGTGATGGAGCCATCAGACATCTTACCCCCACACTTCAACTCTCTCCCTAAATCTCTTCACCATGCAACAGAAGCGTCCTAGCTTCAAAAACTTCCTTCAAACCCGACTGACTGCACCTGCAGCCACTTCTCCTAAATCCCGTTTTTCTCCAACTCAATTCTGATACCAAACTGTTAAGAGCCTTGGGATGTTGAAACATTAAAAAAAGTTGCAACAGAGACAACTGGGGGCTCGCATACACAAATCTTTGAAAGTAGCAGGACAAGTCGATAAGGCTGCTAAAAAAAGAATATGGGATCCTTGGCTTTATAAATAGTGGAATAGAGTACAACAGCAAGGAAGTTATGGTAAACCTTTATGAATCACTGGTTGGGGCTCAGAACCACAATTTATAGAATCATGGAAAGTTACCGCACAGAAAGGAGGCCATTCGATCCATCGAGTCCGTGCCGGCTGAAAAAAGGCTATCCAGCTTAATCCCACTTGGTCCATAACCCTGTCGGATAAGGCACATCCAAGTACTTTCTTAAATGAGTTCAGGGTTTCTGCCTCTACCACCCTTTCAGGCAGTGAGTTCCAAATCCCCACCACCTTCTGGGTGAAAACATTTCTCCTCAGCTCCCATCTAATCTTTCTACCAATTACTTTAAATCTATGCCTCCTGGTCACTGACCCCTCTGCTCAGGGAAATAGGTCCTCCCTATCCACTCTATCTAGGCCCGTCATAATTTTATATACCTCAATTAAATCTCCCCTCAGCCTCCTTTGTTCCAAAGAAAACAACCCCAGCCTATCCAATCTTTCTTCATAGCTAAAATTCTCCAGCTCTGGCAACATCCTCGTAAATCTCCACTGTGCCCTCTCTCGTGCAATCACATCTTTCCTGTAATGTGGTGACCAGAACTATATGCAGTACTCAAGTTGTGGCCTAACCAATGTTTTATACAGCTCCAGTGTAACCTCCCTGCTCTTATATTCTATGCCTCGGCTAATAAAGGAAAGCATCCCGTATGCCTTTTTAACCACCATATCTACCTATCCTGCTACCTTCAGGGATCTGTGGACAGGCACTCCAAAGACCCTTTGTCCCTCTACACCTCTCAGTATCCTCCCATTTATTGTGTATTCCCTTGCCTTGTTTGCCCTCCCCAAATGCATTGCCTCACACTTCTCTGGATTGAATTCCATTTGCCACTTTTCTGCCCACCTGACCAGTCTATTGATATCTTCCTGCAGTCCACAGCTTTCCTCCTCACTATCAACCACACGGCCAATTTTAGTATCATCTGCAAACTTCTTGATCAAGCCCCCCACATTCAAGTCCAAATCATTAAAAAAGCCACAAAAAGCAAGGGACCTAGTACTGAGCCTTGCAGGACCTCACTGGAAGCAGCCTTCCAGTCGCAAAAACACCCGTCAACTATTACTCTTTGCTTCCTGCCACTGAGCCAATTTTGGAGCCAACTAGCCACTTTCCCTTGGATCCTATGGGCTTTTACTTTTTTGACCGGTCTGCCATGTGGGAACTTATCAAAAGCCTTGCTAAAATCCATGTACACTACATAAAATACGTTACCCTCATCGACCCTCCTTGTTACCCACTCAAAAAATTCAATCAAGTTAGTCAGATACGACCTTGCTTACCCAAATCCATACTGACTGTCCTTGATTAATCCGTGCTTTTCTAAATGACGATTTATGCTGACCCTCAGAATCGATTCCAATCATTTGCCCACCACCAAGGTTAGACTGACTGGCCTATAATTACTTGCTCTATTTCTTTGTCTCTTTTTAAAGAACGGTACAACGTTAGCAGTCCTCCAATCCTCCGGCACCACGCCTGTAGCCAGGGAGGATTGCAAAATGATGGTCAGAGCCTCCGTTATTTCCTCCCTTGCTTCTCTTAGCAGCCTGGGATACATTTCACCAGAGCATGGCGATTTATCTACTTTCAAAGATGCTAAACCCTTAATATTTCCTCTCTCACTACATTTATCCCATCCAATATTTCACACTCCTCCTCCTGAACTACAATCTCTACATCGTCCCCCTCTTTTGTGAAGACAGATGCAAAGTATTCATTAAGAACCATACCCACATCTTCCGCCTCCACACATAGAGACCAAATAGGTAACCTACTCTTTCCTTAGTTAGCCTCGTGCTCTTCATGTATTTATAAAACGTTTTTGGGTTTTCCTTGCAATATTTTTTCATGCCCTCGCTTTGCTTTCCCAATTTCCTTTTTAATTTCATCCCTGCACTTTCTATACTCCTCTCGGCTTTCTGCAGTATTGAGCTCTTAGTGTCTGACAATTACAAAGGATGTCGTGGGCTTGGAGAGGGTGCAGAGGAGATTTACTATAATTGTCCCTGGGATGAGGGACTTCAGTTATGTGGAGAGACTAGAGAAGCTGGGATTATTCTCCTTGGAGCAGAGAAGGTTAAAGGGAGATTTAATAGAGGTGTTCAAAATAATCAGGGGTATTGATATGAGCAAATAAGGAGAAACGGTTTCCACTGGCAGGAGGGTCGGTAATCAGAGGACAAAGATTTAAAACAATTGGCAAAAAAAACGAAGGAGGAGACGAGGAGAAATTTTTTACGCAGCGATTTGTTGTGATCTAGAATGCACTGTCTGAAAGGGTGGTTGAAGCAACTTCAATGGTCATTTTCAAACGGGATTTGAACATATTTTCGAAATGGAAAAATTTGCAGGGCTATAGGGAAAGAGCAAAGGAATGGGACTAATTGGATAGCTTTTTCAACGAGAAGGCACAAGCAGAATGGGCCAAATGGCCTCCTTCTGTGCTGTATGAGTCTATGATTCAATATATTAAAGATGTGATATGAATGTAAGTTGTTGATGATGTACTAAGTCACCAAGATCAGGAAGATTCCAGGACTTGTCCTGGCTTTGAATTAACCAATCTCACATCAGGACTCAGCGATTGATGCTGGAAACTGCCCATGTGTGGGCACTGAGTAAGGACAGAATCAGATGTGGCTGTGACATTCTCATGGTCAAAATGACTGACAACACTCACTGGCGAGTTTCACACAAAATTGATTAATGGTGTCTTTGGTGAAATACATTGGAGCTGCTTCGAATCCAGCAAGAATCATCAGGTTCAGGAAACAAGTAAAAAAAACAATAAACTTTTTGAATAAAAGGAAAATCATGGTCCGTCCAAATGGCTCAGAGGTAACATCTGTGTCCCTGAACCACACAGTCTCGGTAGATCTCAGATTCGAACCCCAGTTTGTAATGAGTTACCTGATTTCAGTTGGGGTAGCAGTGAGGTAACCACAATAGTAAACAATTTTACAACACCAAGTTATAGTCCAACAAATTTATTTTAAATTCCACAAGCTTTCGGAGGCTTCCTCCTTAGTCAGGTGAACGGTGTGGAAATGAAATTTTCGAATCCTTCGCATTTGAAAATCACAGAACAATGCCTGGTGATTACTGCCCGTTGCCAAGGCAATCACACCGTTCACCTGACGAAGGAGGAAGCCTCCGAAAGCTTGTGGAATTTAAAATAAATTTGTTGGACTATAACTTGGTGTTGTAAAATTGTTTACAATTGTCAACCCCAGTCCATCACCGGCATCTGCACATCATAACCACAATAGGCAGCAGTAGGATTAGGGAAGGAAGAAAAAAAATCAGCTCGAATTTCTTTTCCTGGCCTTCCTTTCAGTGGCTGCTTACTGAAAACTTCATGTATGGATGTTGGATGAGGATAAGATCTGGCTGCAATTCCATCACAGTCAGATAGCCTGCCCACACACAGTGTCAACACTCATACATGAATATTGGGTGAGGTCGCAGAGGATGACTGCTACTCAAGGAACTGTACCCTGGTGAAGGAATCTATGCCTTCTGGAGATGAGGTGAATTAAGAAAGTGAGTTGTATTTCGGAAAACTTTTCAATGGCATCGACAGGCACACATTATGAAGGGCATAATTCTATCAATTATGTATCCACAGAACTTTAAGTAAAAACACCATGCAGAAACCTATGCACGTTGGAGCTTCTATCTGAGATGGCTTTGAACCCAGGCCTCAGAAGTGCAAGAGCACAATTAAAAAACACAAGAAACACTCACATTAGTTTCCTCGAGTGTTTTTTTAAAAACCAGTTGGCCAAGAGTTTGACGGCGACAACGAAGCCAGAGCACATCCCCACTTACAAAAACAGACAGACATCACTCTACCCTCCTGCATACAACCCACGTGACATCTGATTCCATACTGAACTGTTGCGAACTGAACTTACACAGTGTAAACTTCTTTGCTGTAATGTTACTTGCAAAGTCCAAACACATACTGTGGAGATTTGTTTTTGTAATAAGTGTTTTGAGCAGCCAGATTCAAATCACGATTAATACTTTCCCTGTGCTACAGCTCAGTGCATGTACTGAACAGTGATCGGTTATTGTGCAATCCATACCCTATAATTGTAAAACACCAAGTTCATTCACTTTTTAATCTCCTGTGGAAAGAGAGCTCCAAGATAGTGCTGTCATGTATGCCCCTCCTCTGCATAATGCCAACTGCGTGCAAGGTTATAAAAATCAACTGGTGTTAACAAATCTGCCTTCAGTAGTTTGCACGCATAAAACTGACAATGATATCAGCCTCTGAATGGGTATCAAAGCTTTAAATGCAAAGATGAAATAATTTTCTTTTTCACCTAAGTGTTTCATGTCTTGCTGACACGTAGGATAAAGTGAGCTGGGACTGGATTTGCTCGTTTCCCTGACAACACATCACGATAGTTTGTCCTTGGAGTTGACTGCTGAATGATAGAGTACAGTATTACATCCATGCCAGCAACAAACCCTTCTGGGTTACTTCAATTGCTGCACAGCAGTGGCTAAAGCTGTTTTATGGACAGACTCAGCATTTTAATAACCCCTCACAATCCTGGATATGAGAGAATTCTTGACTTTGACTGAGAGAATACTCGACTCCAAAGGTTTCTAGCTATCAAGAGAGTGAGTCTGCATGTCAAAATGCCATGCATGTACACCAAAGTGTGTTTGGGGCGGGGGGGGGGAGGAAAGAGAGCGAGGGGGGAGAAAAACCAGGTCAAGTGGCTTTAACACTCAATTAAATTCCAACATGACAGAATCATTGAGTTGCATACTTATCTACGCAGTTAACAAGCCAGCTGTTTAAGAAAAAGAATTGGAGCTAACTGCCGGTATAACAAACAGCATTGGCTGCCTTTCTTTTCAGCAGAGAGTTCGACTCTTTTTGCATTGCTTCACACAAGCTTAATGAGAGAACCAACGTTTTTCAAACTTAAGACCCGGTGACATAGACTGGGTCACAAAACATCATGGTGTTATTTGTATGTGTTGTCCTCATAATAAAAACACACATGCCTCTTCTGACTTCTCTTTATCCATAAAAATAAAAATGTTTGGCCAACCATGCTTCATGATGCCAATGTTATGGCACTCTCCAGATACTATTTATTTGTGATGAATGCAAAAGTTAGCTTCAGTAGGCAGTACAGGCTTGCTATGAATCAAATTTAACCTCGTATGCAAAGTATCACGGATAGCTAGCCACTGTGTGAACAAATGAGCCCTTCTAACATTAAGCTATGGACTGGAAATACTATGGGATCCCAACATCTCCCTCTGGTGACAGCGACATACTGTTATATCAGGCTAAAACAACTACATTTGTATTTATTGAAAAGTAAAACTATACAGAAGCAAAAATACCTAGCAGAACTTGATAAATTACACTTACCTTATAGTATCTTTTCCAAAATTATAAGAGTTCTAAAATCTTCTCAATTATTTTTGGTAATTTTGTACCAGATATCTGTGATGTGAAGTTATACGCGAGAAACAAATCCCATAACTTAGTCTTGTGCTTTCCAAGTGAACTGAAATTGCTTGGGCTGACAAAAATCAGAAATCTAACCTCGGCAGCTTGGTCAGTTAAATCATGTTTCTCTCATTAAGCAGGTAAGCAAGTTGTTAATTAATTACATCTTCCCTTGTTGACTGTTGCCAATGGCTGTGGCTGTTCCACACAGTTCCCAACTTGAATATGCATCTGAGGAGACAATCAAACTATTTGTCCTGATACAGGACTATTTCATGAGCAATCTATATTAAACAAAGATGAAACAGCTTCCTTTGAAGCAGGAATATATGAAACCACATGAACATGGATTCACAACTTCCCCAATACAGAGAAAGGAAGGCATCAGAATAACCTCTTCTCAGGAAGCAGTTGAAAGAAAAGAAAGACTTGCATTTACATAGCGCCTTTTACGACATCCCAAAGTGCTTTACAGCCAAATAAATACTTTTGAAGAGTAGTCACTGTTGTAATTAGCACAGCAGCCAATTTGCACACAGTAAGATCCCACAAACAGCAATGAGGTAATGACCATATAATCTGTTTGTGATGTTGGTTGACAGATAAATATTGGCCAGGACACTGGGAAGAACTCCCCTGCTCTTGTTCGAATAATGCCATGGGGTCTTTTACATCCATCTGAGGGGGCAGATAGGGCCTCGGGTTAACATCTCATCTGAAAGACAGCATCTCTGACAGTGCATCGCTCCCTCAGTACTGTACTGGAGTGTCAGCCTAGATTTTGTGCTCAAGTCTCTGGTGTAGGATTGGACCCACCACCTTCTGACTCAGAGGCGAGAGTGCTACCAACTGAACCATAGCTGATACCATAGTTGCAGAGACATTTTAAAGTTGTGACAAGGCTGTTGTAACTACACATCCTTTAAAAAAATATATAGTGGAGAGACGATTATGATTTGAAATAAGACGGACTCACGGGTCTTTCACACCCACTTCCACATTTTCAGTTCAGTTCTTGACCTTGATGAATACAGCTTAGACTGGGAAATGGAAACCACAGCAAAAGACCAATGATACACCTTTCACGATCTGCTATTTTGAAGAACGGGTGTTTATGGCTGTATTTACTGTGGCAAATTGCAGATCTCTCCCAGCCAGTCAGACAGACAGATTCTGGGAGTACTTCACATTTCGTCATCTGCAATGATCCCCACTGTTCATTTCACAAAATAAGTATGTATAAGGGAAGTTATCAACACATCTGCTGGAATATACCTACAGTCCTCTCAGCCAACATTTATTTGTCAACCAATGGTAAAGAAAGATTAACAAGTAATTCATCAGATTGCTGTTTGTGGGATCTGGCTGTGCATAATATTAATTGTTTTCGATTATACCATTCAACTGTTTCTTAAATGATTCCAAAGTGTTTTTACTCCCCACCCAACCAGGATTCCATTCCAAATGGAGATGACTCTGTGAAAGCTTCCTGATATCCGTCCAAAATTTGGCTTGTGCCAGTTTGAACTTGTATTTCCTTGCCTTCTTTCACAATTTTAAGTTAGCCATATTATACACCTCAATAAGCTCTCCTCTCAGCCATTTCCATTCAAGACTGAAGAGCCCAAATTTCTCCCATCTTTCCTCAGTCCTCTGACAGTAGGGATTACCCTTGTGACTAGTCTCTGCCCCCATCCCCCACCCGACACCCTCCAAGATTTGTATAACTCCCTAGTGCAGTGCATCACATGTACGTTTTCTTCAATGGTATGTCTGGATAGAGCTTAGCAATGTGGCAATGTTATATATCATTAGATAAACTAGTTTACAAAGTAATGTCACAGCCACTTTTGTTGACGTTTATGCACGTTATTATTTCTCAATGTGATGCAAATATCCGATAATTTTCTGTTTGCCACTGCTCCCCATAGCAAAACTCTGTGTGATCTTACTGTGATGGATGAATATTCATAACTAAAAGGGCTCTCCGTAAATTAATTTTTCAATCTCATCGAGCACAACTTCGCTGAACACTGGCGTTGACGTATTTTTAAATGTCAAACAAGCCTGTCTGCCTGATCATTAAGCAAAGTTAAATATTCAGGAAACAAAAACAGAAATAGTCAGAATTGCACAGCCAGTCAGCCTCAAAGGGAAAGGTCTAACCCTTCAAAAATGGAGTCACGCCAAGATATAACGTTTTAAAGATTGAATAGTGTTAGAATTTAACCTTTCAAAGATAAATTAACATTGGAATTTAATCTTTCAAAGATAGTTTAAATGGAGATGACCCTTCAAAGATAGTTTAACATTGGGCTGTAACTCTTGATGAGAATTGGGACAGTCAGGATGGAGAAATCCCTTTGAGGAACTGACCAAAGCAAAGAGCAGTGAAAAAAAGCAAATGGCAAAGGTCAAGGGTTGAAATTTGCCCATCCCCTCTGTTATGGTGACTCCCAAGAAGCTTCTCCAGCCTGAAGAGTTACCCCTGAAACATTAGATCTTATTTGCCTCTTGCATTTTCCAGCACTTATTTTGTATTTCAGAATTCTGATACTCAGTTTTTCTTTTGATCTCAACATATCAAGAATCTCATCTTGTTTAAATTGTATTTTTCAGTTAAATATATGTCAGCTGGTTAGCTCTGACCAGAAAGTGAACATTGTTGTTTAGTTACTGACAGTGTCAACGTACTGGCAGAACAGAGTCTGAATAATTGGGTCAAAGGGATGGCAGCAGGGCCACCAAAACTGAAAAAGTAAATCATTCCTCCCTTTATCTTGTCACAGAACACCTTACCTTAATGCAACTCCTCTTGTATGCATCAGGTATAAAATGAGCCAAGGCAGATAATGGTGATCACCAAACCCATGTCTCTTAGTACGAGTGAAATGGGTCATGCAAGACCTTACAATGCATTAACACTTTTAATCGGATATTTTTTTCTCATCCTGAGGATCACAGGGAGGGGAGGGACATCCAAGTTTTTTGTTTTTATGTGCATCACGGAGCTTTGTGGGGGTGGGGGGGGAACCACCGAGCTTTGGGGAACACCAGATATAAAATTTAAAACCGTGCTGCCATTAATTTGCACCTGTCTCCAATTGCAATTTCTTACAGATTTTGGTGCTCTGATTTAGAACTTATCAGTAAGGCAACACCACTAAGGACAGCCTTTTCCAAATCTCCAGGCCCAAAAAATTCATACAGGACAAAACACCATATAACAAACGCAAGTACAAATAGGACTGAGTTGCCTGGGCTTCAGGAGCCAGATTGGCAGGAGATAGGTGCTGCATGTGGTTCACTGCTGTACTTTGGGTATGCTTGAGATTGGGTGCACACCATTATACAAATGTAAACAGAGACTTAAACTGTCTACCCATTTTGACCACAGCCTTGAACTTAAACCCAACCTCAACACTACGGGAAAATTAGTAAAACATGAATTACATTGGATTATCAACATTCCTTTGACCCCCTAATAGAGATTTGTATTTTCATAATTCAAAATGACAAGTTATAACACCCTGTTCATGAGTGCACATTCACAACCAACATCATAAAAAATATGTTCATTCAGAACTTTAATATTTATGAACTGATGCTCCCGTTTACATATGAAGACAAACACTGAATGAAGATCGTTGGGCCAATTCATTCCTAGAAGCTGCAAATTAGCTATTTGTAGATCATGTTGGGTTAGCTTTAAGTGTCAAATGATGTGGTTGTTTCTTTCATTTATGTATTATTTACAGATTATAAAATGTATTTTTTATTTTATTTTGTGACTGGTGGAATCAAAAGTTTTGCGCACCATGTGGGTGACATGAGAATGGATGGGCACATATCTATTTAAAGCAGCTGCAATATAGATTGCCACCATAACTTTTCAACTAAAATGTGAATTAGCACATAAGATATACTTTTCTCTGACTCTAATGATTTACGCACCGTAGCATATAATACGAGCTAAGCTTTGGAACCCATTTTCAATGTAAAATGCCGCACATCACAAGGAAAAAAAAATTGCTTTCATAAATGACATAGATTTCAGCCCAAATAAACTGCAAAATATTTCTGCCCCTTCCAGTAAAGGCAACTGGAATATCAACCCATCATTATATGGTCTAGTATTTAGTGGGCATCTGTCATACTTCATATTTTGGACAGTGTCACGTCTGAAGAAAAAGAAAGCTGTTTCTTCAGATTTGGAGCCAAAACTTTACAAGCACCTGACGTCGTGTAAACTTGTCACACCAACAATTAACTTCAGAACTCTCAGTAATTAGCCTTAAAAGGGACAAGCCAGCTGAAGTACAGCTCCATTTTAGCAGCAGAATAATACATGTTGCATTAGATAATATTTCTATTCTTATAATGCAGCTTATCGTGAGCAACGCCAAGGCACATCAGCTAGCATGACAAAATAGTCTCGATATAATTAAGAAACCAAGGTGCAGGATACCATCAAGGCTGAAAACAAAGAGGTGAGGCAAATTAAGAATCAGTGGTTGGTTAGGTGACGACAAGCAGGGGGAAAGGAAGACCTGAAGGATGTAAAATATATGGAGGTTCTGAGTAGGAGATAGTGCAACAAGTTTTGATTCCAATTGAGGTTGCGACAAAGATCAATGCTGACTGCTCCAATTGGAACAAAATAATGAGCCAATATAGAACTTTCAAAAATCCCACATCAAATTAAAACAGTAAAAACACACAAATAACAGACTGCGATTACAAAATTGTAACCTCATCTCTAGGTTCAGATGGCAATTATGAAGTGGTGACGCTTTGTTTGAGGCCCAAGTCATCTGAACTTCTCAAGATGATTGCCTTGCAAGAACTCCCAGGTTTGCTGCACAGACATTGAAGGATTAAAAAAAGAATTTGCATTTATATGGAACCTTGAACATCTGGAGAATTTCACAGCCAATTAATTGCTTTTGAAGTATAGTTTCTGTTGTTGTGCAGGCAAACGCAAGTCAATTTATGTACAGCAAGTCCCCACAAATAGCTAAGATGTAAAAAAAAGAGGAATTTCACTTGTTTAACTGATCTCAGATTTTTTTCAATGGCATGTTCACAGATTTAGTTTTAATGGAAGTGATGATGTTTCCTCATGCACTCAGATCTCTGCAGTTGATTCAGAAAATAGATTGAGAATGTTGATCTGTCGTAACAACTGAACAGTATTGTACAGAAAACATAATCAGGAAGGGAGGCGTAGTACAGAGAGAGGATACTGCATGCCTAGCCATTCAACACAGTTTTAAAAGATCCACAAGGGGCACTGACCATGTGATTCAAAAATTAATAAGTTGAGGGTTACAGTTCAGCCTCAGACTGAAATATAAAACATATTAAGAACGCATGACATTTAGCATGAGATTTATCAAATGTGGTCAATTAGTTTATGATGCTCCAAAATTGTTTTTAAATTGGATTCTGCTTTATGTTTTTTGCCTGAGCTATTGGCTGAGTGCAGCATACATTCCATTTCAAGAGAGGGCAGAATTAGAGAGCTTATTTTAGAAATGCAAGAGCAACACTACTTGATCTCTCGCACTTCCTCTTCGGAGACCTTTTCATTGTTGTCTTACGGTCACAGCATAAAGTGGGGAGGGAGTTCTGAGAAATGGCCTTACAGTTGGATCCAAGAGCCAAAATTAAAGCAGGCCCAGCAAAGAAAAGCTGGTCACCATGGGATAGGGGGGCTTCACATGGCATGTGGTAGTTTGTTACGTGTTATAGTTAAACAAATACAAGTAATATATTGCTTGGGTCCATTTCTACTTGGCCTTCACTGTACAGAGGTTCAAATTGATCACTGGGTTATGAACAGCTTTTGCCCCTTTTCACTGTATACTTGGCTCATTTATGAAACTCCACTCAATCCCTTTGTGGGTTACTTCCTGCCCTGTGATACCCTGTACCTGGCTTCAGATCACCTAGGAAATGGCCCAGTCAGAGAAGCATCCTGGCTTCAACAGGTATAATTGTTTTAGCCTCCGTCCCCTTTACTGGCTTATTGACAACACCTTGCTGATTTGAATATCCCTAACACCGGAGCACTACAGCTTCCTATTGGTATTGTGCTGTACACAAAGCATTCTTCCAATAATGCTGTAACATTAAATACCTGCCTCTCTACAATCATTGAATGTAGCCATTGGGTCACTGGAAAGAAATACAGCAGGAAAGGAGTGGAGGCAGGCAGGACCTCCAGCTTAAGGTTAAGTAAACTATCTGTGCATGTGACCTCTGAAAGCAGCAAGTATGACACAGGAACATAGGAAATGCTAGATGATAAAAGACCAAGATCCATCTAGTTCACATTCTACCATCCTGATAGTCGCACGATATAACAATCATGCAAATCAATATCCATCAATTAATCTACAACAGAACCAGGAAAGCCCCAGTAAGAACATAAGAAATAGGAGCAGGAGTAGGCCAATCGGCCCTTCGAGCCTGCTCCGCCATTTAATAAGATCATGGCTGATCTGATCCTAACCTCAAATCTAAATTCATGTCCAATTTCCTGCCCGCTCCCCGTAGTGGAGAACTTTGGGAACCATAGGTCCAAAGTCACCTGTTCCTCCCAAGCATGTTTCACTTACCTCATATCATGTCTCAAATTACTCAGATAAGGTGCCTTTAAAGTGCCACTAATCAAACAAACGTTACACCACTGCACTATTTTGTTACATGCTGTTATCTTAACATTAACCTATATACTCATATACTTTATCCCAAAATATTATTTTCTGAAAAATCAATGGAACGAGAAATGGAATGCAGGGCTTGCAAATTACAACTCACCTTCAAAGCAGGACTGGCTGGAGTTAGATTTCGGTATTACCGTTTGCCCTTCTTGCAGAGTTGGCAATTTAACTTCAATAGCCACACAAACCCTCATCGAAGAGTTTCATGTTCAGCTCCTGAGTAATCAAATCTAGTCCAATTTGATTCACACAAGTTCGGAAACAGTACTTTGTCCTTTATGTCATATATTCTATATATTTGTATAAAAATGGGTTGTCTTGAGTTTATTACCCGCTTTTTAATTTTCTCCCCTCCTCTACTGAAGGTGTTGATTCATGCATGGATACATTTCTCAAAATATCAATAACCCTGCAGAACCTCACCTGAATGGCCACTCGTGATAAATGAGTCTTGGCGCTAAGTGCTGGCATGCTACTCGACCATAGCCGATGCTAAACTTGTCCTCCAACCGAGGCTCTTTCCAGCTCATGACCTACGATAGCCATCAATTGCAGAAGCCCTGGCTGATAACTTCCCTCTTCAGTTCAGCAGTGTAGTGCATTTGTAGCCACACTACTGCTGACCTGGCAGGAATCAACAAACTCAGCACAGACCTTTCTGGCTCATATTGTTGAGTACCATACTAGGCGGTGCATTTCTCTCACTGACCCATCTCTCTGCTGCTTCTCCCCTCATCCTTCTGCAGTGAAATTTGATTCATCAGCTGGAGTCTCTGCTCTCAATGTGCAATAGACTTTCAATCAAAACAGTGACTCATCTTTCTTCAGTGACTGTTAGTCACACATTCTCCACAGTCCCACCAATCTTTTACTTACACTCTTAACTCCAAATTCAAGTTACTTAACCTTAATAGTTTCTTGTATTTATTTAATTTCAGGGTCGTGAAGGAGAAATTTAGGGCCGATGTTAGAAAGCATTCCTGTAGACAGCAGGTGATCAACAGCTGGAACGTGTTATCTGAAAGAATTGCTAAGGCGAGGCACTGGACTCATTTAAGAAAGTGAAATGCCATAATGGGAAGACAGCTGATTGATATTATTGAAGGATGAGATCAAATGGGTTGAGGAACCTATCTTGTGACCTCCTTTTTTCTCCAATTCTGTGTTTGATTTTCATTACTTTCAACTTTTGTATTTACAATGATCAAAAAATCCTTTGAATAAAAAGTTGGAAAATATACATCTAGATTTGAAGACCATTAGCTGTACTGCTTCAAACACCTTTTTGATATCTGAAATATTCTACTGAAGCATTTATCATTCATTTTTCTCTCGTTATTGATGGATTATCTGTGACCAAACTATAGTCAGTATCAAGATCACTCGTTCTAATTTGTATCCGTTCAGAGCATTTAGAGGTCAGACTAAATCCTCAGAGTTGTCTGTGATGTTAATGCAAAGTGGTTAACTGAGACAATGCCAATGATTCACTTAGTAAAACTGGTTTCACTGATGCCCGTCTCTGTACCTCATGCTTACTTTCAAAACTACCCTTCGTTTCAGTTGTCAGTTCAGCTCAGTGGTAGCACCTTTTCCTCTGAGTCGGAAGTTTGTAGGTTTACTCCAGTACTTGAGCGCATAATCCAATCTGACACTTCAATGCAGTAGCGAGGCTGTGCTACATTGTTGGAGATGTCGTTTCTCAGATGAGATATTAAACCGAGGCCTCGAGGCTTCCTGTTTAGGTGGATGTGAAAGGTCCCATGGTTCTATTTAAAGAGCAGGCTAGTTCTTCCTGTAACATGTCCAACATTTATCCTTCAAAAAACTCCAAAAGCAAATTAACTGGTCATTTATCTCATTGCTGTTTGTGGGACCTTGTTTGCCAACACAACAGTGACTATACTTCAAAAGTAATTAATTAGCTCTGAGGCACTTTGAGATGTGCTAAGAATATGAAAGACGCTAAATGAATATAACTTCTCTCTATCTTCTTTCTTTCATTTGTTTCCTCAAGTCCTAATCCTTAAACTCTACTTCTAAATTTCACCCTCTCCGCTGCTTCTCCCCTCATCCTTCTGCAGTGAAATTTGATTCATCAGCTGGAGTCTCTGCTCTCAATGTGCAATAGACTTTCAATCAAAACAGTGACTCATCTTTCTTCAGTGACTGTTAGTCACACATTCTCCACAGTCCCACCAATCTTTTACTTACACTCTTGACTCCAAATTCAAGTTAAAATGAGTAGGAAAAACTGTAAATGCTAGAAATCTGAAATAAAAACAGAAAGGGCTGGAAATACAGAAGGCCAGTCAGCATCAGTTAAAAAAAATTGGTCATGACATTTCAGGCATGCTTCCTTCATCAGCATTCTGATAGGTGTCAGCCGTGGCTCAATGGTAGCACTCTCGCCTCTGAGTCAGAAGGTCGTGGGTTCAAGTCTCACTCCAGAAACTTGAGCACAAAATCTAGGCTGACGCTCCAATGCAGTACTGAGGGAACGATACACTGGCAGAGTTGCTATCTCTCGAATAAGGTGTTAAATCAAGGCCATGTCAACCTTCTCAGGTGGACATAGGAACAGGAGTAGGCCATTCAGCCCCTCGTGCCTGCTCCGCCATTTGATAAGATCATGGCTGATCGGTGATCTAACTCCATATACCCGCCTTTGGCCCATATCCCTTAATACCTTTGGTTGCCAAAAAGCTCTCTCTCTCTCAGATTTAAATTTGGCAATTGAGCTAGTATCAATTGCCGTTTGCGGAAGAGAGTTCCAAACTTCTACCACCCTTTGTGTGTAGAAATGTTTTCTAATCTCACTCCTGAAAGGTCTGGCTCTAATTTTTAGACTGTGCCCCCTACTCCTAGAATCCCCAACCAGCGGAAATAGTTTCTCTCTATCCACCCTATCTGTTCCCCTTAAAATCTTATAAACTTCAATCAGATCACCCCTTAACCTTCTAAACTCCAGAGAATACAACCCCAATTTGTTTAATCTCTCCTCATAACTTAACCCTTGAAGTCTGGGTATCATTCTAGTAAACCTACGCTGCACTCCCTCCAAGGCCAATATGTCCTTCCGAAAGTGCGGTGCCCAGAACTGCTCACAGTACTCAGCATTCCATTAGCCTTCTTGATTATTTTCTGCACCTGTTCATGACACTTCAATGATCTATGTACCTGAACCCCTAAGTCCCTTTTGGACATCCGCTGTTTTTAACTTGTTACCATTTAGAAAGTACCCTGTTCTATCCTTTTTTGATCCAAAGTGGATGACCTCACATTTGCCTACATTGAATTCCATAAAAGATCCCATGACAATATTTTGAAATGCAGGGGAGTTCCCCTGAGTGTCCTGGCCTATATTTATCCCTCACCCAACATCACATAAACAGATTATCTGGTCATTATCACATGTGGGTTTGTGGGACCTTGCTGAGTTCCAATTGGCTGTCGCGTTTCCTACATTACAACAGTGACTTCAAAAGCATTTCATTGATGTTAATGGGCTTTGGGATGTCCTGCAGTCTTGAAAGGTGCTTGTATAAATGCAAGTCTTTCTCTTTCTTTAATGGATATGCACCTGGAATGTCATAACCAATCTTTTCTGTTTACAGATGCTGATTTACCCGATTTGTATTTCCAACATTTTCAGTTTTTATTCTACACCCAAGTGTTTTATTCCCACACTTTTGGAGGAACGCAGATAAAACAAACTGAAGGCATTTTCATTGTGGCAAATAATGTTCACGACAGCACAAGGTTTGCCAAGGCAGGCAATAGGGTATCACGACATTGACTGTTAATCAGTAGACCGGTCCAACAACAAGCCCGCCCAAAAATTCCCCAAAGAGATAACACCCAAAAGGCACTTTCCATATGTCTCAATCATACCACAAGCTTGTCTTGAATAGAAAAAAGGACCATTAAAGGCAACCCTGCATTATAAATGGCCCAACACTCCTTTTATTGGAGGGAACAAAATCTTCTGGATCAGTGATTTTTACTGGCGCCTCTGCCCAAAGCTGCTAATGGTGACAAACTTAAAACAGTGCAAACAAGTGGTCAGATCCCAAAGTTTGGGTGTTCTTGTCAAAAGTGATCTGAACTTCCAGTCACATTGCAGTCCCGTGTGAAACTTCCCCATGATGCCAGGGAAGGACTGCAAAAAGTCTGGCAAATGTGCAAACACAGCCTCCTGTTGTCACTGAAGCTGCTTTGCCTTATGATATGATGTGGAGATGCCGGTGATGGACTGGGGTTGACAATTGTAAACAATTTTACAACACCAAGTTATAGTCCAGCAATTTTATTTTAAATTCACAAGCTTTCGGAGACTTCCTCCTTCCTCAGGTAAATGTTCAGGAGCTCCTTGAAGCTTATGCATTTATACATATCGAACAATACATGGTGTTTACAGACTGCCCCTGCAACTGCCCGTTGCCAAGGCAATCACCGTGTTCAGACAGAGAGGTGTCACCTGCAGAACCCCCGAATACACATTCAACAAAAAAACAAACAGGGAAAAAAAAAGAGAAAAAAAACAGAGAGAGCCAGACTTGAGTGGGTTCGTGATCTGGAGTCCTTTCGGGATCTTGTCTGCTTTCTTGCAGCTCTGTAAAAACTTGATGTCTGTGTCTAAATGCGCGATCTTCTTGGATATCCTTTCCACTGTGAGCCGGCAGTTTGTGGTGTCGATGGTAGTCATGATGTGGAGATGCCGGTGATGGACTGGGGTTGACAATTGTAAACAATTTTACAACACCAAGTTATAGTCCAGCAATTTTATTTTAAATTCACAAGCTTAAGCCATCCCCACACCTCCACTACTCGCCTTTAAACAGCCACCCAACCTCAAACAGACCATCGTTCGCAGCAAATTACCTAGCTTTCAAGAGAACAGCGTCCACGACGCCACACAACCCTGCCACGGTAACCTCTGCAAGACATGCCAGATCATCGACACAGATACCACCATCACACGAGAGGACACCACCCACCAGGTGCATGGTTCATACTCCTGTGACTCGGCCAACGTTGTCTACCTCATACGTTGCAGGAAAGGATGCCCCAGAGCATGGTACATTGGCGAGACCATGCAGACGCTGCGACAACGGATGAACGGACACCGCGCAACAATCGCCAAAGAGGAGGGTTCCCTCCCAGTCGGGGAACACTTCAGCAGTCATGGACATTCATCCACCGACCTTCGGGTAAGCGTACTCCAAGGCAGCCTTCGAGACACACGACAACGCAAAATCGTCGAGCAGAAATTGATAGCCAAGTTCCGCACCCATGAGGACGGCCTCAACCGGGATCTTGGGTTCACGTCACGCTACACGTTACCCCACCAGCGAACAAATGTTATCTGTTTTTAATATAATGGGTCATTTGCTGGCTTTCTCTGCCTTCCGGATGTTTCTGCCTCTCTCTGTTTTTTTTCTCTGTTTTTTTTTTCCCTGTTTGTTTTTTTGTTGAATGTGTATTCGGGGGTTCTGCAGGTGACACCTCTCTGTCTGAACACGGTGATTGCCTTGGCAACGGGCAGTTGCAGGGGCAGTCTGTAAACACCATGTATTGTTCTGTGAAGTATAAATGCGTAGGCTTCAAGGAGCTCCTGAACATTTACCTGACGAAGGAGGAAGCCTCCGAAAGCTTGTGAATTTAAAATAAAATTGCTGGACTATAACTTGGTGTTGTAAAATTGTTTACAATTGCCTTATGATAGGGGAGGATTTGGCAAGAACAGGATCCAGCAGAATTACTAAATCATTTTGTTTTTAAGAAGCAGCACTCTCTTTGCCCTTTCCGTTCCGTGGCTCAGTGGGTAGCATTGTCGCCTCTGAGTCAGAAGATCATGGGTTCAAGTCCCAGTGCAGGAACATGAGCACAAAATCCAGGCTGACATTTCAGTGCAGTACTGAGGAAGTGCTGCACCGTCGGAGGTGCTATCTTTTGGATGAGACGTTAAACCGAGACCCTGTCTACCCTCTCAGGTGGACGTAAAAGATCCCATGGCACTATTCGAAGAGGAGCAGGTGGGTTCTCCCCAGTGTCCTGTCCCTCAACCAACATCACCAAAACAGATCATCTGGCCATTATCACATTGCTGTTTGTGGGACCTTGCTCTGCTCAAATTAGCTGCCGCATTCCCTACATTACAACAGTGACTACACTTCAAAAGTATTTAATTGGTTAAAAAGTATATTGGGATGTCCTGAGGTCATGAAAGGTGCTATAGAAATGCAAGGTCTTTGTTTTCTTTCCTAGAATCATAGAAGTTTACAACATGGAAACAGGCCCTTCGGCCCAACATGTCCATGTCGCCCAGTTTATACCACTAAGCTAGTCCCAATTGCCTGCACTTGGCCCATATCCCTCTATACCCATCTTACCCATGTAACTGTCCAAATGCTTTTTAAAAGACAAAATTGTACCCGCCTCTACTACTGCCTCTGGCAGCTCGTTCCAGACACTCACCACCCTTTGAGTGAAAAAATTGCCCCTCTGGACCCTTTTGTATCTCTCCCCTCTCACCTTAAATCTATGCCCCCTCGTTATAGACTCCCCTACCTTTGGGAAAAGATTTTGACTATCTACCTTATCGATGCCCCTCATTATTTTATAGACTTCTATAAGATCACCCCTAAACCTCCTACTCTCCAGGGAAAAAAGTCTCAGTCTATCCAACCTCTCCCTATAAGTCAAACTTTCCTGGAGCTGCTTCCTGTATTGTACTCTCATACTCCACCATTTATTAATTTATTTTGTCTTCTCTCAAACTTGGTTTGCTGCATGATCAGCCTTGACCCCTCAGCTAGTTTTCGCCATTTAAAAAAAATGTTTCCTTCCCAAGCACTTCCCATTGTTGAATACAATACTACCGCTTTGCAGGTCCAAGCAAGTGCCCCGTCGAGTATTCATTTTCCAATAATTAACATTTGCTCCTTACAAAAATAGAAATGCCTGGGCTAAAAAGCAC
Organism: Heptranchias perlo; assembly: GCF_035084215.1. NCBI lineage: Eukaryota > Metazoa > Chordata > Chondrichthyes > Hexanchiformes > Hexanchidae > Heptranchias > Heptranchias perlo. The sequence continues at coordinate 9,278,749 of NC_090355.1, read as the reverse complement.
TGATCCCCTGTACTTCGCTCCGAATACTGAATTATTTAAATTGCCAATGCAATCAATATGCCTAAGTTGTAAAATGTTGTGTGGCCAGTAGCTGGTTCAATATCAATGATTTTGTTGGTGATGTCAGAAGCTGTTAGCAATCTGCAAATATGTCGCCAAGGGTTATTGTGGTGAAGTATTGGCCTGAGGTTTATGTAACACAATAGCCACAAGCCACAATATGTTGCAGTGCTTATGCTGCAGTCAATAAATGTACAGAATTTTTTTTTTGCAGTAAAACGGAGCGAATTATATCTGTGTAAAGCCTCATCTTCCCGTCAGCTGCCCCCCACGACTCTGACATGCTATCATGAAGGTACGAAAGCAAAGTGAGACTTGAAGTGCTGGTTTGAGATGGATAGCAACAATGTGGAGCAGGGAAAACTGAGCTCCAGCTCCACATCACTCTCGTCTCAGGTCAAGTGGAATTCCCTGCTTATTTCCTTGCACATGTGCTTACCGGTGTCCAAATGGCAGTTCAATTTTAACACTAAGAAAGAGTCAGAGGGGCTGTCAGCTCTTCCACCTGGGAACTTTTACTTGCAGCAGATGTAGTCGTGTGCCATTTCTAAACCAGCATTTCCAAAGGACTCTACATCGTGTTGAAGGAACTCATCCTTAGAAGCCATTGCGACTGTTAAAATGCAGAAGATCTGAGATAACCCTCTACCTTAACCCAATGGATCTCACTAAAATATGCTTTTCTAAAAGTAGTTGCTTGCAATACTTGGGTCAGTCAGCATCAGTAAAGAGAACAGAAGGTTTAACATTACTGGCGTGTAGCTAATGTCAGATCTGAAGTCCCTACAACCGAAATGCTAATCAGTCTAAAAACAGAAAATGCTGATAACTCTCTGCAGGTCGGGCAGCATCTGTGGAGAGAGAAACAGAGTTAACGTTTCAGGTCAATGACCTTTCATCAGGTGGAATCATCAGTTCTGATGAAAGGTCAGCGACCTGAAATGTTAACTCAGTTTCTCTCTCCACAGATGCTGCCCGACCTGCCGAGAGTTTTCTAGCATTTTCTGTTTTCAATTCCAGAATTTAGGTTTTTTTTCTTTTTAATAAAACTCTAACCCTGCTGTCAAGGAACTCGGCATTTTTTGTGGAGCCAGGAACAGCAAGATCGTCACTGCTGCCGTCTCATCCTTCCACATCCAGTGCTGTTGCACACAAAGATGCAGCACCACCAACGAATATCAACGTTGTACAATCGTAGGAATAGGCCACGCCTGTAGTTGCAACAGATCAACATTAGTACTAGCTACTTTTCTCTAAGCTCGATTCCCTGCTCATTTCCCGTACCCTGAATCTCAAGTCCCTAAACAGGGACTTGAACCCTAAGATTAAAGGTTCTTGCACCTGAGTTATCCAGGCCTCATCAAGGTCACCAACACATCATTGTTCCTCCTTCTCATTAGCCAGGAAGCTCTGGAGCCAATTTTACAAATACATGCTGCTGAATGGGGGAAGAGAGGGGTCTCGTCTGTCAGCCAAGTAAATGGAATGGTTGGAATATCATGGGCTACATGCCCACCATTTCCTGGTATGCATTGCCAATAGGCGAGGATACCCTTTACTGGAGTGTATTTGTAAAATCGGCGTCTCATCTCCAATTAGCCGAGAACGTCACCCGTTTGTGATATACTAAGTAGCTGGCACATTGCTGGCATTGTGTTGTGTTACCTGAATATCTTTACAGCTCAGTTAGATATCCTACTGTCTCTGTGGTTAGTGCGGTGAACATTGGCTCCCGTCCATTAACCCCAGCTTTAAGGAACGGTTCCCTGACCTCACAAACAAATAGCAATTAACAAATTCTTCCCGAATATATTTTGATTCATAATTGCCTCTGTATTCATTCCACTTAAGGGCGGACACACAGCAGCCCATAGGGAAAAGTAATAGCGAAACGAAATGCTTTCTGAAGCCCAATTTAAACTTCTACAACAATTAAAAATCATGATTGTCATGGAATATGTGCTGCAGGCAATGTGAAACATCAGCAGTTAATGATTCTGAAGTTAACATCCAGCAGTATTTCACAGCAGTGTCTAATGTGAGTGACTGTATCGGACAGCATGAAGTTACAGTCAGCAGCACAAAGTATCTCCTTCACGTTGTACCTGCTCGTTTGTGTTTGCCTTCCTGTTTCCACCATATCTGAAAGGACTCAAATAGGCCCTTAATTGCCAAAGGTTTCGTGATGAGGATTATTGATCAAGAGAAAGATCAAAAATGGGCAATACATCACCAGTGTCAGAATTATTAAAAGAAATAAAATGTCAGAAGGCAAAAAGAACAAAAGTAAAACTCACCATTTTACTCCTCCTGAAAGCAGCACCTTCAGAAGTAATAAAAGCTACTGATCTAAGCTATCTAAATAATAGCAAAAGGCCGGGTTCCTAAAACTGCAATGTGCAAGGACAAAATCTTTGAGCTGTTGCCCAGGTAACACAAATTACAGGCATCCAGAAATCAGCAAGTTAACAAAAACTTCCAGGTCATTGCCTAGGTAACCCCAATTACAGGCCGCCAGATGTCAGGAATATTGTTTATCTTTTGATGTAACTTTTCCTGTGAGACAAATGGAGCTATATTCTTGCAGAATGACACCTTGGAGGGGGGTCAAGGGTCATATTATGTCATCAGCAGAAACATAACTTTTGAAGATTTTGTTGCATTTTACTAGTTTCATCCAACAACCTGGCATGGCATATATATGTGGAATTCTGCTGGCATTGATGCAATATAGAGAATCAAAATAAAACACACAATCATTTGCATTTGTAGATACCTGATCACGATGGCTGCAAATTCCCATCAGTGTTTGCAATGTTAGCCAGCGCAGTTTGTAACTGGTAGCATGGAAGCATTTCAAGGATCCAGCACTCCAGATGGAACAAAAACACCTTAAGGCACAGCTGGTTAAGCCAATAAATGGCTGAGCCAATATGGATCAGCAAGGTCCCAAGTTCAAACCCTAGGCTGTGCTGCTGGCTGAGCTCAGCGATGGAGATGTTAGATAAGAACATAAGGACATACGAAATAGGAGCAGGAGTAGGCCAATCGGCCCTTCGAGCCTGCTCTGCCATTCAATAAGATCATGGCTGATCTGATCCCAACCTCAAATCTAAATTCATGTCCAATTTCCTGCCCGCTCCCCGTAACCCCTAATTCCCTTCACTTCTAGGAAACTGTCTATTTCTGTTTTAAATTTATTTAATGATGTAGCTTCCACAGCTTCCTGGGGCAGCAAATTCCACAGACCTACCACCCTCTGAGTGAAGAAGTTTCCCCTCATCTCAGTTTTGAAGGAGCAGCCCCTTATTCTAAGATTATGCCCCCTAGTTCTAGTTTCACCCATCCTTGGGAACATCCTCACCGCATCCACCCGATCAAGCCCCTTCACAATCTTATATGTTTCAATAAGATCGCCTCTCATTCTTCTGAACTCCAATGAGTAGAATCCCAATCTACTCAACCTCTCCTCATATGTCCACCCCCTCATCCCCGGGATTAACCGAGTGAACCTTCTTTGTACTGCCTCGAGAGCAAGTATGTCTTTTCTTAAGTATGGAGACCAAAACTGTATGCAGTATTCCAGGTGCGGTCTCACCAATACCTTATATAACTGCAGCAATACCTCCCTGTTTTTATATTCTATCCCCCTAGCGATAAACGCCAACATTCCGTTGGCCTTCTTGATCACCTGCTGCACCTGCATATTAACTTTTTGATTTTCTTGCACTAGGACCCCCAGATCCCTTTGCACTGCAGTACTTTCCAGTCTCTTGCCATCAAGAAAATAACTTGCTCTCTGGTTTTTCCTAGATGTGCTACAGTCAACCTCAGTGCCCATGGATGAGGGTGGAGCAAATCAGCCAGAGCGCCCTCTCCTTACTGCTATCCAACTGCCCCTTCTGGAGGAACGAGTGTGCAGACATAGTGAGCAACAGGTTTGCACATCTCTGATTCCACCGATAGTCCAACAGCCTGCCAACATCCAATACCTAGAAAGCAATAAAGAAATTGCATTCATACAGCACCTCATCACATTTCCAAGAAACATGCAACAGAATGAGTTGCATTGTGCAGTTACTATATCTATGTGGGTAAATGGGGCAGCCATTTTGCGCATAGCAAGGACCCACAAACAGCAATGATCAGTTAATTTTTTTTTGTGGTTTAATTGAGGGGACCGAGACAGAAAATTCCCCAGTGCCATGGAATATTTAACTTCCACCGAAACCTCGGGAAACGTCAGGCAGGACCTCAGTTTAACATCTCATCTGAAAGACGAGCAATGTGACACTCCCTCAGTGCTGCAATCAAATGTCAGCCTCGAATATGGGCTCAAGTACTGGAGTGGGGATTAAACTCATAACTTCTGTTTATGTTTAAACAATGCCCCTCAACCCCAACCTCAGCAAATTACTCCCCCATTTTCAACTGCAACAGTGTATTCTTCCATTCTTGTCACCCAGGAGTAATATTACTAAACATAACGCTGATTGCTGTCTATTCATAGACATGTTGTAGTAAACAGTGAGGTAGACTTCAGGAGGACGTGGACAGACTGGCAAAATGGGCAGACACATTGCAGATGAAATTTAATGTGGAGAAGTGTGAAGGAAGGAAGAATGAGGAGAGATAATATAAAAGGGGTACAGGAACAAAGAGACCTGGGGGTTTACGTACGCAAATCTTTGAAGGTGGCAGGACAAGTAGATAAGGCTGTTAAAGCAGCATACGAGATCCTTGGCTTTATAAATTGAGGCATGGAGTAAAAAAGCAAGCAAGTTATCCTAAACCTTTATAAATCACTGGTTGGGCTTCAACTGGAGTATTGTGTCCATTCTCAGCACCACACTTTAGGAAGGATGTCAAGGCCTTGGAGAGGGTGTAGAGAAGATTTACTAGAATGGTACCAGGGATGAGAGACTTCAGTTATGTGGTGAGACTAGAGAAGCTGGGGTTGTTCTCCTTGGAATGGAGAAGGTTAAGGGGAGAATTAATACAGAGGTTTTCAGAATCATTAAGAGTTTTGACAGAGTAAATAAGGAGAAATTGTTTCCACTGGCAGGAGGGTCGTTAAACAAAGGATACAGGTGTAAGGTAATTGGCAAAAGAGCCAGAGGTGAGATGAGAAAGTTTGTTTACGCAGCGAGTTATTATGATCTGGATTGCACTGCCTGAAAGGGAGATGGAAGCAGATTCAATAGTAACTTTCAAAAGGGAATTGGATAAAAACTTGAAGAGGAGAAAATTGCAGGGGAGTGAGGAAAGAGCAGGGGAATGAGACTAATTAGATTGCTCTTTCAAAGAGCCGGCACAGGCACGATGGGCCGAATAGTCTCCCGCTGCGCTGTAAAATTCAATGAGATGCTGAGTTGAACGCTGGTCTCATTTCTTTCAATAAATTGTAGTCTATTGTGCATATGGTGCTCGATTCCCATGCACAATCTGGTTGCTAAACTGTTGATACTGTTGTCAAAGAGATGCTCTTCATCTTGCTCCTCACCTCACAAATTAACACTGAACTCTTTTCCATCTCTCATAGAATCATAGAAAGGTTACAGAACAGAAGGTGGCCATTCGGCCTATCGAGTCCGCGCCAGCTCTATGCAAGACCAATGCAGCTAGTCCCACTCCCCCGCCCTATCCCCGTAGTCCTGCAATTTTTTTTCCTTTCAAGTACTTATCCAGTTCCCTTTTGAAGGCCCGGATTGAATCTGCCTCCACCATCCCCTCGGGCAGTGCATTCCAGATCCTAACCACTCGCTGTGTAAAAAAGTTTTTCCTCATGTCACCTTTGGTTCTTTTGCCAATCACCTTAAATCTATGTCCTCTGGTCCTTGACCCTTCCACCAATGGGAACAGTCTCTCTCTATCTACTCTGTCTAGATTCAGATTCTCCCTTCAATTCAGACTGGCAGTCTTCCACCGACCCCTCAGTTCATGCCAGGACTCATCGATTCAAGTTCACGTTAGGACTCTCCTGGCTCCCCCCCCATCCCCCGCCCCCTCAGCTCATGCTGACATTCTCCCGGCCCCCTCAGCCTTTGCTGGCCCTCTCCTGGCCCCCTCAGCCCATGCTTACACGCACCTCACCTGTTCTGTTCATGCTGGCACTGGTCTTCCTCCAACCTTTCAGTTCTCACTGTCACTCTACTCAGTTCCCTCCACCACTGCTCCCAGCTCCCCTCCCTCTTCAGCACTGCTCGTAACTCTTCCTTCCTGCTGTTTTTCCATGGATACAATGTCATTGAATTGGGAGCAGCGCTGAGAGGACGAGCTGCAATGATTTTCATCTGCCAACACAATTAGACACTGCCCTAAAAACGCCGAATGCCTGTGTGAAACACTTAAAGTTGGCCTCAATCAACTGAGCCATCATTCCACTTCGCATCACCATGAAGGAGCTGGTCATCTCCACTGAAAGCAATGTGAAATGAAGGAAGTTGGGAAGCAAGGATAGATGAAAATATACCTTAATCGGCACTCAAGTTCCCAAATCTCCCTCAAGCCATGTCGGGATTTTTGTTTGAATTAACTGATTTTCCTCTATTAAACTCTTGTTGATAAGGTGCATTGAAGAGCATTATTCTCTATATAAAAAAAAAGTCTTGTATTGATTTGTGAAGTTAAACAGTGAACGTTGACGACACCAGAGAAACTGGCTTGAAGGACTAACTAAAATGGACAGTGAGATGGAGTTAAACTAATACCATTATTAACCCAGAGGGCTTCAGCAATCTTATCATTTCAGCTCTGTATATTCATTCAATGCTCCAATTCTGTTGAACTCAGAAAGTCAACTTAGACAATTTTCCCCAATGACGGCTTAAAACTTGCTGGTTAGGCAAAAATCTATATTTAAATCAATGGAAACAGACAGAAGAAGTGAAAGGTTGTTAAAGCTAATCGAAAGTTGCCCTGACAGCTCAGTGGGTATGTACATCGCCTGATGTGGCATTGAGTCATACAAAGGAGGAAGTTGCCAGGTTGAAGACCTGGTCTCTAGCGAGTCAGCCCATCTCAGCAGAGGTGGTAGTGGAGATGCCGCAGCAGCCCTGAGCAAGGGATGGGAAGAATTACCAGAGTTCCTGCTTCTGATCAGAAATCTGCTGTATGCATGTACGTGTGTGAGTGCTGGTGTCTGTGCGCGTGCGGTTGTGCGCCCGCGAGCACGTGGCAGGTTTGCACAAGATCGGGCTCAGCTGTGTTACTCCCCACATCAAATAGTCCAACAACACTCATCATCCATATCCACACATGAAGAATTGTTACTTGGGGAAGTTCCAAAGGGTCACTGCGCCTTTGGAAATTTAACGTAACATTGCTGCCTTCATCCGAGATGAGTTTCTAAGCTTTAAGTGAATATACAGAATTCAAACAATAAGGTTGGTAAAGCCCTCTGGGTTGCTGAGGCCCCCTGGGTTTTAAAAAAAAGATATTACTTCAGCTTTCTCTAGCCATCAGCCTCAGGAGAGGGACAGGTAATGGGAGAAATACAGAGCTGAAACTGCACAAAGTAAAAAATATTACTAATGATTCTTAGCGTACTTTGTCAGATTTTTAAAAAATTAATCCCCTGAAAGAGCCATACATAAATAAGTGATATTGAAATCGTTAAAGTCTCCCAGATAGCTGTGCTTTAAATAATTGCGATGCTGGAACATACAATGCAGTGGGAAATGAACTGCAGAGTTGAATTCCTCCAAGGGCCTTGTAGCAAACTGCAGCATCATTTACTGCAGGTAAGTGGGTCTCAACGCTGATAGCTCCCACAATAACAAAAGGCCCATCCTCCGTGCAGCCAAGGGTAGCCCGCGCCGAACAGCTGCTTTTGTATCTCTCCCAAATGCCACTGCTTAAAGTGACAGGCAGTAAGATCAATGCAAACACCAGATTCACAAGGGTGCAGCAGACAGGCACAGCCAGCCAGCCAGTCTGGTCAGTTTGCCTTGGTGCTATCAAATTTTGTTTGATAACGCACCTATCGCGACAGGAGCCGGCGTTACGAAAACAATCTAACAGCAGCTGCCTTCTGTAGGGTCTCCTGATCTGCTGTCCTTCAGCGATGGCCTTTTCCTGTGGCCCTTTGACCACACTGAGCCGGTCGGGTGCATCTGCCTGTTTGCATTGTGATGCAGGGCAGCATCATGATGCGAGTACCAGCTCTGCTGCAAGACCTCAGGCCCAGGCCTGCATGCATCATAATGTCACAGAGGAGCAGGCCCTCGATTACCACTTAACAGCAACAACTATATAGCGTCATTATCGTAGTAAAACATCCCAAGGCACTTCACAGGTGCGTTATCAAACAAAATTTGACACCGAGCCACAAAAGGAGATATTAGAACAGGTGACCAAAAGCACGGTCAAAGAGGCAGATTTTAAGGAGTGTCTTAAAGGAGGAGAGAGAGGCGGAGAGGTTTAGGATGGGAATTTCAAAGCTTAGGGCCTAAGCAACTGAAGGCACGGCCGCCAATGGTGGAGCACAGAGATCTCGGAGGGTTGTAGGGCTGGAGGAGGTTACAGAGATAGGGAGGGGTGAGGCCATGGAGTGATCTGAAAACAAGGATGAGAATTTTAAAATCCAGGCGTTGCCAAACTGGGAGCCAATGTAGGTCAGTGAGCACAGGGGCGACGGGTGAACGGGACTCGGTGCGAGTTAGGATACGGGCAGCAGATTTCTGGATGAGCTCAAGTTTATGGAAGGTGCAAAGTGGGAGGCCGGCCAGGAGAGCTTTGGAATAGTCAACCTACAAGGAGACTCGAACCGTAGGGTGTTATAAAAGTGAGAGTGATGCAAATAGGGTTGTTCAGCGCCACACTCCTGAGACAAGGACTAGAGAGAAAAGCACCTCAAATCTTTCTCTACACCCAGAAACCATAAGGGCCACATTTCTAAGACATCTGTCCTTGTTCTGGGTGTCTCCAGCTGCATCCTGTGATTATGCTGCTGAAATTACAAAATAGACGAGGCTAATAGAAGCAGGCATTTATATTTATGAATTAGAGTCACAAAGAAGCATTGTTGCTGTAATTATATTATGTTTATGATGCAATTAATATTCATGACTTGGCACGGAAACTTGTTTCACAAACAAACCAGGAGCGCTCCCTGGCCTGCAATATGATCCCAGAATGTCCTTTCCATTATACCGTACATAAACAATTTTAGGCTTTCTTTTTAATCAAATAGAGGCATTACGCTTTGCAACTCAATCATGATGCATTTTCACAGTTAATTATAATCTTGTTAAATGCGTGTAATTGTTGTCTAACCATGCCCCTCCTCCACATCTTGTGATATCTTAGTATTTGGGTGACTGGGTAAATTTCAAGCGGCAATTTTATCCGCATAATGTGACAAGGTAATTCAGGTCACTAATCAAGTCTCAAGTTTCGTGGTATAATGCATGTTATTATAATACATATAACATCATAGGTATGAGCTGGTAATACATATGTTTATATTTAGCATGTACCAGCCATCACATTTTGTTAAATGCAAAGTAGTCATTAAAAAAAACAGGGAAAAAAAGTAACTTAATGCTGGGTGCTTCCAACCTGCAACCTGAAACTTTCAAGTATTTTCCAATCTACAAATAACCCTGACCACATGGCAATTCAACACTAATTGACTTGAACCTGTGTTTACTCAATAATAGTTAGACTTTGTGGCCTTTAAGGGAGATATTCACTTTAGCAGCAGAATAATACATTGTTGTTAGAAAACGTCGCATCATCTAATTGAATTGGAGCAACACCACAAGCTGGAATAAAAAAGGATTTTAGGAACATAAGAACAGGAGTAGGCCATTCAGCCCCTCGAGCCTGTTCCGCCATTCAGTGAGATCACGGTTGATCTGTATCCTAACTCCATTTACCCACCTTGGCTCCATATCCTTTAATACCCTATCAATCTCAGATTTAAAATTATTAACTGAGCTAGCATTTACTGCTTTTTGTGGGAGAGAGTTCCACACTTCTACCACCCTTTGCGTGAAGAAGTGTTTTCTAACTTCTCTCCTGAATGGCCCGGCTCTGATTTTAAGGTCATGTTCCCATGGTGCTAGACTTCCCCACCAGCGGAAAAAATCTCTCTATCTACCTTAACAATTCTTTTCAAAATCCTAAAAACCGCAATCACATTGCCGCTTAATCTTCTATATTAAGGGAATACAAGCCTAGTTTATATAATGTCTCAATTTAACCCTTGGAGCCCTGGTAACATTCTGGTGAATCTGCGCTGCACTCCTTCCAAGGCCAATATATCCTTTCTATATCCAGAACTGTACACAGTTTTAGATGCATCCATCACACCTTTGTCGTACATGCAAATTTCTGAGCCACATTTAAAGCAAGAAGGACAGCCAATAATTTGGTGCCGGTTCCCCAGAGGTATATCCTTACAGGAGAAAACATGCACCCCACATGAGGCGAAGTGAAACTTTATTGATGTGAACTTCTCAGTGGTTTGATTTGGAGACTGATAAGGAGGAATAGGATCTTGCACATATCGCACACCCAGCTGATGAAGCAAAAGAGACCTTCAAAACACCATAAAAGTAACAAGCAAAGACACTGAAAAAAATACAATTTCCTTGAGGCTAATGTTTACCATTTCTGTGCATCAACATCAATCACACACACATATTGTCTCTTTGTCCTTGTCGCCGATTTAATGCTGTGTTGATCAGGGACAATTATGGGAAAAAACTTCCCCTCCTTTAAAAAAAGCACTTTTTCCACAAATTCCTTAGGTTGTTCTAACAGTGCACCTGCTGCAGAGCTTAATGCTGCAAGTCTACTCGTGTCATTCATTATAATTGTCCTCGTTTCCCGCTAATAGATATGCTTTAAACTGCCTTTTACTGAAGTAATAAGTGACCTTTAAACATTGGGAAAAGAGAAGAGATGACTTTTTTTGGCAGCTATTATGTTCAGGCAGTGACAAATGGTTCTATTTTTATCTTTTGACAGATGAATGATTGCTTGCCTATAAACCCAATAATATTTACAGATGGCCTCCTAACAGATAAAGGAGGACCTTGGCATTATTGTGGGCTTTCAACAAACATAGCAAAGTACAAGAAAAGAACAACTGCCAGACTGCCAGGAGACTTTCATATTTTTCTCATTTTTCCTTTCCTCTCCCATTTAATTTTTTTTCTACGCTTTATCCTTCACTGCAAACATTTATCTTTGTCCCTCCGTGCTTCATTTGGCAAGGCAGACAAAATCTGCCCATGCCATTCACAGAAAAAGTTCATCTGGAATATGACTTCAAATTAAATTGTCTCACACAAGTTCAAACTAGTAAAAGGTCATTTTAGGACTGATAAAGAATTTTTTTTTCATACAAAGTTATCAACATATGGGATAAGCTTCCAGATAGAGTAATGGAGGCAAAAACCCCAGAATTGTTTATGAAACAATTGGATGCTACAATGGGAGTGGAGGATGTTCAGAGGTCCCTTGACAGATAAATTTAGACATGCCCAATGGCCTGACTCATCTGAATTGATCTTGCCATACTTACACACAGTGGCTCCTCAACTGTTCTTCTGTAACATTGGCTGTTGGGTAGACATATTGCTTGTAACTCCTTTACTGGGGTTTGTTATGCAGTGTGAAGAATCTGAACCCTAAAAAGTTGACATTTTGGGGCCTTGAAAACTCCATTTTTTTCTATAAAATGGGATTTCAACTCTCAGGATCTAACATTAATTTTAAAATACTAAAGTCCTCCACAAAGCTCTCACAACTCCTATCTGATCTGTAGCAGGAGTTTTTGGAAAAATAATTTTACATGCAACATTAAAAAAAAACCAGCGTGGCCTAGCAGAGAATTGGTTCTTTTTTAGTGTTTCTGCTAATGCATGTCTATCCTGCATCAATTTATCAGTTGATTAACTGAAATGACAGTAACCCCATAGAAATAGTCACTGTTTAACACTTAGCGGTTGAAATTCCTCTGTGTGCTATTCTTTGCTCACTGAGAATTACACCAGATTCCTCAGTTAACATCTACCCATTTATTTGAAGCGGCTTAACTGCTTCACTAAAGTAACGCGCGGGAATTTGTCATAAACCGGTGTGCTGAAAATAGCGGACCAAGGAATTTCAGTCCCTTAACAATTAAAACGGAAGTCCCAGTTTGCACATCAACTGGTGAAAACATGCAAAACAAATAATTCTGATTTTTTTTTAAAATGTCACTTTAAATTCCCAGCTCAGTGTTTGTTAAATATGTCAACACAGCATGGTTTATAGTCATGAAGAGAGCGCGAGTGGGAGTGAAAGAGACTTCAGACAGTTGTTGATCGATAATGATTAAACTGCAGGTAAAATTTCATTCTGCAGATTATTGAGCATAAGGCTCTGAAAAAGTCAATATCTTATATGCATCTCCTGTGCTGTCCTAACGTTAACAATCCCAGTACATACAAAAATGCAATTTCTATCTAAGTATTGTAGCTGAAATATCAATACAATCACTTATATACCACTGCCACTTCAGACCCAATTGATCCATATTGGCATGAAATATTGAACTGAACTTTACAGACTTTCAATAAATTCATTTTGTCTGAAAGGGAGAACTGCTGAATGTTTTTGTGCATGAGTAAAAAGAGTGACATTTAAGAAAATATAGACGGCATAATGGGTGGTCAGTATATATATCAAAAATACCTTATCCTTTGCACTGTGCAGTGAGTATATCAAAAGGTGCCTTTGCATTTACACTGATCATTTTATATATCAAAAGGTACTTTTGCCTTTACACTGGTCAGAGTGTATATCAAAAAAGGTATTTATACTTTAATACTGATCATTACATATATCAATGGTAAATTCTCCACAGAGAGCAAACGAGCAGGCCCAGCTCCCTAAATTTACGCTGCTAAAACTGACTCCATATCTCAAAGACAGGATCATGGGAGGTACATCTTCTTAGGTTCAAGACACTGTCAGGACAAGGGCAATTCAGCCGATGGAGTAAGATCCATGTAATCTGTGGTCGGCTGCACTACCAAAGGACAAAAGCACTTCAACACGGTAATAATTTACTGACTGCTCCCCATAATCTCCACCACATTTTTTCTTATTGTCTTCAAATAAAGACAAAATTGCACAGCACAAGTAATAACATCCACCAGCTTTAAGTTGATTATCCCCAGAACCGGGTGGGCAAGATGTGGTGCACAGTATCGTTTTGCAATTGTTCTATCACTGTAATGGGTTTGTTCTGATGTACAGGTAGACAAGGCCAGGGGGCACCTGAAGGTTTCCAAAATCTTTTATGGCACACTGCTAAAAAAAAGTGATCACATTCAGAAATCCCCACTTGACAGCTATATTGTCAGGGAGTTGCCAAGCAGAAGCAAGCAAATTTGCTGCATGGAAGGAGGAATGAAAAAGATAATCAAAGTGCAAGTTAACACACACTAGTCTTCGGCACTTCCTGATAAAATATTCAAGAATATATAGTATAGAACAAGAAAAGGCCTCACAGCCTGTCAATCCAATTCCATTCACAGACAACACATAATTTAGTCATATTGTGGACTACACTCTGGCCACTTTCTCCAAAGGAAAGTTCTGCATTAATATCCAATCACCAAAGCAGGACTTCTGCATATTGTCCATCATCACATCTGCAATGTTTAGCCATGCTCTAGTGTCTGCCAGATAACATTGTGCCCTACTCCAGGAGCACAGAAACCAGTGTGTCCCATCAGCTCAATCTCTGTTTATTCCTATAATCAGCAATCCCATTCAAAACAATTGGTAGTGAGTTGGGAGGGGGTTGAGAGTGGGTCATCTGTGAATCTATAATAACGACAACCGACCATGGCCTTGTTTCTGCTCATTCCTGGCTATTTGGCATTTGGCTTAAAGGAACACTTGCTATTTTGAACACACACACACCAAATACCAATTAAACACACTAATAATAGGTTTGATGATTTAATACAAACGTGATATATCAGAGCATTTTTCTTTCTCTTCAAACACTGCACCCACCTTAGTGTCTTCATATTGCTCAACAGCAGGCTAACTGTCCCAGCTAAGGCACATTGATGAAGCAAAGTAGAGAGAACTTTACTCTACATCTAGCTCTGCTCTCCCTGACCAGGAATTGCTCAATACTTGAAAGGATCAGAACTGACAATGTGAAAGAGACTGGAATGTCAGAGGGAGGGATTGGGAAAAGAGGCAAGTTAAATTAACTCCAATTACTGCAGTAAGTTATTCATTATTTATTTCCAAAGCAAAGTGACTTGCATTTTTTTTTAGCTCTCATCAATTTTTATCACTAGGCCTGGCTACATCAGGTTTGCATCACACCCGCCCTGCTCCTCCAGTGCTTTGTGCAAGTCGGGGCCAATGAGTAAAATAGCAAGGTCAGAATGAATGCACTGCAGGCCTTAACTTTCAGTGACAATAAGATTATCTTCTAATCCCAATTTTTCTTAATTTTTCAATGACAAAGTTTAATTCTTTAATGGATTAGTTCTATGCAATAGCTGAACCAAGTAATTGAAATAGTTTATCATCTTCATGCTGCCCTTACCCTTAGTTCTGTAAATATCACTTGCCAGCAAGTTTTGCACAACTTCCTCTTTGCCATCATCATCAATCTCACAGTTCTACAGATATTTTAGTGTCATCCATGACTTTCCGCACAGATCATTTTCTACAACCCATGATGTAACCTGTCACGTTCAGGTTGGGCTCCAGCTGAGGGGCACCATGTTTCTATTTCTTTCCACCATAATACATTGCTCACTTTTCGCGCCACAGCATGTTGCAACACAGTGTCAATGAATAAGAAGGGCAGCAGGTTGACTAAAATGCATTCCTGATCTGCTGCAACCTCTTTGTCAAAGAGGAAGGGGCAGAATCCAATTAGTTTTACACAGTACTCTGATCGAGCCCGTGTATCCATGAAGATTTTTATGATCTATGGATGGTGGAAAGCCTTCCAGCCTCGGAATGTTCCAGAAGGGTGGCTCTGGCAAAATTAATGAACAGAAATTTTTAACCAACAAAGCATGAAGGACAGGGAAAGTTTCAAGAGCGAAACAACTAACATGAGAAATAATTATTTTTTTTGTCAGCTGATTATATTTATAGTCATGTTCAATTGACAATAGGAATTGGTCACCTTGACACATTGATGGATTTTTGTTTTATTTGAGCTTTGCATCTGTTTTACATTCTGTTTAATAAACTTCTGCAATTAATATATTCAGTTGATGCCAAGTAAAACATATATATTGTTCAATAGGCATCAAATAACATGAAATTCCAAAGATCCCTATTCCAAGTACAAATTCCATCCACCGTCATAAAACTTGGAAAACAACTGAAGGCTCAGTCCTTCAAACTATGCTACACTATCGCCATAGGAACAGGAGGATGCTGTTCAGACCCTCAAGCCTGTTCTGCCATTAAATTAGATCATGGCTGATCTGTATCTTAACTCTATCTACCTGCCTTGGTTCCGTATCCCTTAATATCCTTTCCTAACAGAAATGGAGGTCTAATTTAATTTGTAATTGGTATATGTAACTTGTGACTGATTAGCATAATTCATTAATATTAGCATAATAAATCTTATCTGATTTGTAAAGATAGACAGTGTAATTTTTGATTTACAGGAAAGTCTATTATGAAATTTACGTAAACTGCATGTCCGAGTTGCATGAAATTAGCACCGTTCAATCATTTGCAATTTCAAGACGCTCAGCAGATCAGAGGTGTGCAAAGAGAGTATGGGATAGGTTTATTTTGTTGGGGGAAGATGTACTCTGCAATTAACTGAATGCAAAGAGCAATTCCACAATGCCACGGAGCGTGAGTCGAAGATCGGGCTACGATATCGTAACGTTGAATCTCTGAGCTGAGCTCCACAATGGTAGTGCGGCATTGTGGAAGTTCCCCTTCAGTGATTTCCTTTTTTATACGCAGTACAATCCTAGGGTAGAATTTCCAGATTCTGAAATAAAGAAAGACAGACTTGCATTTATAAAGCAGCTTTCACTACCTCAGGACTTCCCAAAGCACTTTACAGCCAATGAAGTACTTTTGAAATGTAATCGCTGTTATAACGTCAGAAACATGGCAGGCAATTTGCGTACAGCAAGCACCCACAAACAGCAATGAGATAAATGACCAGATCATCTGTTTTAGTGATGTTGGTTGAGGGATAAATGTTGTCCAAATGGGAGAACTCTCCTGCTTTTCTTTGAAATAGTGCTATGGAATCTTTTACATCCAACTGAGAGGGCATATGTGGCCTCAGCTTAACATCTCATCTGAAAGATAGCACCTTTGGCAATGCAGCGCTCCCTCAGTACTGCAAAATCCAATTATCTGTCCTCTTATTCTGAAAGTACTCGACTTTTACTGAGATATATTCCTGGCTTTGGAGCTACATGTCAGAAACTTGTCCCCTTAGCTCTGAGTCTGGACATTGAGCATGATAAACAGTGATAGGTATGACAACCACAGTGCTGTTCTCGTCTGATGTTCACACAGGGTAGTTTCCAGTAGGGAACATTAGAGCCCCAATCTCTTGTTTTTTTTCTTGGCTGGGTACTTCCCTGTAAGCCTAGAAGTCCTGAAGCCAATGGTAGCACACTTTCCATTGGCACAGCTGAAATCAGCTAATTTAACACAGGTCAGGGATCAATCCTGACTTATTCCTTATCTTTGTGGCTCAGTTGTACGCTTTCCCACTGAGCTATTTGTGGAGTTACAAATGAAAACGTGAAGTGTTAATCAATCTCAGTTTTTGAAATTTTCAACTGACCTAGTCTCAGCAGTTTTTTGGGTGACTCTTTAGAGTATCGTTGGATGAAGTGTCAGAGGGATGGAGAAGAACAGCATCAGTATAAGGATTAACACTTCACGTTTTCATTTGTAACTCCACAAATAGCTCAGTGGGAAAGCGTACAACTGAGCCACAAAGATAAGGAATAAGTCAGGATTGATCCCTGACCTGTGTTAAATTAGCTGATTTCAGCTGTGCCAATGGAAAGTGTGCTACCATTGGCTTCAGGACTTCTAGGCTTACAGGGAAGTACCCAGCCAAGAAAAAAAACAAGAGATTGGGGCTCTAATGTTCCCTACTGGAAACTACCCTGTGTGAACATCAGACGAGAACAGCACTGCGGTTGTCATACCTATCACTGTTTATCATGCTCAATGTCCAGACTCAGAGCTAAGGGGACAAGTTTCTGACATGTAGCTCCAAAGCCAGGAATATATCTCAGTACAAGTCGAGTACTTTCAGAATAAGAGGACAGATAATTGGATTTTGCAGTACTGAGGGAGCGCTGCATTGCCACAGGTGCTATCTTTCAGATGAGATGTTAAGCTGAGGCCACATATGCCCTCTCAGTTGGATGTAAAAGATTCCATAGCACTATTTCAAACAAAAACATTTGCCTGAGGAAGGAGAAAATCTCCGAAAGCTTGTGAATTTAAAATAAAATTGCTGGACTATAACTTGGTGTTGTAAAATTGTTTACAATTGTCAAAGAAAAGCAGGGGAGTTCTCCCATTTGGACAACATTTATCCCTCAACCAACATCACTAAAACAGATGATCTGGTCATTTATCTCATTGCTGTTTGTGGGTGCTTGCTGTACGCAAATTGCCTGCCGTGTTTCTGACGTTATAACAGCGATTACATTTCAAAAGTACTTCATTGGCTGTAAAGTGCTTTGGGAAGTCCTGAGGTAGTGAAAGCTGCTTTATAAATGCAAGTCTTTCTTTCTTTATTTCAGAATCTGGAAATTCTACCCTAGGATTGTACTGCGTATAAAAAAGGAAATCACTGAAGGGGAACTTCCACAATGCCGCACTACCATTGTGGAGCTCAGCTCAGAGATTCAACGTTACAACATCGTAGCCCGATCTTCGACTCACACTCCGTGGCATTGTGGAATTGCTCTTTGCATTCAGTTAATTGCAGAGTACATCTTCCCCCAACAAAATAAACCTATCCCATACTCTCTTTGCACACCTCTGATCTGCTGAGCGTCTTGAAATTGCAAATGATTGAACGGTGCTAATTTCATGCAACTCGGACATGCAGTTTACGTAAATTTCATAATAGACTTTCCTGTAAATCAAAAACTACACTGTCTATCTTTACAAATCAGATAAGATTTATTATGCTAATATTAATGAATTATGCTAATCAGTCACAAGTTACATATACCAATTACAAATTAAATTAGACCTCCATTATCAGATGAATGGTAAAGGTCTATTAGCTGGTTAGAAAATTTCCATTTTATAGATATTTATCTCACATGCGTAACAGCTTCAAACACTCACTGTGTGGAATATGACACCCCTCATGTTGTAAGTCAAACACGGTAACTAAAATATTACCTGCATTTACCAAACACAATGGACCAAAAATGGAAAGATTACTAGACTGTAACTGAAAGAGTATTGGAAAATTGTGTTAATTACTGCAACCTGTCAAATAATTAAAGTTTGTGCATGTTATAAATAATTCAATTACATTAGTAACAACTGTGAAGTGTAATGTCATGCTCATTTAAATGTGAAAGTAACTAAAAGTCTGGAAACAATCCATGACCCAACAGCAATTCAACCATGTGAAAGTTCATAGGCTCTGCCCCTCTCTGTCAGATGAATGCCAGAGAGCACATGGCCAGGTTGGCACACCTCTACCCAACTCATGGCCCTTACCCAATCCAACTATTTTGCGAAGCTATCGAGGACGTCACAAAGACCACAATTAGTAGGCCTAATCCCACATGCCCGCTCTGTTACCGTATCACTTTATCCCACTTTCCTTCAACCACCTTATTTAACCTATTCTTAAACGTTGACAAGGTAGCTGCTTCAATCACCAACTCTGGTAGTACATTCCACAACCTCACAACCCTCTGTATAAAAAGGTTTCTCTCTGCCCTAATTCTCGTATATGTAATCTCGTATTTACATCCCCTCATTCAGGATCCCTCAAATACTGAAAACAATCTGCTTCTATCCATTCTGTCCCATCCAGTCATAATTTTTCCACCAAATCACCCCAACAAAACAGCCCCATCTTTTCACATCTTTCTTTGTATTTTCACAGACCGGACAGCATTCTAATGAATCTGCTCTGAACCCTCTATATTGCCTTAACATCCTTCCTGTGACATGGAACCTAAAATTGCACACAGTACTCTAATTGTGCTTTTGCATAGATTCACCATTACATTTCAACCTTAATATTCTATATCTCTTGCTGTAAAACCCAGTACTCCATTTGCCTTTTTATGGCCTTATCCTCTTGAGATGCTGTTTTTAATATCTTCTGAACCTGAACCCCTAAATCCTTCTACTCTTCCACATCACCCAGCCTTCCTCCATTCAAAGTATGTATTTTTAAACTAAAATGTATTACCTCATACTTACTGACATTGAATTCCATCTGTCACTTCCTTGCCCTTTCCACCATCTTATTAATATCCCCTTGCAGCAACCTTTGTTCCTCAGAATTATTCACTTTGCCTCTTATCATCTGCAAATTTGGACACGACTCCATCCAGCCCTATATACAAATCATTGATGTCCACCTTGAAACAAAGAGTTCCCAGAACAAATCCCCATGGGGCACTGTTACCCACCTCTAACTACTTTGCATACCTGCCCTTAACCTGCACTCTCTATTTCCTCTCTTCTAACCAGTTCTTAAATCCAGTTTACTACCCTTCCTCTTAATCTGCTCCAATAGTTTAATTCATTAAAAGAAATGTTTCTATGTCATGAGACACAGATGCATAGGGCTATGGGTCTTCAATTTTAATAAAACAGACTTTTGGGGCCCGATATGAGGAGGGAGGAGGGTTGCCAGCGGGGGGTCGACTGGACACGTGGGTAACCCACCCAGTAAAATCGGTGGGTTCCCCACGTGATCGTAAGTAAATTGAAGCCACTTACCTTGGCTTCCGTGTTTCGCGGTGGAAAGCTGCGCAGCGGGCGGACTGCGCACCCGCATCATCGGCTGTCAGCTGGAGGAGCCCTATTTAAAGGGGCAGTCCTCCACTGACAGATGCTGCAGGAAATAGGAAAAATTACACCATGGAGCAGCCCAGGGGAAAGGCTGCTCCCAGGTTTAATGATGCCTCACTCCAGGTCATATTGGATGGGGTGAGGAGGAGGGGGAGACAGAGATCTTCTCCCCGGCTGGCGGGAGGAAGTGGCCAGCCTCTGCCACCATGAAGGCCTAGTGAGAGGTGGCAGAGGAGGTCACCAGCACCACCAACATATCACGCACCTGCATCTAGTGCAGGAGGCGCTTCAATGACCTAAGTAGGTCAGCCGAAGTGAGTACACTTACTCATTCCCCTACACTCCATCTGCCACATCACCGCCCCCACCCCACATCTCCTTCTGCACTGCCAACACTACTTTATCACATCACTCCTCATACCCACTCAAACCTCATCCGCATCTTACCTGCACTTACTCACCTCGCCAGTACTCATCCCACCACTACCACTCAACCCAATCCTCATACAATCTCTTGGCTCTATCTCATACTCACCCTCTCATGCATCTCTTTCGCAGTCAGCCTCACCCAACCTGCCACTACCTGTGCTGCAGCCTCAGGGCATGTGTCACGTATGTGTAGTAGGAAGCGTAAGACAAACGTGTCGTGAGCATGAAGGGGACGCACAAGGGTGTTTGAGGGTTTGTCATGGTTTTTACTTATATTTGATTTCAAATCAACTCACACATTACATATTATATTGTCACCACCACTGCCACGACTTAGCCATTCGTGACTGGCTTGTGCAATAATGCCCTTTCATGAGGTTCTCCATGAACACCCTTGATGCCACCCATTGGGTCACCCTACAGTGGGTGTATGTGTAATTGCACAACGACTTTGTGCAGATGCCTGTTGTGCAGCACTGTGTTGTGTAGCTCCACGTGGCGGAGGTGGACGGCATGCCTGGCGAGGCTGGTGATGTTGCTCGTCCTCCAATGGTGTGATGAATTGACGACTGCAGCAATGGAACCCCCCACCCTGATGGTGTGAGTGTGAGGGGGTCCACAAAGTAGGTAAATGTGTTTGGACAGCAGAGTTTAGGATATGATTTAATAATTTGGAATGTGGAGACAACGGTGTGGCAGGCAAAACTTTGTCTGAGGTGACAGAGTGCCCTGCTGCAATGAATGAGGGTTTACCCCGCACCTGTTAAATGGACCTTTGCAGCTGCCACTGGCTCCTGGCTGCAATACGTCTGTTTAAACAGGGAATGTTTCCCCCAGCATGGGAAACATGCTCTGGGTAGTCCAAAATCCAAATCCTCCTAAAATCTCCAACTAATGAGGCCTGTAAACGACCTCAAGTACCCAGATAATGATCTTAAGTGGGATCCCGCTGGCTTTGATTGCCGGTGGGAGTCCCGCATGCTGGGGCTGCGCGCGCACCGATTCGCGTCATTGGGGAACCCGGAAGTGTGCGGACCCACTCCAGGAATCCCTAATTTTTGGAGCTCCCCCCGCCACGAACACACCCGCTCGGCCATCCAAAAATTGACCCCTTGGTGTCTGGTTTCAAATTGTAGAAATTTCTGGGCCTCCTGCTTGAAAATGGGACTGCTCTGCCCAAAATCAGAGAGCAAACAACCCTACAGTAGACCCGGCTTCTAAAGAAAACTTCTCTCCAAGTTTCTCCTTGACCTGGAGGAATTCCTTTCATAGTTGGTAATACAGTAGGATGGGACGGCTGCAAATGGGGATGTTCGCTGATGATTGCACAGTGTTCAGTTCCATTCGCAACCCCTCAAATAATGAAGCAGTCTGAGCCCGCATGCAGCAAGACCTGGACAACATCCTGGCTTGGGCTCATAAGTGGCAAGTAACATTTGCGCCAGACAAGTGCCAGGCAATGATCATCTCCAACAAGAGAGTCTAACCACCTCCCCTTGACATTCAACGGCATTACCATCACCGAATCCCACACCGTCAACATCCTGGGGGTCACCATTGACCAGAAACTTAACTGGGCCAGCCATATAAACACTGTGGCTACAAGAGCAGGTCAGAGGCTGGGTATTCTGCAGTGAGTGACTCACCTCCTGACTCCCCAAAGCCTTTCCACCATCTTAAAGGAACAAGTCAGGAGTGTGATGGAATACTCTCCGCTTGCCTGGATGACTGTAGCTCGCACAATACTCGAGAAGCTTGACACCAGGACAAAGCAGCCCGCTTGATTGGCACCCATCCACCACCCTAAACATTCACTCCCTTGACCACTGGCGCACAGTGGCTGCAGTGTACACCATTCACAGGATGCATTGCAGCAACTCGCCAAGGCTTCTTCGACAGCACCTCCCAAACCCGCGACCTCTACCATCTAGAAGGACAAGAGCAGCAGGCACATGGGAACAACACCACCTGCACGTTCCCCTCCAAGTCACACACCATCCCGACTTGGAAATATATCACCGTTCCTTCATCGTTGCTGGGTCAAAATCCTGGAACTCCCTTCCTAACAGCACAGTGGGAGAACCTTTACCACACGGACTGCAGCGGTTCAAGAAGGCGGCTCACCACCACCTTCTCAAGGACAATTAGGGATGGGCAATAAATGCCGGCCACACCAGCGATGCCCACATCCCATGAACAAATTTTAAAAAACAGTAGGATCACTCTTAAAACAAACCTGAACATTAACTGTTACCTATGCTGGTCTTTACAAGTTTAACATTAAATAATAAATTCTAGCCTTGTCCTGCTTTAGATTTCGTGCAAAACAATTGTAAATATACTGAAGTTCCAAACTGCTGAGAAATAGACTGGAAGGGAATCATTTTTCTTTCACTTTCATCCCGTGTTCAGAGCCGTTTGCACATGAACAGATGTTCTCATCAGACTCTGGTGGCAGCGGAAAGTTTAATGAAAAAAGCCGGTGTTCAAGGCTTTTGAAGGGACAATGAAAGACAAATAGCAACCAGTGCATTAGCGGAATTGGACTGGACTACACCCATCCCTCATACCTTCAGCAAACAGCAGGCTCATCATATTACAGAAACTTCAGCATGCCGACTTCAGCAAAAACATAGCCCTTACGTGGCATCAAGCAAAGTTTCCTACACTTACAATAACCCTTCCTGTTCTAGTAATGTCGTCTTCCTTTCTGATTAACAATAAGAAGTACTAAATCTCTGTAAATAAGGGTGGGTGCTTTTGTTGCTACATTTGTTCTGTACGATGCTTATAAATCACTTAAAAGAGTGGAAGCAAAGATTTGTAACATATTGTCTATGGAATAATATGGGACTTGTTCAAAAATCCCATGGAATGATTTTGAATCAGAGGGTAAATGGGTAAGTGAGTACTTGCCAGGTGATGAATGGATCCTGTAATTTATGGGAAGTAGTGTTCAAATATTGGCCCAGATTTTGCTGGAGCGAGGCATCTCGCGGCATGCCCTGTTAGTTAGACTTATTCTTCAGCTCAAAGGTCTATGAAATAGTAAACGGCTTAAATAAGGCATATCCAGAATATGACTTTAAAATTACACAGGATCGGAGGACCAGAAGTCAGTGATTAATGTGGAAATAAAATTATAAGCACGGGAAAGGTGATAAATACCGAGAATAATCAGCTCGGAGTAAAGATTGGCTGAGAGAGTTGAAAAAAATCAGAAGATGAGCTTCAGTGGGCTAAATAGTATTTAATGGTCTTTAACTTGTCTTGTGTAGTTATAGATAGACACAAAAGTTGGTGGTTTGCTCACGAACAATTAATGGAGTCACAGGAATGAATCTCAAATTGTCAAGTATTACCATGAGGAACTGCAAATGTAACTTTTCTATCGAGATGGGCCGTCTCTGTTTTGTCTACAATGACTGCCTATTTTAAGCTCGCTAACATCACACACCTCTGCCCAGCTGCCACTGCCTTTGTCACCTCCAGACTCAACTACTCGAATGTTCTTCTGGCTGGTGTCCCATCCTCCACCCTCTGTAAACTTCAACTCATCCAAAGCTGTGTTGCTCATCTCCTGTCCTGCACCAAGTCCCACAAACACATCACTACAGTTCCTGCCCACCTGCAATGGCTCCCAGTCCCTAAATGCCTCAAATTTAATATTTTTTATCCTCGTGTTCAAATCGCTCCATGGCCTCACCCCTCCCTATCTCTGTACCTTCCTCTAGCCCTACAACCCTCTCTGAACTCTGCATTCCTCCAACAAGCAGCAGGTGATCAAGAAGGCCAAAGGAATGTTGGCTTTTATTGCTAGGGGGATAGAATATAAAAACAGGGAGGTATTGCTGCAGTTGTATAGGGTATTGGTGAGACCGCACCTGGAATACTGCATACAGTTTTGGTCTCCATACTTAAGAAAAGACATACTTACTCTCGAGGCAGTACAAAGAAGGTTCACTCGGTTAATCCCGGGGATGAGGGGGTGGACATATGAGGAGAGGTTGAGTAGATTGGGACTCTACTAATTGGAGTTCAGAAGAATGAGAGGCGATCTTATTGAAACATATAAGATTGTGAAGGGGCTTGATCGGGTTGATGTGGTTAGGGTGTTCCCAAGGATGGGTGAAACTAGAACTAGGGGGCATAATCTTAGAATAAGGGGCTGCTCTTTCAAAACTAAGATGAAGAGAAACTTCTTCACTCAGAGGGTAGTAGGTTTGTGGAATTTGCTGCCCCAGGAAGCTGTGGAAGCTACATCATTAAATAAATTTAAAACAGAAATGGACAGTTTCCTAGAAGTAAAGGGAATTAGGGGTTACGGGGAGCGGGCAGGAAATTGGACATGAATTTAGATTTGAGGTTGGGATCAGATCAGCCATGATCTTATTGAATGGCGGAGCAGGCTCGAGGGGCCGATTGGCCTACTCCTGCTCCTATTTCTTATGTTCTTATGTTCCGAAAGCAATGGCCTCTTACACATCCCCCACTTTTTCATCCCACCATTAGCGGTCATTCCTCTAGGTCCTAAGCTCTGGAATTTCCTCCCTAAATCTTTCCACCTTTCTCTCCTCCTTTAAGACCCGCCTCTTTACCAAGATTTTAGCCACCCCTCCTAATATCTCCTTTCACTGTATGCATTTTTGACTGATTACGCTCCTGTGAAGCACCTTGGGACGTTTTTCTATGTTAAAAGGCACTATATAAATGCAAGTTGTTGTTGTTACACACATTTCAGCAATAAAACCTCAGAAACCACTGCAGTGCCCTTGTGCACAAGGTAGTCAAAGTCACATTTAGTGTTACTTTCCCAGAGGAATTTTCTCTATACGTTTATTTACTTGGCTTACTGCATACTTCAATCAATTTAATAAAAAATAAAGTATTAGAAAGGAAAATAATAACCTTGCTTAATATAGCCGCACAGCACGAGAGCACATAGGCACGATTTGTGCAGCCTTAGAGAATCAAATGGTCAGTGGTTATAAATTCTGAATGGGGTAAAGTACCTGTTATTGATCCAGAAACCAGAGGGTGTTATGATGATGTGTTGCAAGCAGACATGGGGATAATGAACAATCAGAGAATAATTTATTGCCCATTGAACAGGCAGCAGACTGAAAGCAAGCCCAGTACAAAGGCTCTCTCACTTCTTCTCTAGATGCCGTGGAAAGGGACAGATGGAATGGGGTATTCTACAGTGCCCACTCTCTGTGACTCCAACCCTTAATAAGCAACAGAACAAAACAAAATATTTTGGATCCTAGAAAATTAATAAACAATTGCTGGCTAATTATTTCTCTTATTGATTCACTCGGAGTCCTGAATTAATATTCATTTCTTTTTCTCCCGCACCTTACAATTTTGTGTCAGTGACGTCGTAAGAATTTAACATACAAAACTCTGGATGCCCTATTCATCTCTCCACCGTACTTGGGGAAGGTTCAATTCCCAAGCACAAAGGAGAAGAAAAGGGATGGTGATGCATCCTACTGGATCTCTGCCCCTTTTACGTTAACCTCAGGTTTCCCCCCCCCCCGCCCCACCGTGGGAAATGAAGTGGGAATTCCCGTCCCTCCCATCTCAATTTCCTCAAGATTCACCGGAATGAAGCCCGGAATCAGGGGAGCAGTTAGCTTACACCTGGATCCCTTCAGAGAAGGGCAGGCGAGACAAAGAAGATCTAAAAAGGTAAATGCAACCTTATTTTTCAACCTCCCCATGGATCTTCAGGCTTTGAGGCCTTCTAGCTGCTGCTGGATGCCTCTGCCATTCCTGCTAATGCAGGCCTCTCGGGTTGTAGTTCTGCCTCCAGCTCTAGGCACAGGGCCCTGCCTTGGCAAGCCAGGAGTGCGGTGACAATACCTGTGACTCAGGTAACGGCAGGCTGAGCACATTTCAAATGCACTCTCTCAGTCTGTCATCCAGACACAGGAGGGACAAGGAAATCATCCCCAAGTATTAAGGCGGCCACCCTCTTCCTCGAAAAGTGCGTCACGAACAAATGCAAAAAGGTTGGCTAATTTACAAACTGAATCAAAAACAATACGGGACAGTTGTACGTGATGATAATGACCCATGGCTCCTCTTCCTCCCACGCATGCAATGCTCTTTCATAAAATCTCCCTAGAGTAGGCCCCCTCCTTTATATCACCAATCAACCCCAAGAGCTGGTTAAAATTAAGAAAAGCCACCTTGCCCGATGGCTAAGTGGTTAAATGCACTGCCAGATATGGTTGTGAATGGTTTCGGTCAAATGGTTCCAAGTTGACTCCTGTTTAAATTATCTCAGTTGAGGGAGTAATTGCGGGGCACTACAATTAGGGTTCCCAACCCTCCAGGATTGTCCCGGAGTCTCCAGGAATTAAAGATGAATTCCCTGGACACTTCTGTGAGCGACCCAGGAGGAAAAAAGATGTTTCTGTAAACATTTTCATTTATTAGTTATAAAAATACTGGAGGTGAGAAAAAAGGCTTTCTGACTGGGCGGGGAGGTTGTAGGCAGTAGGTCATGTGATGAAATCTCCAGGAATACGTCTAACCACAAATGGCAACCCCAACTACAATTGGTGTCAATACCTTGGAGTTGGGAAGAAGAAAAAAATCAGTCAAGATTCCCATTGCTGAGAAGAGAAGGCTGAGGGGTGGTCGAATAGAGGTCTTTAAAATTATGAAAGGGTTTGATAGGGTAGATGTAGAGAAGATGCTTCCATTTGTGGGGGGGGGCAAAACTAGAGACCAATAAATCCAATAGGGAATTCAAGAGAAACTTCTTTACCCAAAGAGTGGTAAGAACACAGAACTCGCTACCACAAGGAATAGTTGAAGCAAATAGCATAGATGCATTTATTTTTTTTTATTCGTTCATGGGATGTGGGCGTCGCTGGCGAGGCCGGCATTTATTGCCCATCCCTAATTGCCCTTGGGAAGGTGGTGGTGAGCCGCCTTCTTGAACCGCTGCAGTCTGTGTGGTGACTGTTTTCCCACAGTGCTGTTAGGAAGGGAGTTCCAGGATTTTGACCCAGTGACGATGAAGGAACGGAGATATATTTCCAAGTCGGGATGGTGTGTGACTTGGACGGGAACGTGCAGGTGGAGTTGTTCCCATGTGCCTGCTGCTCTTGTCCTTCTAGGTGTTAGAAGTCGCGGGTTTGGGAGGTGCTGTCGAAGAAGTCTTGGCGAGTTGCTGCAGTGCATCCTGTGGATGGTACAGACTGCAGCCACAGTGCGCCGGTGGTGAAGGGAGTGAATGTTTAGGGTGGTAGATGGGGTGCCAATCAAGCGGGCTGCTTTATCTTGGATGGTGTCGAGCTTCTTGAGTGTTGTTGGAGCTGCACTCATCCAGGCAAGTGGAGAGTATTCCATCACACTCCTGACTTGTGCCGTGTAGATGGTGAAAAGGCTTTGGGGAGTCAGGAGGTGAGTCACTCACCGCAGAATACCCAGCCTCTGACCTGCTCTCGTTGCCGCAGTATTTATGTGGCTGGTCCAGTTAAGTTTCTGGTCAATGGTGACCCCCAGGATGTTGATGGTGGAGGATTCGGCGATGGTAATGCCGTTGAATGTCAAGGGGAGGTGGTTAGACTCTCTCTTGTTGGAGATAGTCATTGCCTGGCCATTTAAGGGGAAGCTAGATAAACACGTGAGGGAGAAAGGAATAAGGTTTTGCTGATAGGGTTAGATGAAAAGGGGTGGGAGGAGGCTCGCGTGGAGCATAAACCAGTTGGGCCAAATGGCCTGTGCCTGACTCTGTAATTCTACGTATAAACTAGATTCACTTTTCAGCAGGAGTCACACCGGGTAAGAACAGATCCAGTCACAGCTGCAAAGCCCTCTATGGTCAAACAGCCTGTTTCTGCCCCCATTTCTCAGCTTAGGGGACAGACCCGTGCAGGATGTACAACCGAGCCAGTCCACCAAATTTGAACATATCCTAGTTTGGCTTGGTGCAGCACACTTTAGGCATGTTGTGTTTGTCCAGTACCTAGACACAAGATCCCCAGGAAAATTAGCTTCCTGATTTGGTGCATTTATTGGAAATTTTGGAGCCTACTGTAAAATTCTGAGCATGTATCTCAGTATTTTTTTTAATTAAAATGCATCATCACTCCAATCCTACTCCCTACTTGATTTCCAAATGTTCGCAATTACACAAATACAGTGATAAGAATTGTTAATTAAAGCCAGTCAACCCACTAACAGGAAACGTCCACCTTATCTACAAAATAAGGTGTATCCAGTCATTAAGAAAATAAACCTTCACATAAAACTTACCCCAAAAGTTCAATTTTAACAGTTTGTTATATATCTTATGTAAAAAAACTTCTTTGGGAAAAGACACTCAAACATACCTGTAACTGGATTGCTCGCAAACCAACTCATTTAAAAAAGAATTCTGCCTCATGTTTGTGTGCAAGATACAACGGGAGAAATTAGCATCTGATTAGTTCTCATTCCTCCTTCTAATCTAATTGGTTCTGACAGGTTCTGTTACCGCCTTCCATATGATCTGATTGGCATTGAAGGTTGCCAGCATCAACCAATAAGAAAAACTCATTTTTTCTTGCGAAACACTGACAAGTTGATACATGGATTCAAGAGCTGTCAGCTTCAAAAGTTGACATCTATGCGGAAATCGATTTAACATTGTGCCAGAATATATAATCTATTAGGATGTTTTGAGATGGACCAAACCCAGCCTAAGAATATCACATGTCCAACATCACTCTCTACAGAAATCCGTGTTAAAACAAAAAGCTAATGAAGCTGTGTGAAAATTTCACAGGGCCAATGTTACGCGCTATTAAAGTCCTGGCAGCACTATTACCCTTAAAGTTTCCCTTCACTTGGCCAGGAGTGATATTTGAATGATCTTCTCACGATTTTCACTTATTCCTCCACCACGCAGGTGAAAAATGATTAAACAGTGGCAATTTAGAGCAGTGTGCAGAACCAAGATTTGTAAATATGGCACAGGTTCCCCATAATTGTAGCTCTGTTGCCACGTTCATAAGACAAAAGTTTGTCAAAATGGGGAGGGGTCCTTAGGATGCGCCTGGGGTTGTTTTCTTAAGCAGTAGGTTCCATGTCCAACAAGAAAGGATGCAGCACT
The DNA here is from genome assembly GCF_035084215.1 of Heptranchias perlo. Lineage (NCBI taxonomy): Eukaryota > Metazoa > Chordata > Chondrichthyes > Hexanchiformes > Hexanchidae > Heptranchias > Heptranchias perlo. The sequence continues at coordinate 9,249,093 of NC_090355.1, read as the reverse complement.
CGATCTGGTGTTGGGAAATGAAGCATAACAAATAAAAGTCCTGAAAGTAAGAGAACAAGTGGGTCTTGGTGACCATAAACGTAATTAGAAAATAGGTGAAGAAAAAGAGATCAAGATAAAGATATCGACTGGAAATTAACCAATTCTAGTGGGATGACAGGGTTAACTGGTTAGAAAATGGTAGAGCAAACAGCAGACCAGCAGTGGGAGATATGTTAATTGTGAGATGGATAAATACATTCCAACTGGGAGTCAATGGGGTACATCAAATGCAGGGGGACCCAATAACGCAGCTAGAGGAAGATGAGCTATAAAAAGGCTCATGATAAGTACAAGAATAATAGATAAGAAAACAATGAGAGATATACAAAATAAGGAAAGGAAGCTAATAGAGATTAGGTAGGCTGAGGGAGTATGAAAGGAGCATTGTACACTGTTCTGGGCAGCACATTATAGGAAGGATATTAGAACCAGGGATTGGATAGAGTGAATATTCACCAGAATATTACCAGTAATGAGAGGTTAGAGTTATGAAGGTTTGAAAAACTGGAACTTATTTTTTCTTTGGAACTAAGAAAGGATCTTATAAAAGTTGTCAAAAGTATGAAAGATTCGGAAAGGGTAAATAATTCATTTTCTACTGGTTGGCAAATCAGAGGGCTTAGAATCAAGATCATAAGGCGAACAAGGGGAAGTTAGAGGAATTTTTTTCACAGAGCTTTATTAAAATCTGGAATGCTTTACGGCAACTGACTGTTGAGGCAGAGACTACATCATCATTTGAAAGGGAATTAAATATGCATCTGAAATGGAAAATTATAAAGGGAAATGAGATAAGGACAAAGTAATAGAATGACTGTAGACAGCTGGAGAGCTGGAATCAGCACAGGTGTAATGAACTGAATGGACTCCTTCTGTGCTGTGCTTTCTACGTCTGATTGGCCTGTAAATGCAATGACTTGAATGACTGAGTGCCTGTGCCCAATCAGGACACTGCCTGCAAGTGGTTTTAGAAAGGTTAAAGTTTGAGAATTTGCCAGAGGCATGACAGTTGCTGGAAAGCCTAAATTGCCTGGTGGTCTCAGGCAAGAAAAATGCTGGATTTACTCCCGTTCTAAACCAAAACATCTTGTCCAGAATTAGCAGGATCTAAAGTGATTTTTCAAAAATTAATCCATGCCCAGGAACTGCTGTAAATATACAACATAAACAAAGAGCAGCAATACTTGAAAATTATGACTGTCTACTCTGTAGTGAGTTTTCATTCAAACTAATCTTCACAACACTCAGCAAATGCATCGGAGAAGAGGAGAGGAGTCAACGGCAACTGACCAACAGCAAGGTGAAGATAACCATCGCTGTAATGGTACTTGTTTAACATAAAATGCTGATAAAGTGACACGAACCTTTATTAAAAATTCTATTTCAGACAAGAAAAGAAACTGTGGGGGGAGATGTCAGCTGGAGCCGTCCAAAGTAATTTGGAACATTATGCCTTCATCTGACAGGTAAGTCCTTGAAAAGTTGAGAACAGGCTTATTCCGGCGGTGTAAGTCTCTCATTTGTTCCTTACAGCAGCATGCCTACATGTTGGAACACTGGCGTTAGCCCCAATTAAACTGATATTGTTGCAATTATCATCATGGTACAAAGCTGGAATTTTGATGTGTCCACTGATGGAGATTTATCACGGAAGTGATTGATGAGCAAGTGAAGAAATTAGTGTGCTAATGATATCACCGCTGCCTTTGTTATTCAAATGAATGTTGTACATTTCTGGCGCAACCTGTTACATTTCATTGATAAGACAGGTTTTAAAGCATTCTTGTATTAAAGTCATGCAACAATCACCTTTAATGGGAACATATAGTGAATGAGGCTAACTGAATTGACAAGCAATTAAGATGCAGGTTACGCAGGTCAAGTCAAGACTTGAGTCGAATATTTTTCCTATCTTTGGGGGATTGAAATACCTTTATGGTTTTCAAAAAGGATAGTTTTTTTTTCCAGTTCATATAAAATCTAATGTTCTGTATATTTGAAATGCTAATCATAAAATAAATTTCTTGACATTTGATTTGTACTGGTTTGTAATTTTTCAAATGGCACATTTCAAAATGCACATCTAACCAAGCGGATCTTTAAAGGTTAACGCTCGTAACCACAGGCAGACACGAGAAAGGTCAAAGCTGTTCTGAAACATGAACCTCAGTGTCACGTGGAAAATGAACAAGGCCCTCTGTAGACACATCACTGACCTGAGGTTCAATGGCATTACTGTGCTCAGCACAATGTTACTCATGGGATGAAATCATTAATAGTGCAACCAAATATAAAACAGTAGTAAACTATGACAGGATTATCTAAAATGTCATGATTTATAAGGCATTTTTAGTGTGAGAATGACAGCCCAAGTCATTGCCAAAATCAAATTGTTTGGTGCAAAGTTTCACCTTGCTCCAGCCACTAGAAGGTATTTGACAGTGGAGTATTTCTCTGTTTGTCAGAGGGGAGGGTAGAAGGCTGTGCCCTATAGCATAACATAACTTAGCCCTGACACATAGCCTGTGGCAGCATTTAGATCTCATTCACTACTTTCAAGATGAACTTTTTCTTCCCCTTCCTCTATTTCCAGGCCCCAAGTTTCCTTATGAGGCAGCAATCTGGGCCATTAACACTGGGTCAGCAGGGCCTGTGTGGCGTGGAAGCCACTAGTCTCAGGAGGAGTGCCGACACACCGAGTCCCAAAAACGTTGACTGTTGGCATGGACGAGTCTTCGCTATGCGTTTGAACAGGAAACATGAGAAGACTAATTGACACGAGGAGCGTCAAGCCAAATCATATTCTTATTCAACACGCACACACACGTACTTTTCTCAAAGGTTATCAGGGTGGGAACACTGCCTGGCCCCCTTCCTCAGCCTCGGTACATTGAGACCACCTGTTGTGGCCCCCACTGTTGCTCCAGCTGAACTGAGTAAATCAGGAATCAAATCTGGGATCTTACTGGCAGCCTGTGTGGCTCAATATCACATCATACGGTGTATTTACCCACTGAGCCATTGGAGTTTGATGGGAAAACGTTAGCCAAAAACGAGAAAATAAAGAAATTTAGCTCAAGTGAAGAAAGATTGGTGTTCATTTGGAAGAAGGAGATTCAGGTTTGCGAAAGATCACAAGGAACTGTATGAAATGATTTATGTTTGTATTATTCTCCAGCGATTGTGTGCACTGACAATTTCTATTAACAAAGTCAATGAAAGAAATTCGCCAAATAATACAATGAACTTCACAATTTAAAGGCACATATCTGCCTGACCCTCCCTGGCCCAACTCCTCCCCATCGGTTTAACCTCTTCCAGCCCTACAACCCTCCAAGATCTCTGCGCTCTTCCAATTCTGGCCTCTGGCCCATCCCCAATATTCATTGCTCCACCATTGGCAGCCATGTCTTCAGCTGTCTAGGCCCCAAGCTCTGGAATTCCCTCCCTAAATCTTTCCGCCTCTTTCTCCTCCTTCAAGAAGCTCCTTAAATGACCTATCCTAATATCTCATGTGGCTCGGGATCAAATTTTGTTTGATAACACTCCTCTGAAGCGCCTTGGGATGTTTTACTACATTAAAAAGGTGCTAGATATATGCAAGTTTTTGTTTTTATTGACCCAACGTACAGTGAATGGGGCTAATCTAATTTACAAGCAATGAAGAATGCAGATAATATGGGTAAGTTAAGATTTAAGTAGAATTTTTTCCCCTATCTTTGGCCGACTGAGTTACCTCGCTGGCTTTCAAAAAGCACAGAATTTTTTTCTATCATATAAAATTTACCGGGCTAAATTTCTGTATATTCGAATTGCTTATTATATAACAGAATTTAAGAACTGTACAGAGCATTCTTGGTTCGTATTGTGGCAAGAATAAATCAAACTTACCATTGTCACGCTCTTGGGGGGTATTTGCCAACATAGCATTAGGTATGCACTCCAATAACATAAGTAATTATCGTGGAGTACCTGGAGAGGTTTCTGAGAGACGTTTAAAGTCAAGTTTCTCTTTAATGTTGATCAGCTCTTCAAAATGATAGTCCAAAAATTCCTATCTAATATTTTATTTATTCAGTTAGTTTAAGAACATAAACATAAAAAGCAAAAGTTATTCTCCGATGAACTAGCTACCATGGATGCTGGTTTGCTCCAGGTATTTTTATTTATATCTGAAGTTATTAATACGCCTTAGAAGACGGGGAGAGGTGGTCACACTCAGCTCACGCCAGAGTCAATTCAGGCCTTTACGCCCAATTTAAGCTCTGCAAGTTTGGCTGTAGTGCAAAGCCAAAAACGCTTCAGACTAATGCTAAATATGTGGTGTGAATGCACTGTTTGAGAGGGCACAAAGATGACTGCTGTAGAAAATGGGAAATTCCATACTCATACATAAGTTGGTGCTCCACTGAGATTGGAGCTAACGGCACTGCCCAGAAATGGGTCAATACCCTGCGCCAGAATGGCGAGGTCTGAGCCGCCCCTGATATTGGGCCTCGGATCCCATTTTAATAGAGCAGGTGTGGCTTTACAGCCGTAACAGTCCGATGGCAAAGAGTGGAGCAGACCTGGTGAGAAATCGGGCCGCAGTATTGGGACACCGTAGGAGAAGGTTTCCTCTGCACCTGTATGTCACCTGGGAGTGGTTAATGTTGGCAGTAAGGTCTCGCATGGTCAAACAGCTGGTACTCACTTTCTGAGCTCACTTAAAGAACGAGCACTTGAGCAAGACATTATAAGATGGCTGACATCTCTTGCAACTCAGCGTCTCCATGATTACTCAAAGTGAAGGTAAATGTGTATTGATGTTGGGGTTCAGGGTCCATGGTGCCAAAGGGGAAACTCATGATCTCTGAGCAGTGAGTTCACTGCTTAACATAAAAGTACCTTTATTTGAAGAAAGAAAGGAAGAACGTGCATTTATATAGTGCCTTTTATATCCTCAGGATGTCCCAAAGCGCTTCACAGCATTCAAGGAGGAGATAGTGAGAGTTCAGAGCAAATATGTTCCCACAAAGAAAAAGGTTGGGACTCCCAAATCTAGAGCCCCTTAGATGTCAAGGAGCATACAAGGTAGGATAAGGCAAAAAAGGGAAGCTTTTGTCAGATACCGAGAGCTCAATACTGCAGAAAGCCTACAGGCGTTTAGAAAGTGCAGGGGTGAAATTAAAAAGGAAATTAGGAAAGCAAAGAGAGAGCATGAAAAAATATTGGCAAGTAAAATCAAGGAAAACCCAAAGATGTTTTATAAATACATAAAGAGCAAGAGGATAACTAAGGAAAGAGTAGGGTCTATTAGAGACCAAAAAGGTAACCTGTGTATAGAGGCGGAAGATGTGGGTACGGCTCTTGATGAATACTTTGCATCTGTCTTCATAAAAGAGGGGGACGTGAAGACATTGTAGTTAAGGAGGAGGAGTGCGAAATATTGGATGGGATAAACATAGTGAGAGAGGAAATATTAAGTGGTTTAGCATCTTTGAAAGTAGATAAATGGCCAGGCCTGGATGCAATGTATCCCAGGCTGTTAAGGAGAAGCAAGGGAGGAAATAGAGGAGGCTATGACCATCATTTTCCAATCCTCTCTGGCTACAAGTGTGGTGTCTGACAACTGGAGGACTGCTAACGTTGTACCATTGTTTGAAAAGGGAGAAAGGGATAGACCGAGTAATTACAGGCCTCGGTAGTGGGCAAATTATTGGAAAAGATTCTGAGGGTCAGTATTAATTGTCATTTAGAAAAGCATGGATTAATCAAGGACAGTCAGCATAGATCTGTTAAGGGAAGATTGTATCTGACTAATTTGATTGAATTTTTTGAGGAGGTAACAAGGAGGGTCAATGAGGGTAGCGCGTTTGATGTAGTCTCCATGGATTTTAGCGAGGTTTTTGACAAGGTACCACATGGCAGACCGGTCAGAAAAGCAAAAGCCCCTGGGATCCAAGGGAAAGTGGTAAGTTGGCTCCAAAAATTGGCTCAGTGGCATGAAGCAAAAGGTTAATGGTCGACAGGTGTTTTTGTGACTGGAAGGCTGTTTCCACTGGGGTTCCACGGTGCTCAGTACTTGGTCCCTTGCTTTTTGTGCTATATATCAATGATTTAGACTTAAATGTAGGGGGCATGATTAAGAAGTTTGCAGATGATACAAAAGTTGGCCGTGTAGTTGAAGGTGAGGAAGAAAGCTATTGACGACCAGAAGATATCAATGCACTGGTCAGGTGGGCAGAAAAGTGGCAAATGGAATTTAATCCGGAGAAGTGTGAGATAATGCATTTGGGGAAGGCGAACAAGGCAAGGGAATACACAATAAATGGGAGGATACTGAGAAGTGTAGAGGAAGTGAGGGACCTTGGAGTGCATGTTCACAGATCCCTGAAGATAGCAGGGCAGGTAAATAGGTGGTTAAGAAGGCATACAGGATACTTTCCTTTATTAGCCGAGGCATAGGATTTAAGAGCAGAGTGGTTATGCTAGAACTGTATAAAACACTAGTTAGGCCACAGCAAGAGTACTGTGTATAGTTCTGGTCACCACATTACAGGAAAGATGTGATTGCACTAGAAAGGGTACAGAGGAGATTTACGAGGATGTTGCCAGGACTGGAGAATTTTAGCTATGAGGAAAGATTGGATAGGCTGGGGTTGTTTTCTTTGGAACAGAGGAGGCTGAGGGGAGATTTAATTGAGGTGTATAAAATTATGAGGGGCCTAGATAGAGTGGATAGGAAAGGACCTATTTTCCTTCGCCAAGAGGTCAATAACCAGGGGATATAGATTTAAAATAATTGGTATAAGGATTAGAGGGGAGTTGAGAAATTTTTTCACCCAGAGGGTGGTGGGGGTCTGGAACTCACTGCCTGAAAGGGTGTTAGAGGCAGAAACCCTTATCGTATTTAAAAAGTACTTGGATAGGCACTTGAAGTGCCATAACCTACAAGGCTACGGACCAAGTGCTGGAAAGTGGGATTAGGCTGGATAGCTCTTTTCGGCCAGCACGGACACGATGGGCTGAATGGCCTCCTTCTGTGCCGTAAATTTCTATGATTCCACAGCCAATGAATTACTTTTTAAGTGTAGGGACTGTTATTTTAGAAGCAAAAATGGTGGCCAATTTGCACACAGCAAGTTCCCACAAACAGCATTAAGATGAACAACCAATTAATCTACTTCTTCGGGGTGTTAATTGAGGGACGAATGTTGGTCACAATATCGGGAGTGCTCCATGCTCTTTGTCAAATAGTGTCATGAGATCTTTTACATCCACCAGGGAAGGCAGAAGGGACCAAGGTTTAATGTCTCATCTAAAAACAGCACTTCCAACAATGCAGCACTCCCTCAGTACTACACTGAAGTGTTGTTCTCGATTGCGTGCTCTAGTCACTGGGATGAGCCTTGAACCTACGACCTGCTGACTCAGAGGCAAGAGTATTACCACAGAGCCAAGGCTGACACTACTGGCTGCAACTCTGATCCTGCTCGTCTGCCAGGCAAGTCATAACATTGTAGATCTTAAGTCAAAGCTTTTAGCGATTATGTCAACTGCACTGGAACTAAGTAAAATGGTTGTATTTGCTGAATACACAAAAGAAAACAGTTGTCTGTGTATCTCCTTTAATGAATGTAAATTGTGAACAGTTAACATCCCACATTAGACCCTTGGGGACATCAGTTAGCAACGGAGTTGTATCCAACTCACTGCTTCCTTCATTAATTTGGATACTTCTCAAAAAAAGTGACACCTCTATTTTGGTTCAAATTTTATCATTGACATCCATGAGATAAAACTATACCAGTTCACTATCAGCCAGTGCATTACAGAGGATAAAGCTCTTCACCATATGAGGTGTTGCTGGTGCTCTGAATTCACCCCATTTATATTCTGGGGCAGATTTAAAGCACCAGTAACAAGACTGAAACAACTGCAAATGCACAGGATCACATAGTACACATGTAGTTGCTCTAAATTCATCTTTGTGACTGAGATCCTGTTTGTGGACCTTCCCAATGTCAGATGCGGGGTAAAGAGAGGTGGGGGGTGTAGGAGTCCTGTACAGTGACATTGTAATGCAAATACAATGATCATGGAACAGGGAGTTCAGCCTGTTAACAGCCAGGAAAACTGGCATCCAACTGTACTTAATACCAGCACCCTTGAAAGACCACTTCTTGGGGAGGGGTTCATACCCCGAGGAGCATCTGTGCAATCTCCACAGGCAACACTGCAATATAAACAGGGTATAAACAACCTTCTTAAATTGAGACAAAAGCATTTTGTCCAACATATTAGATATAGATCTATTTTTATTGAATTCAATTAATACTTTTTTTTAGAAAAAGGACTGAGTGTTGTGGTCAGAAGTTAAACTGATGCCTGCATTGGACAATAGAAAGTGAAAGACTGGGGAATAATACCACCAGAGATATTCTAAATTCTTAATTTCGGACTTCTGAACAAAAATGGTTATATATCAGGGTTCTTACGAGACTGATTTAGAAAAGACTGAACCTGGCAATCCCTAAATACACTAACACAGACTGTTTAGAGTAAAAAAATAAGATAGACTTGTGAGAATATCTAATCGCCTGCCAGCTTTAATATCTTCACATCTAAATGGTATAGATCTATGGCAAATGAATTGTTGAGTACTTCTGCAGCTTTTACCACATGCTGTGCAATAAACGGAGGAAATGAGAAGATGTATTAAGTGGCTCACAGGTTTCAATTAGTTACAGAATGATCAGAAAATGTTTGCACAGCAGATTTGTTTCTATAGTAGTGAAGCAGCCAGCCATTCAGTGGCTCTTTGGGCCAGGTGAGTAGGGCCTTTTAACTTGGGGTCAAATAGGTTCTTGGAGATCTTCATCCCCCTTACGGCCCATTTCCCTCGGAGTGCTGCCATCGACCTCAGCCACAACAGCGGTGGAAGTTAAGGAAGTGAAGACACTCAATTGATGGAGATCCCTGATGCCTCACACACAGCAAAAACTGCCCCTTAGGTTAGGTACCACAGGGCGGGCAGGGCTAGTGAAACCACACTTCAGCAAGAAGTAGTCAGAACTTCAGATGAAGGTGGTCTTTCAGCTCCTGGGTTCCTGGTAAAAGCCAAAAAGAGCTACCTCTAAATCAATCCTGCACCATCACTTTGTTGACCATCAGAAAGTTTCCATCTCTGCTTCATCCACTGTGGTCCCAACAATTATCAATGTATAAGTAAAGTGGAATTCCTATTTATACAAAGTAAGAATAAGCTTACTGTTCAGAATTTACATCACAAGGTTACAAAGCAAAACAGCAGCAGCCAAGATAGGAAGTAGTCATCGGTAGCATGGAGGTGTTCTTCACCATTAATCATCAAGATGGATGGTTTAATATTTGTATCTGTTGTGCAAAATGAAGCTTCGAGGCTCTCGTTAAGTTCACTAAATCCTGATTATGGAAGAATTGTTAAGGGGGGACCTCTTTTTTTTGAAAAAAAAATTACAAATTAAGAAATAAAGAGCATAATTTCAGTTGTTGAAATTACTTCCTAAATGTAATTCTTTAAAAAAAAACGCAGTGTGCAATGCTGAGACATGACGACGTTACTGATTACATGACTGCGGTCACCTCCGTTTATTAGCCTGTTTTGGAAGAAAATATAGTGCTGCTTTCAGGTTTGATTGAATGGCAGGACCGGGCACATGTTCACGCTAGGCTGTAACTGAGAATAGGTTTCTTAATTGAAGTTGTCAGCACATGATTCCGTCCTTCAATCAATCTGTGGATCTTCAATTACAACCCTCTGGAGCCCAGCTTGTCCATTATTACTTGCACATCACTTTTTGCTAATTTTCAAATATTCCGGCTATGCCAGAAAACTTTCACATACATGTACTTTATCATTATTTCCTTGTCATCCCCATTAGATGCAAGTGTTCCCAGGGCTCCGTAAATGAGCAACCCAATTAAAATTTACACTGTAGTCACTGCAGAAAGTGACTCACTCATTTTATTGCAAAATTCATTGCTTTTTAAAAAAAATTGTATTATTTTCATTCATTTGGATTCCAGAGGTGTGATGAAGGAGTTTTGGATTCTCTACCAGGTTACATGTGAGCTTGGTTCATGTCAGGGATGTTACTCTTGGCACTTTTTTTTTGGTGGGGGGGGCAGGGCACAGATAAATGCAAGGTGACACTCAGCGGAATTCGGTATCACATGCTCTTTTTCACTGGTGAAAAGCAGCCATATTGTCAGGATCACCCCTTCTCCCAAAGAAAAACAAACAGTTTGTCAGATTTTAAGCTGGAGGCCAAGGTGTAAATTCACCAGCTTTACAATAAGTGTCTTTCCAAGTTTTTAAAATCCATCCAGCAAAGAGCTCGGTGCCTGCAGGAGAGGAAGGAAGCGGAGAAAATTGGCAGGAAAAAGTCATTCAACCCTCCCTCAATAGTTTCCATTTCTTCTCGCTCAAGATGTAGCCTCACTGAGGTCAGATACAACTTCATTGTCACCTCATTAGACTTGTATGCTCACAGGTTGTATTTATTGAAGGTGATACGCAGACAACTACTCTGGCTGAGATCAGCTAGCAGCACAGACTGGGCAATGAACCTGGCACTGTGGCTCAGCATTAGGCCTTGTGATGCACTTGCCCATCAAGCTATTGGCAAAGACCAAAGTGTCTAAAGCAGATTGCATCTTCGCAGCCATCGATAAACAGCATTGCTGTTTCGATCTCATGCTAGCCAGAATTTTTGATGATAGTGGACCTTTAAGAGTGACGTAAAGAAGAAAAGGAACCCAGTTTGACAACACTAATGCCTGGAGCAGGCTGAATAAAAGGAACAAAATATCAGTTGTAGACAAAAAGGCTGATCTTACCATTTTACCTTGTGGGCATTTATAGGTGTAAAGGAACATACAGTGCAACAATTTCATTTAAGTTTAAGCATTTAGAACAGTGGACTGACAAAATTAAATGAATGTTGTATGTCACCTTTACCTAATGCCTTATCCGGGCCATTGTAATACACTGAGCAGCAGGTTGTACCAGCTTATTAAAGGACACTCTCAAGGACTCTCCTGGAGGGTTCTGCAATCTTCTATCTATCACACGAGGACAAAAGAAAAGGCATTATTTATTCCTGATGTGTGTGTACTACATCAAATCTTTTATGTGAATTTCCCAAGACAGCAGCAATGGTTTCAAACTATGTCAAAGACCAGCTTGCCAGTTAGAAGTATACTTTCAAGTTTTGTTTATGCAAAATGAAACTTAAACTATGGGGCATAAATTGGGCCGTGTAGCGCCCGTTGTGTAAGCGTTACGTGGACTAAGGGCCCAAAATGGCATCCGGAATGCGCGTGCGCACTTCTAGCCTGACGTGCGCCAGACGCCATATTGGTAAAGGTGTTTGCGCATGCGCAGATAACAAACGCCGGCACCATGTAAAGTAGGAAGAATGTGCGATAGGTCAGTGTGCAACGCTGATTTAAAGGGGGCAGATGCGTTTTTGGAACTCAACACACTGTCTTAACCTCGCACAGCTGAACAGGTGTTAAACAGCATGGAAGACGCCCCACCACCAGCGCTATTTGAAGGGATCATGCAGGAGTGAAAGGTTAGTTGCTGGATTATTGATTCTGGCTGCTGATGCATTTGTACCTGTTTTTGGAGGTCTCCTGTACTTGAATACTAGGACCAGGGGACATAGCCTAAAAATTAGAGCCAGGACTTTCAGGATTGAAGTTAGGAAACGTTTCTACACGCAAAAGATGGTAGAAGTTTGGAACGCTGTTCCTCAAATGGCAGTTGATGCTAGCTCAATTGTTAATTTTAAATTTATGTTAACCAAAGGTATTAAGGGACATGGGGCTAAGGAGTATCCCTGTGGATATAGGATGCCCCTCCTTCTGTCACCAAGGCCTCTAATACATCATAAGGAGAACCTTAGTGCACGCTCTCTCGCAGGCCCAGTTCAAACTCAGATAGGCAGTTTGGTGGGTTCTGGCCTGCAGATTGGAGGATGTGGGGATTTAATAGTGCGCAACCTTTATTCAATGTTTTAAAATAACTCAACAGTTTATAAACACAGCGACGGGACCTGCATCTGTGTTTTATGTGTGCGATGTCTGATCTCTGTTCAGACCCATATCTTATATTTCGCAAATAACAGAGTCCCGCAAATGTTGACCAGCCCAGTTGTTGCTCATAAAAATTCCAGGAGGAGCCATCATCATCAGGCTGCACCATATTGCAGCACAGATTCACTTCCCAACTGACTTCCACCATTCCTGCAGCCACAATGCGCCATCCCTTTAAGAGCTGCAAGCTGCTTTTCAGTGGTGCCAGCCACTCACGATATCGGGGCCCCCTGCTGGTGAGCAGCCACTCAACAGTGCAGGTAGGTCTGGCTGCACGCAGCAATCAGGTAAATCACGAGGCAGCACAAATGTTACAGGCTGCCTGCATCTCAACGACCGGGCGCGGGTTAGTCGCACACCACGACCCCCGTTATCCAATATAACTCCATATAAATTTTACAACTCAACTCGTGGCCCCTTCATAATATGGAAGCATTAAATCCATTCCTACTCAAGATAATTACAAATGAGGGAAATCGTTCGACCCACCTTAGTTCATACATTCACCTCCATTTTAGCATTCCAAAGTTTTTGCTTTTACTGTAGCTGGGAGTAAATTCCACGTGTTGGTCACTTTTTGAGTGAAGTAGTGCTTTTTAAAAAAAAATCGTTCATGGGATGTGGGCATCACTGGCAATGCCAGCATTTATTGCCCATCCATAATTGCCCTTGAGAAGGTGGTGGTGAGCTGCCTTCTTGAACCGCTGCAGTCTGTGCGGTGAAGGTTCTCCCACAGTACTGTTAGGAAGGGAGTTCCAGGATTTTGACCCAGCGACAATGAAGGAACGGCGATATATTTCCAAGTCGGGATGGTGTGTGACTTGGAGGGGAACGTGCAGGTGGTGTTGTTCCCATGTGCCTCCTGCCCTTGTCCTTCTAGGTGGTAGAGGTCGCGGGTTTGGGAGGTGCTGTCAAAGAAGCCTTGGCGAGTTGCTGCAGTGCATCCTGTGGATGGTACACACTGCAACCATGGTGCACCTCTGGTGAAGGGAGTGAATGTTTAGGGTGGTGGATGGGGTGCCAATCAAGCGGACTGCTTTGTCCTGGATGGTGTCGAGCTTCTTGAGTGTTATTGGAGCTGCACTCATCCAGGCAAGCGGAGAGTATTCCATCACACTCCTGACTTGTGCCTTGTGGATGGTGGAAAGGCTTTGGGGAGTCAGGAGGTGAGTCACTCGCTGCAGAATACCCAGCCTCTGACCTGCTCTTGTAGCCACACTATTTATGTGGCTGGTCCAGTTAAGTTTCTGGTCAATGGTGACCCCCAGGATGTTGATGGTGGGGGATTTAGCGATGGTAATGCCGTTGAATGTCAAGGGGAGGTGGTTAGACTCCCTCTTGTTGGAGATGGTCATTGCCTGGCACTTGTCTGACACAAATGTTACTTGCCACATATCAGCCCACACCTGGATGTTGTCCAGGTCTTGCTGCATGCAGGCTTGGACTCCATTATCTGAGGGGTTGCGAATGGAACTGAACACTGTGCAATCATCAGCGAACATCCCCATTTCTGACCTTATGATGGAGGGAAGGTCATTGATGAAGCAGCTGAAGATGGTTGGGCCAAGGACACTGCCCTGAGGAACTCCTGCAGCAATGTCCTGGGGCTGAGATGATTGGCCTCCAATAAACACTACCATCTCCCTTTGTGCTAGGTATGACTCCATCCACTGGAGAGTTTTCCCCCCCGATTCCCATTGACTTCAATTTTACTACGGCTCCTTGGTGCCACACTCAGTCAAATGCTGCCTTGATGTCAAGGGCAGTCACTCTCACCTCACCTCTGGAATCCAGCTCTTTTGTCCATATTTGGACCAAGGCTGCAATGAGGTCTGGAGTCGAGTGGTCCTGGTGGAACCCAAACTGAGCATCGGTCAGCAGGTTATTGGTGAGTAAGTGCCGCTTGATAGCACTGTCGACGACACCTTCAATCACTTTGCTGATGATTGAGAGTAGCCTTATGGGGCTTTTTGTGGACTGGACATACCTGGGCAATTTTCCACATTGTCGGATAGATGCCAGTGTTGTAGCTGTACTGGAACAATTTGGCTTGAAGCGCGGCTAGTTCTGGAACACAAGTCTTCAGCACTACAGCCGGGATGTTGTCGGGGTCCATAGCCTTTGCTGTATCCAGTGCACTCAGCCGTTTCTTGATATCACTTGGAGTGAATCGAATTGGCTGAAGACTGGCTACTGTGATGGTGGGGGATATCAGGAGGAGGCCGAGATGGATCATCTACTCGGCACTTCTGGCTGACGATGGTTGCAAATGCTTCAGCCTTGTCTTTTGCACTCACGTGCTGGACTCCGCCATCATTGAGAATGGGGATGTTTGCAGAGCCTCCTCCTCCCGTTAGTTGTTTAATTGTCCACCACCATTCACGACTGGATGTGGCAGGACTGCAGAGCTTTGATCTGATCCGTCGGTTGTGGAATTGCTTAGCTCTGTCTATAGCCTGAGAACAGTTCTAAAATTGCTTTTAAATAATTGGAAGCTGTGTCCCCTTTGTTCCACTCTCATTTAATTTGAAGTAGAATTTCAGATTTACCTTTTCCTTCACCTGAACTATCTTATATACCTCTATTACCCCGCTTCTCAGGTGCCTCCTTTCTGGCTGAAATGCCTGAATTTCTCTACTCTACATAACTCAACACAATGATTAAGCCTTGTAGCTCTTCTATGCATTGTCACCAGCACTTGAATATTCCCTTTGTTTCTTGATGACCAGAACTGGACAGACAGGCACTTAAATTCAACATCATTGCCCCTGTTTCAGGTTCATGACGACAACGATGACAAATTTACCAGTGGGGCCTAGGCTGGGGAACGATGCAGAACAAGCCAGCATTGGAGGAATGGAGAGTTCTTGGGAGGGGGAGTTGTCAAGCTGGAGTGGGTTACAGAGATAGGGACGAGTGAGGCCATGAAAGGATTATAAACATGAGGATGAGAATTTTAAATTTGAGGCGTTGGAGGACCGGGAGCCAATGTAGGTCAGCAAGAACAGAGGCGATGGGTGAATGGGACTTGGTGTGGGAAAGGATACCGGCAGCAGAGTTTTGGATGAGCTGAAGTTTACAGAGCGTAGAAGATGGGAAGCCAGGGAGGAATGCATTGGAATTGTCGAGTCTAGAGATGGCAAAGGAATGGAAGAGTGGATAATGTATCTGCAGCATGCTCAAATTCAACTGTGTTTCTAATCTTATATCCAACATTATATGTGTGAGTAGTTTTTCTTTGGCAAGACATTTCCATCGGCATAATAGCCCTAGAACCATCATGTTGCATATAACAGTCATTCAGTACTTGTATTTATCCTTAAAATGCCCAATCCTGCTTCTATGCTAACCAGATATTCACCCTGATCTTTTTCAAAAGGTTTCGCTCGATATTACTGTCACTTGGAATGTTTTTCATAAAATCAGTATTCTGTGGAGGGAGAAAAAAACCTTCTTGTAAGTTTTGCTTCAGGCTAATCAGTTTTCTTCACATGTCTTCCAGTTTCATGCTGACAATACAAATTAAACGTCTGTTGATACCAAAATTATCCATTCCTCTTTTCAAAACCAGGATCATGCCTCCTCTCAATCATCTTTTCTCTAAGAGTATTAGGAGTCTCTTTTCAGATGTTATCAGCCCCCACGTCCAAAATTGTCCTGATTAATCATCTCCAACACACCAGGTTCCTTTAAAAAGGTAGGATGCACCAAAGTACACACAATATTCCAAATATGGGCTCATCAGTATTGTAAAACGCAACCTTGAGGTACATTCCAATACATAATTAGACTTGCTTAGAACACCTTCGCAATGATTTGACATCTATTGTGAAGAGTTTATAATTGCACCCAAATATTTTTCCAACTTTTTTAGAAGACCATTCTTCATGATACCCCTCGCTTTCATGTTTTCTACCCTGATGCGCAAAATCTTAAGTTTATTTAGTTTAAAATCCAACTAATATTTCTTAGACTTTGGCCCTGATCCCTTTGTATCGATAACCCTTACATTCATAACCTGGTGGCTTAAACCAATGTCATTCGCAGCCAATACAAGTATCTTCTTTTATATTAATAGTACAAAAAGCGGGGGACCCTGTAGAACTCGGCTTGTTCGTATCTCTCACCAGGAGTTTTTTCTATTTTTTCACCAGCTTTTGCTGAGCTAATTTACAATCCAGTTGTTTGGGACCGATTCAATGAACCTCAGTCACAAGGTGCATCGGGTGAACTTTATTAAATGTCTCTGAAAATACCTGTGTATTGTATTCTTTAGGAGTAGTCCAGTTATACACATGCATTCCACATTTTGTGATAAATACACAGTGAGCTTGGTGACAAAGAAACATTGCAAGCATGTAAGCTAACAGCTCGTGACTGAGGACGATATTGCAATCCAGAGCAGGCACAATATAACAGGTTTAAACAGAAGGCTTCACTTGTTACGAAAAGTTACATCGAGTCTACAGCACAGAAATAGGCCATTTTGCCCAACTGGTCTATACCAGCGTTTGTGTCCTTCAGTCAAAAATCGTAATGACACGCACAAAGGGGCATTCATTCTTCAGAGAAGGTTACAAAAGATATTTGATCATCTGTCATTCAGCAAGATCTATTGCAGTCATTGTACATTACCAAGATCAAGAGACCAACAGGAGACAAACTTTCTACAATAAATATTAAAGGCTTATAGATGTCTTCTGCAGGTTACCCACTCCATCAGAGCATTGCAGCACATAATGGTAGGAAGTGGTTTGACCCTTCCACTCCTCACATAGCAAGAACCCAATCTCAGCCAGCTATCAATGGGTAGCACATTGTAGAGGAAAAGAAAGAAAAGCTTGAAGCAAGCTGAGGGCCTTACCAATCGCAGATGATCTCCCACCTTCTAGCATGTACAATGGTACCTAGTTTGGGGAAGGTTGGAGATGAAGACCATGGTTACTGAAAACATTTTGCTCAGTGCTGTGCACCTACTGCTGATTTTGTCCTCAAGAATTCTATGTTAATTTTTAGGTGAAGTCTAATTAGGTTGGATTTATTTTAAATATCCAAAATAACCAACCGTGGTGCTCTACATTGTGCATACAACACACTTTATTTAATTCTACACTCACATAAAGTACTGGTTTTCTTTGGTCAAGAGATTTAAGGGCAAATGGATTTTTTTCCATTTGTGGGACCTGATTCCCATCTGCGTGATTCAAGGTGTGAATTAATTTATGAGTTCCAGGGATGAAGGGAGCAAGGAAAAAGAAATGAATTATTTAGAATCCCGTGGCCTAAACCCACTGTGTATGAAAGACAAATGAGGATTTGTTTTTGTAAACTGACCTTTGTTCAACTTGACTTTGTATTGTGTGAACATCCACTCAGGTCTGGAGCTCCTTTGATTTATTGCCAAGTCAAACAGGATTTATCCAAAATGAGCTAAAACACAGCAGGGAACATCTGTAGTTGGAACCGGCCATCAGGCACGGCCATTGTGTTATCATTGGTCCTCAGGTAAATGCCAGAACTGCTGAACTATACAGACAGTAGTGCTAAAGGTGTACTGTTACTAAATAAAAAAGAATGCCTGTTGAATGGTGTAATGTGTTTGTACACTGCTCTTTCATCTGTTGGATACAGGTTCAAGTACAGCATCGAACAATGAGATGAGG
Organism: Heptranchias perlo; assembly: GCF_035084215.1. Taxonomy (NCBI): domain Eukaryota; kingdom Metazoa; phylum Chordata; class Chondrichthyes; order Hexanchiformes; family Hexanchidae; genus Heptranchias; species Heptranchias perlo. The sequence goes on along the minus strand of NC_090355.1, from coordinate 9,231,262 downwards.
GGCTTGTCTCTGTGCCAGCTTTAAGCGCCTTAAATAAAATGCTGTCAGGCACTCTCAGGTGAAGGCCAAGAGAACATGACACTAAAGCATAAAACTGCCCATAATTCAGCACTAATTAGCAGTCTCGTTCCAAGAATCCATAAGGATGGCTGATGTGGGAAAGGAAAACGTTCCCTTTAAATGGGAACTCTTAACTTAAAAAGAAACTGCTGTGTACTACACTAGAGATGTGAGTTTAATTATTTTATGGTGATTGGCCAATAATTGCTGTCAAGGAGAGTTACCCTGGCCAACATTCCTCCCTTAACCAACACCACCAAAACAGATCAACTGGTCATTCACCTCATGGCTGTTTGTGAGACCTCACTGTGCACAAATTGGCTGCCAAGTTTGTCTAAAAAAACAAGTGATTATACTTGAAAAATAATTCATAGCAATCAAGCATCTTGGGATGTCCTGAGGGTGTGAAAGGCACGAGAAAAGAGAAGGCTGAGGGGTGACCTGATAGAGGTCTTTAAGATTAGGAAAGGGTTTGATAGGGACGTAGAGATGTTTTCACTTGTGAGGAAGATCAAAACTAAGGGCCATGAATAAAATATAGTCACTAATAAATCTAATAAGGAATTCAGGAGAAACTCTTTACACAGAGAGTCGTTAGAATGTGGAACTTGCTGCTATAAAGAATAGTTGAGACGAATAGTATAGATGCATTTAAGAGGAAGCTAAATAAACACGAGGGAGAAATGAATAGGTTATGCTGACAGGGTTAGAAGAAGAGGGGTGGGGGGAGGCTCATGTGGAGCATAATCATGGCATGGACCAGTTGAGCAGAATGGCCTGTTTCTGTGCTGTACGTTCTATGTAATTCTATGTATATAAACATAAGTTTGTTCTTTCTTTGCAAAAAAGAATGCAAGTTTAGCCACGTCACTGAGGCACTGTACAGCTAGTTGCATCCAGCATCAGATTAATGCCAGCTCTGACCAGAGAAATGAGATGCTCAGTGTAAATGGATCGTGCTCCAAGCCGAGGCCTGACGTCACTTATGTTGATCTTCCATTTTGTCTTTTACAGTCACTGTCACACAGATTTGGAAATAAGTCTCAAACATAGCTCAGCAATGACATTCTACCATTGCAAAAAATCTATTTATAATAAACTGTGAAGAGAGCCTTCTCCTTGCTTCATCACCGCCATTTTGAAGTTCGAGTGTGTTGGGGTAGGAAGGAGATTCCCACGCACGCTCAACAATCCATGTATTACTGAAACATAGGGGGACATTTAACCCCCAAGAACAGGGGGGTTGGGGGGGAGGGGGAGGGGGGGTGGGAGTTAAAATTATAGATTTTTCCAGCGTGGCCGCAACCCGGCACCAACATGGCAACCTCCAAGCTTAATGGAGGCGCATGCGAGTAACCTACTCACCGGAGGCGGGTCTATAACTAGTGCAGATGGGTGGGTAGTTAACGGAGCAATTAACATGATTATGAGGTGATAAGTAGGTGTTTTTAATTGAATTTAAGACACCTTCAAATTTAACGCCTCCAGCACGGGTTTCCCAGGCTGCGGGAATCAGAGCAGGTAAAAGGAGGTGGGAAGGGCCGGATCCATGAGGTAAGTGCCTACATTGCACTGCTTATGGGCCAGGAGGAGCAGGAGTGCTTGCTCGCGGCTCACCAAGCTTACATGCCATGACCCTCCCCGCAACGTTCGACTCCCCACCCCACCCCCGACCTCTGATGTCTGACTCCCCTCCCGACCTCCAATGTCCAACTTCCCCTCCCCTCCCCTCCCCTCCAGCCAGTGATCTTCTCCCCAGCCCCCGAACCAACCCCACCCCCCCGCCCCCGCCTATGTCCTCCACGGCCCCATATTCTCCATGGCCCACTTTCTCTTCCTCCTTCCTCTCCGATCCCCTGCTGTGGCCTTCCCGTCCAACAGTCAGCCAGCCCCTCAATCTGGCTGGCTGTGGATAGAAAACCGATTTGAAAAATTTAAAACAAGTCCTGCTGTTAAATTCGGCAGGACCTGTGTGAAACCCTTACTTCCGGGTTTCCCGACCTCAATAGCCTCTCTTCCTGACTCCAAGCTAAATTCCAGGCCATAGGATCAGGACACCACCGGTTTGTGTTGTAGCAGGGAAAAGAACTGCAAATGAATTATGAGGCAGCATATGCAACTTGGATTTTATCTTCGTAAGTAATTCCATTTTTAATGCAACCCTCAGCTTCGGGAGCAGCCATCTCAGAGAACATCACTACAATTCTACTATGTTGGTGTTTGGGACAAGTTGAGGCTGAAGATGGAACCATTTTTTCCCTTCTTACCTCTCCTGAAGATTCTGCTACTTTCTGAGATAGAATACCATAGGCGCCAGCTGTCCTCAGGTATACCTCACCCAAACGGCCACTGTTCCTTTGTGAGCCGGCAAACTGTTAAACCACAGAGGACAACGCAACCAAGCCTGATTAGTCCCTCATCAAATGTCCAGGCACATATGTCCTTCCAGCTGGATAGTAATCAGAAGCAGGAATCTGGGATGATTTTCCACTACCAAACCCAGGGTAGCTGAGGCCAAATGTAAATGCACCGATTGCTGTCCTGACTGAGATTAGCTAACTCAGTACAGACTGGGGAAGGGACCTTGTCCTTTCCTGGACTGTACAGCTCATTTGTTCACCGGATGGATTGAGTCATCAGAAGACGACTTTCAGCGAACGTGTTTCATTTGTTGGCAGTGACTACCAATGCCATTATCAAGCACATCTCACTTTTCAAAGCTGATAAAGTTCATTCAGTAGGTTACGAGGTGACCATGCTCCTTTAAGTCAGTAGAGATCTTCATTCAGAGACAAGTACGGAATGCCGAGCCACATTAACTTAATCTTTACATTTGCATCAAAGCCTAGAAGGCATGTTCTTTCAAATATCTGGACCCTGCTGAGTGAGGCAGCTGGTTAGTGATAACCATAGAAACTGTAAGAGGTTATTTTAAGTGCAGTGCAGTCATATTTATGGCAGCACACACAAAGCCCAGGGATTCCTGTGGCACAGAACAACATTCCTTAAAATTTGTTGTGCACAGTGACCGCTGTCTGCCTCCATACCCCCAACTGCTGAGCTGGAATGGTCATTAGTTTATGAGCGCTCTTCACAGCGATAAAAATTGATTAATTTTGTCCATACTTCATGAGTTTTCTCTGTGTGCTGTGTTAAGTAATTTTTAAAAACCCAGATTCTTTTAAGAGACCCACAAAATGGCTTTGTTGCTGTATGCTTGGCAATTGATGTTTCATTAATATCTTGTGACCCAATTCTGTCTGTGTAGAAACCTCAATCTAAGGGATTAAAATTTAAAAAATCTTGGTTTCCAGTGACGCAATACTGAGGTCTTGGTAACACCTCCAAAAGTCACTTACCTTTTTTGTCTCTTTTGAATCCAAAGTGTAATTTATGGCTACAGTACAGGTACTCAAATCCTACCATATATTATTTTCAAAACAGATTCTATACATTTGTAATACCAATTAAGACTTTCAATTAGACCAATAAATGCAACTATACATTTCGAAGCATGCAGTACTGAATAAAAAGGGTTAAATATTAATTGCATTTATTTCAAGTAGGAATACAATTGGGACCACCAGTGAGTTTGATGTAGTTCATAACTAAGAGCATTTCTTTTTTAATCTCACAGTGCGATCTCAAAGGCTTAAATTAGATTGTGTTGTTCCAGTATTCACATCTTGTGTGGACTGTCACTGCTACATTCAGTGGAAAGCATAGAACTGAGACATTGTTATGTGAGATTTAAACTTGAGTTGGGAAGACTGAGTTTCTGCTAACTAATGTGATGGAAGCAGCACAGTTCTGAGACCTTCAGTAAAAACTCTGCACTTCAAGTAAAACATGCAACATTACATTTGCTGAAAGTTTGGGAGCAAAAGTCTGGAGATGCAAGGGCAACATTTTAAGAAGGAAAACACGATGGCAGAAACAAACTTGAAATCAATGCAAAATGTATTGACATAGCATTTACATGTCACTCTGTTTTAACACATGTTCCCTCTCAAGATAACCAGAAACATTTCAGTGCTTCGCATGATACTTCATAAAATGGCCAGTTACACAAAGTGGCTACCAGGGGCAGTGGGGAGGGGGGTGAAATGCCAATTTATAGCAGACCTTATGAAGATTATGAAGCTTGCTGCTGGAAGCCTTCAGTTGCACGGTACTTCATAGCAAGTCTGTAACCCAACTTCTCCAATAAGAAAACATGGATAATTAATGAAAGATCTAAAACAAAAGTTTAAAACTTAATTATCTCCCACAAGGTAGGATTTTTGGCTATAATTATATATATATATATATACTTAAACAAGAGGCATATTGGTAGAGCTGATTGAAGTGGTAAGGCATGATTATGTACATCCATGATTCCCCAAACTGTGACCTCTCAATCTCAAATATAGCTGCTATGGTAAACACTGAATGGAAGGCAGGTGCTTGGAATAGAAAGAGGAAGCAAAGGAAAAATTAGACCAATAAATGAATTGCTGACATTGCCATGAACTCACTATTTCTTTACTTCATCTTCTTCATCACTGCAGTCTTCCTCACTTAGTTTTTATTTTTTTGCTTCTTCCAGTACACCTCACTTTCTCTCTTGGAACTTTATGATTTTGCTGCCTTAGTGTCTCTTTGCCAAGTGACAGTCCAAGTTTCCATTCACAAGCAGAGGCCCACTATCACACACCAAACCACACTCCAGTGTGAACTGCCCCCTTCAGGATAGGAGGGGTAAAGGGAGAAAGGAAACAAAAATGTTGGCATTACAAAGTGCAGTTTGTTGAAGGTTAGTTGTGAGTGAAATCATTTTACTGGAAACAACCAATCAAACTGTTTCCTGAGAATGTAATTTTAATTAAATACTTGCCAATACAACTGAATTTAACAGGAATCGGCCAGTGTTCAGCCACAAATATTCCCATGCTTCACTAGAGATTCCACCTGTTCATCTAAAATGGTAGCTGTTGCTGAGCTGTTCCACGTCTGAGATATCCTGAGACTCTCAAAGGCTGATCGAAGGGTGCTCAGAACCAACCAAAGAACTTGACGTGTTGTAGCATGCCCTTTGGTTACTATTTAATGCTGATGGGATGCATCACTGAAACGGAAGGAATAGTGAATTTTCAGTGCTGAACCAGGTCTTAACACAACGCTGAGCAATTGAATATGACAGTTCCCTTTGCTATGTTGTTTGTAGTACTATCTGCTGCTTAGGCAATGCCTCAGCTCATCCAAACTATCCAAGTGTGAGCTCATTCTTCGGCAAACAATTCACCAAAACACCAATGCAACTGAACCCAACACTGCCCTCACTCAATCTCTATACATTTCCAGGAAGCAATCAAGGTCAGGAAGCATGGTTGATTTTTCCTCTCCTTAACCTGGTAATACCAAACCCAATTTTGCCAAATGAGATCAGCAAGTAAACCAGGGACTGATCTTGGAACCTTCCAGGCCTGTACGTTTAACACTACATAGTACACTTGTCCACTGAGCCATGGAAACTTCTTTACATGACAATACAAACCCACCAAGAACTTTCAGAGTCACCAATTACCCACACCTCTAGAGCGTTGGCCTTCTCAAATTATGTAACTTTAAAAGAAAATACTAAAAAATCCATTATGCCACATAACTTAATGCACATTCAATGAATGTCATATAATGAAGGACTGTTACAACACAGAAACAGGCCATTTGACCCATCTAGTGTTTGCTGGTGCTTTTCCGCACATGAGCGACCTTGTATAATCTCACTCTCCTGCTTACTTTCCACACCTTTTTTCAAGCAGCTATATAATTAAAAAGAATTTATGAACTCTGCTTCAACAATGGTTTGTGCAGAGAATTCAACATTCTTAACTACTGTCTGTCTGAAGTTTTTTTTCTCGCCTCCCCACTGTTTTTTGTGTTTATATTAAATCTGTGCTCTCCTATTACCATATCACTGATCCGTGAAAACTAACCATCGCTAATTATCTTATCAGAATCCTGAAGACCTCAATCAGGTTACCCCTAAAAAAAAGCCCTTAATTTTTCAAGTTTCTCCATGACTGTAACCCTTTCACCCCTGTAACATCCGAGTGAATCTGCACTGCACCGTCTCCATTTCTTTTATATCCTTCCTATTACGGGATTCTCAAAATACCCCAGCAGCAGCCAAAAGTCTACTACAAGTTCAACGTTGCTTCCTTACTTTTGTGTTCTATGCCGCTGGGTACAAAACTAAGGATTCCATTTGCTTCTTATGGGTTTATTCCACCTTCAATGGCCTGTGTATCTATGCAACAGGATCCCTCTATTCCCTTCCCTATTCTTACTTCCAAAAAGGTACAAAAAACATTCTGTAAAACAAAAGGGTCCACAGGAATCAGGTGCGATCAATAGGATGCTTCTACATTTAAACTCCAGCCATTTGATAATTCAGATCACGTGTTTATGCGTCCATTTGAAAGAATATTTCAGATTAAATTCCAAGCAGTTTTGATTTTCTTTTTATAAAATGATAAAATATACCTTTAAGAACACATGTATTGGGCTAACTGCTTTCAGTAAGAAATAACTTAGTCAATACACTTTTTCATTTATTTAATTGATAGGAAGAAGCCAGCAAAGAAGAAAAATTAAATTAACTTCAACAATAAGTTGGGAGATTACCTGAATTGGAGACAGTAAGAAAGATAATTATCCTATTAATCACACTTGATCTGTTTATTCCTTTCCTTTTTTAAGCACAGCTACATGATTACTTGTATGGTTTCAATCATATATCTCCTCTCCCTAAGTATTGAACTTTTGATCCAGAATTCTCCGTTTATGTGCTCTTTCCAAATTCAAATCAGGCAGCTTTCAGTAGTGACCAGATGTGACAGAGAACCATTCACCTCAATTTAGCTATTTGCCTTGTGATGAATGCTGTGGACACTCTCCAGCTGAGTCTCATCCTGAATCTTGTCGAACTGCCTATTTGCAAGTCCAGAAGTCAAGATATTGCTGGCCAGGGGCATTGTGACCATTCTGTGTACTCAAGCAATCTCATTCCGATGCACTTGGAATACTGATGTGCAGTGTCCAACTAACTTTTGGACCTTTCATAACCCATGGATACTGTACAAAACATTACATACAGCACAACTCCAATTAATGTTGTAATGTTGCGGGTTTTTACACAGCATATTTTGTTTTTTAAGAAAATTCCATATCTCATTATTTTCCTTCTGTTTCCGTAAAGGAACACTTGCTATAGTTTGATAGGATGGTCAATCCTGCTGAAATAGGTCCAATGCCAAAACAGAACAAATTTTTAAAACACCTGACTCATAACTCGTGCAAATTATTTTATGTCGTCTCACCGTAACAATCGTATGGCCTCAAGGTCCCTGATGGTTTAGTCACAGTGGGAAAGCACTGCAGTCCTAAGTCAGACAGGGCAGAAGGTCTTAGATGTGATTCCTGGTCTGTGCTAAGTTGGTTGGGGGGGGGATCATTTTAACCGAACCCATCCACCGGGAAATCGACAAGATCCGACCGGCTGCCCGTTTTATATCCCGCCCATCTCAATGGAAAGTGCAATCAGTCGGGGTGCAAAGAGGGCGGTTGATCAAATCCTGTTAGTCTCCTGTCGAGCGGGTTAGGTTTAAATTTCGCCCCCCCCCAACAAATTGATCTCAGCCAGGCCTGTAGTTGGGGCATAACCATTGGTCTCAGTGCTGCTGGGCGAGAGAGTAGACTAGAAATATAAGCCTGTGCTGAGGTCAGGTGAGTACAGGACTAGGCTTGGCTGGAATGTCCTCAGTGAGACAGCTTGCCAACACCAACTGTTTAGGTTCGCCCAGGAAGATTGGAAGATGACTGACTTGTGGCACTATGCACAGCAAGAATTAGTGACTATGGGGGAGAAAGAGAGAGGTCAGAACATCTGAAGTAAAAACTGAAAATGCTGTAACTCTCAGCAGGTCAGGCAGCATCTGTGGAAAGAGAAGCAGAGTTAACATTTCAGGTCAATGATCAGAACTGGAAGATGTGATGTGGAGATGGACTGGAGTGGACAAATGTAAGGAATCTTACAACACCAGGTTATAGTCCAACAGTTTTATTTGAAAATCACAAGCTTTCGGAAGCTTGTGATTTTCAAATAAAACTGTTGGACTCTAACCTGGTGTTGTAAGATTCCTTACATTAGAACTGGAAGATGTTAGAGATGAACAGCTTTTAAGCAAGAGCCAAGGAAAAGAGGGGGCAAGAGGGAAAAGGAAGTGGTCTGTGGTAAGTTGGGGGTGCAGAAGTGATTAAATGACAAAAGGGATGATTGTGCAAGGCAAAAGGGATGACAATGGGACAAGTATAGAAACAATAGTTGAGTCCAGAGGAAGTGTAAATGGTTACAGCAGAATAGCAGATGGGGAGGGAAGGTTAGAAAATCTGGCAAAGCGGAATGGGTTGCCGTGGCCCAGGAACATGACGGAAGAAAGGCGGGTAAACCCCAGGGGTGCAGACCACCCAGCCGGCCATGTACCGATAGGGAATCCCCACCCCAAAACACCAGCCCGCAACCTCCCCCACTCCCAGTGGCTCCGGTGCAGCCAATCCTCTTTGATCAGCACCTGATGTCCGAGAGAGAATGGGAGCGCTGGTCAAAGTGTAAAGTTGCTAAACTCAATGTTAAGGCCACAAGGCTGTAAAGTTGTTGTGTTAGAAACAACCAGGCATCCTTCTGATTTTACAGTGGAGGGAGATACTCCAAGAGAATGGAATGGGAGACCCGGTGAGTATAAAGAGAGCTGTGAAACTGATGGAGTAACACAAGAGCAGAATCAAAAAAATCAAAAAAAAGCAAAAATTGACATCACAGCACAAGGAGGAGCACCGAGGGTAAGTCAGTAAGTATTTGGTTTATTGATTAGTGTTTTTAGTGATTATTGTTCTTAGTGATTAGTGTCTTTAGTGGTTGGTTAATGTTTTTAGTGGTTAGTGTTTTAGTGTTAGCTCAAAGGTAAATAGCTTTAAGGCTAAACAAACATTTTAATTAACTGTTAGGTAACATGGCAGGACAGCTGGGGCCCATCACATGCACATCCTGTGCCATGTAGGAACTCCAGAACACTTCTTGTGTCCTGGAAAACCCCATGTGCAGGAAGTGCCGCTAACTGCTCGAGCTCAGAGTTTCTGAGCTTGAGGGGCGGCTGGCGTCACTCAGAGTTTCAGGAGGTGGTCACCCCACAGCCACAGGGAGTTCAGGTGGAGAGTGAGTGGATGACCATCAGATAGACTAGGAGGAACAGGCAGGCAGTGCAGGAATCCCCTGGGAGTCCGGCACTCAGTGTTGAATACCAGTGAGGGTGCTGACACCTCGGGGGCGGAGGAGGTGTAGTCAGGAGCAATCCACGGCACCGTGGGAGACTCGGCTGCATGGGGGGCAAAAGAAATGCAGTTGTTATGGGGATTCGATAGCTGGGGGATAGACAGGTGTTTCTGTACCCGCCAACGTGAGTCCCGCATGGTGTGTTGGGGCCAGGGTAAAGGACGTCACTGAGAGGGTGCAGAACATTTTGAAGGGGGAAAGGGAACAGCCAGAGGTCATGGTTCATGTGGGAACCAATATCATACGAAGGAAAAGGGGTGAGGTCCTCCGGTCAGTGTTTCAGGAGCTAGGGAGGAATCTCTGCTGATTATAGGAATAGTAGGGTAAGGCAGGTTAATGTGTGGCTGGAGCAATGGTGCAGGAGAGAGGGCTTCAGATTCCTGGGGCCCAATTTTAGCATCGGGTTTCGTGTGCGTTCTCGGCGGGGGGGCCTCGATAATCCCGATCCCCAGGTGCGGGACCGGAACGCGCCGCGATCCCGGCCACTTCCGGGTTCCACGCTGACGTGCGGGGCTGCGCGCACAGGCCCCGCTGGTGGGAATCCCGCAGGCAATTAAAGCCAGCGGGATGCCACTTGAGTGTATTTACTTTGCTTGTTCAGGTCATTAAATGACTTGATTCAGCTGTCTTATTAGGAAGTGTGGGATTTTACCTTCAACTCAGACTGTTTCACATACTGGGGGAAACAGTCTCACTCCAACCGGACGTGTTGCAGCCAGCAGCCTGTGGCAGCTGCCAAGGTGCACTCCACAGGGGGGGGGGAGACCCCTCACCCACGCAGGAGGCCACTCCGTCACATAGGGCAAAGCCTGCCCTCCACCACCCCCCTCCAAGCCAGAGGAAACCCTGACGTGGAACCGCAGCCCCAGTGCGAGGACCCACCCACCTACCGTGCACAACCCCTCAGACCAACACCTGCCAGATGGGGGCCGCTTCGACATCCTCGGAGGACGAACAGCATCACCAGCCCCAGCAGCCTCGCAGTCCACGCCGTCCGCCTCATCGACGTGGAGCCCCCCAACACGGTGCTGTGGCACACCCACCTGCACAGCAGGAGGGAGGGCAACTGCAGAGAGAGCTGCGTCGCAGGAGGCACTACCCTCCGCAGAGGGTCTACAGACCGAGGCTCAGCTTCATAGACCTCTCCGAGGAGCAGTGCATACGGAGGCTCAGAGTCAATCGCCAGGTAGTCGCCGACATCTGCAGCCTCCTTAATGACGAGCTGCTCCCGGATGGACCAAGCAGCATCTTCCTACCCGTCGCCGTCAAGGTCACCACTGCCCTCAACTTCTTCGCATCCGGATCCTTCCAGGGTGCCACCGGGGACATCACCGGGGTCTGCCAGTCCTCTGCACACAAGTGCATAAGGCAGGTCACCGATGGGTTGTTCCACAGGGCCTCGCACGACATCAACTTCGCCATGGACGAGCGCAGCCAGATGGAGAGGGCGGTTGGATTCCATGCCATGGCTGGCTTCCCACGGGTACAGGGTGTAATCGGCTGCACCCACATCGCCATACGGCCACCTCCGCATGAGCCAGGGCTGTTCATCAACAGGAAGGGGTATCACTCCATGAACGCCCAGCTCATTTGTGACCACCGCCAGAGATTCCCACATGTGTGCGCCAGATACCCTGGCAGCTGCCACGATGCCTTCGTCCTCAGGGAGTCCACCGTCCCGCCCCTCTTCCACGCACCCAACACCGGCAACGGCTGGCTCCTCGGCGACAAGGGATATCCCCTGCACACGTGGCTTATGACACCTCTGAGGAACCCCGTTACCGAGCTGCAGCATCGATATAACGACAGCCACATTGCTACCAGGTCTACAATTGAGCAGGCTATAGGGCTGCTCAAGATGCGCTTCAGGTGCCTCGATCGTTCCGGGGGAGCGCTCCAACACACGCCACTCCGAGTGGGCCGAATTATAGTTGTCTGCTGTGCCCTGCATAACATGGCACTACAGAGAGGGGTGCCGCTGGAGGAGGCCCCATGCACACCCGCCACCCACATTGAGGACGACAATGAGGAGGAGGAGGAGGAGGAGGAAGAGGAGGAGTACGAGCGAGAGGAGGAGGAACGACCCGTGGCCCGAACACTGGCTCACCTGCGTGCTTGTCAGGCCAGGGAGGCACTCATATGCCAACGGTTCTCCTAACATCACACTGTGTGAGGCGTTCACATGTCATAACGTGCACAGACGAGGGTCCATACAGGCTCCCTCCACAGAAGAGTGGTGCCTGTACACCTGCACCCACTGTATTATGCCCAATGGGTGGGACGGGGTGGTCGTCGTCATGATGAGGCGCACGGAAGGGACATATTGCACAAGCCGCAGAATTATGGACAAGAGGTGGCAGCATTGGTGAGAAAAAGTGAGTTTATTTCGTGTTGCCATTCAAAGACTGGAAATAAAAATATAACAAATAGACAAACACCCTGGTGCAATCCCTGTGTGCTCACGGAACTTTGGGTTTTCGTTTCCTGGTACCCCTACATGGTGCTACCCCTGTGGCTCCAGCAGAGGTGGTGGCAGGTTGCTCCTGTTTGTGCCCTGACCTGGTAGATGCTTTGGCCCGACGCCCCCTGGGTTTCGGTGCCCATGAGGGCACCTCCACAAACTTCCAAGCTGCAACCGGGACATCCCCGGTGTCTCTCAGTCGTCTGCGCGGATAAGCCCTGCAAATACACCTACACCCACTCTGCAGTGACACACTGGGTGGCATCAGTGGTGGGTCCTCAGAGGGATACCCAGGAGCAGGTATTATTGCACAAACCAGACAGGATTCGCGAAGACATGGCAGTAGTGGAGCCAATATAATGTGTGATGTGAGTTGTTCTTTAATTCAATAGCAGTATGAACCATGACAATCCCTCAAACACCCTTGTGCATCCCCTTCATGCTCACGACACGTTTGCCTTACGCTGCCTACTGCACATATGTGATGCATGCCCTGTGGCTGCAGCACAGGTGGTGGCAGGTTGAGTGAGGCTGGCCGTGAGAGAGATGCACGAGAGGGTGAGTATGAGATAGAGCCAAGAGATTGTATGAGGATTGGGTTGAGTGGTAGTGGCGGGGTGAGTACTGGCGAGGTGAGTAGGTGCAGGTAAGATGAGGATGAGGTTTGAGTGGGTATGAGGGGTCATGTGACAGAGTAGTGTTGGCAGTGCCGAAGGAGATGTGGGGTGGGGGCAGTGTTGTGGCAGGCAGAGTGTAGGGGAAAGACTGCGTGTTCTCACTGTGGCTGACCTACTGAGGCCATTGGTGCGCCTCCTGCACTGTATGCAGGTGGGCGATATGTTGGTGGCGCAGCTGACCCCCTCTGCCACCTCGAGCCAGGCCTTCTTGGTGGCAGAGGCAGGCCGCTTCCTCCCGGCCGCCGGAGGGGGAGATCTCTGTCCTCCCCCTCCTCCTCACCCCATCTAATGATACCTGGGGTGAGGCATCATTAAACTGGGAGCAGCCTTCCCCCTGGGCTGCTCCATGCTGTAATTTTTTCAGTTTGTGGCAGCATCTGTCAGTGGAGGACTGCCCCTTTAAATAGAGCGCCTCCAGCTGACAGATCTTACTGCGCATGCGCAGCCCGCCCAACGCGCTGATCAGCAGCGCGGAACCCGGAGAAGCAGGTAAGTGGATCCAATCAGTGTGTTGCCTGCTACGATCGCGCGGGAAACCCACGAATTTCACCGGGCGCGTTTTCAATGCGCCCGCTGGCCTACCCCCCGGGAACCCGCACCCCTGGTAAAATCGGGCCCCTGGAGTCTGGGGCCAGTTCTGGGGCAGGAGGGATCTGTTCAAGATGGACCTCAACAGAGCTGGGACCAATGTCCTCACGGGGAGGTTAACTAGTGCAATGGGGAAGGGGTTAAATTGATTTGGCAGGGGGATGGGCACTGGGATGAAACATTATGATCTGAAATGCGGTGCCTGAAAGGACGGTGAAAGCAGATTCAATCGTGGCTTTCAAAAAGAAATTGGATAAATACTTGAAGGGAAGAAATTTGCAGTGCATGGGGGAAAGAGCAAGGGGATGGGACTAACTGAATTGCTCTTACAAAGAGCCGACACAGACTCGATGGGCCGAATGGCCTCCTTCTGTGCTAGAATCATAGGATGGTTACATCATTAAAGTGGAGAAACAAGGTGCACAGAGGATTGGTAGGGACAAATAGAACAGAGCAAAGAATAGCTCAGAAATAGGAGGGATCAGACAGGGGGCAAATGTGAGGCAATCTAAGAGGAGATTGGAGTGCATGTGCAGAAATGCACTTAGCATTGTTAATTATGTTGGTGAGCTGTAGGCTCAAGACGCCACATGGGACTATGATATAGTGGTAATAACAAAGACCTGGCTCAAAGAAGTGGGGGGGGGAATTGGGGACTTAACATTCCTGGCTACAAAGTATTCAGGAAAGATAGGGAAGGAAAGAAAGGAGGGGGAAGGGAGGTGGTGGCAGTATGGATCAAAGAAACTATTATAGCACTGGAAAGGGATGATGCATTTGAGGGGTCAAAGACAGAATCTATTTGGTTAGAATTAGGAACAATAGAGGAGCTATCAGGCTACTGGGTGTATACTATGGACCACCAAATAGTGGGAAGGAGATAGAGGAGCAAATTTGCAGGCAAACTACAGAAAGATGCAAGAACTATAGAGTAGCGATAATAGGTGACTTCAATTATCCCAATATAGACAGGGACAGTAACAGTGTAAAAGGCAAAGAGGGGGAGGGGTTCCTGAAATGTTTTCAAGAGAACTTTCTTGAACAGTGTCGTTCCAGCCCAATGAGGAAGGAAGCAGTGCTGGATCTAGTTCTGGGTCAAGTGGAGCATGTTTCAGTGGGGGAGCATTTGGGGAACAGTGATCATAATATCATTAGGTTTAGAACAGTTATGGAAAAGGACAAGGAAAAATCAAATGTGAAAATACTTAACTGGAGGAGGGCTAAATTCAGTGAGTTAAAAAACTTGCCAGGTAGATTGGAATCAAAAATTGGTGGGCAAAACAGTAATTGAACAATGGGAGGCCTTTAAGTAGAGTTGGTTCGGGTACAGAGTAGGCACATCCCTACAGGGAAAGGAAGGAAATGCATCCAAAGATAGAGCTCCCTGGATGACCAAAGATATAGAGATTAAAATGAAACAGAAAAATGAGGCTTATGACAAATGTAAGGTTCATAATAAAGTAGAGAACCAAGCTGAATACAGAAAATACAGAGATCTAAAAAAGTAATTAAGAGGGGTAAAGAGAGAGTATGAGTCTAGATTAGTGGCTAAGATAAAAGGGAACCCAAAGTCTTTTATAAACTTATAAATAGTAAAGGGGTCATCAAAGGAAGGGTGGGACCGACTATGGACAAAAAAGGAGATCTTCTTGTGGAGGCAGAGGGCATGGCTATGGTACTAAATGAATACTTCGCATCAGTCTTCACAAGAGAAGAGGATGCTGCCATTGTAGCAGTAAAGGAGGTCATAGCAGCTATACTGGATAGGAAAAAATAGATAAAGAGGAGTTCCTTAAAAGATTGGCAGTACTCAAAGTAGAAAAGTCACCCAGTCTAGATTACTGAGGGAAGTAAGGGTGGAAATTGCAGAGGCTCTGGCCACAATCTTCCAATCCTCCTTAGATCTGGGGATGGTGCCAGAGGGCTGGAGGATTGCAAATGTTACACCCTTGTTCAAAAAAAAGGGAGCATGATAAACCTGACAATTACAGGCTGGCCAACCTAACATTGGTGGTGGGGAAACATTTAGAGACAATATTCCGGGACAAAATTAATTGGAACTTGGAAAAGTGTGGGCTAATAAACGAAAGTTAGCACAGCTTTGATAAAGGAAAATCGTGTTTGACCAACTTGATTGAGTTCTTTGATGAAGTAACAGAGAGGGTTGATGAGGGTAATGTGGTTGATGTTGTGTATATGGACTTTCAAAAGGCATTTGATAAAGTACCACATAATAGACTTATTAGCAAAATTAAAGCTCATGGGATTAAAGGGACGGTGGCAGTGTGGATACAAAATTAGCTAAGGGGCAGAAAGCAGAGAGCAGTGGTGAACGGTTGTTTTTCAGTCTGGATGGAAGTATACAGTGGAGTTCCCCAGGTACAGTATTAGAACCACTTTTTGATTATATATTAATGACCTGGACTTGGGTATAGAGGGTATAAGTTCAAAGTTTGCAGATGACATGAAACTTAGAAATGTAGTAAACAATTAGTTAGTAACAGACTTCAGGAGGACATTAGACAGACTGGTGAAATGGGCAGACACATGGCAGATGAAATTTAACACAGAGAAGTGTGAAGTGATACATTTTGGTAGGAAGAATGTGGAGAGGCAATATAAACTAAATGGTTCAATTTTAAAGGGAGTGCAAGAACAGAGAGACCTGTGGATGCATATACACAAATCTTTGAAGGTGGCAGGACAAGTTGAGAATGCTGTTAAAAAAGTATATGGGATCCTGGGCTTTATTAGTAGAGGAAGTTATGCTGAACCTTTATAAAACACTGGTTACGCTTCAGCTGGAGTATTGTGTTCAATTCTGGGCACCACACTTTAGGAAAGATGTCAAGGCCTTAGAGAGGGTGCAGCAGAGATTTACTTGAATGGTACCTGGGATGAGGGACTTCAGTTATGTGGAGAGACTGGTGAAGCTGGGGTTGTCCTCCTTAGAACAGAGAAGGTTAAGGGGAGATTTGCTACAGGTGTTCAAAATCATGAACATTTTTGATAAAGTAAATAAGGAGAAACTGTTTCCAGTGGCAGAAGGGTCGGTAACCAGAGTACACAGATTTAAGGTGATCGGCAAAAAGAACCAGGGGCAACATGAAGGATCATTTTTTAATGCAGTGAGTTGTAATGATCTGGAATACTCTGCCTGAAAGGTTGGTGGTAGCAAAGTCAAAAATATCGTTCAAAAGGGAATTGGATAAATACTTGAAGGGAAACAATTTACAGGGCTATGGGGAAAGAGTCGGGGAATAGGACTAATTGGATAGCTCTTTCAAAGAGCCGGCATAGGCACGATGGGACGAATGGCCTCCTCCTGTGCTGTAACTACTATGATACTGTTGGGTTTCTTTGACCGAATATTTTATTTTAATTGAATAATCGCATTCTTTTATTCCCTGCACTTTTATTATTCCATTTATAACCTATTGTGGATGCAGCAGGAATCTCATAGGAGTCCAAGCTGTGCGCTAGATTTATGAAACAATCTTATAACAACATCGTGAGGTGACTGGTGCATTCTTTTGGGAATGTGTCACATGCATCTTATGGAGACTGGGAAAATGAGATTTCATTAAAAGCAAATCAGTCAACTGCACAACTATTAACTAATGCTATAATTCTGCACTCCAACTCCATTTTATTTGTGCATTAGGGAACTCTGTCACCACTGGCTGAATGTCCAAGTGTTGCAACTCAATGTTTTAAATGAAACCCGACTTGTGAAAAACAGGTGGGCACAGAGTTAAAGAAAAAAGTTATGCTGAAAATTTAAGGGCTGTCTATCTCAAAGTTTCCTTTGAGATAATTTTCAGCAGTTGAGATTAAATTTGAACATAACAGCTCATCTTATTGCTAAGAAGCCACAACTGAATAAAAGTTAGATTGTGTACTTTATAATCGCACTTCAAAACAGCTCCTTTGGGTCCGTACCCTTGGAGTCTGGTATTGAAAACATAAAAAATCCAGTTGTAGTTCCTTTAAAAAAAAATTCAGAACATTGAATTTATATCACATTATATTTAGCAAAAACCATCGTTAATCACACTATGAGGGTGTATAATTTTAAATATTTTTGCAAAATTGAAACTGCAATAACTAAAAAAGAAGCAGAGTCCATGCCAATAAGAAGTCTTCCAATAATACAAAATGAATTAACACATACATTGCACCTTATGACATTGAAACATGTCAGTGCACTTTACACAGTAAAATATTATTGAAGTGCAGTGTCTGTTATCATGTAGGAAAATGGGTCATTGTGAAATGTCCACAAAATCCTATAAACATCACTGAGATGAATGACTAGTTAATATTTATTTTTTTGCATTGGCAAACCCTCATTCGTAATCTGGGATGATGTGATCTCGATGAACAATGAACCATTTTCTTGTTTCCAGATATCTTGCTGGACTTCCACTAAGATTCATGGGGAGAATTTTTATCAGGTTTTTCCAATCGCCCAATGTAACTTCAGTGGAAGAGCAAGGACAACCCTGGAGAAACAGCGTACATGGCTGTTTATAACCATTAACGTTGTTTCCCTGGAGGGGGATCCGTCTATCTTCCACTGGAGAAACCGCCTGTGGAAATTCCAGGCGCACTCCACTTTCGAAAATGATTGATATCAGCCACACCAGATGCTTTTGTAACAAACTTAAGCAATTCAACAGATTTTTCACCAATGGAGTTGGTTACAAAAGCAGGGCCGATATTGAAATCAGTCCAAAAATCACTCGTCTGAAGCAAGTTCACATAGGAGTTAAGAAGACAAGCCAGCTTGATGACGTCTTTTGAAAGCTTCCTTGTAGAACTTGACATTAAAGAATGCTTTTCGGTGTGATAATACAGTAGTTCCTCTTCTTCACCGGCCAACTGGTTACACTCTTTGCAGGATTTACATGTAGGTATGCCTATAGGGCCATGTTACACATCTGCATCCCACAGCTGCACAAAAACCAAACTGATCAAAACAGAAATATTTTAGCTCAGGATTCCTCTAATCTCAAAGCAGCTTCCTTTGAGATCATTTTCAGCAGTTGAGATTAAAGAACAAATGCAGTATTTACCAAAACAATCCATAAGTTTAGTAGATAGAGGGCATCTTGAAACAAATCCTGATCAGGAAGTATTGTCATGGGATGACATTTAACAGCTCCGGAATTGAAATATTAGCAAATGAAAATGGGGCAGAAATTGCTCAGAGCGGCGAACCAACAGTGCTCGCCGATCCGTAGGTTTATACTAACTCACGAACTTACCAAGGTCTTTTCTTCAGCCACTTCCTCGAATAGGAAGCGGAGAAGAGCCCAGTGTCAGTTCAAGCAAAGCTCTACCTTCAACCAATGAGATCCCAACATTTTTGACTTTCCAACAAGAGAGAGTCTAACCACCTCCCCTTGACATTCAACGGTATTACCATCGCCGAATTCCCACCATCAACATCCTGGGGGCCACCATTGACCAGAAACTTAACTGGACCAGCCATATAAATACTGTGGCTACAAGAGCAGATCAGAGGCTGCTGTTCTGCGGTGAGTGACTCACCTCCTGACTCCCCAATGCCTTTCCACCATCTTCAAGGCACAAGTCAGGAGTATGATGGAATACTCTCCACTTGCCTGGATGAGTGCAGCTCCAACAACACTCAAGAAGCTCGACACCATCCAGGACATTCACTCCCTCCACCACTGACGCATCATGACTGCAGCGAGTACCATCTACAGGATGCTCTGCAGTAACTCGCCAAGGCTTCTTCGACAGCACCTCCCAAACCCGCGACCTCTACCACCTAGACAAGGGCAGCAGGCGCATGGGAACACCACCACCTGCACGTTCCCCTCCAAGTCACACACCACCCTGACTTGGAAATATTTGGCCGTTCCTTCATTGTCGCTGGGTCAAAATCCTGGAACTCACTACCTGATAGCACTGTGGGAGGACCTTCACCACACGGACTGCAGCGGTTCAAGAAGGCGGCTCACCACCACCTTCTCAAGGGCAATTAGGGATGGATAATAAATGCTGGCCTCGCCAGCGACGCCCACATCCCATGAACGAATAAAAAACAAAGCTGCGTCATGCAGGCTTGCAACGTTACACCAGGAAGTGAAAGGTACAACATTTTAAATCAATGTGAAAACAGTAATAGACAACGAAAAGAGAGGGTAAGAAATAATTGAATTAAATAAAAGAGACAGAAAGGAAAAGTAAAAAAAACATTTTTAATTTTTAAAAAACATTTTTAATGACCAAAAACTATTAAAATAAGGAGTAACGAGACTCCACATTTTTAAAAGTTAGTTTTTAGTTGTTTGGCAGTTATTAAGACTTGCCGCGCTGCTAAAACTTAGTTTCGACCTGTATTTTTAAGTGTACCTGTTTGGTGGCGTAATTAGTTACTTTGCAGCTGGGCAGATAAGCAAGTTTGCACTTTTTCAATGATTCCTCTGATTGCAGCGTGCGATATCCCTTTAATTCAAAGCTGCAATATCGCCAGCAAACCACTAAGAGCAAGTTCTGGATTTCCGCGTTTCACTGCGCATGTGCGGTTGCCGGAACTTGCTCCTTCATTACGCCACGAACAACGGAGAGCACTGTTCAGCTCCTCCGTTATTTAACAACCGATTTCTGCCCCAATATGTCATCCTCAAACAGTTCTTATGACCGTCACTTAGACAAGCTGACTGTAAACAATCAAACTGCTTTCCAATGAAGGTGTAACTTCCATTTTGAGTGTATTTTTTTTAAAAAGCTGCTTTAAATGAAGAATTACAATCCAAAAAAATAAGTCATGGACATTTTTTGCCACAGGATCTTTCATACCCATCTGAAGAGACTTAGTTTAACATCTCATCCAAAGGACAGCACTTCTGACGATGCAGCACTTCCTCGGTATTGGAGTGGAGCTTCATCCCAGATTAGGGCCTGATTTGAGGCTTAACTCTCCACAAACTTCTAACGCAGAAGCAAGAGTGTAACAGTTGAGCCAAGCTGACTATAATACTAATGGTGCAGTGGTTATCGTGTTAACAATTCAGAGACCATCGCCCAGTCAGGAAAAGAGCGGGGAGGAAGTATTTTCAGACGGGAAACCCGGAAGTAAGGATTTCCCACACGTCATGTCCTTTTACCTGCTGGGATTTCTGCAACCCGGAATACCCATCCACCATGGGTTAAAAATTAAAATTTAGGCATAATAGAGTCACGCAGCCTCCTTAAAAACTTTTACTGACTGTCCCACCTCCTGAGTGCGGGTTGTCTGCCTGGACCCGGCCCGCCTCCGTTAAAACTCCAGAAGTGGGCGGGTTTGAGAAATTTAAAGTTTTTACCTCCCATCTGGCCCCAACCCACCCATCCTTGGGCATTAAAATTCCCTCCCATGAGTTCAAATACTACCACAGAAAGTTGTGAATTCAATAAATCTGGTCGTTGGCGAGCTAGCATCAGAAAAAATGACCATGAAAGCTGCCAGATTGTTGGAAAAACCTAACAGGTTCACTCAAGTCCTTCAAGGAAGGAAGCGTGCCTTGCTTACATGTTCTGGCCTACGTGTGACTCTGGCCACATACCATGGGGGTCATTTTCACCGTCACTGCTTGGGCAGTAAATTAACGGATCGCCTGCCCTTAATAGAACCTGTCCGTTTTTCATTTCTGTTGACTGAAATGGAAAATTGGTGAAACGGTGGACAATCCACTCCGTCAATTTACCGTCCAAGCGGTGAAGATGAAACTTACTCCACATGTGGTTGACTTTTAAGGTCCTGCGAGGTGGCCTAGCAAGCCACTCAATTGTCATGTCACCGAGACACGGGCAATAAACATGGCCTTGCCAGTATTGCCCACGTCCTCAGAACAAACAGAAAGAAAGATACTGCACACAGGCTGTAAAATAAATTCAGATCCCGTGCGCCATAATGTATCAATCGTTTCAACATTAGATTTTACTATTCAACAAACCATTCTTGAACAACTGTGTAATGTTTTATGCAATATTTGCAACTCATTCTCCATGAACACCCAATAGGGCCTGAGAGGGAGAACAAATGGAACAATCACTCATAAGGGAAATTTTTCAGTTGGAATTCTTATGGTGAGAGAGCAACTTAAAGCCTTGCACTGAGTGTCAGCTGTGGCTCAGTAGATAGCAGTCTCATCTCTGAGTCAGAAGGTTGTGGAGACTGGTGCAGTCCCACTCCAGAGACTTGAGCACAAAATCTAGGCTGGCATTCCAGTGCAGTGATGAGGGAGTGCTGCACTGTCGAAGGCGCCATCTTTCGAATGAGATGTTAAACCAAGGCCCTGTCTGTCCTCTCCGGTGGATGTAAAAAATCCCATGGCACTATTCGAAGAAGTGCAGGGGAGTTCTCCCTAGTGTCCTGGCCAATATTTATCCTTCAACATGATCCTAAAACAGATTATCTGTTTGTGGGACCTTGCTGTGCGCAAATTGGCTGCTGTGTTTCCAACATTACAACAGTACTTCAAAAGTACCTCATTGGTTTTAAAGTGCTTCGGGACGTCCTGCGGTCATGAAGGGCACTATATAAAAGCAAGTATTTCTTTTTCTTTGAATAGGTGAAATCCAAGTTTAAGAATGCACTGAGAAGCCTCGTGCTATTTTTTCTGATAACGGTTCCGTCGGGAAAAAAAATCCCTAAACGAGCTCAAGATGTTTTAATGATCCTTGTACATGGACCCCTAAGTCTCTTTGGACCTCCACTGTTTCGAGCTTCTCACCATTTAGAGAGTACTCTGATCTATCCTTTTTAGGTCCAAAGTGGATGACCACACATGTGCCTACAACGAATTCTATTTGCCATAGTTTTGCCCATTCACTTAATCCATTAATATCACTATGTAATTAATATTTCTTTAGTTTCTCTCCCATTACCCTTCATGCCCTCTCCGAGGTCAACTTGAACGTGAGACCCACCTCCTATTCCCTCAATCCTATTCCAACCAATATGTTGCCACCCAACTTCCCTCCCTGGTCCCCAGGTTAGCTGATATTGTTACTGGTTCCCTCTCCTCAGGTACTGTCCCCTCCCCTTCAAATCTGCGATCATTACCCCCCTCCTCAAAAGTCCCACCCTTAACCCTTCTGACCTTGCAAACTACTGCCCCAGCTTTAACTTCCCTTTCCTCTCCAAAATCCTTGAATGTGTTGTCGACTCCCAAATCCATGCCCATCTTTTTGGCAACTCCATAGAATCATAGAAAGATTACAGCACGGAAGGAGGCCATTTGACCCACCGAGTCCATGCCGGCTCTATGCAAAAGCAATCCAGGTAGTCCCACTACCCTGCCCTATCCCCATAGACCTGATTTTTTTTTCCTTTCAAGTGCTTCGAGCGGGAGGAGGTATTGGCGGTTTTAGCAGGCCAAAAAATGGATAAATCCCCAGGCCCGGACGAAATGTATCCCAGGCTACTGTGTGAGGCAAAGGAGGAGATTGCGGGGGCTCTGACACATATATTCAGAACCTCTCTGGCCACAGGGGATGTGCCAGAGGACTGGAGAACCGCTAATGTAATACCATTATTCAAGAAGGGGAGTAGGGAAAAACCGGGGAACTACAGGCCAGTGAGCCTAACATCAGTGGTAGGAAAATTATTGGAAAAAATTCTGAAGGACAAAATTAGTCTCCACTTGGAGAAGCAAGGATTAATCAGGGATAGTCAACATGGCTTTGTCAAGGGAAGATCATGTCTGACTAATTTGATTGAATTTTTTGAGGGGGTGACTAGGCGTGTGGATGAGGGTAACGCAGTGGATGTGGTATACATGGATTTCGGTAAGGCCTTCGATAAAGTCCCCCACAGGAGACTGGTCAAGAAGGTACGAGCCCATGGAATCCAGGGTGCCTTGGCACTTTGGATACAAAACTGGCTTAGTGGCAGAAGGCAGAGGGTGATGGTCGAAGGTTGTTTTTGTGACTGGAAGCCTGTGGCCAGTGGGGTACCACAGGGATCGGTGCTGGGTCCCTTGCTCTTTGTGGTCTACATTAACGACTTGGATATGAATGTAAAAGGTATGATCAGTAAGTTCGCTGATGATACAAAGATTGGTAGGGTGGTAAATAGCGAGGAGGATAGCCTCAGTCTGCAGGACGATATAGATGGGTTGGTCAGATGGGCGGAACAGTGGCAAATGGAATTTAACCCGGAAAAGTGCGAGGTGATGCACTTTGGAGGGACTAACAAGGCAAGGGAATACACAATGAATGGGAGGACCCTAGGCAAGACAGAGGGTCAGAGGGATCTTGGTGTGCAAGTTCACAGATCCCTGAAGGCGGCGGAACAGGTAGATAAGGTGGTAAAGAAGGCATATGGGATACTTGCCTTTATTAGCCGAGGCATAGAATATAAGAGCAAGGAGGTTATGATGGAGCTGTATAAAACACTGGTTAGGCCACAGCTGGAGTACTGTGTGCAGTTCTGGTCGCCACACTACAGGAAGGATGTGATCGCTTTGGAGAGGGTGCAGAGGAGATTCACCAGGATGTTACCAGGGCTGGAGCGCTTCAGCTATGAAGAGAGACTGGGAAGATTGGGTTTGTTTTCCTTGGAGCAGAGGAGGCTGAGGGGGGACATGATTGAGGTGTACAAAATTATGAGGGGCACAGATAGGATGGATACTAAGGAGCTTTTTCCCTTCGTTGAGGGTTCTATAACAAGGGGACATAGATTCAAGGTAAAAGGCGGGAGGTTTAGAGGGGATTTGAGAAAGAACTTTTTCACCCAGAGGGTGGTTGGAGTCTGGAACTCACTGCCTGAAAGGGTTGTGGAGGCAGGAACCCTCACAACATTCAAGAAGCATTTGGATGAGCACTTGAAATGCCATAGCATACAAGGCTACGGACCAAATGCTGGAATATGGGATTAGAGTAGACAGGGCTGATGGCCGGCGCGGACACAATGGGCCGAATGGCCTCTATCCGTGCTGTATAACTCTATGACTCTATGACTATGACTCTATGCTTATCCAGTTCCCTTTTGAAAGCCGTCATTGAATCTGCCTCCACCACCCCCTCAGGCGGTGCATTCCAGATCCTAACCATTCGCTGTGTGAAAAAGTTTTTCCTCATGTCACCTTTGGCTCTTTTGCCAATCATCTTAAATCTATGTCCTCTGGTTCTTGATCCTTCTGCCAATGGGAACAGTTTCTCTCTATCTACTCTGTCTAGACCCTTCGTGATTTTGAATACCTCTATCAAATCTCCTCTCAACCTTCTCTATTCCAAGGAGATCAATCCCAGCTTCTCCAGTCTATCCACGTAACTAAAGTCCTTCATCCCTGGAATCATTCTAGTAAATCTCATCTGTGCCCTCTCTAAGGCCTTCACATCTTTCCTAAAGCGCGGTGCCCAGAGCTGGACACAATACTCCAGTTTTGGCCAAACCAATGTTTTATAAAGGTTCATCATGACTTCCTTGCTTTTGTGCTTTATGTCTCTATTTGTATGTTTGAATCCCTCCAATCAGGTTTCCACCCCTGCCAGAGTACTGAAATGACCTTCATCAAAGTCACAAATGACATCTTATGTGACTGTAACCATGGTTAACTATCCCTTCTCATCCTTCTCGACCTGTCTGCAGCCTTTGACATGGGTGACAACACCATCCTCCTCCAATGCCTCCCGTCCGTCATCCAGCTGGGTGGGACTGTGCTGGCCTGGTTCCATTCGTATTGATCCAGTCGTAGCCGGAGAATCAGCTGCAATGGCTTCTCTTCCCGCTCCCACACCATTACCTCTGGAATCCCCCAAGGATTTATCCTTGGCCCCCTCCTATTTCTCATCTACATGCTGCCCCTTGGCGACATCATCCGAAAAACGTCAGGTTCCACAAGTACGGTGACAACACCCAGCTCTACCTCATCAGCACCACTCTCGACCCCTCCACTGTCTCTCATTTGCCGCCTTGCTTGTCCGACATCCAGTATTGGATGAGCAAAAATTTCCTGCAACTAAATATTGGGAAGACCGAAGATATTGTCTCTGGTCCCCGCCACAAACTCCGTTCCCTAGCCACTGACTCCATCCCTCTCCCTGGCCACTGTTTGAGGCTGAACCAGACTGTTCGGAACCTTTGAGTCCTATTTGATCCTGAGATGAGCTTCCGACCACATATCCGCTCCATCACCAAGACCGCCTACTTCCACCTCCGTAACATCGCCCGTCTCCGCCCCTGCCTCAGCTCATCTGCTGCTGAAACCTTCTTCCATGCCTCCACCCTCCATAAACTTAAGCTCATCCAAAACTCTACTGTCCATATCCTAACTCGCACCAAGTCCTGTTCACCCATCGCCCCTATGCTCACTGACCTACAATGGCTCCTGGTCTGGCAACCACTTGATTTTAAAATTTTCATGATGGTTTTCAAATCCCTCCATGGCCTCGCCCCTCCCTATCTCTGAAACCTCCTCCAGCCCTACAAGCCTCCAAGATCTCTGCACTCCACCAATTCTTGCCTCTTGCGCAATCCCGATTTTAATCGTTCCACTATTGGCGGCCGTGCCTTCAGCTGCCTCGGCCCTAAGCTCTGGAATTCCCTCCTAAACCTCTCCACCTCTCTATCCTCCTTTAAGATGCACCTTAAAACTGACCTCTTTTGGTCACCTGTCCTTATGTGGCTCGATGTCAAATTTTGTTTGATAACGCTCCTGTGAAGTGCCTTGGGACGTGTTACTACATAAAAGGTGCGATATAAATGCAAGTTGTTGTTGTTGTAGTAGTAGACAGTGCTTGGCCTGGGGCGAATAACTGCAGTTATTGCAGACTGGACTTGACGTAGATGATTGCCATTTTTTTCTGTCAGCTTGATGTAGCAGGATGTCAAGACACAGATCAGAGCTTTTGCAGGCTTAATTAACTAACAGTAATATCTTTAGCAAGGCCTTCCCGAAATAACATCAGTGAATCAGTTGGGTTTTTATGACAATCCAAAAGTTTCTTGGTCACTTTTATTTTTACTGATACCAGCATATTTTTTAACCTGAATTCAAATTCTCAAACTGCCACGGTGGGATTCGAACTTGGTGGACTATCCGGCATTGCAGCACTAGGCACCGGACACAACAAAGGCAAACCAAGCCCAGTTGAGGCTGCAAAGTCCTCCTCACTAATATCTGGGGACTTGTGCCAAAATCGGGAGAGCTGTCCCACAGACTAGTCAAGCAGCAGCCTGACATAACCATACTCCATCATCATACCTTTCAGCCAATGTCCCAGACTCTTCCATCACCATCCCGGGGTATGTGCTGTCCCACCGACAGGACAGACCACCAGAGGAGGCGGTAAGGTGATATACAGTAAGGAGGGAGTGCCCCTGGGAGTCCTCAACATTAACTCCGGACCCCATGAAATCTCATGGAATCAGGTCAAACGTGGGCAAGGAAACCTCCTGCTGATTACCACCTACCGTCCTCCCTCAGCTGATGAATCAGTCCTCCTCCATCTTGAGAACCACTTGGAGGAAGCACTGAGGGTAGCAAGGGCACAGAATGCACTCTGGGTGGGGGTCTTCAATGTCCATCACCAAGAGTGGCTCGGTAGCACCACTACTGACCGAGCTGGCTGAGTCCTGAAGGACATAGCTGCCAGACTGGGCCTGCGGCAGGTGGTGAGCGAACCAACATGAGAGACCATGTCCAACAAGAGAGAGTGTAAACATCTCCCCTTGACATTCAACGGCATTACCATCACTGAATCCCCCACCATCAACATACTGAGGGTCACCATTGACCAGAAATTTAACTGGACCAGCCACATACATAGTGTGGCTACAGGCACAGGACAGAGGCTGGGTATTCTGCGGTAAGTGACTCATCTCCTGACTCCACAAAACCTTTCCACCATCCACAAGGCACAAGTCAGGAGTGTGATGGAATACCCCCCACTTGCCTGGATGAGTGCAGCTCCAACCATACTCAAGAAGCTCGAAACCATCCAGGGCAACGCAGCCCTCTTGATTGGCACCCCATCCACCACCCTAAACATTCACTCCCTTCATCACCGGCGCACTGTGGCTGCAGTGTGTACCATCCACAGGATGCACTGCAGCAACTCGCCAAGGCTTCTTTGACAGCACCTCCCAAACCCGTGACCTCTACCAGCTAGAAGAACAAGAGCAGCAGGTACATGGGAACAACACCGCCTGCATGTTCCTCTCCAAGTCACACGCCATCCCGACTTCGAAATATATCGCCATTCCTTCATCGTCGCTGGGTCAAAATCCTGGAACTCCCTTCCTAACAGCACTGTGGGAGAACCTTCACCACACGGAGTGCAGCAGTTCAAAAAGGCGGCTCACCACCACCTTCTCCAGGGCAATTAGGGATGGTCAATAAATGCCGGCCTTGCCACCGACGCCCACATCCCATGAACGAATAAAGAAAAACTCACCTTGTCTGGATTATTAGTCCAAGCTTTTAGATTACTAATCTAGCAACATAGCCACTATGCCTCCATACCCGATGATGTCATTTTCGCAACCAGTACTCAGGGCAACTGCATTGATCAGGTGGATTTGAACCAGATCAAACACTTATTAAAATCGAAATACTTTGAACATTAGGATCAGATATCCTTTGATCTTCAATTGGAAACTAAAGGTACTGATTCTTCATCCTTAACTAATAGCATTAATAACTAATAGCACTGACATGCTACTCATGAACTAAACTCGGAGGAGTTTGCCACAAATATTTTAATGTTGTTTTTAATAACTCAAACTGGTCAATCTATTTTAAGCTGTCACATTTCAAAGTTCAGCATTTTTGACAGGTTATTTAGAAAAACCACCGACATACTTTCAATCGGGAAATGGTGTGTTGACCCAGGGATTTACATACGCTTAAGATTTAAGTTAATGACTTGCTCCAGGGTGTCTTGGGATAGTGTGGAACTGCATTCTTGAACTGTATGTATATCACAGCTCAAATCATAGCCTTGTCTGACAACTGCTCTTGGGCTTTTTTTGAGGCATGTGAATTTCTGATGATGGTAGGTTGTCAAGAGAGGGAAGGAAAATTGGCCAGAGAATAAATCAATTCAAATTTGTTTTGTGCAGAGTTAGTCACTAGACAGCATTAATGGTGCCTATGGACATCTGTGCTTGGATCTTCCAGCATTGATGAGGAATATAACCTGGGGGCAGGGATGTAACCTGGGGCAAAATATCAAAGCAATAGTGAGTGAACATGACCATTTTACTGGGAAAGGGCAGGTACAGCCTTGTCATTGAAACACATTGTGTAGAAATTAGTATGCATTGCGTCCGTTTTTTGGGCGTAAAACAGGTGCAAAGTATACCAATTTAGCAGTGCAATGCTAAAATGCATGCGTGCCCAATGCATGCGTTGGTCCCACTGCCAAATTCATGGGGGGCCATTTTTTAGGTATCCCAGGTGAACACCCAAACAATTGTTAGCCACCTTGAATATGTAAATTCAGGATTTAACACCTGTTAAAGGACCCCTTTCACTAATAGGTCACCTCATGAGCAGGGGCAGGTGTTGCCATCGTGTTTTGCACCCCACTCCAAACCCACTCCCAGGACTTACTTGAGGGCCGGCTGCCGGTGAGGCAGGTTGCCTGAAATTGGTTACTCCCGTAAGGCAAGCTGCCTGTGGATGACCGGGAGTTTCCCAGAATCTGGGCCCAAAAACAGGCCCAGATTAGTTTCTACCCCACTGTGCATCTGATTGTGCAATTTCTGATTGAAGACTACATCTCCATTGTCGTCAATGGCAATTTGAACAAATAAATTTAATTATAAGAAATGGAGCAGCAGGTCTGGGTTACTGAAGGAAATGGTAGCTGGAGGGTTTCAACGCATGAAAAGTTGGATAATAAATGGAATAAAAGCAACACTTGTTTGCAAAGCACTTCAAAAATGGTTACAGCACGTGTTCAAGTTGACAAGAAAGCAGAGTAAAGTAATGGAGAAGGTGCAGCCTCACGGTAATCAGAATCAATCATGTCCATGGAAGATCGGTGGCTGGATTGCAAGCATTTGCAGAATGGTTTGAAAAGATTTCAGAGCTGCAGAAGATTTATGTTGCTTTATTTGTTGACATCACAGCAACCTGACACTCACCCGCTCCTGAAAATTACTTCAACAGCGATGCACAAGGCCCCATTTATCATTTGTAAACAATTTTACAACACCAAGTTATAGTCCAGCAATTTTATTTTAAATTCACAAGCTTTCGGAGGCTACCTCCTTCCTCAGGTGAACAATGTTTCCACATCGTTCACCTGAGGAAGGAGGTAGCCTCCGAAAGCTTGTGAATTTAAAATAAAATTGCTGGACTATAACTTGGTGTTGTAAAATTGTTTACAATTGTCAACCCCAGTCCATCACCGGCATCTCCACACCATTTATCATGGCGATACAAGCAAAGTCATCAAACAAAACCCCGGGAATGAAATGCAACTCATGCGGGGAAGTAACTCAACTGCCAGGCACGAGAACTCATTCACAACATCACCTTATATTTTCCTGGAAAATGGAACTCACTTGCAAAATGCTCTGAGACCACCAGTCAAGTCTATGCATTTACTTACATTAAACTAAATCACTTGACTTTCGTCTTCAGGAAATGAGCCAGTTTAATTTCTGGACTAACTATTTTTGCCCTGCATCATGTGACTTGTGAGATGTACGTCGGCTGCATGCTGGTGGGAAGAGGAATTATAGTTGGGATATGAATGGTGAGCATGGGTGGGCTGTGAAGGGTGCACACAAGTATGTACTGATGCGATATGGGTGAGGTATGGGCAAAGTATTAGGCTTCCTGGTGGAAAGTGCGGGCAGAGTGTGAAGAGAACAGGCAAGTACGGCGCGTGTCTCAACTGGGTGTGACTAGGTTGTGGAGAGTACGTACAGGCGCAAGCAGTGTGTGGGTAGAATACGTACAGATGGGAATTAACTTATCCACTTCGGAAGCAGTCTTCAAATATTAAGTTTATTAGGGATACTACAGAAAATCAATATGATGTGAAATATATTAAGGTGTTTCTTTTGGCAGCTATCCCTTCTTTGCAATAACCATCAAAAGGGTTACTTCGAATGATATGATGTCTACGGTATGGCATTCAGCTGCCCCTTCAAAAGTAGATGAGAAAAGTCAACATCGAAGCTTGCTGCCAATGCTTCCATTCTAACTGCATTTTGAATACCCTCAATAATTTTCCTCCACAACCCCACCCATCAAATTTGAAGCATTTCTAACTCTTTGCAGACTGTTTAAATATACTTAATGGGCCCGATATTTACAGGGAGGCGGGAAAGGAGCTGGGAGGGGGGTGGTTGTACCGGCCGGGAAACCCGGAAATGTGGGTAACACGGAAGTCCGGCGAACTTAACAGCAAGACCTCATTTAAATTGTTTTCTCCATTGTAAGTTTATTCACTTCCCTGTCTTTCGGTCTCAATATACTGAATGGAGTAATGAGTATCAAACAAACTCAATTGTTCTCACAACAGTCACACAATTCTTAGTACTTTTGTCAGCATAATACCGCATTACAGTTCCCTTAAGTTCAACAGGTTAGATACATACAACCTTTAAATGGGCTGCACAGCACTCGGAAGGCTGAGTTGAGCGGCCTCTTTGCTCAAGAGGGTTCTTTCCAATGTCCATCTTCTTGATGGTGGTTTCCTCACTGTCTGCGCTCCTCGAAGTGCCGAATTCTACCTTCTTTTATCCTTCATTAGTGGTAGGGACAGCACATGACCGCTGACATGGTCATCCTCTTCAGCCACTCTTGGTTTGTCATTTGGGTGGTCACCTCTCCTGATAGGTTACCTTCATTTGTGCGTCAAGCTTTTCCCAGTAATTGTTACCCATCCCTTTATGAGCAATATCTCTGCTAATCTTGACACACCACATGGCTGTGCACTCACGATTTTAAGGGTTTGAACAATCCTGGTTGACCACAGTTCATAAACAAGTCCAGAGTGCATCGTGCGGTCCTGCTGACTTACACCAGGATTTCCAAGGTATGACTGCTGACCTTTTCAAGATATGTCAAATAATTGTCTCAAAATACTTCACTGGTTCCTGGCCGGCAGCCAGCCAGAGTGGGTGGGTTGGCGGATCTTGGGCGGGGGGGAGGAGGCAGATTGCGGGGGGGGGGGGGGGGGTCAGTGAATAGCGGGGGGGGGGGGGTGGGGGGTGTCAACGGATCGTTGGGGGGTTGGCGGATCACGGTGGGGGGGTCGGCAGATCGCGGGGAGGGTCGGTGAATAGCGGGGGGGGGGGGGGGTGGGGGGTGTCAGCGGATCGTGGGGGGGTTGGCGGATCACGGTGGGGGGGTCGGCAGATCGCGGGGAGGGTCGGTGGATCGGGGGGACGGATGGTTGGTGGATCACGGCGGGTAAGCTGGGGGGGGCTGGGGGGCAGCTTCATTAACATATTTAAATCACTGACCTGTGTCTGGAGAGTAGGTTAGTCACCCTCCCCGCAACCTGTCTCCGTTAGAACCGAAAGCGGACAAGTTGGAGGCGGGTTGGGGTCGGGTTTCTGACTTTTGAAATTTTAACCCCTCCGCCCGTACTGGGTGGTTAAAATTCCCCCCACTGTATCAATTTGGCTCACTGATTGCACTCTTACCATGAATCAGCATGTTGTTAGTTCAGGACCCACTCCAAGAGCAGAATGCATAAAACTTGGCTGACACTTGGTTGCAGTAAAGAGTGAGTGTGCTGCATTGTTGGAGATGCTCTCTCTCAGATGAGACGTTAAATTGTGATTTCTTTTGCCCTCTCAGGTGGATGTAAAAGATCCCGTGGCACAATTTGAAGAAGAGCATGGAGCTCTCCTGATGTCGTGGCCAACATCAGACCAGCGTCGACAGCGGCGGAGGAGGAGCCTTTCTTTCTCTCTCCCACAGAGCGGTCGGCAGCGGGGAAGGAGGAGCGGACCTGGTGGGAGCGGCGGCGAGTCGATAAAGGGAGCCCCGAGGCTCAGGTAGGCCTCAGACCAGCGTCGACAGCGGCGGAGGAGAAGCGGGGAGAGAGCTTCGCGGGCTTTTTCAAAGGCAGGGGGCGGGGCCAATTCATTGGTACCCGTATATAGGTGGAGCGGTTGCTAAACCCGAGACACTACACCAGTAGTGACTCCCACCCTCCCACCTCCTCTAACCTTTTGGGGGTTAGAGGGAATTTAAAGGGTAGGTTCGATTTTATATTTTGTTTACAGGGACTTAACTCCTGGACCTGAGATAAATAAGAAGCAAAAAGTAATCCAAGTGGGACGTCACCAAGGAAGAGGTAAATGATTGGCTGGTGAGTATTTTCCTGCTGAATTTGTCTAAGGTTAGAGTTTGTGGATTCTCGGGTCTCTGTTGTGTAGTGGGGGACTGCTGTTCAGCAAGGGCCCTTGAGTATACCTTTTAATTGAAGTGAAATTGGTGGGATTCATTTAATTTGAATTAATTAGTTAAAGGGTAAGTCATGTCAGGACAGCCCAGCCCCGTGTTATGCTCTTCCTGCTCTACGTGGGAAATCAGGGACCCTTCCGGTGTCCCTGACGACCGTGTGTGCGGGAAATGTATCCAGCTGCAGCTACTGACAAACCGCATTGCGGCACTGGAGCTGCGGATGGATTCATTAAGGAGCATTCGCGATGCTGAGAACGTTGTGGATAGCACGTTTAGTGAGATGGTCACACCGCAGGTAAAGGTTGTACAGGCAGGAAGTAATTGGGTGACCACCAGGCAGAGTAAGAGGAGCAGGCAGGCAGTGCAGGGGTCCCCTGTGGCCGTCCCCCTCTCAAACAAATATACCGCTTTGGATATTGTTGAGGGGGATGACTTATCAGGGGAAGGCAGCACCAGCCAACTTCCTGGCACCAGGGGTAGCTCTGCTGCACAGGCTGGGAGGAAAAAGAGTGGAAGTGCTATAGTGGTAGGGGATTCTATCGTAAGGGGAACAGACAGGCGTTTCTGTGGCCGTAAACGTGACTCCAGGATGGTTTGTTGCCTCCCTGGTGCCAGGGTCATGGATGTCACTGAGCGGCTACAGGGCATTCTCAAGGGGGAGGGGGAGCAGGCAGAGGTCGTGGTCCACATTGGGACCAACGACATAGGTAGGAAGGGAGATGAGGTCCTGCATCAAGAATTTAGGGAGCTAGGTAGCAGATTAAAGAGCAGGACCTCAAAGGTTGTAATCTCTGGATTACTCCCAGTGCCACGGGCTAGTGAGTATAGAAATAGGAGGATAGAACAGATGAATGCATGGCTAAAGAGTTGGTGCAGGAGGGAGGGTTTCAGTTTCCTGGTTCACTGGGCCTGCTTCTGGGGAAGGTGGGACTTGTACAAGTCGGACGGGTTGCACCTGAACCAAAGCGGGACAAATATCCTTGCGGGGAGGTTTGCTAGCACTGTTGGGGGGGGTTTAAACTAACTTGGCAGCAGGATGGGATACAGAGTGGAGCTACAATAGGGGGTGATGTGCAGCCAAATATTGAGAAAAAAACAAGTCAGCTTGGAAGACAGGGCAAATATGTGAGGGCAAGGCTGGATGGCATCAATTTTAATGCAAGGAGTCTTGCGAATAAGGTGGATGAACTGAAGGTGTTGATAAACACATGGGAGTATGATATTGTTGCTGTCACAGAGACATGGTTGAGGGAGGGGCAAGACTGGCAGCTCAATATTCCGGGGTACAGAATCTTCAGGCGAGACAGAGGGGGAGGTATAAGAGGAGGGGGGGGTCGCAATATTAATTAAAGAATCAATTACTGCCATAAGGAGGGATGATATATTAGCAGGTTCCTTTAATGAGGCCATATGGGTGGAGCTTAAAAACAAAAGGGGGCAAGCACTTTGATGGGAGTGTACTATAGGCCCCCAAACAGTCAGGGGGAGATAGAGGAACAGATATGTAGGCAAATCTCAGAAAATTGTGCAAATAATAGGGTAATAATAGTGGGGGATTTCAACTTCCCTAATATTAACTGGGATACTCAGAGTGTAAAAGGCTTAGAGGGGACAAAATTCTTAACGTGCATCCAGGAGAGCTTTTTGAGCCAGCATGTAGAAAGTCCTACAAGAGAGGGGGCGGTACTGGACCTAATTCTAGGGAATGTGGCCGGCCAAGTGGAAGAAGTGCTAGTAGGTGAGCACTTTGGTGACAGTGACCATAATTCGGTGAGATTTAAGGTGGTCATGGAAAAGGACAGGGAGGGGCCGGAAATAAAGGTTCGAAATTGGGGGAAGGCCGATTTTAATAGGATAAGGCAGGATCTGGCCAAAATGGACTGGGATCAGCTGCTTGTAGGAAAATCCGCATCGGAGCAATGGGAGTCTTTCAGAAGGGAGATTGAAACCATACAATGGCAACATGTAAAGGTCAAGGGTGGTTCCAAGAACTCCAGGGAACCTTGGATGTCAGGGGATATACGAGAATGGATTAGGAAAAAAGGAGGGCTTTTGGCAGATACAAAAGGCTAAAGACGGAGGAAGCCCTAGAGGAGTACAAAAAGTGCAGGGGGATACTTAAAAAAGAAATTAGGAGATCAAGGAGGGGCCATGAAATAACACTGGCGAGCAAAATAAAGGAAAATCCTAAGATGTTTTATAAGTATATTAAGGGTAAGAGGATAACTAGGGAAAAAATAGGGCCCATTAGGGACAAAAATGGCAATCTGTGTGTGGAGCCGGCAGATGTAGGAGGGGTTCTAAATGAATTTTTTGCATCTGTTTTCACTATGGAGAAGGACGATGTAGACATAGAAATACGGCAGGGGGACTGTGATATACTCGAACATATTAACATCGAACGGGAGGAGGTATTGGCGGTTTTAGCAGGCCTAAAAATGGATAAATCCCCAGGCCCGGACAAAATGTATCCCAGGCTTCTGTGTGAGGCAAAGGAGAAGATCGCGGGGGCTCTGACACATATATTCAGAACCTCTCTGGCCACAGGGGATGTGCCAGAGGACTGGAGAACCGCTAATGTAGTACCATTATTCAAGAAGGGGAGTAGGGAAAAACCGGGGAACTACAGGCCAGTGAGCCTAACATCAGTGGTAGGAAAATTATTGGAAAAAATTCTGAAGGACAAAATTAGTCTCCACTTGGAGAAGCAAGGATTAATCAGGGATAGTCAACATGGCTTTGTCAAGGGAAGATCATGTCTGACTAATTTGATTGAATTTTTTGAGGGGGTGACTAGGCGTGTGGATGAGGGTAACGCAGTGGATGTGGTATACATGGATTTCAGTAAGGCCTTCGATAAAGTCCCGCACAGGAGACTGGTCAAGAAGGTACGAGCCCATGGAATCCAGGGTGCCTTGGCACTTTGGATACAAAACTGGCTTAGTGGCAGAAGGCAGAGGGTGATGGTCGAAGGTTGATTTGTGACTGGAAGCCTGTGGCCAGTGGGGTACCACAGGGATCGGTGCTGGGTCCCTTGCTGTTTGTGGTCTACGTTAACGACTTGGATATGAATGTAAAAGGTATGATCAGTAAGTTCGCTGATGATACAAAAATTGGTAGGGTGGTAAATAGCGAGGAGGATAGCCTCAGTCTGCAGGACGATATAGATGGGTTGGTCAGATGGGCAGAACAGTGGCAAATGGAATTTAACCCGGAAAAGTGCGAGGTGATGCACTTTGGAGGGACTAACAAGGCAAGGGAATACACAATGAATGGGAGGACCCAAGTCAAGACAAAGGGTCAGAGGGATCTTGGTGTGCAAGTTCACAGATCCCTGAAGGCGGCGGAACAGGTAGATAAGGTGGTAAAGAAGGCATATGGGATACTTGCCTTTATTAGCCGAGGCATAGAATATAAGAGCAAGGAGGTTATGATGGAGCTGTATAAAACACTGGTTGGGCCACAGCTGGAGTACTGTGTGCAGTTCTGGTCGTCACACTACAGAAAGGATGTGATCGCTTTGGAGAGGGTTCAGAGGAGATTCACCAGGATGTTACCAGGGCTGGAGCGCTTCAGCTATGAAGAGAGACTGGGAAGATTGGGTTTGTTTTCCTTGGAGCAGAGGAGGCTGAGGGGGGACATGATTGAGGTGTACAAAATTATGAGGGGCACAGATAGGATGGATACTAAGGAGCTTTTTCCCTTCGTTGAGGGTTCTATAACAAGGGGGCATAGATTCAAGGTAAAAGGCGGGAGGTTTAGAGGGGATTTGAGAAAGAACTTTTTCACCCAGAGGGTGGTTGGAGTCTGGAACTCACTGCCTGAAAGGGCTGTGGAGGCAGGAACCCTCACAACATTCAAGAAGCATTTGGATGAGCACTTGAAATGCCATTGCATACAAGGCTACGGACCAAATGCTGGAATATGGGATTAGATTGGACAGGGCTTGATGGCCGGCGCGGACACGATGGGCCGAAGGGCCTCTATCCGTGCTGTATAACTCTAACTCTATAACATTCGTCCCTTAATTAACATCCCAAGAAAGCAGTTTAACTGATTATTCATCTCATTGCTGTTTGTGCGACCTTGCTTTGTGTAATTAGCTGTCACGTTTGCCTGTAAAGCAACTGCACTTGATAAGTATTTAGTCATCTGTGAAGTTCCATGGGACATCCTGAGGACATGAAAGGTGCTGAATAAATGTAAGTTCCTTCTTTCAATCTGGGACTCTGACTGTATCAATGGATCACGGTGACATTTCCTGTGTGTTTAACTCTTGCTTCCTGCTGCCCCTGGTTACACAGATTGAGTGATGTCACAGTGTCCTGCATCAGTCTCACAAAGGCATGAAACCTGACTTTAACTCCAGTCGATCATGAACCCCCATAACAAAACCCAACAGAGTAAATATTAACTACTGTACCTACATTCAGTGAATTTAGTTTAAGAAGTTTAGTTTAAGAAGTTTGGTTCAACTGTAATTGAACAATGGGCGGCCTTTAAAGAGATGATTCAGGTACAGTCTAGGTATTCCCATGAGGGAGAAAGGCAGGGCAACTAAAGCCAGAGCTCCCTGGATGACAAAAGAGATAGTGAGTAAAATGAAATGGAAAAAAGGGGCGTATGACAGATGTCAGGTTGAAAACACAAGTGAAAACCAGGCAGAATATAAAAAGTTCAGAGGGGAAATGAAAAAGGAAATAAGAGGGACAAAGAGAGAGTATGAAAATAGACTGGCAGCCAACATAAAAGGGAATCCAAAAGTCTTCTACTGGCATTTAAACAGTAAACAGGTGGTAAAGTGGCCGGGCAGGTTGAGAAAGCGGTTAAAAAGCATACGGGATCCAGGGCTTTATAAATAGAGGCATAGAGTACAAAAGTATGGAAGTCATGATGAACCTTTATAAAACACTGGTTCGACCACAACTGGAGTATTGTGTCCAGTTCTGGGCACCGTACTTTAGGAAAGATGTGAAGGCATTAGTGAGGGTGCAGAAGAGATTTACTAGAAGAATTCCAGGGATGAGGGACTTTAGTTAGGTGGATAGACTGGAGAAGCTGGGGTTGTTCTCCTTGGAACAGAGAAGGTTGAGAGGAGATTTGATAGAGGTATTTAAAATCATGAAGGGTCTAGACAGAGTCGATAGAAACTGCTCCTATTGGCGGAAGGGTCAAGAACCAGAGGACAAAGATTTAAGGTGATTGGCAAAAGAACCAAAGGCGACATGAGGAAAAACTTCTTTACACAGCGAGTGGTTAGGATCTGGAATGCGCTGCCCGAGGGGGTGGTGGAGGCAGATTCAATCATGGCCTTCAAAAGGGAATTGGATAAGTACTTGAAAGGAAAAGATTTGCAGGGCTACAGGGATAGGGACTAGCTGGATCGCTCTTGCATAGAGCTGGCGCGGACTCGATGGGCTGAATGGCCTCCTTTCATGCAATAACCTTTCCATGATTCTATGAAGAGTAAATGTTGGCATAAACCACAATAAAAAATTGGAAAAATGGGTTGTTTACTGTGTCAATAAAGAACAGATGCAAGCTTATGAGACCAACAATATTTTTTATAAAGCACAAATGATCCATCTGAAATTTAATCTCTGAAAACTTAGAAATTTTATCACGCTATCAAAGCTACTGGAGGAAACTGAGGTCAAAATAACGCTAAATTCTGACAGTAAATCCATTCACTTTTATCATGCCTTTTCATAAAATATTGAACACTCTTTTCATCATTGAAAATTTTACAACGTTAATGCAGAAAATCTAGACAGCTGTTGGCAGAAAAGCCGCTGATTAATTTAGTGTGAAATAATTGGCCGGCCTTTTACTGCCTGCATGTGTACTAGACACCAGGCTGGTGTAATTCACCTTTGGTGATTATACGTCCTTGTTTGCCGAAATTAATGCGAGATC
This sequence comes from Heptranchias perlo, assembly GCF_035084215.1. Classification (NCBI taxonomy): domain Eukaryota; kingdom Metazoa; phylum Chordata; class Chondrichthyes; order Hexanchiformes; family Hexanchidae; genus Heptranchias; species Heptranchias perlo. The sequence continues at coordinate 9,192,787 of NC_090355.1, read as the reverse complement.
TTCAGTAAGCAAGCTATTCTGATACAGCGCACATCTGCATGCGGGGTTTAAATGCATTCTGAGCAGCTTTTTATAAATCACATGGAGCAGTCCTGAATTCTCCACTATTCAGATCTGAGCCATAATTCATTTTTAACATTCTCGTGTAGGGTAAAAATAAGTTTCAGACTGGATGTTTGCCACTTATCCAATTAGGAACAAAGAAAGGAACATACATAGGAACAGGAGCAGGCCATTCAGCCCCTCGAACCTGTTCCGCTATTCAATAAGATCATAGCTGATCTGTATCTTACCTCTATCTACCCTTAATACTCTTGCCTAAATGAATCTGTCAATCTCAGTTTTGAAATTTTCAATTGACCCACAGCCTCAACAGCTTTTTGGGAGGGAGAGTTTCAGATTTTCACTACTTTTTGTGTGAAGAAGTCCTTCCTGACATCACCCCTGAATGGCCTAGATCTAATTTTAAGGTTGGGCCCCCTCGTTGCAGTCTCCACCACCAGAGGAAATGGTCTCTCTCTATCTACCCGATCAAACCCTTTAATCATCTTAAACACCTCAATTAGACCATCCCTTATTCTTCTCCACTCAAGGGAATACAAGCCTAGTCCATGCAACCTGTCCTCATGATTGAACACTTTTAGCCCCGGTATCATTCTGGTGAATCTGCATGCTCCTCCTCCAAGGCTGATATATCCTTCTTGAGATGCAGTGCCTAGAACTGAATGCAGTACTCCAGATGGGTTCTAGCCAGGGCTCTGAACAACTGTAACAAAACTTCCACCGCTTTGTATTCCAGCCCCCTTGAGATAAAGGCCAACATTCCATTAGACTTTGGAATTATTTTTTGTACCTGTCCACTAGCTTTTAGTGATTTCTGTATTTGGACCCCGAAATCTCTCTGCTGCTCCACATTTCTTAGATTCTCACCATGTAGAAAATGCTCTGATCTATCTTTCTTAGGTCCAAAGTGGATGACCTCACAATTGCCGCCATTAACTGCTTTGGAAAGGTTCATCAGCAACTCGTCATCATCAAAGATATTGATGGTGTCGCACATTCCAGCCTGAATTAGAGAATCAAATCTAGGCTTTGTGTTTTTTTTTCTTCATTCTTGACTAGGGTACAGAATGACAGGTCTTCCCCAGCTGGTTAAGGCAGTGAGCATTTGAGCTGTGCGGAGCGCGGTGTCTTCCAAGTCAACTGGTCTCAGCACCAATAGCACTAGAGTTGACCTCATTGTCCCTGGGCTCGGGTTGGGAAAATTCATCAGAGCTTCCACTCATAACTTGCGCATTCCCCAGGGACCTCTGCTGAAAGGTTAGATGAGGATCGGATCAGACTAAAAGAAGGAATAGAACGTGGAGGCGGAAGATATGGGTACGGTACTTAATGAATGCTTTGCATCTGTCTTCACAAAAGAGGGGGACGATGCAGATATTGTAGTTAAGGAGGAGGAGTGTCAAATATTGGATGGGTTAAACATAGTGAGAGAAGAAGTATTAAGAGGTTTAGTATCAGTCTAATCACCAAGCCCGGATGAAATGTATCCCAGGCTGTTAAGAGAAGCAAGGGAGTGGATAGCGGAGGTTCTGACCATCATTTTCCAATCCTCTCTGGCTACAGGTGTGGTGCCGGAGGGCTGGAGGACTGCTAACGTTGTACCGTTGTTTAAAAAGGGAGAAAGGGATATACCGAGTAATTACAGGCCAGTCAGCCTAATCTCGGTGTTGGGCAAATTATTGGAAAAAGTCTGAGGGATGTATTAATTGTCGTTTAGAAAAGCATGGATTATTCAAGGACAAGCAGCATGGATTTGTTAAGGGAAGATTGTGTCTGACTAACCTATTTGAATTTTTTGAGGCGGTAACAAGGTGGGTCAATGAGGGTCGTGCATTTGATGTAGCCTCCATGGATTTTAGCAAGGCTTTTGACAAGGTCCCACATGGCAGACCGGTCAGAAAAGTAAAAGCCCATGGGATCCAAGGGTACGTGGCAAGTTGGACCCAAAATTGACTCAGTGGCAGGAAGCAAAGGTTAATGGTTGATGGGTGTTTTTGTGACTGGAAGGCTATTTCCAGTGGGGTTCCACAGGGCTCAATACTAGGTCCTTTGCTTTTATAGTATATATCATTGATTTAGACTTAGATGTAGGGGGCATGATTAAGAAGATGGCCGTGTGGTTGACAGTGAGGCTAGTAAGAAAGCTCTAGACTGCAGGAAGATATCAATGGACTGGTCAGGTGGGCAGAAAAGTGGCAAATGGAATTCAATCCAGAGAAGTGTGAGGCAATGCATTTGGGGAGGGCAAACAAGGCAAGGGAATACACAATAAATGGGAGGATACTGAGAAGTGTAGAAGAACAGAGGGAGCTTGGAGTGCATGTTCACAGATCCCTGAAGGTAGCAGGATAGGTAGATAAGGTGGTTAAGAAGGCATGTGGGATACTTTCCTATTAGCCGAGGCATAGAATGCAACAGCAGGGAGGTTATGCTACAACTGTATAAAACACTAGTTAGGCCACAGCAAGAGTACTGCGTACAGTTCTGGTCACCACATTACAGGAAAGATGTGATTGCACTAGAGAGGGTACAGAGAAGATTTATGAGGATGTTGCCAGGACTGGAGAATTTTAGCTATGAGGAAAGATTGGATAGGCTGGGGTTGTTTTCTTTGGAACAGAGGAGGTTGAAGGGAGATTTAATTGAGGTGTATAAAATTATGAGGGGCCTAGATAGAGTGGATAGAAAGGACCTATTTCCCTTAGCAGAGAGGTCAATAACCAGGGGGCATAGATTTAAAATAGAAGGATTAGAGGGGAGTTGAGGAGAATTTTTTTCACCCAGAGGGTGGTGGGGTGGTAGAGGCAGATACCCTCATCGCATTTAAAAAGTACTTGGATATGCGCTTGAAGTGCCGTAACCTACAACGCTACGGACCAAGAGCTGGAAAGTGGGAGTAGGCTGGATTGGTCTTTTTTAGCCGGCACCGACATGATGGACCGAATGGCCTCCTTCTGTTCCGTAAATCTCTATGATTTTAATGGTCAAAGCATATATAAAAGCTCTGCCACTTAATAAGTAACAAATATGGTATTTTTTTTCAGCTAGTCCTAAATGAAAATTAACTCCCTTTCTAGCCTTCCTCTGCATTTCAACCAGCTGGAGCAACTAGTGCGACAACAGACCAAGGATGACTTCTCCAAAGCACTTAATGGCCGCTGTCATTAACTGGAAATTATCCACTTGAAAACAGGTTTTTAACCAGATAATTGAAATTCTAAGCAAATACTGTTGGATTGCCTGATAGCTCAATGCTATCAGGGTTACTCAGGATACACTACCAGTCAAATTTATTGCAAGAAAGCAACTCACATGGAAGCTGGCTGCTTACTGACAGTGGCAGGCACCATTTGTCCTCAATAGTTTTCCTTCCTTAACAGTATGGTCAGTTCCTGATGTTAACCAGGAAGCAGGCAAACTCAAGAAGCCAAGTCGAACCATAATGATGCTGTGCACATGGTAGAAGCTCTCTCAAGGCTAATGTTAGCTAAGATGTGGAGATGCCGGTGATGGACTGGGGTTGACAATTGTAAACAATTTTACAACACCAAGTTATAGTCCAGCAATTTTATTTGAAATTCACAAGCTTTCGGAGGCTTCCTCCTTCCTCAGGTGAATGTGGAAATGAAATCCTCGAACCCTTCACATTTATAAATCACAGAACAATGCTTGGTGATTACAGACTCCTTTCAACTGCCCGTTGCCAAGGCAATCAGTGTGCAGACAGACAGGTGTTACCTACAAGGTCTCCGAATATACATGTAAAGCTGTTTACAATTGTCAACCCCAGTCCATCACCGGCATCTCCACATCATGTATATTCGGAGACCTTGTAGGTAACACCTGTCTGTCTGCACACTGATTGCCTTGGCAACGGGCAGTTGAAAGGACTGTCTGTAATCACCAAGTATTGTTCTGTGATTTATAAATGCGAAGGGTTCGAGGATTTCATTTCCACATTCACCTGAGGAAGGAGGAAGCCTCCGAAAGCTTGTGAATTTCAAATAAAATTGCTGGACTATAACTTGGTGTTGTAAAATTGTTTACAAATGTTAGCTAAGGCCTGGGATCATTTGCTTGCCTGCTCTTCTACTTGTGCACAGCTCCAATTTCACCCCAGTTGCCAACATACTAAAGGCCCAGAATCTTTTTACTTGTGTTGATGGTTTTAGAGCAGAGAAAAAGACAACAATATAAAACAGCTAAGATCATATTACATGGAAAGCACTGAACATCTCCTATACATGTTAGGATAATTAAGGCTCAAAAAAGTAATATTTTAAGATAAAGTACGGTAGACGAGCCCAGATGTGCGTAATTTACAGAAATATTTTTTTACATTATGACACACTAACACATAATCTGACTCACTGGGACATGGTTGTCAGAAATTGCAGAGGGATAAATCAACTTGTACATTTTAAAGAGAAAGCTGATCCAGTAGCATTGGCTTGGTGTCTGTTGTAACTTGAGTAGGCAACAATTCAACCAATGTTAAATGACTGGTTTGCTTCTGTACATTTGACGTTTCAGTTACATTGGGGACAGGTAGAATTTAATTGACAAGTGTTTTTTTTTTGTTGGTGTTTCAAGTCCAGGGACAGATGAGCATTAGAAATGATTTCTGTCCCAAGTAAGTTAAAAACAATTTTCCCCTTTGTGTGTGTTCCACCGTAAGAGATAATTGGTGGGAAAAAAAAGAACCACTTTGTACCACTGCAATGCAAAGTTGACTATAAGTTCTGTTAATTTTACCCAGGCCGCCTACCTCAAATTTGACCGGACAAAAACATTTTTCACTGCGTTCGCTCTCAAGAAGGAGCTTTAGACTGTTGGGATTCTTGGCACACACAACCGTTTATTACTAGAGATAGCAAACTGGCCCGTCTTTATGTTAGACACAGACATCCCGTCATGAAAGTTGAAACTTAATCTAACAAATCGGGAATCATCAGCCATGGAGACTTTTAAGTTCTTCCAGAGAGTTGCAGAAATTTAGAGGTCAGGATGCTCACTATATCATCGTGAGCACTATACTCTACCGCAAGCCCACGGACAACCTCACGATGCTCCACTTTTCCAGCTTCCACCCTAACCACGTCAAAGAGGCCATCCCCTATGGACAGGCCCTGCGAATACACAGGGTCTGCTCAGACGAGGAGGAACGCGATGGACACCTACAGACGCTGAAAGACGCCCTAGTAAGAACGGGATATGACGCTCGACTCATCGATCGACAGTTCCGACGGGCCACAGCAAAAAATCGCATAGACCTCCTCAGGAGACTAACACGGGACGCAACCAACAGAGTACCCTTTGTCGTCCAGTACTTCCCCGGAGCGGAGAAACTACGCCATGTTCTCCGCAGCCTTCAACATGTCATCAATGAGGACAAACACCTCGCTATGGCCATCCCCACACCTCCACTACTCGCCTTTAAACAGCCACCCAACCTCAAACAGACCATCGTTCGCAGCAAACTACCTAGCTTTCAAGAGAACAGCGTCCACGACGCCACACAACCCTGCCACGGTAACCTCTGCAAGACATGCCAGATCATCGACACAGATACCACCATCACACGAGATGACACCACCCACCAGGTGCATGGTTCATACTCCTGTGACTCAGCCAACGTTGTCTACCTCATACGTTGCAGGAAAGGATGCCCCAGAGCATGGTACATTGGCGAGACCATGCAGACGCTGCGACAACGGATGAACGGACACCGCGCAACAATCGCCAAACAGGAGGGTTCCCTCCCAGTCGGGGAACACTTCAGCAGTCATGGACATTCATCCACCGACCTTCGGGTAAGCGTACTCCAAGGCGGCCTTCGAGACACACGACAACGCAAAATCGTCGAGCAGAAATTGATAGCCAAGTTCCGCACCCATGAGGACGGCCTCAACCGGGATCTTGGGTTCATGTCACGCTACACGTTACCCCACCAGCGAACAAATGTTATCTGTTTTTAATATAATGGGTCATTTGCTGGCTCTCTCTGCCTTCCGGATGTTTCTGCCTCTCTCTGTGTTTTTTTTTCTCTGTTTTTTTTTCCCTGTTTGTTTTTTTATTGAATGTGTATTCGGAGGTTCTGCAGGTAACACCTCTCTGTCTGAACACGGTGATTGCCTTGGCAACGGGCAGTTGCAGGGGCAGTCTGTAAACACCATTTATTATTGTTCAATATGTATAAATGCGTAGGCTTCAAGGAGATCTTGAAACATTTGCCTGAGGAAGGAGAAAATCTCCGAAAGCTTGTGAATTTAAAATAAAATTGCTGGACTATAACTTGGTGTTGTAAAATTGTTTACAATTGTCAACCCCAGTCCATCACCGGCATCTCCACATCATGACTATATCATCACCATTGGTCTTTATCACCTGGCGTTCCGTAAATCTCACATCTTAATGTGAAGTAAATCTTTCTACAATTGAGGAATCACATGCATTCCACATCAAGAAATGCCTGCCATTTAATTACCAGGATTATCACAGATGCCAAAGTAAGCTCAGTGGCAAGGCCAATCCTTTCCTAAACCTGTGGTCCAGAGTTCTGCTTTAGATTCTTAAAGGATTTTATTTAATTTGATATTAATTCTAAAAAAAATGACCTGTTTCCAGCAAATATTCCTTTAAGCAGCTTATTTGGAGATCTTAATGAAAAGTTAGAGAAATGCAAGATCAGGTGCTTATAAAATATATACTTTTATCAATGGTCACCTTTTCTAAACTGATGTAGTGCTGCTAATACATAGTTAAAGGTTGATTACAGGGCACTATATATGTAAAAAGCAAGCAGATTCAGTGCACTGAATACAAATCGCCATGCACAATTAATCGTTGAAGATAGTTGTTGCACAAATACAACCAGAAATGTTCCAAGCTTGATACCTGGTCCGTGCTATCATTGAGAGGCTACGATTGACCTCAGTGTCTTTAAGTTGGAGAAGGGAAAATCAGTCAGGGGGTTCCACTCCTGACTGCTGCCCAATCACTCCTGTTAAGCGTTTGTGGGCCAAGTCATTGAGTGAGGACAGGATCAATCTCGGCTGTGATGCTCCTTGTGAATGAGTAGCTTGCTGACACTCACCGTCAAGGTCCACACAGGGATCATGGCCATTCAGGTGAGGTACTGGAGGAGGATCAGTGCTTCTGATCCATAATTCAGCATGGAAACAATGCCTTTGAGAGAAAATTGACAAAACAAATAAAGCAGGCATTTTTGCTACAGTTCCATAAATTCCAAGTCTAGTGAACTTTCATTTTGGTGGATTGTTATTTCTTGTGGACAGTAACCGAGATTACAAGCTTATTAACACAATGTTGTGCATTTGGTCAGAAGGAATACAAAGATTATGCTGTCCAAATGTAGCCTGGAGCCCATCCAGTCTGAATAAGGTAATGGTTCAGTGAGTTATTGGGGCACAGATGGGAACGAAACTGCAAGACCTCAGTTAATTTGCAATGGATTGGATTGTTAGTTTTCATTGAACAAATCTTCTCTTCCTAGGAAGAAAAGATTGCTTGTCTCAATAAGCTCAACCCTTTTTGATTGACCCCAACTCCACCTACTTTTTCACCTTATCCCTGAACTCTTTCTTCTCTTTTCTAGAAATTTCTTGTCTAGAAACACTTTAAATTGACTCAACATATTCATATGATTTACTTCAAGGGCCCTCCTTAATTCTTGATTCTACAAGCCTAATTTCCCTTCTTAACCCTGGGCTCCTAATGTTTTATTAAAGCTGCTCTGATATTGGAACCCTTCACTCCTTTTTAGGTTCAAATTTGTGAATCCCATTCCCCATAATCTTGAAAAGTTCAATTGGGTTACCTAAACTTTTCTAAACACTGTTTGCTTAACCTCCTCCCATTTCCAAAACATTGCCTAACATCTGGGTGGGGAATAATCAACTTGCTACCAGCCAATAACCACGACCCCCCCCAAACTGCCCACTCGGAAGTGCCCAAAAGTATCTTTGTGGTGGCTTACTCATTGCTCTTCCTTCTCCATTTGATGGGGAAGTAGTTGATCTCCAGTCAGAATATTTATGCCTCGTGGCACAGCCAGTCTACTTATGGGAAAACATGGGTGTAAATCCATTAATGATACAGTTTACTGGAATACTGTCCTGTGTGAGACTCCTTATTCTGTATTTGTTTCTATTTCTTTTCCTCCTTTTATACATATGCTCGCTCACCTCCACCCAATTTATTAATTAGTCTTTTGGATTACCTAGCCTCAACTGATCGTCAATGCTGCTCATGCTGTTCAATCAGAAGTTCACTTTCATTATTCTGAAACCATACAATACTCAACCTGGTTACCCAGACAACAATCAATGGAACACGGTCAGTCATAAGAAAGAAAGACTTATGTTTATATAGCGCCTTTCACAACCTCATGATGTCCTAAAGCACTTTACAACCAATGAAGTACTTTAACTGTTGTAATGTTGTAGTCATGAGCTATGAACCCATGACCTCCAAGATACGACTGAGGAGTGCATCATTGGACCAGATTTTTAAACCTTCTTTCGACTTTTCTCTTCTCTGCTCCTGGAGGTACTGGCTCTTCATTACTGCAGTACAGTTCCATGGGTCCCTTTCAGTGCTCCATTCTTCATGTGAAAACCTGGACAATCTGCTCAAGTGTAGAAGGCATCGCAGACAATGATGTGAACACACGTGAACTTGCCAGCAGAGCTCATTAGTTAACAATGAGAAGCTAATAATTACCCTTCCTAGCCTATGGACAAAGTGTGATGCCCATCAGCTGCTAGAATCAGCCAGCTCAACATATGTAAGGGATCAAACCAGGGAGCTTTCTGATCTGTAATGCTCAATGTCACATTGAGTGTTGCATTTATAGATAAAGGCATTGTGGGCCTTGTTTACACAGTCTGTCTATGTTTCCCTCGCTCTTTCTTCATGTATTTGCTCTTCTGTCTTGTATCCTAATGTATGCAAGTGGATGGTGCATCTATCCACTGAGCCATCAAAGGAAGAGAATCAATCATTTTTATTTAAATTCGCATCTCTGGAGCAATGACTGAGACCACTGAACCTCCTAATCACCTCCATTATTCATGCCCTTCTAATGCTTTGCTAATGGTGCCAATAATATCTCCAACAGACTTTGTTTGTTCACCTGTTCCTTATACGAATTACAATGTGTAAACATTTTTGAAAATTGCCTTGAAAACAATAGGAGCAAGATTATTTCAGCTGAATGTATATTTTAATGATTGATGCATTTAAGGGGAAGCTAGATAAGTACATGAGGGAGAAAGGAATAGAAGGATTTGTTGATAGGGTGAGATGAAGTAAGGTGGAAAGAGGCTTGTGTGGAACATAAACAATGGCAAAAGGCCTGTTTTTGTGTTCTAAATTTCTATGTAATTCCATGATAACTTAGCTTGGAATCACCCAAGTGTGACTTATACAGCTGTACTAAAGTGTCTAATTTATTCAAGAGGAGTTTTTGTTTTGCTTTTATCACCAATTGACATCCTCTCAAGCCATTCATGGCTTTACAGAGTCTACATATTGGCCATGAAGTTGCCTGCTTTGACTAATGGGATAAATAGCCCTGCATTACAAATCCCTGGGAAGAATAAAATTATGACTATCTGAAATGCACTTGTGGACCTAAAACCAAATATCATCCACACTGATATGTTCACAATAAACTCTTTCATAGTGTTTAGATTCTTTAAAAAGAGAAGTTAGATGCACTCTTTGGTATGAGTCTGAGCTCCAAAACGCAAAGGATCTGGTTCAATTCCTAGTCTGTGCTGAGTTAGATGATTTCATTCAAGGTGGCAATTGAGGTGTTAGAATTGGCTTCACCACACCTGGGGGGGAGGGAGCAAAGAAGGGTTTGGGTTAAAGGATCACTGTCTTTTATTTTGGGAAAAGCGGAAACAGAGGATCAGTTACAAATCATTTCTGTCAGATGACATCGCATGAAAAATATTTGCATTAAATCAATTGGATGTTTGACAAATACACTGGATAAACATTTGAAGCAAAAAAAGATCCAAGGCTCTGGGAAGCGATCAGGGCAACAGTTAAGTTTTGGATAGCTCTAGCAAAGAGTCAGTACAGACAAGGTGAGCTGAATGGCTTCCTTCTGTGCTGTAAATGTCTTTGGTTAATACAGAAAAACACTTTTACAAAGTGCAGTTTTGTAAACACAGCTTCAGAAAAATTGACCTACTGGTGTAACAAAACACATCAAAACTCCAATGTGTTAGGTTGAAGTGGTGGGATAGAGGTTCCACTTGGACGTTTTTAATCTCAGCAATGTCATCGCGGCGATGTGCCAAGTTGTGGGTAAAGTTATTTCCATAGATGGGAACATCTGTAAAATTCCCCACCTGAGGATCTTCACATACCAGTTACCATCCCAAGAAAGAGTGACATTGCCAGTGGCTTGTGGGTAGGTTTTTTGCCATTGGCAGTGGATGGTCGATGTGGAAAAATGAACAGAGGGAAAGCAGAGAAAGGAATACATTGGCAAGACAGTTATATTGTCAAGACTAGGTCTACCAGCTTTTCCAAGGCAACGACTGAATGGAAGTTGGACTGGGACACAGGAGGGGTGGGGATTGTGGTTTGACTTCTCATTTGTTTTCTCCCAACAAGTGAATAATAATTGAAATTCTTGATAACTAATGCCTTGACATTATAATTGTAAACAATTTTACAACACCAAGTTATAGTCCAGCAATTTTATTTTAAATTCACAAGCTTTCGGAGACTTCCTCCTTCCTCAGGTAAACTTCCTCCTTCCTCAGGTAAACATTTACCTGAGGAAGGAGGAAGTCTCCGAAAGCTTGTGAATTTAAAATAAAATTGCTGGACTATAACTTGGTGTTGTAAAATTGTTTACAATTGTCAACCCCAGTCCATCACCGGCATCTCCACATCATGACTACCATTGACATTATAAGGCACAGAAATAAGTGGGAAAAATATAGCCTTATATTTTACAAACTAGATGTTCAGTACCAGGTTAGACATTTCCAGACCCCCCTCCTGTCCAAAGCTGGACTATGCAGTCCATATCAGAAGGCTCACAACTTTTGTAAAGGCAGTGGTGTCTATAGAGGAGCGGAAGGATAGGCTCCCACTTGACAGTCAATCTAAGAGGCCACGAACCTGGTCTCACATTACAGACTGACTTTCTTCAGTGACACTCAAACCCCACAGCCATAACACTGAGAAATAAATCTATAGATCGGGGCTCTTAAATGCCTCTTGTGCGGTGCCAATTTTTATTTATAACCTTTGGTCAACTTGCAACATATTTACCCCGTTGTTTCAGATCCATATAATTTCCTTTAATAACTAATTTGTGCATTCAATGGAAGGTTTCAAATGTTTGAATTGAAATTCCAAAAGCATAATTGGATATTTTGAATATATTGAAGGGGGTCTCCTTTGTTAGACCAAGCAATTGCAGAGGAACGTGAGTTTTAATTTAATTTTAATTGACCCTCCTAAATAATTTGGAGATGCCGTCTCTTTCACTTTCAAAGACTGACAAACATAGTTGCCTTTTAAACCCCCCATAAATGCTAAATGTATCCAACTATACTTACCATCTGCCCATTTGATTCCTTCTGCAGAATAATTATATTGCAGATTTTCCATATTTCACTGTGAGATAGTTTAGAACAGAAAGAAACCTCATAGTATGGTGGACCGAAACTTTAACTGCTAACAGTGGATATAAAAGACACAGACAGTATATTCAATCTTGGCTTTCCCTCGATTTGTTTTTTCCACATGAATCTGTATTTACTTACAATTTGTATCTGATTTCCAAACTGCGGCTGCAGTTGAAACAGAGTGGCTCACTGGAGAGATCTGCTTTTAATGTGCCATCGTTGATGGCACAGTGTCTCATGCTGTATGCTTCCAGTTTAATTGTTAATGGAGCAATGAAAGGAAGATAGCATTGGTGCCACTCCATCAGGGCCGACTGATACGTGTGGACTGAGGCAACTGCAATGGCGTGTTCCCAGCCCCTTGTAGCTTGATGTCATTTCCCAGACAGAACGTGCTGCACGGACAATTGTGGCAGGTCGTATTGGGCAGTAGGCAGAGACAAGAGCATTTGGTCTGAGGGACAGTGCCTCCCTTTCACATGAACACTTCTTTATGTTTAGAGAGAAAGAAAATGTTTAAAGAAGATTCACGTGCAATCATTTGACTGTATCGGTTTTTATTCTAAAGATTAGATGTCGGCTTTGTGTCTGATCTGGTCCCTTCTATAAGGCAAGATTCATTGGTAGCCATAGACTTGGATAAAGTCATCAAGGTTTCAGTTACCGGGGATTGTTTGGTTTTTTGTCTTCTTTGCAGCTGCTGGCACTCGTGCATCCTCCCCGCAAGTCAATGGGGTTCGTAATCATGAGGAGTATGTAGCCGATGTAGGCCAAAGAGATGACCTCCACGCCCGCTCACGCAGAGCCAGTCTTGACAGCTTCTTTCGCAAGAGGCGCAAGAAAGGCTCTCCGCAGATTGTATATTATTGGTCGGACATGGGGCTTCTCCGATGCACTCCTCTCCCAAAGCGAGGGGGCGGGGGCGGGGGGGCTTCAAAGATCCGTTAACCTGAATTAGATTCACTGCGGCAGCGTACAGATGTCGGATCTGGGCGACGAAATGCGACATGGCCCTGGTACAGATCTTATAGTCCGTGCTCCATTTTAATGCTTGGACTAATAAGGGGGGGGGGGTTATTATCATCTTGAAGTGCCTGGTTAAACAAGCACACATTTTACACAAGGATTCATTCATTGTGATCAGTGATCCTGGGTAGAAATAGACCTGGACATTGCTCTGAAGACAGTCTCGATTTCTCAGAAATTGTTTTGCTTTAAGAGGATTGTATATTAGGATATTATTGTTTAACCCATTTCACTAGAATTGAGTAGAAGGATGCAGTTTATGTATCGATCACAGCTCTTCCTGAATTTTCTTTTTCATTCAAAATATTGAGAGTGCAGTTGTACTGTCCCTTGCATGTTGATGTGATATGGCTTTCGATGCACAATCTCATTAAAAGTAGCAGTATAACTCAGGGCTCAGGTCGTGATCCGATTTTTTAAGTGCACTGAAGCTATGTGGTGTGTGACTCAGGTCAGTGCACATAATAACAAGAGTCTGCTGATGTTTCGAGGCCAGCTTCAGATCGTTGGCTGGAGTATGACTGCAGCCTCATGGTCCGTTTACACACTGACTTTAGTACCTCAGTGAAATGATTTATACTTTATAGTGATGCTGAAGTTGGTATATAAGCATGGGAACTTGAAAGTGAAACCTCCAGTAGATCCCTTCCTGCAGTGTAAATGCCCTGAGTGTCATTCACTCCCTGTTCACTGTGTGTGGTATAAATATGCCATTAAATATTGCAAAGTGCAAAGTAGATTGCTTATATCAATGGTTTCGGGGATCTGCAATGCTATGAATTTCCTTTGGCAAATAGCTGGCAATGTAGAGCTAGCCATTCCTACTTTGCTCTCCAAACACTCCTCACTGAGGCGATTATGGCAACTCCAAAAAAAATAATGTGGCAAAATACAACCAGTGTTAATTTAAATTAAAAACACATGTTCAAATTCTCCTGTTAGTTCTTCTTCTGACTCTATTGCACCAAAGTGGTAAAAACTCACAATGTCCTGGTCTGTAGTCAATAGTACGATCAACCAAACATTATTGGTCCTCGATATAAAGTGGATGAAAATCCAAAATCAATTTTAATAAACTGTAATCAATGCGCAAACAATGCAAAAGGTAAGATTATCGTTCAGAGAATGAGGAGGTGGAAGGTGTATGATGATTGGAAGTTGTGTGCCCTCACCAATATTGACTATACAGATCTACCAGTGTGAAATAGAAAGGGTTAAGATTAACAAGAATGTTTAAAATTATTTCTTTCTTTTTTCCTACAAAGCTATCACAGCACAATCAAAAAGATTCAATGGTTACCAATTCAGTTGCAATAGATAGCCAAAGGCAGAAGGCCTAAAATCAGTACCACTCACCAGGTCCAGGTTCTGGGCTGTCCATAACCTATAATGTAAGGCTTTCTCCCTGTTACTCTACAATGTGAACATTACCAACAGTGTGAAATTATGTGTTGTAATGGAGAACAGTCCCAACAAAAATTACTAACAAAACCCCCAGCTCTTGCATAAACACAACGCATCAGTGACAGGATTAATAAATAGTCTTTCTCTTTTATTTAGTGCTTACTGTTCTGGTACTGCTGCGACATGATGAGAAGTCAATCTCTATATATTTAGTACGTACACTGTAACACACTGCCAGCTATTAGAAAACAGTTTATTGAAGCATACACATCTTAATTGTTGCCATTTTCATTTTTTTTCACATATTAACAGCACTGTGGAAAGTCTCAAGTCTGCTACATTAAAAGATACAAACACATCACACCTCCACAGCATAAGAATTAAAAAGGCAAGTTGACCGACAGATAACATCCACAGGCATTTGTTTTGTATTCAAACAGGTTAAATGATATCCAGTGATTTCATATATCAGGTCTAAGACATTCGAAAGCTTGCCAATCCTCTTTCATCCAAAACAAATCACTGATTTATTCAGGACTTATTTTTTTTATCTCTCCAAATTATTTTTGTCCAGCTATAGGTCAAGGGGTTAATGACAGTAAGGCAGGGAGTCCAGCAAAGGTGTTTGTTAGTGTCTGGTTGCAATGACTGAATAAAGCAGGATTTTTTTTTTCAGTACAATCAAGGAATTGTAAGCAGTAGTTTGATCTTTTTTATTGTTTACGTTCTCCCTGCCTCCCTCTTATTCCCAATCTCCTCTGCCTCAGAATAGACAGTGCCCTCCACCATCGACACTGTTGGGCAAGTCAAGCATGAGAAGTTAATCGACAGAGTAAAGCAATCAGAGCATCAGTGCTCTCTGATGTACCACTTAACACTGAACCAGTACAACAGACCATCCATGAACATAATCTGGCTGGGAGTGCCCGCCTCTGCCAACACTCCACTCTGTAACCCTGTGGGCACGGCATGAGTTACTGTTGCATTTCAAGGTTACCAATTTGACCGCACAATCACAATAAATGCAGTACTCGTATTTGTTCAGTCGCAATGTTGCTGATAACAGTTGCATACTTGCTATCTGTTCAGATGGCGTCCAGGTTTAAACTGTATGCTTGAGTTCCTTCTTTTAATGTCTATTTTGCTGGAAGCTTGACAACACAGGAAAACTCACAATACATCATCTGTTTTACAGTGTCATTTATTAATAATGCTCTTTTTTTATACTTCTAAAATGGCAAAAGATCCTTTCACTTCCTAAGGGTTTTCCCCTTAAACCCAGTGACCCTCCATTCAAAGTTTTCATTCAACGAATGTTGGCAAGTGCTCAGGTGTGTGCAGACTACAGAGCAATGATGGAACTTTGCGTGGCACCATTGTCAGAGTGAAAGGAAGGCATTTGTAGCAAGTTTCGAACCCACTTAACATATTAAGAATGTAAAACAAAAGCCAGAGCTGACAAACAGGTCAGCAATCTTCTCCTGGTTGCTGGGACACGCATCACTATGACATAACGCATGTGGTTCCCATTTCACTATGTAGCAACATGAAGCAGTTTAGCAGGTTACTACTTGTACAATGGCTTCAGGTGATCAGCTTTAGCTTCTCAGAAAGTGCACTGTTCAGTGGACAACCCATTTCTTTAGTCTCAAGGGCGGTGCTTTCAAGGATCATGTTCAGCGAGTGTTTAAAGAAGCAGTTCCGTTCTGACTTGCTAAATTAACTGATGGGAGATTTACGAATGCAATCCAAATTACAGATCATGAACTGTGCTGCTTTCTTTTTTAAAGGGGAAGGGTACTTACTTGAATTGACATGTAATTCTCGTCGTTACGAAACCTGAATACTAGATGGTGTCTCTCGGTGTACCTGGGTTGTACGGTTTCCCCTTTAAGACCACTGATTAGAGGAACCATGGGAGGAGATATTTCATGTGGAATCAATGACATCACGAGCAGGGACGGAGTGCAGTCATCAGCATTCTCCATACATACATGTCATGGACGTCGATGTCCATGAGCCAACAAAAATAGAAGTTCTGCACAAAATGTCCACTCCCAGCCTGACTCTAGGCAGCCCTTGTAGAGGAGACAATATCACCACCAGAACAAAACTGACAGTCCATTTATATTCAGCTACTAACCGCTGTTATAGATCAGATCAAGTGCCTTTAGATGCAAAGCTGGGGTGTAAAGGAGGCATGCATCCAACGGCAAGGGATGCCAGCTCTCCAGCAATGGATGTTCAGTTGAGACTGTGGCCTTCAAATTGGCCACACCGTGTAAATGGGATGACCTTGGAATATCAGCAATCACTTCATGTTACGAATGGACTCCCACTTGAAGTGACACCACAATATTAGAGGGGTACGAGAGCCACCAGCAAATGTATGGATACTTTCCTCGTTGCTGCTCTGAAATAGGTGGCCCATTTAGGTCAAGCTTCTCTTTTAAATCGATCTTTTTAAACGAAAATCCCCACGGCCTCCCCCGCTCCCCAGTTTCTCAGCTTGTACTGTGCAGGAAATGTTCAAATTTCCCTCGACACCGGTTTAATTTTCTCCTGTACCGTGGCAGTTTTCAATCTTGACAATCGGCAGTTTTTGTTGAGAGCGCACACCATTTTAAATAACGTAGTGATTAACTCTGATTCCTAGTTACTCATTTTACTACGCATGGTTTTTAAGTGATAATTAGCTTCCAGTAGAGTGCTTCAATTGTTTACATGCATAATGGCAGGAGACACGCCATCAATAATTTAACAGGGAAAGTGTCTGCTTTTAATATAATTGAATGTGATCGCATAAACATGAATTACTTTCAACTGAAACAGAACTTTGCTGCAGTAAAAATGTGCCTTTTCTTCACCAAAATCAGGTTGAACCTTTTCACCACTGTGGAACACTTCCAATTACAAAAAGAAAGACTTGCATTTATATAGCATCTTTCACAACCTCAGGACGTCCCAAAGTGCTTTACAGCCAGTGAAGCACTTTTGAAGTGTAGTCACTGTTGTAATGTAGGAAACATGGCAGCCAATTTCCGCACAGCAAGATCCCACAAACAGCAATGTGATAATGACCAGATAATCTGTTTTTTTTTTTCACTGATGTTGGTTGAGGGATAAATATTGGCCAGGACACCAGGGAGAACTCCCCTCTTCTTGCAAACCATGCCATGGGATCTTTTACTTCCACCTGAGAGGGCAGATGGGGCCATGGTTTAACATCTCATCCTCAGACAGACTCCCTCAGTACTGCACTGGAGTGTCATCCTAGATTTTGTGCTCAAGTCTTTGGAGTGCGACTTGAACTCATGACCTTCTGACTCAGAGGCCGGAGTGCCACCAGCTGAGCCACGGCTACACTTCAGTGTAACTAAAGAAGTTGTACCCGAATCAGTTTTATTCTTCTGCTCAGTTGAGTGTTTTAAAGGGCCACCACCCTTACGTTGGCAAAGTTTTTTAAAACACGCAACATCTCTGGCAGAGTCAGAAAGAGGATGCACTAAAAACATGGGCCAGCAGAAGACAAGAGGACATCATCACTGCTGCACAGATTGGCACCGTGCAATTCTTTTATTAAACTTGTTGAATGAATGTGAAAGTAGATCAAGGAAGTGAAGTGACAGTTGGCATGGCAACATCACAGGCAATGGCTCCTGTGACACACAACTCTGCTTACGAACCAAGCCGAGTGCCTCCTGAGATGCCCATCGGGTGACTTAAGCTCTCTTGGAAAGTGTTGCTCAAGTACTGAAACAATGCAACGCGCTCCTCATTCATATGTCGCTGTATGGGGGGAGCTTGGATTTTCCTCTTTGTTCAATCAGAACATTTTCAGAGTGAAATATCGGTTTGGTTTGTGGCGAAGCCCAATTAAAGCAAATCTGCATTCATATTCATGCAGCTTAGGCAAGGTGTTCAATTTTTGTATTGCTGGCCAATTGAGTAATAACATAATTAAGATAATAGCTTCCCCAGCCCATCACCTAGCCCCCAAAACAGTCAGTTGCCCTATTCTCCACATGGTACAATCTCCACATAGCATAAAAAGATTTATTTGTACTGCATGGAAATCAAGGCAATTGTCTACCTTCACAGTGGAGATCTCCAGCATGTTTAAACATCCAGGCAACCAACTGCTGGTCTATCACTTAGTACAGTAACTTGACATCCCATTTATATTACAACAGCACCTCTGCCCTTCAGATGCATTGCTGCAATACATGTGAGGTGACAACAGTGTCTCTAGACACACAGACCACCACCCCATGCATTAGTTCTGCTCCCAGACTGGGAGATAAAGCGTCGCTGGTGGACAAACATAATTTGATTTGATATCGGGGAACGTCTGTGGCCGGATGTGAAAAGTGGAAAGTGTGACATTTGAGTAACTGCGCCTGCTCGTGCACAATTGATCCTGTGTTGCCCAGTCCTCAAATCTGCACCACAACAGGTGGAATTTGGAACACAGGCAGATGCATTGCCAACACTGTATATAAAAAGGGGATGAAACAACTGGGCAACGGTGAATTATAACTAACACTGGATACCATGTCTCTCACCAGCAGTTACTTTGTTAGTTGTCAATGTTTATCCATCCTTTTTTTGCACTTTAAAAGCATGACGTAATGGGTATCACACAATAATTTAGTAAATGAATCCAGGGTTTTATTCTCATTCACCAGAATACCTTCAGCCACAGCTGCCAGTACTTGTCATTTTATGGGCTGTTGACGGAGAGTATTCAACAGTGGAAAGAACCAGTGCGATAAAGCAGAGACAGACGGGCTCTGCAGAGGGTGGGGTGGGAGGTGGGGTGGAGAAACGTCCAATTGATGAAATCTTCCGAGATTCAAGAGTTAAACCTATTGATAGTATTGTCCAGAGGTAAGTCTGGATCAAAATTGTACTGTGTGTTTCTCATCCTATGTTGCTTCCTCCTGAAAAGACTTCAACTATCAGTATATGATCACTCAATTCCACATTCAGATTAAACTGTGCCAAAAATCCATTATTGACCAGGTTGGGCAGAAAACAATAAAATTGGAATTGCAAAACATGAAAGCATGTAAAGAGTGTGTGATCGCTGTGTATTGGTCTCAGAACCTTCAAGAAGTTGGAGAGATAAATGCTGCAACTGGACACTCGTGAAAGAATCTGCACTTTCCAAGTTGACCATTCTGCTGTTGATGTTATACTGAGGTTCTCTCAAGATGAGCCACGCATATTGACAAAGTCCTATATTATAATATTTACAAGGCCTGCTAAAGATATCTAGGGGATGATGATCAATTTTGCACCAGTTTCCTCTCCACTTTGACTCCACAAATTATTCATCAAAACCCTACAAAACAGACATGGGAGTCTAAATGGTCTTCAGGATTCAGAATTTGAAGTCCAATAGTGCTACTGATTGAATATTCCCCTCAGTGCACCGAAGAAATAGTTGGATGAATGGGAAGGGGATGGTCACCTGGACAAAACGGAGAATGAAACGCCTTCTGGAAATTTTGTAATTCTGCTTCTTCTGTCTCTGGTACAAGGTAGGGAGACGCACCACTCCATATGGACCTGATCAAGGGACCTGGTTAAATGTTACCCTCACAGTGATAGACAAAAAAACAAATGTATACTGCTTATAAATGCTGGGTTTATGTCAGTTAACTCATCCATTTCTCCTCTCCTGCCATCCCCGCCTAATTTGAAAAAGCAAAAATCAGAAGGACAATCCAATACGTCACCAAAATCCCATGGAAGGGCAGGCCCCAATATGGAGTGGGAGATGGGAAGATGGTGATTAAAACTATTGACATTACCAAAGGCACTGACTCTCACGGCGGGGAGATTCCACAGCCGCCTGCACCTCGCCAATAGCTCAACCAAGTGTCAGCAAGGACAGGACATTCCATCCTCGGGGGGTGAACGGGGGGAGAGGGACAGGGAAAGAAAACAAAGCATGACAGGCAAGCCCTTCCCGAATCCCCACAAACATCATGCATTTCCAACAATGGATGGTGATTGGGAATGGGAACCATTTTCTCTCACCATACCCAGAGGTACAGACAGCAGTTATAATATCCCAATCACTGCCTGAAACTGGCAGGGAGAATGTCACTTTTATGTCTGAGAGAAAGCCAGACTTTGTTGCAGAAACTGAGCAGTATTGTGCTAAAGGAAAGGGGGAACACTTAAATCAATAATAAGGACACCATTAACTGGAAAGGATGGGAGCTTGTATTAGTGCATAAGTGCACAGCTTTTACTATTCCTGTACTTCTTAAAGAACATGATAGATGAATCTGTCACAACATCAATCTTCGCGAAAGAAGCTTTGCATTAAAAAGGTTTAAAGGATTGGTGGAATTATGAACATGAGCGACAGTTAATAATGAATACTGAGATGGGATCCATGAACTGCAGTACGTGAGAGTGAAAGCTGCTGGTTGCTTGGTATTTAAAATGATTAAGTCTGCCATCATCAACACTAGTGTGACCAACACATAGAAACTAAGCTGAGGACAGCAGGGATGCTGTACTTCATCAATTATGATTAGTTACTTCACCATGTAAAGCCCATGGATACAAAGGGATAAGAGATGGGATCATTATCCGTTGCACCACCAACCCTAGAGTAATAGAAACACCTCAAACCTAATCCCTTTCAAAATGACTCATTCTCTGCCAAATCCTACAATGCATTTGGTGCTAACTGTATAAGATTTTTGCAGTTGTGCATTTGTTGGGAGGGGGAACGGAGGGGGTGAGGAAACTTGCTGGCTGCTGCACTTTGACAATCGAGTATTTCACTTTACAGAGCTTGCCATCAAGTCTCTGCAGCTTCCTGTTCCAAACTGCCTGACGTTTGAATTCACCAGACGCACAAGTGAAGAAGTTGACACTTCTCAAGGCTCCAGGGGCCAAGGAGATTCCCCAAAGGGAAGGAAAAAACTGAAGCACACACCGAACTCCCGCCATGGAACTGCACTGCCAGAAGAACTTGAGCAGTCGGCAGCCAAGAAAGATTCCCCTCGTACAGGGAGGGTTACAAAAAATTATGCTAACAATAAAAGAATTGAACAAAAAATAAAATTTATGCTGGAAATCTGAAGTAAAGAAAGAAAAGAAAATGATGGAAATGCACAAGTCAGTCAGTATCTGAAAAAGATCGAGCATCTCATGACAGGGTGAAGGGTCGCCCACACAAATACTTTTCTTTTTTATGGATGCTGCCCAGTCCATTCCGTATTTTCGACATTTTCTCTTTTTTATTGAGAGAAGAAAAAATACTTCCAGCTCCTTCCAAACATTTCGTACTGACGATGAAGGGAGAGATGCTCATGTTGAATTATTAACAGTCAGCGGAAGGCCCTTAAACATCTGTAAATCATTAATCAAACAGTGAGGGGTAAACACTGTCAAATTATGAATCTTTATTTCTCAATTTAACAGCTGACCTGTGGCCCCTCTTGAGCTTTTCCAATTAAATTTCTGCTGAAGTGCTGACTGTTTAATCGTTAACCAATGCTGTGTCAATGCCATCGGAGGCGTAGTTTAATTTTTCATCTAAATGCCTGACGGAAGGAGTAATACATTTGCCACACTGTTCTGTGGCTGCAATGTTCAGCTCACTGTCTCCAGCAGTTTGAAAAACCCTCTCGGTTCCTTTGATTCTGAATATTTGTTCCAGTTATTTAATTAAATAGATTCATCGGCAACCCCTTAAGAGGACAGTTGTCCAACTGCATGGAGTGAGATTGTCGTGACTGTTGAGACAGATATTTTTTAGCACGTTGCGGTACTCCCCAGGTGCAGATGTTACTGTGAAGGACCCACTGTGCTACTGAACATGGCCTATCGACTTGATGAAATTGCTCCCAATTTTGCTCTTCCCTCCCCTCCTCAAAAACCTCCAACTTTCCCAACACATAGCTCCACATGTGCTCATACTTTAACATCTCATTTTTCCTTATTTTTTTTTTAAATGCCTTGTTTTACATTCCACTTGCCCCAATGGAACTTTGTTTTTTTTTGTTAAATTTTCTGTACAAATTCACGCTAGGTACCAGCTAGCATATGCGCCTGTGGAAATCAAAGAATGTTAACAATATATATTGGAATGGCAGTAGTTCACGACGGACACTCCTGGCCGCCTCACGGGTACTCGAAGGCCTCCCCTTGCTTAAAGTGGGACTACAAAGGTGTCCTTGTCTGAAGAGATAAGAAACATGCTCGGACAAATCGATTTGTTGAGTCCCGTTGGCTTCCTTGCGCTTCCCCAAGAAATTGCTCCGTAGCGGGCTTCTGGCTTTGTGTTTTTTTTTCTCCTTGCACACCATACATCTTACAAATCCCATTTGCGTGCAGTGGAAAAAAAACGTCAACACAGTTTTGTCGTCAGCAGATCGGCCTGTTTCAGAATCTCGGAATTGTACATGTCCAGGGCGTGGTTGACGCGCATGACCTCGCTGCTGTTGAGCTTGAGGCGGTGCTTGAGCATACAGGAGAAGAGGTCCAACGGCGGCTTGCCTGCGGCCACGGGAGGGGCGAGCCGGTTGATGCGCTCCCGGATGTCCAGGAGCAACAGCATGACCGAGGACGAGGAGTGGAACTGGGTTCCCTGCCCGTAGGACTGGTTGACCTGCTGGACCGCGCTGCGCAGCAGGTCGGTGTTGAAGCGCAGGCTGTAGCCGTACACCTGCACGTCGGAGATCTTGATGTAGATCTGCCGCTTGCTGGGGTCGGTGAGGTCCACGGGGCCCTGCGCCGTCTCGTTGCGGAGGGTGGCCGGCAGCTTGGCGCGGCTGCGCAGGTAGACGTGCACCGTCTCGAAGACCGTCTTCCACCTGTTGCCCAGCAGCAGGGTCCAGTTGTAGCACGGCGAGTTGTGCAGTCTCGTTTTCTCCCAGCTGGGATAGCCGTGCTCGCCGATCGGCGTGTTCCAGCCCTCCGAGTGGCTGCCGCTGAAGGGGTTAATGTAAACAAAAAACACCGGGTCCAGGCTGCTGTTCCTCATCTGGCAGATTTTCATGGAGAGGCCCACCACCATGTGGATAAAATCCACGCGGTTCTTGTTGCTTTTGAGCGTCAGCGACATCCGCTTCCGCCACCGGGGGTCGAAAAAGGTGTCCAGGCGGATCTCGTTGCTGATGAACATGGTCTGAATGGACAGCCTGGAGTCCTTCTTGGCGAGGAGGTAATTCAGCTCCAGGTCATGGAAGTCCAGCTCCGTCTCGAAGCTCACGAACTGCTCGCTGCGCTCTGAGTCCACGTTCTGAGGTTTGCAGCGGCCCCGGTACAGCTTGAAGCCCCGGTTGCAGGAGCCGCAGAGGGAGATGTTGGCCAGGCTGCACATGGCGCAGCTGCTGTTGCTGCCGATGTTGCAGGGGATGGACCGCTGGCACACGTTGGCCACGGTGTGGCACACACAAGTCTTCTGGCTCTCGAGGAAAGTGCCCCAGTAACCGTTTTCGCTGCAGTACAAAAATGACTGCACTCGGTTCAGCCACTGGTCTACTGTCCTGCAAATGAAGCAAACAGGCACATCAGTCAAGCTTCCCTGAAAGGAAACAGGAAGGCCACCTCTCCCCGAGACCCCCACCAACGAGAAAAGTCAGGGGCAGCAATATGGTAGGAACATCATCACCTCAGGTCACACACCATCCTGACTTGACATACATCTCCGCTCCTTTCATCATTTCAAAATCCTGGAATTCCCTAACACGTGGGAGCACCATCACCACAAGGACTGCAGCGGTTCAAGAAGGCCCACCAATGCCTTCTGAAGGAAACCAGGGATGAGCAATAAATGTGACCTTGGCAGGGTCACCCACATCCCATGATCACATTTTTTTTAAACTGGAAATATTGTAAATCCAAACAACAGAAAATGCTGGCTATTACAAAGCAGGCACCTCAGCACATGACGGAAAAGAGCCAAGTTAACATTTCAGGCGTTGACGTCTGAGCAGAGTTGACAGAGTCTCCATCTGAATCATTCACCCTGTTTCAGATGGGAAAGGATCGGCTGCTGCTTGCCACCATTTTCTCTTTCTAGTTGGAATTTTTGGTATGTGCTTGACACAGATTGAACATATAAATCAGGACTGAAGAGCACGGAAAGGCAAAATTCCAATGACTGAAGCAAAGTAACTGGTCCTGTTCACAGGATGGATTAAACTAATTGATCTTAGCACACCACAAGCAATTCAAACTGACCTGCAAATCACAGTCTGGAGAATATATACTATTTACTTTTCTCAACTCAACCTCGTTCAATACCTAGAACAGGATTTTCCCCTCACATATCAAGTCAGTGACATAAAACCACAATCTGTTTTATATCCAAATTACTATTCTGATAGTAGAAGTCACAGTTTGACTTATTCCACCTGTCAAAACACTGGTCGATTCTGGCCAATCTCTGCCTGTTTATAATGGGGATGGGGAGTCACGTTGCTGTGTTATGTTGTGATAATAAGGGTTCCCACTTTTATGTTGTCCATTATAAATTACGCCAAAGCTCCTGAAATACTGAACCGTTCTTTCCTCTGGAGTCAGCTGAGATTATGCTAATGAGATATAAAATGTTAGTACAAGAACACTTAACGATTTTCTCCACCAGATCCTGATCCTGTTTTAAAAGGATCGATCAATCATATAACTGCAGCATATAATCAGCTGTGCAAGGCTATTAATGTCATTTTGATTGCACACTCTTCCTTTAATAATAAAGTTGTCTCATTTAAATTGTTTCCCTTCAGCCCATTTTCTTCCCCCCCGCCCTTAGCCAATTTTCTTCCCTCCCTCCTGAAGCTTTTGAACCCAGGCTGGAATTCCAGAGGTTTCATAATTGCCAGTTAGCCTCCGGTATCTCTCCAAAATAACGATAACCTATGTGTGTGCCTCGACAGTGAGTATTGGCAGTTTATTTGTGCTCAGCCAATATGATCTTGTGCTTCGCTGATGTCCACGCACAGACATACTTCCAGGAGGGGGTTGCTGGGTAGTGATCGAGGGAGGAAATAGGAACATAGGAACAGGAGTAGGCCATTCAGCCCCTCGTGCCTGCTCAGCCATTTGATAAGATCGTGGCTGATCTGTTATCTAACTCCATATACCTGCCTTTGGCCCATATCCCTTAATACCTTTGGTTGTCAAAAAGCTATCTATTTCACATTTAAATTTAGCAATTGAGCTAGTATCAATTGCCGTTTGCGGAAGAGAGTTCCAAACTTCTACCACCCTTTGTGTGTAGAAATGTTTTCTAATCTCGCTCCTGAAAGGTCTGGCTCTAATTTTTAGACTGTGCCCCCTACTCCTAGAATCCCCAACCAGCGGAAATAGTTTCTCTCTATCCACCCTAACTGTTGCCCTTAATATCTTATAAACTTCGATCAGATCACCCCTTAACCTTCGAAACTCTAGAGAATACAACCCCAATTTGTGTAATCTCGCCTCGTAACTTAACCCTTGAAGTCCGGGTATCATTCTAGTAAACCTACGCTGCACTCCCTCCAAGGCCAATATGTCCTTCCGAAGGTGCGGTGCCCAGAACTGCTCACAGTACTCCAGGTGCGGTCTAACCAGGGTTTTGTATAGCTGCAGCATAACTTCTGCCCCCTTGTACTCCAGTCCTCTAGATATAAAGGCCAGCATTCCAATGCTGGAGCTTAGAAGGTTGAGGGATGATCTAATCGAGACATTTAAAATGATAAAGGGATTCGACAGGGTAGGTACAGAGATGCTATTTCCTCTGGAAGGGGAATCTAGAACAAATCTTAAAATTAGTGCTAGGCTGTTCAGGGGTGAAATCAGGAAGCACTCTATTCACACAAAGGGTAGTGGAAATCTGGAATGCCCTTCCCCAAAAGGCTGTGGATGCTGGGTCAATTGAAATTTTCAAGACTGAGATCGGCAGATTTTTATTAGCTAAGGGTATCAGGGGATATGGAGCAAGGGCGAGTAAATGGAATTGAGGCACAGATCAACTATGATCTAACTGAATGGCGGAACAGAAAGGCAGAGTATTATTTAAATGGTGATAGATTGGGAAATGTTGATGTACAAAGGGACCTGGGTGTCCTTGTACACCAGTCACTGAAAGCAAACATGCAGGTGCAGCAAGCAGTTAGGAAGGGTATGTTGGCCTTCATTGCAAGAGGATTTGAGTACAGGCGCAAGGATGTCTTACTGCAGTTGTACAGGGCCTTGGTGAGACCACACCTGGAATATTTTGTGCAGTTTTGGTCTCCTTACCTTGGAAATGATTTACTTGCCATGGAGGGAGTGCAGCAAAGGTTCACCAGACTGATTCCTGGGATGGCAGGACTGTCGTATGAGGAGAGATTGGGTCGACTCAGTCTGTATTCACTCGAGTTTAGAAGAATGAGAGGGGATCTCATTGAAACATATAAAATTCTGACAGGGCTAGACAGACTGGATGCAGGGAGGATGTTTCCCCTGGCTGGGGGGTTCAGAACGAGGGGTCACAGTCTCAGGATACAGGGTAGGACATTTAGGACTGAGATGAGGAGAAATTTCTTCATTCAGAGGGTGGTGAAACTGTGAAATTCTCTACCACAGAAGGCTGTGGAGGCCAAGTCACTGAATATATTTAAGAAGGAGCTAGATAGATTTCTAGACACAAAAGACATCAAGGGGTGTGAGGAGAGAGCGGAAATATGGTATTGAGAAAGAGGATCAGCCATGATTATATTGAATGGCGGAGCGGGCTCGAAGGGCCGAATGGCTTACGCCAGCTCCTATTTTCTATGTTTCTATGTTTCTAGCAGGCTCGAGTGCTTCAACTGGCTACTCCTGTTCCTTGAAGTCACAACTGACAGAAAATATAATTTTAAAAAATCCTTGCAGACCATTATGTTTGTGAGTTCTCCAACCACTGTTGTCCAATTAATTCGATGGCTATTTTATAATAAAGCAAAAAATTTTCCTCACTATTTCTTCATTGATACTCAGGCATAACTAAGAGATACTGACTCAAAAGAGCACCGTTGATACAGATAACTTGCACTGTGTACTATAATTTCATGCTATAAATTATATCCCACTTTCCTTACCATGACAGACAAAACATACCCACCTCAGGACTGCACCTGACAGATATGAAAATGATAGTATTAGGTATGAACTATATCTCTGAGCAGTTCAAATCTTTTTGCTCTGGAACAGGCTGTTTGACAAGATAGTAAGCAGTTATTGGAGCTCTGACAGCCCACGTTTGTTGCATTCGAGACAGGCTACATCCATGGAATTGCCGCATTCTGAAAGCTCTCCAAGAAAGACCGCCAGGAAAAACGTGGCACGTCCAGGGGTTCATTGGCAGATAGTCGGGTGAATCACATCACAATGCAAGCAACTTCTCCCTCTAATTGATGATAGACTATTAGATCGCCCATGCCAAACACAATCACATTTTGTCCATTGTTCAAATGCAACACATGTACTGAAGCCTATCAAATGACTAAGATAATGTAAAATATTTCACATCTAACTGTGACTAAAGGGTACAGGTCCTCACAAATATGTGTAATACAATGTACCCAGCAGTTTAGAAAACCTGGATTAACTGCAAGTAACTCACTTTGTTCTTCCTTCCTCGAAGCCTATTTTCAATTATTTAGATTCTAATTTTTTTTGGCTCTACATCTCAGTGAATTTACAGTATTTGTTTATTCTTACCTCTTCCCTCTCCTAAACTTGCCTTCTTTTTCTCAGTTCTTTAAATGATTAGAAGATTTTTTTTTCTCACCTTTTACAACATTAGTTCCCCAGTTTGAGGCGAAAAATGTTTATTTAACCCTAAAATCATCATTAGCTTAAAATTTTGATTCATCGGCTTAAACGGTATAAAATTCTAAAAAAAAATGAAACCTTGTTTCCTGGTGGTTTCTTTCTCACCACTTGAAAACCCCCACAGTTCTTATTTGTTCATTTTCTGCCTGGTTGTTATAAAACACCCTGGTTATTGCACTTTGACAGGAGGTAGAATGGAAATTACAACTCCTGTGATGGATCTCTCTCACTCATACACAAATGGAGTGCATTTCCTCAGATTTTCTTCTGCCCTACTGCTGTAAACTTCAATGGAAGCTCAGCAGAAATCCCATTTACTGGTGCAATTGGAGTTTATACCAAACCTCCGCTGAAGGTACAGTGGCAGAGTGGGAGAAGTTCAGAGGACATGAAGAGGAACGACATCCCCTGCCTTTTTACTGGTGGGCTGTTCACGTGCTGTGGGTTATCGTGGTGAACTCTGGGTATTGTAGCTCTGCAGAAGCAGGGCAAAAACAACAACCGCCCACTTCTGACACCCCTGCCTTCATTTCATGTTTCCCCTTACCTTTCTCGAGGCATCTGGTGGTTGGGGTTGTGGCGGCAGCGGATACTGAGGCTGAAGAGCTTGCGGGCAGTGCGCTGGATTTTAAGCTTCCACGTCTCCACGGAGCCCTGGAGCATTTTGTACCGTGCCTGGAGATCCCAGTCATTACCCCAGAGCTGGTGGACACTCCCCACCGTCAGGAAATGCGTGGTGGGCAAACGCTTCAAGAAGGACTTGAATTCATCTGGAAAGAATGGTGAGAGGTGGACATTAAATGGGAAAGTTCTTCAATGGCACAGGAACATTTTAATCCTACAACTCCGTTCCTAAAAATGAGACGATCCATGTTTTAAACATGGTGGTGAGGAGATTCCAATGCTCAAAAACTGGTATTTTCACAGTGTGACTTTTTAATGCAATGTTATGGTACCAGGCAGCAAATTACAGTTTCGCAATAAGTGCAGACATTTGTGGAATTTGTTACACCATGCCAAATCGTAAAGGTGCCTCTCATTCCAGGCCCACTTTAAAATCTTAACAACATGCCATAGCAACAGCAAGTGTTGAGCCCAACCACTATACTGTGCCAGGTGCTAGCCATCTTCCAATTTAAAATACTGTCAACTGCCATGAAGTACACTCACCAAACACCATGAGGTACCATTCCAGAGCTGGCACCTCATTCAGACATAAGACATAAATTCAGATTGCACTGATCCAGAACCAGTATTCCCCAGCTATCTGTTATTCTGTTTCTCTCCATTGTTTGCCTGACACAAGCCCTAGCTGGACATCTGGGAGTGCAGCCTGCTCCCAGGTTTCTGTCATCCTCTTGTCTCAACGCCTCAACCACAGCTTGCATTAGTGTCAGCTGTGGCTTAGTGGCAGCACTCTTGTTGAGCTAGGAGGTTGTGGGTTCAAGTCTCACGCCAGAGACATGAGCACATAATCTAGGCTGACATTCCAATGTAGTACTGAGGGAGTGCTTCCACTGTTGGAGTTGCCGTCTTTCGGATGAGATGTTAAACCGTGGTCCCGTCTGCCTTCTCAGGTGCGATCCCGTGGCACTATTTCGGAGAGGAGCAGGGGAATTCTGCCCATTGTCCTGGCCGCTATTTATCCCTCAACCAACATTCACTTAAAAAACAGATTATCTGGTCATCTCATTGCTGTTTGTGGGACCTTGCTGTGCGCAAATTGGCTGCTGCGTTTTCTACATTACAATAGTGACTCCACTTCAAAAGTACTTCATTGGCTGTAAAGTGCTTTGGAATGTCCTGAGGTCGTGAAATACGCCATATAAATGCAAGTTCTTTCTTCCTTGCATTTGCGTGTTACTACAGTAAACATCTCAGAGGCGAAAATAGATTCAGCAGCAGGACAGTTAGCGGAGATGATCAAAGGCACGTTCAAAGAAGTAGATTTTGAGGAGGCACAGTGGAGCGTTTAGGGACATAGTATCGGAGAGCGAGGCCATGATGACTGAAAATATCTTAAGCCAGAGGCCAGGCACAGATGGGGAACCAACCTTATAAGAAAACATGGGCATAAGCACCTGTCACACCATCGTGGCACAACACAGGGTATCCAGTGGTTATGTCAACACATTAATTTTGAATTTATTTGCTCATAATTTCTGGATTCAAAGTTAAAAGAAAAGGGGCTCAGGGCAAGTGGCCTGAAGCATCATAAATCAGACAATCTCCTCACAACTCTCTAGTTCCAGTCAATTAGCCCCCAGATGCTCAAATAACATGGGGAATGTGAGGAGTTCACCAATTTACTGTTTGATGGGATACCACACCTCAGTCACCTCAGTACAATAAAGAACAAAGTATTTTGTTAGAGTGAGTTAATGGTGTTGTTTCAAGGATGTGAAAGGCCAATAAATAATCAGCACTGCTGACGCAAGTGATTTACGACAGCCTTAGACATGATGGAAATGAAATGAGGCCTGCAAATCCTCTCGATTTATTTTCTCATCTCGCTCTCCTTCAGATGCTGACTCGTGTCGGGTTATGACTCTGTGGGTACCTCATTCAAAGGTCCATTTTCCCTTTGTGAGCTAACAATGAGTGTCTGCAAATTACTCAAACAGAGGAAAGAGGAGGGGGACATCAAAGTCAAGCCCCATCCTGACCATCCCTGGTATCCGCGCGTGTGCCCTTTCTAATAGTGGTCACTGGATGGCGATCAGGGACAGGAAACGTGGCTGATTTTTCCCCATCCTAAATGGGGCGTTGAGGTCAACTGTAGGATTTTAATTGCTGCCCCAAATCAAATCAGCCGAGCCCAGCACAGACTCAGGATCGAACCTGATGCATTTATCACTAAGTCATGAGGGGAGGTCAGGCTCCGCTCGATTTGGGAAACGAACTTTGGAGCCAATACATAATTTGAAACAGGAAACTAAGAGACAAAAATCAGTTAGTGTAGTCCTTAAATTAAAGAGGCATCATCACTTGCTGAGGGATTTTTTTTTGAGAAGACTCATTTCTTGGAACAAATCCAGAAATGTCACAGCTTTGGTCACCATTTTGGCTGCTGTGTACTTAAGGCACGTGAGATTAAAAGGTAATCTTTTGAAGTAAATGCAGAAAGGACCATCAATGTGAGAACCTGGCAAGACTCTTTATTCAAATAACACCTGCCCCTTTAAGCTGTGCGACAAGTAATTTTTTTTAAATGTGGAGTTTTATCCCAGGAGAACTCTCAATACTTGCTTCATTTACCTGACGTTTCAAAATTTTTATAAGCCGTGTTCCAGGCGTCGGAAAGTCCAGCCAATGTATTTTCCATGATCTGGATGTCGGTGATAGGACAGTTGCATTGCGGGAATTCCTCAGCACATTGACAAGCACACTGACTGTTTTTACAGATGTATTCACCCTCTCCATTGCACATGATGTAGCTCAGGGCTGACTGCACAAACTTTTCCCTCAGGTATTCAGGAAGAACAACCTGGAGACCTACAGGAGCAGAAAGCAAAGGAAAAGACATTATTGATTTCATTTAATTCAGTTACTGTCACTGGAATACATAACTGGTTGGCAGCTTAGCCATGAGCAGGTTTACCTAGTGCAGAGCTCAAAACAATACCTCACCTCCTTTAACAGCAGAACTCTTCAGAGCCATTAAGCTCCACCAAAGGATCGAATATTTCAAGAAACAAATAGCCACGGAACAGAGAAATCAAATCCTCGGAAAATTAATTTGCGCTTGTTGGAAGATGTTGCTTGGTAAGGGGACACTTATTTATATATGTAGGAACTGGGCTCCTGACTGGAACACTGTTACGGTTTTAATTCATGCAGTGTAATAGGCTTGCTTCTGTCAGTGCGCTGTTGTTAGGACGACGAACAGCCTGCCAATTTTAATACATCGCATCAATCACTCTCTCCCTCGAAGCTAGGTCAAGCGAGGTGCGCAATGTACCAAGATTAAAATGGCCCAGGTGTGGGAGTGAATTGCAAGTTGGCTCAACACATGAGAAAAGGTTCAGAGCAAGAATTTACTGTGCTAGGGCTGATGGAGATTACCGCCAACACTCCCTGCTAGCTGGCCCCAGAAGCTGCAATGAGGCCTAGCAGCCTCCAGTGACCTGCATGGCAGAAGAAGCAGCAGGTCTTGCTGATTGTGTGGTACATGCATCTTTGACCATTTACTAATAAATCCAACAGGGAATTCAGGAGAAACTTCTTCACCCAAAGAGTGGTTAGAATGTGGAACTCGCTACCACAAGGAGTAATTTAGGCGAATAGCATAGATGCACTTAAGGGGAAGCTAGATAAACACATGAGGGAGAAAGGAATTGAAGGATATCCTGATAGGGTTAGATGAAGTAGGGAGGAGGAGGCTTATGTGGAGCATAATTGCTGGCATAGACCAGTTGGGCTGAACGGCCTGTTTCTGTGCCGTAGTTTCGCTGTAACTCAATGTAACTCCTGCGTTCCTTTGATTTTTACAGCCATTTCTTAAAAGTTAGTTACAACTCATCTTGCATAGAAAACAATGGACACCAAGTGGTGCTGGAGTCAAATTGAGATCAGATGGAACTTTAAACTAAGGGAAATGTGAAAACCGTCACTCAAACCTATAGGTTGGTCTAAAATCAATGGACACTTTTATAGAATCAGTTGTACCTTTATTCGGTTTTTCAGGTGACATTGGTGAGGTGCATGTCCCAGATGTGCAATAAACTTCACAAGGTTCCCATGTGATGGCCACAACTCAGTGTAATGAGATACAACATCAAACAGCACCGAATTATATGGTCATTACACCAACTCTTCTTCAAACATCATCTTCCCCAGCACCTCGAACCTGTGGAACTTCTCATCTCCGCCAGTCTTCCCTGCTTTCTATAATCCACAACATTTTTGAAGCCTATCTTTGGTATCTTCTGACCATTGTTTCCTGATTTACCTCATCTTCTTCTCGTCTACACTTTTAAACCTCGGTGGTGTGCTGTACTTTGGATCTTCACCTGTGGTTTCTCTATTAAAAATAAATCTTTACGCATTACCAACAACACTGTTATTTGTGAGTCATCAAGTGCAGATTAAAAACAGAAAATGCTGGAAACACTCAGCAGGTCAGGCAACACCCGTGGAGAGAGAAACAGAGTTAATGTTTCAGGTCGATGACCTTTCATCAAAAAATAATTCAGTAGTCCTGGATTGGGGAGGTGGGGCGGGGGGTACGGTGAAACACAGACTGGATTTTTACTGCAGATCTCCATCCGATAATCCATTCTGATGAAAGGTCATCGACCTGAAACATTAATTCTGTTTCTCTCTCCACAGATGCTGTTTGACCTGCTGAGTGTTTCCAGCAGTTTCTATTCTGCTTTTATTTCAGATTTCCAGAATCCACAGTATTATGCCTTTGTTTAAGTGCAGATTAAGTCCCAATTATCTTTCAGTAATTAAAGCACAAGCTTAATCTTTCAGTAAGGCAGCATCACATCTCAAATTATTGTACCCTCTGTCGTTGTAAGTCATGAGAAACGTCAGAAAAACACCTTTCCAACAGCAACAAATTGGTAGAACTTAAGTTCATCATTTTACCATCTTGATGAGGTCTTGTAACTGTTCCACCCATTAGTTTCAGTGTCAGGAAGGTCAAATTTAGGGTAGGTGTGGAGAAGTCTTTCTTTGCATAGAGGATGATGGGCAGTTGGACTGGATTGGTTGAAACCAAGACCATTGGACTTACTGAGGGAACAAGCTAAATCAACCATTGGACTTACTGAGGGAACAAGCTAAATCAACCATTGGACTTACTGAGGGAACAAGCTAAATCAACCATTGGACTTACTGAGGGAACAAGCTAAATCAACCATTGGACTTACTGAGGGAACAAGCTAAATCAACCATTGGACTTACTGAGGGAACAAGCTAAATCAACCATTGGACTTACTGAGGGAACAAGCTAAACATTGCAATGGCCAAATGGTAGGATAGTATTCTGGAAGGATGGGAATCAATGGGCTGAAGGGCTTTCTTCATCCAAATATATCGTATGATATAAAAA
The DNA here is from genome assembly GCF_035084215.1 of Heptranchias perlo. NCBI lineage: Eukaryota > Metazoa > Chordata > Chondrichthyes > Hexanchiformes > Hexanchidae > Heptranchias > Heptranchias perlo. The sequence continues at coordinate 9,158,734 of NC_090355.1, read as the reverse complement.
CAGAAACTACTGCAAATGAGTGACAGCTCCACTGGAACCTGAAAAGAGGAAAGACAGTGTAATCCTTTGAGTTGAGACCCTTTGCCAGAACTGCATTCATTTAAGAGTTCCGAAAAAGCATCTAAACCCAAAGCATTTTCAGATGCTGTCAGGGAAAAATAACTGAGACTTGGAGCCTGACATCTCATCAAATAAGCTTAGGGACAGCTTGTTGGTGATCACGTTGTCTGGTAAGTGAGTGAGCCGTTCAGATTAGGAATGTACTTGGTTTGGCCCCTAGTTTGTGCTAGCTAGCTCACCTCAGAAGGGACGACAATAGGGCTGCTACATATAGCATCAGCAGTCCTGGATTGGGGAGGGGAGGGAAAGAACACAGACTGGCTTCCTGCTGCAGATCGCCATCCAATGACCCATGCTGGAAAGTACGCATGTGCAGGCACGAGGTGAGGACAGTCACCACTCATAGAGGTTAAATTGGGTCTGAGATGCAGGCACACACTTCCAATGGGAAGTGCGCAGGACGCCAACTTGGTAAAGGCATTTGTGCATGCACCTAACGACTGCTGGCAACATGAAGAGTAGGGAGATTATGACGCGAATCAATGTGCAATGCTGATTTGAAGCCACCGCTGTCCTTTTTACAACTCCACTCTCCACCCAATGCCCTGTCTTGACATCGCACAGCTAAACACAACATTAAATGGCATGAAGGACCCCACCCGCCAGTGCTATTTAAAGGGATCATGAAGCACTCACAGCTTAGTTGCTGGATTATTTATTCTGGCTGAAGGTGCAATTGCACACGTTTTTGGGGGTTTCTTATACTTGGCTAAAGTTTAAGTGAGTGGTCTGGCTGGTCTTGCAGTACTTTTAGTGGCATGGTGAAAAAAGTTGCTTCCAGACATGGGTGGCCTGGTAGGGCTTCCTCTGGGAATTGAACATGACTGGGAGAATGGAGAGAGGCCCCGCAGAGCAGGACAAGCTGTTAGAACAGGGAGAAGGAGGAGGAGCAGGGCACTCAGCAGGCGGCCATATCCGCAGAGGGTCTTCAGGCAGCAATTCTCTTTCCTCAACTTCAGCGACGACCAGTGCATCGGATGTCTTCAGTTTGCAAAATAGGTCGTGCCTGAAATTTGTCAACTGCTTCAGCCACAACTGCAGCCTCAAAGCAGGGCAAGGGCAGCATTGCCTATGGCTGTCAAGGTGACCGTGGCCCTTATTTTAATGCCTCTGGCCCCTTTCAGGCTGCTGCTGGAGATATAAGCAATGTCTTGCAATTTGCAGTGCACTGCTGTATAAAGGAGGTCACTGATGCTCTCTTGGGAATGAGAAACACATCCATCTCTTGCCCTCTTGCCAGAAGCAAGCAGGAGGAGCGAGCATGAGGTTTTGCTCACATTGTAGGCTTCCTCATGGTGCAGGGTGCCATTGACTGCATGCACATTGCCTTGCGTGCCCCTCATCTGAACTCGGATATATTCATGATCAAAAAGGGATTCCACTCCCTCAATGTGCAGCTGGTGTATGACCACAGGCAGTGCATCATGCAAGTGAATACTTGCTATCCTGGCAGCAGTCATGATTCTTTCATTCTGCGGCAGTCCTCTGTTCCACCTGTATTTGAACCAGCGCGGCAAGTCAAAGGCTGGCTACTGGGTGACAAGGGTTATCCCCTCATGACATGGGTCATGACTCCGGTCAGGAACCCATGCACACGTGCTCAGCAGGCCTACAGCGAGAGCCGTGCTGCCACAAGGAACATTATAGGCATCCTCAAGCAACACTTCCGCTGCCTGGACCACCCTGGAGGAGCTCAGCAGTACTCAGCTGAGATTTGTAGTTGCATGCTGCATGCTGCACAAACTGGCTGTTATGAGGGAACAGCCCTTGCCACCGCCTACCAGGGGAGAACCTGAGGAGCATGAAGAGGAGGAAGAGGAGGAAGTGCAACAGGAAATGGAGGAAGAGGTAGCGAGGCTACAACGTAGACAGGCCCTTTCCGCCAGGGCTCTACGTGATCAGATTATTCACGAGCGACACTAGAAACTTCAACTACACCTCCCCGATGCACCAACAGTGCCACACTCACCGTTCCTCCCTCACTGACCATCACATCGTCCTCTTTATGATTACACTTATTGGTTCCTCCCTTAGTTCGCCGCAGAAATAAAAACTACCACCAAATGCAAATTCAAATCCACATTTTGTCAATTCACTCACAAAGTTATAGATACAAAATGAAGCTATTCACCCTTAATGCCTGCCTTCCGTGTGCCTTTATCTTTCTTAGTGCTCCTATGAGGTGCTTACTCAGTGGCTGTAGCATGGGAGGTGGGAGGCTGCTGACCTTCAATTGAGGAGGCCGCAGATGGCCTTGGAGCACGACCTCGAGCAGCTCTGGGTCTAGAGGGCCCGGCTTCAGACTGCACCAGGTCAGCCTGGGCTGCAGCAGTCTGGGCTGGCTGGCTGGCTGGGTGACAGGCAACAGAGTGACAGGCAACAGGTGGTGTGGCAGGGGTGGGAGCAGGAATGCTGTCATCCTGAGAGAGGATAGCAGGTTCCTCTTCCATGGAGCCACTGCCGCTCTCCCGGGACGACACCTCAGCAATCCTGGTGATCTGTTGGAGAATAGATTCCTCCGGAGAGCTGGCAGCTGCGATATCCGTTCCCCCCGCCCTGGCTCCTGCGCAATTGTGCCCGGTGTCTCACCACATGCAGATCCCTCCTCTATCTTAGCATCTAAAGTACACGCAGTGTCAGTCCCTGAGCTGTTGGCTGCGAGTTTAAGATCGAGTGACGGTGCGTCTTCATCATTATTGTCTTCTTCCTTTTCCTCCTCTGACGGGAATCGTCCCAGTTCTTGGGTATCTGAAATGAAAAAGGGACAAGGGTTGGGTTGTGGTGAGGGGAGAGGAGAAAGTAAGAAGTGCGTGCTTACACCATCTGCAGCTTGTGAATCAGAGAAGATTGTGGGATGTGGGAGAAGTGGGATCAGAAAAGGAGGATTAGGTATGCAGAGACCCTCATCATCGATCCCTCCAGCACCGCCAGCGGCCTCGGCCTCAGCGATGCCCCTTTCCATGATGGCCAGCACTGTCTCCTCCATGGGGGTTAAAACATGTCGGCGCTCTTGTCCTCCTCCAGTTGTTTGTCGCTGCCTCCTGTTATGCGCCACCTTCTCCTGCAAGAAAGTGGGAAGTGTGTCAGTGAGTGTCCTGCAATATGTTTGGGTGATGTGGCTGTCATGGTTGAATAGCTGCCAATGTGTGTGAGCTGTGAGTTGTGGGTGTGAGGCTTCTAACAGTGCTAAGTGTGTGAGGGTGAGGTAGAGGATATGAATTGAAGGGTTGAGTACTGATTGATGGAGATTGTTGTTAGGTGAATGATGGGGATGTGGTGCATTGAACAGTGGATGAAGCTTGTGGTGCAGTTGGTACGATATGCCATTTGAAGATTGAGCTCACTCACGTTGACAACTCGTGTCAAATTATTGAACTTCTTCCTGCACTGCATCCATGTTCTTGGAACTATGCTCCTGGCATTTATCTCCTCCTCTATTTGCTCCCACTGCCGCTTCAACAGACGTCTGGACGGCCTTCTGTCCCTCCTTCTCTCCACCTCTTGCACCAAGGCCTCCAGTGCATTTTCAGAGAACCATGGTGCACGCTCTCTTGCATGTTGAGCCATTCTTCAATATATTACAGCACAGATTCAGTTCACAATTGACTTCCACCACTTCTTGTCGTCACAATACACCTCCCCTTTAAGAGGTGCAGGCTGCCTTTAAGTAGCACAAGCCACTCGCGATATCGGGCCCCCTGCTGATGCGTGCAGCCAATTAAAAACGCAGGTAGAGCTGGCTGCACGCAGCAATCATTTAAATCATCAGGCAGGACAAACGTAATGGGCTGCCTGCATCACTATGAATGGGCGCAGGTTAATCGTGTACTGTGATCCCCACGCCTGTTTTCAGGCATTATCCAATTTAACCCCCATTCTGTCTTGTCCAACAATAGTAGAATGGTCAATTGTCTGAGTTAATGGAGGGGGATTGAGACCAGGATCATACCTCAGTGAGAGTCAGTCCCTTCAGGAAGGGAAATATGAGGGAAAAAATGGGCTTCAGAGAACAATTACAAACCATTACAACTTTGGCCTTATGGTTTTTAACGTTGGCGGAACCCACGGGTGAGATCACAGCCACGTAATCACTCTCAGGCAGGTGCTGCTGTATGTATTTTTTTGCAGGCTACGTTCCCAAGAGTTAATACACTCTGTACACAATGGAAATTGTAAATCTTTCTTTCAAAGAAATAAGGTAGCTGGGAGCTTGTGGGAAATATAATTATTTTGATTGCCCAGCAGCGTAGCATTAAAGAGCCTTCATTCTTCAGGTTCACAGTGAACAGTCAGGTCAAGAAAAGAAACTAAAGATTGCTTCAAAAGGGGGCATGTCTCGAGTGAAAATATCTTTCCTTCCGTTTTTAACCCTTGCGGTGCTGGCAGGTAAAGAGAAACTCTTGTCCAGCTTTCAGCAAATGGACTGCGATGGCAACATGAAAGCATGAATATCATGCTAATAAAACTACTCTAACACCAACAGATGCTCTCTAAACAAACAATTCAATACCTAAAGACCAGGAATCAAACTCAAGACCCTTCCGGGCTGCATGGCTTCAGAGATTCTTTCGTTATAACTTGGTGTTTTTGGATGGAAGCCTGATCGCCCCCATTTTCTAGAGCACTCCCAAATAATAAAATGCCAAAGTGTTTTTTTCTAATTTATATTTGTCTTCTCCGCGTTGCCTTCAATACCTCAGTTTCTCCCACGATCGGGGAGGTAGGATAATCTGTGCTTGGGTTGCTGTCAGCGCCATTACCACTCAACAAACCTTTGCACGTAACACCCCACGTAACCTTCACCACCTGCTCAATGTAACTTCACACTGATATCCGCAAAGCCAAGACTGGAACCTCTCATCTGCAATATGCTTTTCATTAGAAAATATTTCTTCTACTTTTTCGCACATGAAATAGATAAAGATTACATATCATTTGAAAAGCTATAGAAACTTAATTTTTTATTCCCTCCTGTGTGAGGTACAAATCCTTTTATTTACTTTCCGGGTGTGCTGGTGGCTGAGAGCAGGACGCTGGCTATCCTCCTCCCAGACCTCTACAATAGTTGCCTCGAGGAGGTCACTGAAGGTCTAAGCCAGAAGCTCTGGGATACCTTCCTCTCCGATTTACCTCTATTTCTGTGAGGAGGCCTACGACATCCATTTGACACAACAGCACAGTTCAGGTTAGGGGCACCGGGGGAGTGAAATGTACTACTAATTTGCTTATGGTGCAGAGTGCTGATGCTTCATTATTTTGCTTGACATCAGGTTACATTTTTTTTTAAAGCTTTTGAAATACAAAAAAAATCCCTAATGCCAGATGGGGGCAAAATCGAAATAATTAGCCACATACAACTGGTGTCGAAGGAAGAGATACAGAGTGAAGGTGGGGCAGGGGTTGGCAACTGTATGGATAATTATGTGTCCGGGGTTGTAACATCACTGTTGCATTTGAATTGTCTTGCTCCTTTTTGGAAATTGTGTTGCAGATCAAATTGGTTAATTTGCCCCACAGCCATCTTGAGGTAAGCACAGTTGGTGCTAAAAGCAGGGGTTGAGACATATCCTCACAGACAGGAGTACAAATTTGAAGGGGAGCCTCATTGGGTTGCTTTTGTATCCCTCATTATAACAGTGACCACACTTTAAAAGTACTTCATTGGCTGTAAAGTGCTTTGAGACGACTTGAGGTCACGAAAGGTGCTGTAGAAATGCAAATCTTTCTTTCTAGCCAGCTGTTGAAAAGCGATGCCCGCTATCACATTTGAAGCAAGTTGACTGCTTCTCAACCTTGAATCTACAGAATGTTCACAGCCGAGAAGACACTAGAAGGGAAATAAAAGCTGTGGCAAAAAGTAGAGGGCAACACACCCTCCAAAAATATATCAATGGCATGTGGGAGCTCTCTCTATACAGGAACACACATCACAATCTCTGCAACATTTGATTCTCACAGACACCAAAACAAAAGAACGGACCTGCACCCCACTCCCCCCAAAAAATTAACCTAACAGCGACTGTTAACGGAGCCTCTTTTTCTAGTGTCAGCTTGGCTCAGTTGGTAAGGTCTCATTTCCAAATCAGAAAATGGTTTCAAGCCCCCTGTCCAGAATTTTAGCACTTAACCTGGGATGACACTCCATTGCAGTGTTGAGGAGTGCTGCGTTGTTGTAGGTGTCTATCCTTCCTATTAGGAAAGACTGAACAGGCTGGGGCTCCAATCTCTAGAAAAGAGAAGGCTGAGGGGCGACCTGATAGAGGTCTTTAAGATTATGAAAGGGTAGACGTTGGGAAGATGTTTCCACTTGAGGGAAGACCAAAACTAGGGGCCATAAATATAAGATAGCCAATAATGAATCCAATAGGGAATTCAGGAGAAGTTTCTTTAGAGAGTGGCAAGAATGTGGAACTCGCTACCACCAGGAGTAGTTGAGGCGAATAGCATAGATGCATTTAAGGGGAAGCTGGATAATCACATGGGGGAGAAAGGAATAGAAGGATATGTTGATAGGGTTATATGAAGTAGGGTGGGAGGAAGCTCGTGTGGAGCATAAACACCAGCATGAACCAATTGGGCCGAATGGCCTATTTCTGTGCTGTACATTCGATATAATTCTATGTAATAAGAATTTCCCTATGTTTATCCAGTGAGGTTAACTCTTCATTCAGCCAGAACCCTGTTGTCATGCCAAAAATGCATTGGTTACAGCAAACTCTCTAATCTCTTTGTGAGCAATGATGCTGCTTGGCACTGCTTCTCATAATAGGATATCATCCTGTGTCCACGTCACTTCATTTAATGGCAGCCAAATCATTGCACGATTTAGGGAACAAATGCGTCATTATTGCTTGCAGTCGTGCCATACCTTGAAGAGTAAGGAACTGTGGAGTGTACCCTGGATTCTTCCACTCATCAGTATCTGCATTATTTATATGCTAGATATACACAAGTGGACATCGAACCAAATACATGTTCTATCTAACTCAACAAGTTCCAACTATGACTTGTGCTTTGATTTTCCCATATCAAATCATATGATCATTAGTCGAGTTGGAAATCCGGTGTGTCTATACACTATATTAAACACAAAGCGACGATAAACAAACAGCAGAGGGCACACCTTGTAATTATCTCAGAAGTTGAACTGGGGGCCACCATCATTAAGTCTTCAAAATAAATCCAACAGTACATATAGAACTATTAACTAATTTTAATACCACATTTTTATGTTTAATTTTTTGTAATTAATTTTATGTGAAGAATAATTGACAATTTTCCAGGAGGGAGGGTCAATATCCCTGAACCTAACTATGAGTGAGCTGCACATCACAACTGATAATGAATGACCTCGGGGTGCTTGAAGTTCAAATGCATGCACTAATTCTGTTTCTTCAATATGTTCTGAGTCAGCAAGTCCTCTGAGTCCAATTCCCTGGTTAAATAAAACTACTGCCCAATAACCATCGCCCATCAGAAAGACTGAACTTAATAAAAGAATGTTCAAGTTAATTAAATTCTTTATATACTAGAAAATTGCCCATGGTGTTTCTACTGTTAGTTGATGAACAAGGTCTTTTTTTATATGGCAACAGAGTAAGGTTGGAGATTTCAGAAACTCACTCCACAGAGCTACCTAGCGGCCAGAGCCTGCAACTATATTGTGACAGTTAACATATAAAAATTGAATGGGAAATGTTGACTTTGCAATTTGCAATGTTAAGCGTTAACACAAAAGCAGGACCAGAAATCGTGACAATGGGAAGTAATGGTTTTGGACAGGAAGAATGCGCCATACAAAAGATTGTTTTATAATACATAGACATTTTTAAAGAGGGGGTGAGGCATTTGCACTGTAATTCGTTCAGTTTAATCCACCTTCATTTTAATTCCACTCACTGATATCCTTATTGTGCTACAAAAACTGAGTGCATTAAATTTGGTCCTAATTTTTTTTTAAATTGAGCGGAAGTGGTTGGAAAATAATTGTTCCATACTTGTTTCATTCACTAATCAATCAACACTTCAGAATTACAGTCGATTCCCTTTCACATTCTTTTCTGGGGACTGTCATGAAGAATGAAAGTTAACTGACTAAAAATCTTTTACCAAAACTGCACAAACCTGATACTATGGTACTTTCTCCTTGAGCAATTTGTTCAGCATGCAGCTATTTAATTTTTATTGAAAAATGAGGTAGTTATGGGAATTGGGAGGCGCAGTGAATTAATTTGCCTCTATAACCTTAGTTTGAATATTGTTGGATCGTTTGATGGGTAAAATGTAAAATTAGCTCTGGTAGTTGCGAGTCTGCAGCCTGTGATTTGATGCAAATTGTCTCAAAATTGGCATTTGTGCTCCGAGAGGCACAAAGATGACTGATGTGACACCAGATGCCTTTTTTTTTTACATAGAAAATAGGAGCAAGAGTAGGCCATTCGGCCCTTCGGGCCTGCTCCGCCATCCAAAACGATCATGGCTGATCTTCTAACTCAGTACCCTGTTCCCGCTTTTTCCCCATATCCCTTGATCCCTAGAAAATTGCCCAAGGTGTTCGTACTGTTTTTTTTTAGATTGCTGCTAAGGTATATTGTCGGGTCAGAGAAAAAAAAGTTTTACTCTTTTTCTCTGACTGGGGAGTGCTGAAAGCTGACACTGGGACCAAAGTAAATAATTGCATTGCATCATGATCAGCACACAAAAAATATTGCTCCTAACCATATTTGAAAAAAAGAAAATGGTGAACCACTGTAAGAAACATGCATCATTAACTCATTCAGCAACACACTCCACTAGCAACTCAATATACAAATTTGTTAGATTTGGAATGGCAGCTGGGTTCACGTCATCGTGACCTCTTGTCATCTCAAATCTTCAATGAAGGTGAACCAAACCATATTGGCCAATATCAATAATGGCAACTATCAACAAGTTGAAGCAAGCCTGATGAAGAGCAGAAAAAATCATGCACACTGCATCCTATATTGACAGGATGTAGAATACAACAGAAAGGAGTTGAAACCCATTCAGTCACTTGAGGTTCCGGCTGGCAACTAAGATATGGTTACACCAAACAGGAGTAACTCAATAATGGAGTTTGACCATAGCAGTTGAAATAGCACTGCATAGTGTGGGTTAATGCTGGTGATGACATTACATTACTCAGAGGCACCACGACATCAGCCTCATGTACTTTCATTCATCACGTTCTCGTTTTGGAACACAGAATGGAACACAGCTGCAACATAGCTTGCTTGCTTTCTGGCTAAGGAAGCCTTACACATGAAGAATTGGAATGATCCTTCCCTTTGGGTTGCAGTGAAAGCTGAGCTGCCGTAGCTTAAGGGCATTGATCATACAGCCAACGTGCTGCCTTGACCTTTATGATTTTCTTTGGTCGCTCCTGGGCTTTTTCAACAACGAGTTCAGTATTATACACCAGGAAATTAAATTCTGCCTAATACCCATAGCAAACTCGCACAAATAAACTATAGCTAAATAATAAGCTTCCCAAAGAAATAATGGGCCAATTAATCTCAGAAACCAAAGCTAGGTGCAGTTCCAATAAGGTAGTCTGACAAGCCATCAGTTGAACAAACTGCTGATTATTAACTGTGTAAACGATTTCTCTACCTAATATTCGAAATCAAAGAGCCATTTTCTTTCCATTCCTCCCTTGGCTAGATTGCAAAAATTGCTGTAACTTAATTTTATCCCGGGCATACCTTGTTAGAATTGATTTGGTTGCCTGAAACAGAATGCCCATCAAACAGTTTAAAAGCTGCAAAGTATTTTTACTCTCAACCACATCATCGATAGTTACGCCAATTTTTATAGGATTACTCTGCTCTCTGGTGACCAAATGGTCTTAAAATAGATTGAGTCTTACGAAAACGCTGAGGAAACACAGAAGGGACTGATGTGTGCCGGTCCAATTTCCACGGACTCAGCCTATGTAGCGCAGTGAGAGAAACTCTCCATCTATAATTGGATATGAGTGCTGTTGTTACTGTAGGTTTTCACACTGGACGGATGCAGAGCTGCGGGGTGAGAGAGAAAAATTGGAGAGTGGGTTAGTCAGGATCACTCGACACTGGCAAAAGTCAGCTTGCCAATGGCTCAACAGATTTAGCCAGTGAGTAGCTGAACCATACAGAGTAGCAAATCTGATCTGTCGTCTGCACCGAGTTAGGTGGTTTTACCCGGCCTGGTCTTAAAGGATGCAACAATTGGCATTTGCATGCCTGGGTCAGGAAAGAAGATGATTTACTGCTCATGATCATTATCCAATAATGTTTGCTGGAAGCGCATGATTGATTGGTGGCGGGGCCAGGATTAGGTTTGATAGCCCATTGGAACTCAACAACTATTTGCATTTATATAGCAGCTTTATCGTAGTAAAATGTCCCAAGGTACTTGACAAGCGCGTAATCGGACAAAAATTGACACCGAGCCAAAGGAGACATTAGGACAGGTGAACAAAAGTTTGGTCAAACAGATACGTATTAAGGAGGGTCTTATAGGGGGAGAGAGAGGCGGTGAGGTTTAGGGAGGGAATTCCAGAACTTAGGGATAGACAGTTGAAGGCACGGGTGCCAATGGTGGTGTGAAGGGTGGTAGTGAGGGGAAGGATGAGAGGCCAGAGTTGGAGGAATGCAGAGTTCTCGGAGAGTTGTTCTCATTGTCAAGGCTCACATCTGAATAATGACTATAACATACTGAGGGTGCCCAGTAGAACACATATCCAAACAAGAAATCAATATTTTCCACAGAGGTAGGGAGTAGCAACAAATTGGCAAAGGCAGGTGACCTGATTACCTACCTGCCTGCCTCTTGGTTGATGAATGTTGTACTTGTGGCAGCGGAAGGGGTGTCGAATCAAGAAAACAAGAAAAACATTATTTGAAAAGGAAGGAGGCTAGCAATTCAGACCAATGTTACTTTGCAAACAAATAAGGCACCAAAACTTATATTAAATCATTCTGAGAAGAAACCACTGACAGCAAGACAATTACAGTCTGATTTTCAAAGAATTTTCCCTGCGGCAAATGTATTTCTTTATCAAATGGAGCTGTTAAGCACATTTACTCCAATGCTGATGTGTGCAGTCTGTTTTCAGCACCACTATTGGTAGCAGCACTGAGGCGTTGCTCTGAAAACAAGCTATTCAAAACTGGTCTATGAGCACCGCATAATCCACACAGTCAGGTCTTTTCACTGAATTATTCTTGCACCTTTTCCTTAAAGGAGCGAGTGCCTTAAAGGGGAATCGTCTCCATTTGGGGCAGGAAAGCATTTAACCAGAGAGTGGTTAGAATGTGGAACTCGCTACTACATGGAGTGGTTGAGGCGAATAGTATAGGTGCATGTAAGGGGAAGCTAGATGAGGGAGAAAGGAATAGAAGGTTATGCCGATAGGGTTAGATGAAGTAGGGTGGGAGGAGGCTCGTGTGGAGTATAAACACCGGCACAGACCACTTGGGCCGAATGGCCTGCTTCTGTGCGGAAATTTCTATGCAGGTCTTTCTTTCACTGCTGGTGCATCAAGATAATGTTTTTACTATTGCAATGATGGCACAATATTCTCTATTTATTAAACAAAGAGAAAGTAGCTTTCCAAGTAATTTCATTAAGTTTACTAGGGGAATATTGCTTGTTTAATTGCCAATACTGGAAGAGGAATCCCTGATGTGATACAGCACCAACAATTTGACAACAGTATGATGGATACCAAGGAGTGTTTATCAGGCTGAAATCACTGTGGGGTGGTGGGGGTGGGGGTTGCTCAGATGGCATTATAAACCAAGGCAGATATTTTGAACTGTCGACTAAACCTCAAGATGTCAGCTCTCAAATCAGTTCTACACTTCTGTTCATACCACAGAGTATTGATTTAGATTCATTGCTCTGGAAGTGATGGATGCAATGATGGGTGCAGATACAGCCACTGAGTTACACTGCATGATTACAAATTGTGACATAACATGATCTCTGAGTTTGTTGCAAAGTCAAAAATTATACTAAGTCACAATTGGTAACAAGAAGAATAATGACAGGCAATTATACTGTGGCTTTAACATAGAAGAACATCCCAAGGTGCTTCACAGAAACACAAGGAGAAACCGATACTGAGCCAAAGGAGGAATTGTTAGAAGGGGTAGCCAAAGGTGGATGGGTTTTACGGACGATCTTGAAAGAGGAAAGGGAGATGAAGAGGCGGAGGAGCTTAGAGAGTGAATTCCAAAAGTATGGTGCCTAGGGAGCTGAAGGCACGCCTGAGAATGGTGGTAATGAAAGAAGGTAGGTGCACAAAAGAACATAGTCAGGGAAACACAAGGATGAGCATTTTAAATCTGAGGTGTTGAGGGACCGGGAGCTAAATTAGGTCAGGGTGGATGGGCAACTGGGACTTGTTTCGGGATAGGATTCAGGAAGTGGAGCTCTGGGTGAGCTGAAGTTCATGGAGGGTGCAGGATGGGAGGCCAACCAGGAGAGCATTGTAATAGTGGAGTCTGGAGGTCAAAAAGGTAGGGATGAGAGTTCCAGTGGCAGATGGGCTGAGGTAGAGGCAGACGTGAGCAATATTGCGGAAATAGAAGTAGGAAATCTTTGTGACAGGAAGATATGGGGTCAGAAACTCCACTCCAGGTCAAACAGGATGCTGAAGTTGCTAACAGTCTGATTCAGTCTGAAACAGTGGTCAGGACGGGGGATGGAGTCGGTGGACAGGAGGAAGAGTTTGATGGGAGGTGGTACCTTTGTTCTTCCCAATATCAAGCTGGATATTGGACAAACAATCTGATAGCACAAAGGCAGTGGAGCGGATTAGAGAGGTGGTGGACAGGTGGAGTTGGGCATCATCACTGAACATGTGGAGGTTGACTACATGTCTGCAGATGTTGTTGTCCACGGGTAGCATGTGGATGGCAAAAGGTCGGGGGCCAAGGATAGATCTTTAAAGGACTCCCAAAGTGATGGTGTTAGGGTGCAGAGAGAAGCTATCGCTAGAGAAGATCTGGCTACAATTGGATAGTTGACAATGGAACCAAACAGGGACAGTCCCACCAAGTTGGACTATGAAGGAGAAGCATTGGAAGGGGATGGTGTGATTGACCATGTCAAGGAGGAATAACATAGCACAGTCACAGAGTATGTCCTTTGTGACTGTGGTTTGGGCTGTTTTGTGCAGATACCTCATTAGAGGGATTCAAACAAGTGATGACTATTTCATCGCACTCCTTACTTGAACTTCGTAGTTGGTGGAGAGCATTTGAGGGACCAGGAGATGTGCTACTCAATGCAGAATACCAAGTGTCTGCCCTACTCTTGTAGCAACGGTGTCGATACGGCTGGTCCAGTTACATTTCTGGTCAATGGTTACCCCCAAGATGTTGATTGTGGTGGACTCAAAATGGGGGTGTCGTTGAAGGTCTATCGGACATGAATAGACTTTCTTTTATTGGAGATGGTCGAAAATATAACCAGATCAGGGGGCTTCAGTAAAGGGTAAGTTTTCAGATAATAACAACAACTAACCTTTCTACACCGCTCATGTACAGAAAAACATCAGTGTGCTTAACAGAATGGAAGAAAAAGGTGGACACAAAACCAAAGGGAGAGCGGGAGAAAATAAAACAAGAAATGAATTAAGGGATGGACCAAAAGCATAGTCGAAAAGGAGAAATTTTAGGAGGCTTCTGAATATAGGGAGGGAAGTGGTGGGCTGGGCGGGGGGGGAAGAGTTCCAGGGGGTAGGAGTGTAATGACTCAAAGAACCACCACTGATAGTGGAGCAGATGAGGGTAGACCAGTGTCAGAGGAACTGAGCACATGTGGTAACTTACAGTTGGGGCTAGTACATGGAGGGATTTGAAATCAAAGACAAGGATGTTAAACCAATTTGCTTTGACATAACCAGTCGGTGGAGCTCAGTAAGGGCTGGGGTAATGGGAGTGCGAGGCTCTGTGTGGATGAGGCGACAGGATTTAATTGCTCTGCTTCATTACCCAGAATTAAGTCAAGCTGTGCTTCCTCCCTTGTTGGAGTAGCAACACTGATTGAGCCCCGAACACAATGCAAAAAAACTCCAGAAATAATCCCAATGTCAAAAGGAATCTGAACCCTTCACTCCTAAACTATGGCCAGGATTTTGACCCGGAGCTGGGCAGGGGTCGAATCACGGACGGGAAACACGGAAGTTCGGGTTTCCCAGACGTCCTTACGATTTTAACGTAAGGACGTCTTTTATTTTTTTCTGTTGGTTTGCTGTCCGACTGGCCAGCCTGATAGAGAAACTGATGGGAGCAGAGCAAGGAAGAGGACGTGAAAAGGTAAGTCTTCAGGTAAGTCTTAGATTGTATGGATGGGGGGAGGGGCATGGGTGGGCACAGGGGTCACGGGGGGGGGGCGGAGTCAGTCATCGGGAGGGAGGTCAGTCATCGGCGGTCAGTCACCGAGGCGGGGGGGGCGGTTAGGATCGGGAGTCATCGTGGGGGTCTGCGATCGTTGGTGAGGGGGGGGAGGTCGCGATCGTTGGGGGGATCACTGCAGGTGGGCTTGTTGGGCCTGGGGAAAGCACTCCTGCTCCTCCGGGCCCACAAGCTGTGCCAGAAAGGCACTTACCTGCAGTTTCGGGCCTTCTCGCTTCCTCTCACATGGCGTGAAGGAGAAGGGGATTCCCCAGAGGTGAATCCTGGCCCCCAGAGGTTAAAATTGCAAATCCTTTCAAAATGGAGGCCCGCAGCCTCCTTGAAATGTTTAAGTGACTAATGCCCCTCCTGGGAGCGGGTTGGTCACCCGCCCCTCATCCCGTCCCAGTGAAAACCAGAAACGGGCGGGTTGGAGGCGGGTTTGAAATTGTTACAATTTTCAATGCCCCACCACAACCCACCCGTTTTTCACAGTTAAAATGCTGCTCTATGTCTCTAGCCAAGCATTTATCCTTCCTGATCTAACTCTTCCTGTACTGGCTCACATAGGGTACAGGTAGATATCCTGAGATTTCTAACTTTAATGTCCATCACTTAACTCCTGGAACTTTCTGTTCTGCAGGACCTGAATCATATTTTTTCCTTGTGTCATTAGTCCCATCACTTCTGGCTGATCACCCTCCCACTCCAAGAGCTTCTGCACCAACCCTGTTATGTCTATACCCCCTGGCAGCTGGGAGGCCACATTCAATTTAGGACTCACAATGATGTTTAGAGAAGTGACTGCCTACTCAACTCACCTTGTCCATGGTGCAGAGGCATTGTGGACTCGTCACGCCTGGTTCAAGTGTTCAGTCTTAAAAACTTACATGCCAAAACAATGCCATAGGAGGATATATGTGTGCACTTCCTTCCGACTCATCCTCCCACCCTCGTGGATGATCACCCTCTTCCAATCTTCATCCCCTACCACTCTGTCCGCCTGTGGGGTGACCTCTCAGAATGTCTGTGCCAGAAACCCCCTCCATCTCCCATATGTGACCAAATGTTCCTCAAGCTCAGTAATTGTGGTCTGGAGTGAATGGGGCTGGAGATACTTCCTGCAAGTGCGTTCGCCTTGGATTTTCAAACCATCCTGGAACTCTTTCATTCAGCAAGATTCCCACAACACAAATCACAGCTGTCCTGTCACTGTCACACTTTTAAACTTTATCTAACTTATTGCAATAAAATAGATTAAAAAATGAAACTTATAATGCAAAGTCTAAATAGCAATTATTTACAATACAATCATGAGGGTCGGCCTTGACGGTGAAACTGAATTTCACACAAAATGTCCTTTTCGTTGCCTTTATCTTTTAGTATGTAGAATGATTTTATATGGTAGCAGCACTCTCCATCATCCTTTTTCTACGGATCTGTTCACACGCTATAACCATTCATGTTGCCTTGGCAACCACTGCCGTATACTGTGATGGTACTTCCAGTTTGGACATCTATTGTTCCTCCCTGATATTTTTCCTGATGCATTTTACACAACCATCTAACACGCAATTGCTATTTTCAATGTTGATGCTCATTACCATACATTTCTCCACATTAAATACCAAAACACTTGGAGAACTGACCAGAGCCCACGCAGAAGCAAATGGAAATAGATACAACTCCCCAACCCTTGCCCACGCGTCAGAGAAGGAAATATATCACTTTGTGACAAGTATGCAGCAATTACAGATTCAATGTTACGTGGATTTTGAACACCTGGTCTGTCAAACAGCCTACCTTCCTCGGTTAGTGCTAACGCAGTGTGACTTCTTCTGGTCATTTTAGTACAGTCAATGCACAAAGCAACTAAACCTCGTTTCATCATTTTAATTGAAATATCCATCACAAGTAAAGAGCCTCTTAGCTAATTGAATGCAGGCACTGTGTTATTAAGTCTTGTTTTGCCATTGCCCCAACATTAACAAATTAAATGGTGGCCTTTTAAATAACCTTTCATCAATTCTGCAGTCACAGCACAATTACCAGGATGGAAGTGAATTTTGAAAGAGTTCAAAGAATAATAACTATCACCTATTTTTGGATCAGCATTGGATGATGGAGTGTGAAATTTTTATCCTTTCTCCGTTCCCATGCATGATTCTAATTAGGAAACAAACCTGGCTGCATTCTTTTGGTTATTTTACAACTTAACGCTCCTTAAGGAGGGTAATTATATACCGAACAGGATTCTAATTGATGATACAGTCTGTTGCCTTTCAAGTACCTTTTTAAAATTGGAGAGAAACTAAAGCTTTGGTCCCCAAAGTTCACCAATCTAAGCTCTGTATCTCACAACATTTGTTATCGAGTCCCCGAGAAAAATTGGCTCAGTGAAATGACGCCTGCCGATTTGTGAATGGTTTCTCTCCTTTCAGTCAAGGGGGCTTCTGATTTTGAGTTAATATTGTCATTAGTTAGTCAAATCTTTAAGCATGAAAAAATTTCAATGCTGCATATCATCCGTCATTTCACATCAGAAGCTATGGTCATTTCGGGTGTTTCATCAATTACAAGTATTGCCATTATATTTATCATATGTTTGTGGGGGTGGGGATGGGGAGGGGTGGTGGTGTGCGGGGGGTTAGTGCGTGAAGGGGGCGCATGGAGGGGAGTTAGGTCTGTCGTTTTGAAGAGTATTGGGAGGCGTAACATGCAGTTAGTCCACATTAATTCCAATTATCTGATTAATACAAGTGGCGTTTGGCGACATACAGTTAAAAGAGCTGAGAAAGCTGTACTAAGAAAAGTACAGCTTACAGAAGCTGGCTTAGAGGAACTGTTGTTAGACCATTAACAGAAAAGATGGTAATAAAATCCTTGACACGACTGTAATTTTTTTTTAAATGGAAAAACTACGTTCACTACTGAATGCATTACTTGGTGACATTAATTTTGGAGTTTCTCTTACTGACAGTATAAGGCATGACAATTTATTGCAGCTTTAGCGAGTGGGTGTATGGTATGACACGTTACCGCACAATACCAATGCGTCAAAAAATAGGTTAATTCATGGTATTCTTTGAATTAAACTGCCACACATTCATTTTCTTTCTTTCTCATCATGAACAAAATGATTTAGAAGGGATGGTACTTCCAATTCATCAAGCACCAGGAATCTCAAGGGTATGATGCAACATCATTATTGCCACCCCTGGCACCTAGGTGGTTTACAACAGACTTGGCTAAAGGGGAAGGAAACTGGCCAGTGAGACAGTAACAATAGGACATAAATTTAGGATTAGCACCAAAAGAATTGAGGGAAAGATTAGGAGCATTTTTAAACACAGAGGGTTGATAGAACATGGATTGCCCTACCAGAAACACTGGTGGAAGCAAAATCCATAATAGCTTTTAAAAAAGTGGACAACTATTTGAAAAGAAAATGTTCAGGGGTGTTTGAAAAGGGCAGGGGAATGGGAGTAAGTGGATCAGTCTTTCAGAGAGCTGCCACAGGCTCAATGGGCTAAACAGCCTCCTTCTGTTTAATTCTGTGTAAATTTCGATGAAACCCTAGATGACAGTTCACTCTAAGTGTGGACTATGATACTGACAGTAATGTTAGGGCAGAGATGAGACTGTATCAAGGCAGATAAGCCACCCTGATTTTGTTCCAGTTGATGTAATTATATTGATTTTGGTTCCGAGAGTTTACAGCCTCTGTTGGGCAGTTTATACAGCCATTGCAAATTGACCCCAAATTGAAAGGACGGGCTGAGCTGCCCTGTACAACTGCAACATGCTGTGTTGTGAAAACTTCTGCAGTGACCTTATTTGTCCTGTAGCATTTTACCCCATTAAACAACACAATTGGAAAACACTCACATTAAGTAATATGACAAAAGTCGTACTTTTAACACAGGCATTGTAGGTAGGGTTACCAACTCCACCCACCCTGCTCAGTCAAACAATCTTTTATGCCATTTCCAATATTTTCATAACTATTGAACAAAAGTGTTCAAAGAAAATGAAACAAAAAACTATTTTTTTTAAGGCCCCTATGATTTTTCTCCTGGGTTGCTAGCAGCAGTGACAAGCAGATTAATCTTTCATTTCTGGAGACTCCAGAGGAGGTTTGGCAACCCTAATTGTAGGAGTCACAGGTTCTTGATTTCAATTTTTTAAAAAGTCATGGAGGTCAGAGAAGATGTAACAAGTCAACCCAATTATCTGGACTCCATGTCAATCACACCAAGCTCCTCCCATTTGCAACAGACATGTTTTAAATCACACAAAAAATATCAGTTGGAAGCAATTCTCGGCAGGAGGTTTGTGTTTTAAGGAGTGAATGAAGAAGCTCTTTCTTCTTTTCAGGCTAAATGACTGGTTACTGCCTCCTGCATTAGCTCACTTTCTGGACTCTTTCTGTGACCCGTTCCCTCCCCACCCACCCCTGCAGAATCAAACGATACAATACCAAAAGAAGTTTCACGATGGGGCAAGTGGGCAGCTACTACTTGGCGACCTGATTATATTGCTGTCGACTTGGGGAAAGGCGCAACTCTGCACACAAGCATTGAGACCTGCTGAATAAATGAACAGGGTTGGTGGGATGGTCAGCTCTTCTCTCGCAGAAAATGAGCAGTGTCCTAACCATTGCAATTGCAGCTCACAAGCATTATACTCCAGGTCCCGCGTGGAGTCGTGTGTCAGACTGCTCTACTCTTCGGTAAAGGCTGCAGTATACCTTGAAAATTTTCAGCTGAGCAGAGAGCCAGCATGGATTTGTAAAGGGTAGGTCATGCCTGAGGAGGTGATTAAAGTAGTGGACAGGGGAATGTTGTTCATATGGACTTCCAGAAGGCATTCGTTAAAGTTCCCCATAAGAGACTGTTAGCTAAAGTTGAAGCTCATGGAATTGAGTGCACATTATTGACCTGGTTAGGAAATTGGCTGAGCGCCAGCAGACTGAGAGCAGGGATAATGGGCAGGTACTCAAATTGGCAGGATGCGACTAGTGGTGTCCCACTGGGATCTGTGTTGGGGCCTCAACTATTCACTGTATTTATTAACGACTTAGATGACGGGATAGAAAGCCACATATCCAAGTTTGCTGATGACACAAAGATAGGCAGCATTGTAAGCAGTGTAGATGGAAGCATAAAATTACAGACAGATATTAATAGATTAAGTGAATGGGCAAAACTGTGGTAAATGGATTTCAATGTAGGCAAGTGTGAGGTCATCCACTTTAGACCTAAAAAGGATAGATCAGAGTACTTTCTAAATGGTGAAAAGCTCAAAACAGTAGAGGTCCAAAGAGACTTGGGGGTCCTTGTACATAGATCATTAAAATATCATGGACAGGTGCAGAAAATAATCAAAAAGGCTAATGGATTGCTGGTTCTTACATCTAGAGGGCTAGAATACAAAGGGGTAGAAGTTATACTACAACCATATAAAGCCCTGGTTAGCTCACACCTGGAGTCCTGTGTTCAGTTCTGGGCACAGTACTTTAGGAAGGATATAGTGGCCTTGGAGGGAGGACAGCATAGGTTCACTAGAATGATACCTGGACTCTAAGGATTAAATTAGGAGGAGAGAGTACACAAACTAAGGTTGTATTCCCTGGAGTTTCGAAGATTAAGGGGTGATTTGATTGACGTTTCCAAGATATTAAGGGGAACTGATAGGGTAGATAGAGAGAAACTATTTCCACTAGTTGGGGAGTCTAGGACTAGGGGACATAGCCTAAAAATTAGAGCCAGGACTTTCGGGAAGTTGGAAAACACTTCTATACTCAAAGGGTGGCAGAAGTTTGGAACTCTCTTTTGCAAATGGCAGTTGATACTAGCTCAATTGTTAATTTTAAATCAGAGATTGACAGATTTTTGTTAACCAAAGGTATTAAGGGATATGGGGCTAGGTGGGTATATGGAGTTAGGTCACAGATCAGCCATGATCTCATTAAATGGCGGAACAGGCTCGAGGGGCTAAATGGCCTACTCCTGTTCCTATGTTCCCATGTTCCTATAACTTAATGACTGTCTTCTACTGATGTTACTGGAGCTCCCTCTTATGATGGATTTGATACTCGGTCCAGCTCAATCCCCCACTGAGATCATCAGTGCTCGCCATTCAAACAAAAAAAAATTAAATTAACAGGGACACAGAAATAACATCAAATTATATTAAAATGAGAGTCCTACAAAGCAGTTAAACCCCATATTTAAGATGTCTATGGAAAGGTGACTCAGAGGGATATAAGATAGTAAGCAGCATGGAAAAGATAGATCCAGGCTATCATTTCAAATTAAAACATGGCAATAGGACACAGCTCAAACTAATGCATGGTCATTTATCTTATGATGTGCAATGGGCTGACAGGTAGAGTCGTAGAAATAAATTCCCTGGAATTATTTATGCCCTTTATATCATCATTGCGGGAACTGTAGGTTTTTCTGGATGAGATCGGATGGGCCAATTAGCCTTCCTCATCCATGTCTATCCTGGTGACCTGATGAAATGAAGCCAATCTGAGTTAGGTAATGGCAGCCTGGAATTTCCTCGAAACTTGCACCGAAGTAAAAGATGGTGGAAATTTGCGTTTAAGTGATTACGTTGGTGCGTCCAAGTTTCCTCGATCTTTTGAACTGATTCATGAAATCTCTGCCAGAACTTTCTGCCACTCATTAACATAGCTCCGCTCCCATGCAAAAGATCAGAGAACACAAGTTTCTTAATTTACGCCAGTTCTGAACAGGCTGTAAATTGATGCCCAAAATTTTAAGCGGAGGAGGACCCAAAGTCATAATACTGTTTTTTTATGATGATTTTTTAAGCTCTGCTTTTTATTTCTCCTCAATGAAACGTGCGCTGTATTTTCTGTATGTTTGAAAGCAGTTTTATGGCATCAGAATGAGTCACCTTAAAGATTCTAAAGCTTCCATGATTGCATTTTCCAAAACCTGCTGTGCCTAATGTGCATCAATAATGGTTTGCTATCTTCAAGCTTTTAATTTTCATACATAAAGAGGGACTTAAAGGAATATGGCGTGAATTCCATACTTTCCTCGGGCCTCGATTGTTTATGCTGATTTCTGCTTGTTTAAGCTTTTTTTAAAAACATTCTGGTGTATGCTAATGAGATTGGGAGAAAATGTTGTCATTAGTCAGCAAGATCGGCATAGAAACCGGTGTAAATCTTGGCGTAACTTGCCGGTCACGCCATATCAGGACATTCCAGGCTGATGTTGACCTTCCAACATTTCATTATCTGACCACAGTCGCTTCATTTAACACTGGCCTCATAATATGGGAGCCAGATGTGTCAGAAAAATGCTTTGTATAATCGCTGAAACGCGATCGATATTTCCCCCCTGCTCCTTCCCTAGCACTTACCTTGCAAATGCAGTCTGCTCTCAGGACTCTGCAGTAGAACAGAACTCACCGAGTCAAGGTTCTCATAGCTGCTGCACCCCAAAGGTCCAGTCCGAGTCTCTGTCACCTGTGACACAGAAACATTTTACACTACAAAAACAGCACAATCTCAAAATCCTCAAGTTAAACTTAAATTAAACCTATCCACTTGTTTGACAAAGAACGACTCCCATGTAGGGTTGCCAACTCTGGTTGAATGTATCCCTGGAGGTTTCATTGCATGACCTCCTGTCTCCAACTGCCCCACCCCCATACTCCCGCCATTGGTCGCCTGACACATCCATCCTCTCAGAGCACTGCCTTCCCCATTACAATTGGAAAGCGAAAAGACTCTTCGTTACCCAATTGAATGATTCTTTTTACCTATCTCCAATATTTTTATAACTAATAAACAGAATTGTTCAAAGAAAATGAAAATAAACACAATTTTTCTAATGCCCCATTGATTTTTCTCCAGAGCTGCTCGCACCAGCATCCTCGAGATTAATCTTCAATTCCTGGAGACTCCAGGCCGATCCTGGAGGGTTGGCAACCCTACTCCCCTGTGGGGACCATAAACTTGGCAGATATGATTACGAGTAGCTTGGGAGCCCAAATCTCAGAAGCTCAAAACAGCTATTTTCTATTGTAGAGGTTGCATTAATCTGCAGT
Source organism: Heptranchias perlo (assembly GCF_035084215.1). NCBI lineage: Eukaryota > Metazoa > Chordata > Chondrichthyes > Hexanchiformes > Hexanchidae > Heptranchias > Heptranchias perlo. Next base: position 9,136,112 of record NC_090355.1, on the reverse strand, counting down.
CCTGATGGGGCTTGGCTTGCCCAGCTGCCATCGACCAAATTGCCCAAATCTATGTCTGCAGCCCTAGCCACAATGAAGGACCCGTCTCATTACACTGACACTTCAGGTTCCTGCTCAGCTGACGTAGATGAAGCACCAACATATCTTAAGGTATGCCTCGCCAATCAAGCCACAGGCTATAATTAAGCGTTGTCTCTTGTCCAATGCTCTGCTGGCTCGTTTCAATGACAGGTTTGGTTAATCTAGCTGGCGCCCTTTCTGCACCTGATTAGTCTTTTTCAGCAGGTCTGCGAGGACACAGATTACTGTAATAAAAATGTGGATAACTGGAAATTGGGAATATGGCAGGAAAAAGTAATTAAAGAATTCATGCACGACTGAGATAATGCTATTATAATTTTCTCTCACTTTCAATGTAGGCTTCAATAATTTTGAGCAGAAAAGCAGGAAAATGGATAGAGTCTCTTTAACTGCGAGTTCCACATCTGATCTAAATAGGAAAGACCAATGAGAGATTCTTCCTTTGCAGCTCGAAGCACACAGACACGTCTAGTATTACTTTGCATGAATCCAAAATTGCGGGGAAACTGCAGTACCTCTCCCCTTGCTATGATACTGTGCAGCAACCTTGTTCTAGTAAAGATTGTTTTATAATGAGGCTATTCCACATGCTACCTTTATTAATGAAGCAGCGAGAACTGCATGTTATCTTAGAAGCTGCTGTGTATCAGAGATGCTAGCACAAGGGCTACACATTATAAATGAACTTGGGAATAATGTGAACAGTGTGACTGCTAATAACAGCTTTTTTTGCTACAACGGTACATAGCCGCAGTGTTTCTCCTGAGACCATCGCTTTGTTGCAATGAAACGTTAGGGCAATGCCCAGGTTTAAACTCAGTTTCCCACCCCCCCATGCCCTCCCTCAGGTCTCACTGCACATCTGCAATCGCTAAAATCTGTTGCTGCGATGGTCATGTAGCTTAACAGTTGCCAAGTTACAGTTGTGATTCTTTTTTTATTGTTCGTTCATGGGATGTGGGAGTCGCTGGCGAGGCCAGCATTTATTGCCCATCCCTAATTGCCCTTGAGGAGGTGGTAGTGAGCCACCTTTTTGAACCACTGCAGTCTGTGTGGTGAAGGTTCTCCCACAGTGCTGTTAGGTAGGGAGTTCCAGGATTTTGACCCAGGATTTTCACATAGATATACTCAGATACATGGCAACTTACCCGGACTTCAAGGGTTAAGTTACAAGGAGACATTACACAAATTGGGGTTGTATTCTCTAGAGTTTAGAAGGTTAAGGGGTGATCTGATTGAAGTTTATAAGATATTAAGGGGAACGGATAGGGTGGATAGAGAGAAACTATTTCCGTTGGTTGGGGATTCTAGGAGTAGGGGGCACAGTCTAAAAATTAGTGCCAGACCTTTCAGGGGCGAGATTAGAAAACATTTCTGCACAAAAAGGGTGGTAGAAGTTTGGAACTCTCTTCCACAAACGGCAATTGATACCAGCTCAATTGCTAAATTTAAATGTGAGATAGATAGCTTTTTGGCAACCAAAAGTATTAAGAGATATGGGCCAAAGGCAGGTATATGGAGCTAGATCACAGATCAGCCATGATCTTATCAAATGGCGGAGCAGGCACGAGGGGTTGAATGGCCTACTCCTGTTCCTATGTTCCTATGTTCCTATAACTTGAAGCAAACCCATGCAAACAGTTTACTGCCCATTAACAGGGCAATTTTCACGTTCAGTCGATTGGGTAGATTTTCAACTCACCACCTAGGTGTAAAACTGTTGCGAGTCGGCCGCTCATTGTAGAAATTGCAAGGATTTTGTTTCCATTTATTTCGAGCAGTTTCTATAACGGACGGCCTATCCGTTTTTATGCCCGGGTGACAAATTGAAAATCTATCCCAAGGTACCTACTGCATACAGCGAGTGTCCTCAGGCTGGACAGTGTACAAGGAAAAATAAATCACTTCATTTCAATTCGATAGAAGGTTACAATCATTGGACTAGTGGTGGTATAGGTTTTGCATACCTGCACGAGAAATACAGCCCCATAACATCGCTGTTCCAGCATCAAAGCATCAAGGTTTTGGGTGGCTTTGCGCTATCAAGGCCACATCCGCTGAGAATTGGGTGAAAGCTCATTTCTGTAAGAAATCTTACAGCTAGAAGAGGGGAAGGTCTCATCCCATCATTCTGGTCTAGGTTCAAACTCAGGACTCAGAGGTGAATCTGCAGCACCCTTGAATAGTTGGAACTCCTGCACCACTTCTCTGATTTATAATTGCCCTTGATGTTTCCAGATTAATGATAATGTACAAACTACTCACCAAACTGGAAAATTTTAGAACCAGTCAATCCCAAATCTTTCCGATGAGACGTTAAACCGAGGCCCCGCCTACCCTCTCAGGTAGATGTAAAAGATCCCATGGCACTATTTCAAAGAAGAGCTGGGGAATTCTCCCCAGTGTCCTGGCCAATATTTATCCCTCAACCAACATCACCAGAACAGATCATCCGGTCATTTATTTCATTGCTGTTTGTCAGAGCTTGCTGTGCGCAAATTGGCTGCCACATTCCTTACATTAAAACAGTGACCACACTTCAAAAGTACTTCATTGGCTGTAAAGTACTTTAGGATGTCCTGAGGTTGTGAAAGGTACTATACGAATGCAAGTCTTTCTTTCAAATTGCAATCAACTATTCCTGCAGTCAAAAAACATAGAAAAAGTGACTGACTCATTTCAGATTTACCCTGCATTACAGACACAGTTGTGAGAAATATAAATAGAACTCCCCAAGCAGAGTGCGCGAGGGACTTGAACATGACTGAACTGTGGTGGGGGAGTTGTGTGGGATTTTATGGAGGCTGCAACCTCCCAAAATCAACGTAAATTGAGAAATGGATTATTATTTTATCATAGTTTGTCTAGATATGAATTTTTGCCAATAGGCTGTGAGCCTAACTTAGTTTCACAAATCAGTATCAAAAATAAGATGAATTTGCTGATTATTACTGTCAATGCCAAAGACACAACTCTGTGTGATTCCAATTCAATGGCATTGTTAACTGTGTTAATTTTTTAATGCAGTCCCTAAGTTCGTCTGGCCTTGGCTTACTGCTCTCCAATCATAAAATCTCAATCAAAAGATAACAATAATAAGCACATGGCTTCTGTATTACTGGCAACGTGTATAAGATCAACGATTTCAATGTAGCAGATCGTATTACAGCAAGAAAGTTGCATATGAGATACTGTGTCAGATTAGACCAATGTGTGGGTGGAATCAGATTTAATATTAAGTATTCTACCCCCCTTCCTCCGCAACTCCAACAATGCAAAAATATGATTTAAAAATCATGAAAGATTATTGCAGTTTCTTTTCCTCCCTGTGGAGATGCCGTTTCAGGTCTCTCCTCTCAGCTGGGAGCCATTCAGCTGATGACAGTTAGGGGAGCTTCATTGAGCAGCAGGCAGCTCCAGTGAAATTCCCAGACCATCATCCGTTCTTGTCCTGGACCCCTGCCGAGAGATGGAAGAGCCACAGAGAATCGGGAAAAGAATATTAAAACAATGAAATAAAAAAAGCACTGAATGCTGGATACACACAGCAGGGGACCTAAAGCTACAAAGATCTATGGAGATAAAAGAGCATTTCATTTAAGCCATTTTTTTCACAAGATCCAAGTCTCCTCACTCCCCACGAACATTAACTTCATCTTGTGTTAGTGTGCCTATAAAGAAAAAAAGAATTTGCATTACCATAATCCCTTATCAGATCTTTCAGAATCATCCCAAAGTATTTCACATACAATGAAGTACTTTGAAGTGTGTTTACTGTTGTTATGTAGGCAAATACAGCAGCTATTTTCTCACAGCAAAATCCCACAAACAGCAGCGAGATAAATGGCCAGTTAATCTGTTTATGGTGGTACTATCTGAGGGAGCAATGTTGCCAGATCCCTGGAATGACTCACGACTGTTCTTCAAATAGTGCCATGGGATCTTCTAAGTCCCCATGAACAGCTGGAACAGGGCCTTATCTGCAAGCCGACACTTCTGACAGTGCAACATTGTGCTACGTTGTGAGGCTTTACTGAGCTTAACTGCATGAAGAAGATGCACGAAACAGGAATTGAGATCCAGTAATTCACCCGAGAAAGAGAGAATCAGCTTCAACTGTGTGTATGTTCTTTAACCTCCTCCACATCTTCTGGCCATTTCTCCAAGCTAGGTCTCTTAAATATAGTATTCGAGTAAAACTATGCCAAAACAATAAGAATAACAAACAAGAGCAATAGTGGGAGACCAGGCTGATGAGGCTTCATTGGAGGCATGAGTCACACATCCGCCAGTAAACCCAAGCCGGAGTAGATGGGCAGAGGTGCTCCTATCTGCATTTGGCCAAGGATCAACTGCAGAGGCTTCGCCTTTCAAAGAGATCGGTCGCAGAGTTATGCTACATGATTCAAGCAGGCCTGCAGGCCGTGTGGCTCATAAGCAGTGTTGGATATATTGAAGGTAGCCTGCAGATCTGCTTGCTTGTGGCTGTTAATGTCACAACCACCCTTAATTTCAATGTCAGAGAGTTATTCCAAGCTGCCACTGGGGACAACTGTATCATAAGCCAAACAGCTATGCATAGCTGCTTCAAGCAGGTCACAGTTGCATTGTTCTCTACAGCGAGCAAGTGCATCAGATTTCCCAAACAAAAACAGTAGCAACATGATAGGGCACTGAAATCATGCCTAGTAGTAGGGTTGCTCAAGGTCCAAGGAGGCATAGTTTGCATTCATGTATCCATATTGTTCCCCACAAAATGGCTATATTATGTCAAAACAAAATGATATACTGCTTTCTTGTACAGTAGCTTGTTTGCAACCAGTGGGACACCATGATGTAATGGTCGCTTCCCAGGACTATTTTAAGATATGATGTGGAGATGCCGGTGATGGACTGGGGTTGACAATTGTAAACAATTTTACAACACCAAGTTATAGTCCAGCAATTTTATTTTAAATTCACAAGCTTTCGGAGGCTACCTCCTTCCTCAGGTGAACGATGTGAAAATGAAATCCTCGAAATGAAATCGCATTTATAATTCACAGAACAATGCTTGGTGATTACAGACAGTTTTTTCAACTGCCCGTTGCCAAGGCAATCAGTGTGCAGACAGACAGGTGTTACCTGCCAGGTCTCAGAATATACAAATCACCAAAAAAAACAACAAACAAATAAAAAGAGATAGAGAGGTCGAAACATAGAAAAGACAGCAACTGACCCGTTATATTAAAAACAGATAACATTTGTTCGCTGGTGCGGTAACGTGTAGCGTGACATGAACCCAAGATCCCGGTTGAGGCCGTCCTCATGGGTGCGGAACTTGGCTATTAATTTCTGCTCGACGATTTTGCGTTGTCGTGTCTCGAAGGCCGCCTTGGAGTACGCTTACCCGAAGGTCGGTGGATGAATGTCCATGACTGCTGAAGTGTTCCCCGACTGGGAGGGAACCCTCCTGTTTGGCGATTGTTGCGCGGTGTCCGTTCATCCGTTGTCGCAGCGTCTGCATGGTCTCGCCAATGTACCATGCTCTGGGGCATCCTTTCCTGCAACGTATGAGGTAGACAACGTTGGCCGAGTCACAGGAGTATGAACCATGCACCTGGTGGGTGGTGTCCTCTCCTGTGATGGTGGTATCTGTGTCGATGATCTGGCATGTCTTGCAGAGGTAACCGTGGCAGGGTTGTGTGGTGTCGTGGACGCTGTTCTCTTGAAAGCTAGGTAATTTGCTGCGAACGATGGTCTGTTTGAGGTTGGGTGGCTGTTTAAAGGCGAGTAGTGGAGGTGTGGGGATGGCCATAGCGAGGTGTTTGTCCTCATTGATGACATGTTGAAGGCTGCGGAGAACATGGCGTAGTTTCTCCGCTCCGGGGAAGTACTGGACGACAAAGGGTACTCTGTTGGTTGCGTCCCGTGTTAGTCTCCTGAGGAGGTCTATGCGATTTTTTGCTGTGGCCCGTCGGAACTGTCGATCGATGAGCCGAGCGTCATATCCTGTTCTTACTAGGGCGTCTTTCAGCGTCTGTAGGTGTCCATCGCGTTCCTCCTCGTCTGAGCAGACCCTGTGTATTCGCAGGGCCTGTCCATAGGGGATGGCCTCTTTGACGTGGTTCGGGTGGAAGCTGGAAAAGTGGAGCATCGTGAGGTTGTCCGTGGGCTTGCGGTAGAGTGAGGTGCTGAGGTGCCCGTCTTTGATGGAGATTCGTGTGTCCAAGAAAGAAACTGATTCTGAGGAGTAGTCCATGGTGAGCTTGATGGTGGGATGGAACTTGTTGATGTTATCGTGTAGTCTCTTTAGTGATTCCTTGCCGTGGGTCCATAGAAAGAAAATGTCGTCGACGTATCTGGTGTATAGTGTTGGTTGGAGGTCTTGTGCAGTGAAGAAGACGTGCTCGAACTTGTGCATGAAAATGTTGGCGTATTGGGGTGCGAATTTGGTCCCCATGGCTGTTCCGTGTGTTTGGGTAAAGAACTGGTTATCGAAGGTGAAGACATTGTGATCCAGGATGAAGCGGATGAGTTGTAGGATGGCGTCCAGAGATTGGCTGTTGTTGGTGTTGAGTATTGATGCTGTCGCAGCGATGCCGTCATCGTGGGGGATACTGGTGTATAGTGCCGAGACGTCCATCATGGTGAGAAGTGTTCCTGGTTCAACTGGTCCGTGGGTACTGCCGGCTCACAGTGGAAAGGATATCCAAGAAGATCGCGCATTTAGACACAGACATCAAGTTTTTACAGAGCTGCAAGAAAGCAGACAAGATCCCGAAAGGACTCCAGATCACGAACCCACTCAGGTCCACATACAACTCGGATTACGCTGAGAGACTCTGCCGCCGTACCTCTCGCACACTCCGCAACCATCTCATACACCAACTCTACAGCAGACGCCACAACCTCGAAACCAAGATAGAGTCCATACTCTCAACCTGTACTCAGGACACAGCAGACCAGCTACGAGACACCGCCAAACAGACGAGGCAACGGAACTACGCTGCCTACATGAAAACCAAGAGCAGGAAGCTTGAGAAACTCGGCATCACCACCAGCATCGACCAAGCTTCCCCTGGTACCACGGTTGCAACCACAGGGAAGTCTATCGTCAATTTGTCCGACCACACACTTCAACCAGATGAAATCGAAGTTCTCAGCCGAGGGCTCAATTTCTGCCCCACTACCAAAATGGACCCCACTAGTCTCGCGGCGGACACAGAGGAATTCATCAGGAGAATGAGGCTCCGGGAATTCTACCACAAACCCCAAGATTTCAGCAGCGAACCCAATGAGACAATCGACGATCCGGAACAGCAGACAGAGGGATCCGCGGTACAGCAACCGAAGAGGAAAGAGTCAAACTGGACTCCTCCGGAGGGTCGCTGCCCTCAGCTGGACATGTATGCTCAAGCTGTCAGGAAATGCGTCAATGCCAGATTCATCAGCCGCACTCAGAAGACAGTCCAGAATGTCACCCGAGCACAACGCAACGCCATCAACGCTCTCAAGACCAACCGCAACATCGTCATCAAACCAGCGGACAAAGGAGGAGCCATAGTCATACAGAACAGAACGGACTATTGCAAAGAAGCATACCGACAACTGGACAACCAGGAACACTACAGACGGTTACCCGCAGATCCGACCAAAGAACACACCCACCAGCTCAACAAACTGATCAAGACCTTCGATCCAGACCTTCAAAGCATCCTACGCACTCTCATCCCACGTACTCCCCGCGTGGGAGACTTCTACTGCCTCCCAAAGATACACAAAGCCAACACACCCGGACGTCCTATCGTATCAGGCAACGGAACCCTGTGTGAGAACCTCTCTGGATACATCGAGGGCATCCTGAAACCCATCGTACAGGGAACCCCCAGCTTCTGTCGCGACACTACAGACTTCCTACAAAAACTCAGTACCCACGGACCAGTTGAACCAGGAACACTTCTCACCACGATGGACGTCTCGGCACCATACACCAGTATCCCCCACGATGACGGCATCGCTGCGACAGCATCAGTACTCAACACCAACAACAGCCAATCTCTGGACGCCATCCTACAACTCATCCGCTTCATCCTGGATCACAATGTCTTCACCTTCGATAACCAGTTCTTTACCCAAACACACGGAACAGCCATGGGGACCAAATTCGCACCCCAATACGCCAACATTTTCATGCACAAGTTCGAGCAGGACTTCTTCACTGCACAAGATCTCCAACCAACACTATACACCAGATACATCGACGACATTTTCTTTCTATGGACCCACGGCAAGGAATCACTAAAGAGACTACACGATAACATCAACAAGTTCCATCCCACCATCAAGCTCACCATGGACTACTCCTCAGAATCAGTTTCTTTCTTGGACACACGAATCTCCATCAAAGACGGGCACCTCAGCACCTCACTCTACCGCAAGCCCATGGACAACCTCACGATGCTCCACTTTTCCAGCTTCCACCCGAACCACATCAAAGAGGCCATCCCCTATGGACAGGCCCTGCGAATACACAGGGTCTGCTCAGACGAGGAGGAACGCGATGGACACCTACAGACGCTGAAAGACGCCCTAGTAAGAACAGGATATGACGCTCGACTCATCGATCGACAGTTCCGACGGGCCACAGCAAAAAATCGCATAGACCTCCTCAGGAGACTAACACGGGACGCAACCAACAGAGTACCCTTTGTCGTCCAGTACTTCCCCGGAGCGGAGAAACTACGCCATGTTCTCCGCAGCCTTCAACATGTCATCAATGAGGACAAACACCTCGCTATGGCCATCCCCACACCTCCACTACTCGCCTTTAAACAGCCACCCAACCTCAAACAGACCATCGTTCGCAGCAAATTACCTAGCTTTCAAGAGAACAGCGTCCACGACACCACACAACCCTGCCATGGTAACCTCTGCAAGACATGCCAGATCATCGACACAGATACCACCATCACACGAGAGGACACCACCCACCAGGTCCATGGTTCATACTCCTGTGACTCGGCCAACGTTGTCTACCTCATACGTTGCAGGAAAGGATGCCCCAGAGCATGGTACGTTGGCGAGACCATGCAGACGCTGCGACAACGGATGAACGGACACCGCGCAACAATCGCCAAACAGGAGGGTTCCCTCCCAGTCGGGGAACACTTCAGCAGTCATGGACATTCATCCACCGACCTTCGGGTAAGCGTACTCCAAGGCGGCCTTCGAGACACACGACAACGCAAAATCGTCGAGCAGAAATTAATAGCCAAGTTCCGCACCCATGAGGACAGCCTCAACCGGGATCTTGGGTTCATGTCACGCTACACGTTACCCCACCAGCGAACAAATGTTATCTGTTTTTAATATAACGGGTCAGTTACTGTCTTTTCTATGTTTCGACCTCTCTATCTCTGTTTTTTTTTGTTTGTTGTTTTTTTTTGGTGATTTGTATATTCTGAGACCTGGCAGGTAACACCTGTCTGTCTGCACACTGATTGCCTTGGCAACGGGCAGTTGAAAAAACTGTCTGTAATCACCAAGCATTGTTCTGTGAATTATAAATGCAATTTCATTTCGAGGATTTCATTTTCACATCGTTCACCTGAGGAAGGAGGTAGCCTCCGAAAGCTTGTGAATTTAAAATAAAATTGCTGGACTATAACTTGGTGTTGTAAAATAATTTTAAGATAGTCCATTGTGCCAGCACTCAAACCTCGAAAGGCAAATCTCTGGGTAGCTCCTTGGACATCAAGGGTATACTTTACAGCCATGGCTGAAGACACTGGCACACGTTACCAGGTTCTGAGCTAGCAGCAGTATAATGAGATCCATTCTGCCAGCACAGTCGTTATCGAGCACACCATAGGCATGTTGAAGGCTCCCTTCAAACGCCTGGATCAATATAGGGCATCTTGTGGTGCAGTCCATGTGAGGATCTCAAATGTATTGGGGATTTGCTGCATGCTGCATGCCACCACTTTACAAAGAAGCCTCTTCATAGATGCCCCAAAGGACAAAGGCCCCCATGAGCAGCAGACTGAAGAAGATGCGGAGGACAACTTGTTGTGAGTTGTTAAGAGACATTTGTGCCAATCTGACATGTGAGGCCTTCTCATGACTACTACAGCTGGCCACTGCATTAACAGTCCTGTGTATACCTTCCCCTTTTGACCACCATTTAGAAACCCTTCTCTGTGCGCATCATAAAATGACATAGAATATACAGCACAGAAACAGGCCAATCGGCCGAACAGGTCCATGCTGGTGTTTATGCTCGACACGAGGCTCCTTCCACCTCTCTTCATCTAACCCTATCAGCATATCATTCTATTCCTTTCTCCCTCATGCTTCCCCTTAAATGCGTCTATGCTATTCACCTCAACTACTCCTTATGGTGGTGGGTTCCACATTCTCACCACCAACTCACACAGCAGCTCCAATCATGACATTCGATCAAAGTTACATCCAAAACTTACGAAGAACAGCATTAGTGCGACCATAATTTTAGAAAACCCCATCTATGTGTGTACCAAGTGCTTCTTCTTCTTGTTACCATTACCTGATGTGTAAAATCTGAAGCCTAGTAACATGCTTCAACTTGGTGCTATCTAATTGGCAGGAGAACAATAGGTGGCTGGCTGATAAGTTCATTTGAACACTCTTGGGACTAAGTTGGCCCTTGTCTCTATGGCAGCATTAGAGGAAGCACAGATTGCCCATAAGTCCCGTGTCATGGGGGCATCTGCTTGAGATCATAGAATCATAGAAAGTTACAGCACAGAAGGAGGCCATTTGGCCCATCGTGTCCGTGCCAGCCAAAAAAGAGCTATCCAGCTTAATCCCACTTTCCAGCACTTGGTCGGTAACCCTGTTGGTTACGGCACTTCCAAGTACTTTTTAAATGAGTTGAGGTTTCTGCCTCTACCACCCTTTCAGGCAGTGAGTTCCAGACCCCCACCACCCTCTGGGTGAAAAAAATTCTCCTCAGCTCCCCTCTAATCCTTCTACCAATTACTTTAAATCTATGCCCCCTGGTCACTGACCCCTCTGCTAAGGGAAACAGATCCTCCCTATCCACTCTATCTCGTCCTGTCATGATTTTATATACCTCAATTAAATCTCCCCTCAGCCTCCTTTGTTCCATAGAAAACAACCCCAGCCTTTCCAATCTTTTCTCATAGCTAAAATTCTCCAGCCCTGGCAACATCCTCGTAAATCTCCTCTGTACCCTCTCTAGTGCAATCACATCTTTCCCGTAATGTGGTGACCAGAACTGTATGCAGTACTCAAGCTGTGGCCTAACCAATGTTTTACATAGTTCCAGATTAACCTCCCTGCTCTTATATTCTATGCCTGGGCTAATAAAGGAAAGTATCCCGTATGCCTTTTTAACCACCTTATCTACCTGTCCTGCTACCTTCAGATGGACCAGCTGCAGGCTGCGTGGTCAGCTTAGACCTGTATTCTTTTAGCCAGATGTGCAAGCATGGAATGGAATGGCAGGAGGGCTCGAACTAGCAGTGCACCAGAAAGAGAGCAGCATCGTGCAAACCCATTCCTGCCATGCTCATCATACTGGGCACTGTCACCTCATGGCCAGTAATATTCATGTAAGCAGACCGAGTGATACCAGTGAGATCTGTGAAGATATATGTCTGAAACCCAGCCCCAATGGTTTGGAGGCCAGAAGAGACAGCTTCCTCCTATATGCCACCCAAAGCCTCTATGACTGCAATTTGAGCTTATAAAGAGGAAGCGCAGACATGCCTTCGAGCCTCTGTTATGGGCTCAGTTACAGATGTCCCTGGAGACGCCACATGCTCTAAGGTGCACCCCTGTGCAGCAAAACCATCTGATATGGTACTGCACATGCAGGTAATGGAACCCTAATCTGACCCACCATCCGCAGCGCACTGCCTGACCTGGTCCTCAGTCCCTGATGGTCTGGAAGGATCCTTCTTTTAAAAGTGAGACTCTTGCGATCTGGTTCCCCACACTCTTCAACCAAGTGGTGAATTATCCTCATCCTTCGGTCAGCAAAATCTTCCACCCCCTCTTCTACCACCTGCTCACTCCTGCCTCATACGTTAGTTCCACTGGTGTGGATGTCTGCGATCTGGTAGTTGTTTTTTTTTTTTATTCGTTCACGGGATGTGGGCGTCGCTGGCGAGGCCGGCATTTATTGCCCATCCCTAATTGCCCTTGAGAAGGTGGTGGTGAGCCGCCTTCTTGAATCGCTGCAGTCCGTGTGGTGACGGTTCTCCCACAGTGCTGTTAGGAAGGGAGTTCCAGGATTTTGACCCAGCGACAATGAAGGAACGGCGATATATTTCCAAGTCGGGATGGTGTGTGACTTGGAGGGGAACGTGCAGGTGGTGTTGTTCCCATGTGCCTGCTGCTCTTGTCCTTCTAGGTGGTAGAGGTCGCGGGTTTGGGAGGTGCTGTCGAAGAAGCCTTGGCGAGTTGCTGCAGTGCATCCTGTGGATGGTACACACTGCAGCCACAGTGCGCCGGTGGTGAAGGGAGTGAATGTTTAGGGTGATGGATGGGGTGCCAATCAAGCGGGCTGCTTTATCTTGGATGGTGTCGAGCTTCTTGAGTGTTGTTGGAGCTGCACTCATCCAGGCAAGTGGAGAGTATTCCATCACACTCCTGACTTGTGCCTTCTAGATGGTGGAAAGGCTTTGGGGAGTCAGGAGGTGAGTCACTCGCCGCAGAACACCCAGCCTCTGACCTGCTCTCGTAGCCACAGTATTTATATGGCTGGTCCAGTTAAGTTTCTGGTCAATGGTGACCCCCAGGATGTTGATGGTGGGGGATTCGGCGATGGTAATGCCGTTGAATGTCAAGGGGAGGTGGTTAGACTTTCTCTTGTTGGAGATGGTCATTGCCTGGCACTTATCTGGCGCGAATGTTACTTGCCACTTATGAGCCCAAGCCTGGATGTTGTCCAGGTCTTGCTGCATGCGGGCACGGACTGCTTCATTATCTGAGGGGTTGCGAATGGAACTGAACACTGTGCAGTCATCAGCGAACATCCCCATTTCTGACCTTATGATGGAGGGAAGGTCATTGATGAAGCAGCTGAAGATGGTTAGGTCTAGGACACTGCCCTGAGGAACTCCTGCAGCAATGCCCTGGGGCTGAGATGATTGGCCTCCAACAACCACTACCATCTTCCTTTGTGCTAGGTATGACTCCAGCCACTGGAGAGTTTTCCCCCTGATTCCCATGGACTTCAATTTTACTAGGGCTCCTTGGTGCCACACTCGGTCAAATGCTGCCTTGATGTCAAGGGCAGTCACTCTCACCTCACCTCTGGAATTCAGCTCTTTTGTCCATGTTTGGACCAAGGCTGTAATGAGGTCTGGAGCCGAGTGGTCCTGGCGGAACCCAAACTGAGCATCGGTGAGCAGGTTAATGGTGAGTAAGTGCCGCTTGATAGCACTGTCGACGACACCTTCCATCACTTTGCTGATGATTGAGAGTAGACTGATGGGGCGGTAATTGGCCGGTTTGGATTTGTCCTGCTTTTTGTGGACAGGACATACCTGGGCAATTTTCCACATTGTCGGGTAGATGCCAGTGTTGTAGCTGTACTGGAACAGCTTGGCTGGAGGCGCAGCTAGTTCTGGAGCACAAGACTTCAGCACTGCAGCTGGGATGTTGTCGGGGCCCATAGCCTTTGCTGTATCCAGTGCACTCAGCCGTTTCTTGATATCACGTGGAGTGAATCGAATTGGCCGAAGACTGGCTTCCGTGATGGTGGGGATATCGGGAGGAGGCTGAGATGGATCATCCACTTGGCACTTCTGGCTGAAGATGGTTGCAAACGCTTCAGCCTTGTCTTTTGCACTCACGTGCTGGACTCCGCCATCATTGAGAATGGGGATGTTTGCAGAGCCTCCTCCTCCCGTTAGTTGTTTAATTGTCCACCACCATTCACGACTGGATGTGGCAGGACTGCAGAGCTTTGATCTGATCCGTTGGTTGTGGAATCGCTTAGCTCTGTCTATAGCATGTTGCTTCCGCTGTTTAGCATGCATGTAGTCCTGAGTTGTAGCTTCACCAGGTTGGTACCTCATTTTTAGGTACGCCTGGTGCTGCTCCTGGCATGCTCTTCTACACTCCTCATTGAACCAGGGTTGATCCCCTGGCTTGTTGGTAATGGTAGAGTGAGGAATATGCCGGGCCATGAGGTTACAGATTGTGGTGGAATACAATTCTGCTGCTGCTGATGGCCCACAGCGCCTCATGAATGCCCAATTTTGAGCTGCTAGATCCGTTCTGAATCTATCCCATTTAGCATGGTGGTAGTGCCACACAACACGTTGGATGGTGTCCTCAGTGCGAAGACGGGACTTCATCTCCACGAGGACTGTGCGGTGGTCACTCCTACCAATACTGTCATGGACAGATGCATTTGCGACAGGGAGATTGGTGAGGACAAGGTCAAGTAAGTTTTTCCCTCGTGTTGGTTCGCTCACCACCTGCCGCAGGCCCAGTCTAGCAGCTATGTCCTTCAGGACTCGGCCAGCTCGGTCAGTAGTGTTGCTACCGAGCCACTCTTGGTGATGGACATTGAAGTCCCCCACCCAGAGTACATTTTGTGCCCTTGCGACCCTCAGTGCTTCCTCCAAGTGGTGCTCAACATGGAGGAGGACTGATTCATCAGCTGAGGGAGGACGGTAGGTGGTAATCAGCAGGAGGTTTCCTTGCCCATGTTTGACCTGATGCCATGAGATTTCATGGGGTCCAGAGTCAATGTTGAGGACTCCCAGGGCCACTCCCTCCTGACTGTATATCACTGTACCGCCACCTCTGGTGGGTCTGTCCTGCCGGTGGGACAGGACATACCCAGGGATGGTGATGGAAGAGTCTGGGACATTGGCTGAAAGATATGATTCTGTAAGTATGGCTATGTCAGGCTGTTGCTTGACTAGTCTGTGGGACAGCTCTCCCAATTTTGGCACAAGTCCCCAGATGTTCGTAAGGAGGACCTTGCAGGGTCGACTGTGAAGGACAGATCAGTCTAATCATATCCCATGTATAAGACCTCAATCACATTCCAGGACCATCTCTGCAGCGTCGTTTATGTCTGGTGTTTTTTTGTGACTGCGTCAATCACAGTCTACTAAAAATAGCTTCTGTGGCACACAGCAGCCACAACAGTTCCTCACTCATCCCATTATACATCCCTAAAAATAACCATGATCACGTAATCAACCTGTTAAAAAGGTTCAATTTCTCCTCCAAAATTTATGGCTTCACCCATAAAGCATGTGCATTCTACCATCCAATCCTCCTCCCTCAACTCACACCCAACCTGGATACATGATCCCCCCCTTGCAGAGAGCGCCAAACCTGTCAGTGCCTCTCTACCTCAAGCTCAACAACCTACGGCCCGAAACAAAGAATACTTGTACAGCTGACCGACCATCAGGGTCATCCTGTTGGCTCCAACCCTTTTCTCTCTCTTGTGCCAGCTCCGACCATGCCCCATTCTTCCATTCATGGGTTGTTACTGCTCTACTCCCTAGGCCTGAGCCTGTGTTTGCCTCCAAACTTCTGAGCCGTAAAGAGACCTCCCACCCTGCACAGCCATGGTCTAAAAGGTAGTGATATTCAGTCCCAAAGGGATGACGAGACAGGCTACTGTGTGCAGCTATCATTCAAATCTGCTCAGAAATCGGCATTTTCACTGGCTCTGGGAGTTTTTAGTGTAAGATTGCTGTATTCAGGCAACATATCACACAGGTCATGTTTTCAACAGAACCTCAGGTACAATAGAGTCTTTGTTGTCTGGACATCTTTGGATTTTAATGGTGTTCATGATTCTGAAATGTGACCTTTTAAAAGGTGAGAGACTAAGAAATGTTGATAGTC
Source organism: Heptranchias perlo (assembly GCF_035084215.1). Classification (NCBI taxonomy): domain Eukaryota; kingdom Metazoa; phylum Chordata; class Chondrichthyes; order Hexanchiformes; family Hexanchidae; genus Heptranchias; species Heptranchias perlo. The sequence continues at coordinate 9,120,158 of NC_090355.1, read as the reverse complement.
AAAGGGATTTGGGTGTCCTTGTACACGAATCACAGGAAGTTAACATTTAACAGAAAGCAGTTAGTAAAGTCAATGGTACATTAGCCTTTATTGCAAGGGGTTAGTGTATAAGAAGAATGAAGCCTTTCCACCATCTAAAGGTACAAGTCAGGAGTGTGATGGAATACTCTCCACTTGCCTGGATGAGTGCAGTTCCAACAACACTCAAGAAGCTTGACACCTCCAGAACAAAGCAGCCCGCTTGATTGGCACCCCATCCACCACCTTAAACATTCACTCTCTCCACCACCAGCGCACCGTGGCTGCAGTGTATACCACCTACAAAATGCACTGCAGCAACTCGCCAAGGCTTCTTTGACAGCACCTCCCAAACTCACGACCTCTACCACCTAGAAGGACAAGGGCAGCAGGCACATGGGAATACCACCACCTACACGTTCCCCTCCAAGTCACACACCATCCTGACCTGGAAACATATCGCCATTACTTCATCGTCACTGGGTCAAAATTCTGGAACTTCCTACCCAGCAGCGCTGTGAGAGAACCTTCACCACACGGACTGCAGAGGTTCAAGAAGGCGGCTCACTACCACCTTCTCAAGGGCAATTAGGGATGGGCAATAAATGCTGGCCTTGTCGGCGATGCCCACATCCCATGAATGAACAAAAAAAAAAGTAAGGAGATCTTGCTGCAATTATATACGGCTCTGGTTTTTGTCTCCATACCTAAGGAAGGATATACTTGCCTTCGAGGGGATGCAACAAAGGTTCACTAGATTGATTCCTGGGATGAGAGGGTTGTCCTTTGAGGAGAGATTGAGTAGAATGGGCCTATATTCTCTGGAGTTTAGAAGAATGAGAGGCGATCTCGTTGAAACATAAAATTCTCAGAGGACTTGACAGGATAGATGCTGAGAGGCTGTTTCCCCTGGCTGGAGAGTCTAGAACTAGGGGGCATAGTCTCAAGATAAGAGGTCAGCCATTTAGGACTGAGATGAGGAAAAGTTTCTTCATTCAGAGGGCTATGAATCTTTGGAATTCCCTACCCCAGAGGGCTATTTATGCTCAGTCATTGAGTATATTCAAGACTGGGATCGATAGATTTTTGGACACTAAGTGAATCAAGGGATATTGGGATTGGGCGGGAAAGTGGAGTTGAGGTCGAAGATCAGCCATGATCTTACTGAATGGCAGAGCAGGCTTGAGAGGCCGTATGGCCTACTCCTAATCCTATTTCTTATGTTAGTAATTCTGAAGTGACTGCAATATAGAAATAATGAAAAATATATAATATTTTTTTTCTGTTCAAACAAAACATCTTCAGCTATAGCGTTTCTCTGAACATACCAAGGAACCAAATTACAGAACACTATAGCAAATATTACAAGTGCGGAATTGTACATTGCTGTAAAAACCGATGAAGAATTAAAAAGGTACAAAATGGTGTCCTTTTCACTGCAGCAAGTCATGAGTTCTATATTTCCCAGGGGAACTGGATAATCGCATTCACCTATTCAGGAATCATCACAACGGTCTGTAGCTACTATTGGCTATCTCTGAAAAGACGGCCAGAGATTTCAAATTCTAATTAAATAGCTTCCCCACCCCTTCCTTTAAACAATAATTTGAAAACTGGACATCGATTTAACTGTTGAATTGGATAAGACAGATCAAACACACAAGATCGATCTCTGTAACCTGCTCCAGCCCTACAATCCTCCGAGATTTTGGCGCTCCTCCAATTCTGGCCTCTTGCGCATCTTTGATTTTCATCGCTGCACCTTTGGTGGTGGTGCCTTCAGATGCCTAGGCCCTAAGTTCTGGAATTTACTCCCTGAACCTCTCTACCTCCTTTAAGATGTTCCTTAAAACCTACCTCTTTGACCATGTTTTTGGTCACCTGTCCTAATATCTCCTTATGTGGTTCGGTGTCAAAATTTGTTTGATAACACTCCTGTGAAGTGCCTTGGGATGTTTTACAAAATTAAAGGCGCTATATGAATGCAAGTTGTTATTGTTGTTGATTGAGCAGTAATCAAAAGCAATGCAATAATAATAATAATTGTTGTGCATATTGCCACTTCTTAATAATGTAATGCAAACACTTTCTAGAGCTATAATATAAACTTGCATTCTAGTTACTGACTGGCACTGCTAAGGAAAGTCTGGAAATTGCCCAACGAAAGGACTGTTATGTTCATTCTACTCCTTCCATTTACGACGTCCATTATTCAAATTTATAATTTTCTAATATTTAATAATTCACTCCGTCCTACTGATACAATCAACATCTTGTTCTGTGTTTGACTTGTGCATGATTCACCTTTGTACATTTTATTTCCCATTGACCAACCTCTATATTTGTTAATTTCGTCACTTTTTGTCCTTCCATCTTTGTTTAATGTCATGTGCAATTGCATCCCCTAACTGTAATTAAACAGTTAATACCAATTATGTTGTCAAGAGCAACAATGGGTTTTGGTTGGTGTTTTGTAGTAAAGAGAGTAGGCACAGATGGGTAATGAACCAAAGGGTCGACACAGAAGATGTTTTTCATGGAATCATACAGCACAGAAGGAGGCCATTTGGCCCATTGTGCTTATGCCAGCTCTTTGAAAGAGCTATCCACTCCCCATATCTTTCCCCAAAGCCCTGCAATTTTTTCCTCTTCAAGTATTTATCCAATTCCATTTTGAAAGTTACTATTGAATCTGCTTCCGCCATCCTTTTAGGTGGTGCATTCCAGATCTTAACAAATCGCTGCCTAAAAAAAAATTCTCCTCATCTCCCCACTGGTTCTTTTGCCAATTATCTCCAATCTGTGTCCTCTGGTTACCGATTTATTCTATCAAAACCACTCATAATTTCAACACCTCTATTAAATCTCCCCTTAACCTTCTCTGTTCTAAGGAGAACAATTCCAGTTTCTATGGTCTCTCCACATAACTGAAGTCCCTCATCCCTGGTACCAATTTTTCATCAATTCTTTCTTAGATAAGTTTTAAAAAATGAAGTGAATGCCAATCATTACTCGTATGCTAATATACTACAGTATCTCACACTCAAGCCAATGTGCTTCACTTTTGTGTCAAAACACATTAGTTACTTACTTTGACAGAGGGGACTGATCTGAATGGATGGACGAGGGAATGAGGGAATGGAAGGATTTAGACAGTCCCAAACACATATCCCTTTGCACCATTTCACCTTGCAGACAGGCGAAAGCTTTCTATTAAATTTGGCTTCATGTTCTATTTTTGACAGCAGAAAAAACAGACAATCATTTATGGCTGGCACTGACTGTGCTAATCCTGGATTTATTGTGGGGAGTTAATGATTTTTGGAAGTTGCTTCCCACTGTACAGAAGAGCATTGGACTCTTACTGAAAGATGAAATTATGAATTCCAGCCTTTAGCAATACTTAAGTCTGGTAAACCCTTATGAGCTTATTTTTCAGCTTCTCAGATGGAATTATATCCATTTTAAGGACTGAAAACAACCCGTGGCCACAAAATGAGTAAGGAGACTTTTCACCTTTCGTCTCACAAAGGAAGCCTGACAGCCAAAGGGGAGTGTCATTGGCAGCACTGTCAGAGCAATACAGGAGACAATTAAACTGTCTCACCCATAGATGGCAGCCCAATTCAACTATCAAACCAACCTGGAAGTCAAACTTGGGCTTTAAATGGAGTTCAATGCCCTGCTGATTTGAAGAAAGAAATTTTAACTAATTTTATGTCTCAAACTCATCACCAGCAGTGCAACATTAGTATAGTAGGTATCACTCCAGCATAGGTTGGGTGTATCTACTGGCTAAATGACTTAATAGCTCTTCTGCATATATTGTGAGTCTGTACTGTGATCTGGCGAAGATGTTGGCTTGGGCTTTCTTCCAATTGGGCTTAAAATAGGATTTTCAAGCCTGGTGAAGTTTCTCACAGAAAACCAGGGGGGGGGGGGGGGGCAAAATTCTGAGAGTTGCTTTCCGCCAGTGGAAATTCAGTGGAGCAGAATTCCTGGCCAGAGAGATGCTATGGAAGAGACCCTGTCCCAAGGCCAGAGGACAGGGACATCTGCATGGACAGTGTGGGCCACAGGTTCCTGGAAGGGCACATCAATGGCACCAGTCTAGACAGAAGCTCGGAAAATTGAAGCAGCTCCAATCCGATCCAAGGACAGAAGAGAGGCCCAGGAAGGGGCCAATAAAGAAGATGGTGGGCTCTAGTCAACAGAATCACTCCCCTCTGTGATCAATTACCTTTCCCTTTTAAGGCTTGGGGCCTCAGCAGAACTCTTGTTAACTCTCAGTTGGTGAGAGTTCCATTGAGGCTTATATGTGCACAAATCTTAGAAGGTGGCAGAACAGGTTGAGAAAGCGGTTACAAAAGCATATGGGATCCTGGGCTTTATAAATAGAGGCATAGAGTACAAAAGCAAGGAAGTTATGTTGAACCTTTATAGAACATTGGTTCGGCCACAGCTGGAGTATTGTGTCCGATTCTGGGCACCGCACTTTAGGAACGATATCAAGGCCTTGGAGAGGCTGCAGAAAAGATTTACTAGACTGGTTCCAGGGATGAAGGACTTTAGTTACGCAGATAGACTGGAGAAGCTGGGGTTGTTCTCCTTAGAGCAGAGAAGGTTAAGAGGAGATTTGATAGAAGTGTTCAAAATTATGAAGGGTTTAGATAAAGAGAAACTGTTCCCATTGACAGAAGGGCCGAGAACCAGAGGACACAGATTTAAGGTGATTGGCAAAAGAACGAATGGAGACATGAGGAAAAACTTTTTGACACAGCGAGTAGTTATGATCTGGAATGCGCTGCCTGAAAAGATGGTGAGAGCAGACTCAATTATGGCTTTCAAAAAGGAATTGGATAAATACTTGAAGGGAAAAAACTTGCAGGGCTACGGGGATAGAGCAGGGGAATGGGACTAACTGGATTGCTCTTACAAAGAGCCGGCACAGGCCCGATGGGCCGAATGGCCTCCTTCTGTGCTATAATGATTCTATGATTTTACGACACTGAGGGTGACATGGGTGGAATTCTCAGAGTAGCCTGGGAACTTTCCCAGACACAACCATTGACATTAGTGAGGGCAGAAGATTCAGCCACACCCACTCACTAAAATGTCTTTTATAGGCATAATCAGGGCAGAATCCTGGCAGAAACAGTTTCCACACCATTTTCTGGTGCCTCAACCAAAGGTCCACCCCGCTTAGACCTTGGCCCAGAGCACAATTCCAAGCCATGGGTCTCTAAACTAAGGAATGTGTAATGATCCAATCCATCCATCATTCTTGGTGCCAATTCCATTTTCCATTACAATGAATTTAAACGCATGGCGAGATTTGCATCCACTGCATTGGAAACTGATACCAGTCAACAACAAGGTGGGCACTGAGTGGAGGTCTCCGAGCCCATTGATCCTGGTTGCTGCTTGAACTTAATACATGTATTACTAGTACCCCTTTAAAGTGTTATTACATAAAAAGGGGAACGATTAAAATGATGTAGAATGTAAGATTGGTATTTTTGTGGGCCACTCATGATTGCCCTATATTCACTAATTCAACAATGTGTACCACAGAAAGCTACATTTTGGTACCTTTGAGGCATTCAAGTAAATCTGACTTAGATTGGAAGGGCAAGCAACATTATCCTCACCCTGTGCTATATAAGGTCTGTAAAAACACCATAAGCACCTTCTATACTTATTATCAGACACTAAACGTTGGTGTGTAACATCCAAATATTTCCAGTTGGTCAGTCTAGATTGTAACTGAAGGTATTCTCAATCACACAAACTTGAAATACAGAATGGAATTCCACCATATGTATCGAATAATTTCCGGTCCTGGGAGTAACATAGTTGCCTGGTCTCATCTCATCAAATGATGAGACATTACAGTGAGGCGCCATCTGTCATAGCACTATACAAAAGAGGAGCAGGGAGCATTCCTGGTGGCCTGGCCAACATTCATTCTTTGACCAACACGACCAAAAACACATTAATTGACCATTAATCTCTTTCATTGTTTGTGGGATCTTGCTGTATGCAAAATGACTGCAACATTTACCTACAAAATAACAATCATTGCCTTTTGAAGTAACTCATTGCATGTAAAGCACTTTGAGACATTACTAAGAGCTGTGATGAGTTGCAACATAAATACTTTTCTTACAAAAACACCACTGGCTATCAGCTGGCAGGATCCCTTCAGTTCTGGGGTTTGCTGATACATGCCCTCTAACATTCTTACCATGCCGACTCAGAATACAGTGTTGGTATTCTATGTTTAATAAACTGCTTGCTCCACTTGCCATCAATCTCCTCGGACAGGATACTTTCTCATTGCTAATACAAGCCAGCCAAAAGGCAGTGCAAGATCTGCGCCTGCACATTCTCACAAAAATGTATTGGTCACTGGAAGGGCAAGTAAAATTCAAACTATCAATCACCAGTATTTAATTTATGTGCAATTCTCAGGCCTTTACTTTAACATTTACAATTAACAGGCAATATTCTGGATTATAACACTGAAGTTTCATAGCGCAGTACCTGTCTTCCATTTGCAGTTGATTCAAATAATATACAATTTGATGGGCCACCAAATAAGCATTAATTGTGACTGCCCCCATTTCCCTCCCACTGACTCCAACCCCCTCCCCAATCATTCTCTTTGGGTAAACCAGACCTTTCCCAATCTTGGTGTCCTGCTCAACCCTGAGCTGAGCTTCAAACCCTTCCCATCATCAAGACAGTATACTTTCAACTCCACAACAGTGCTGCCTCTCTCCACACCATAGCCCCTCTATTGCTCAAACCCTGATCAATGACTTTGTCACCTCAACCTCTTTTTAAGCACTGGATTGGTTTCATTGGAAGTGGCAATTAAGCATTTACTGGACCACACGGGGTGTAAAAGTGTCTAATGTGTGTGAATGGCAGGTGAGGACAGAATTGTACTTGGCTGGGATGCTCTCCACAGCCTCATAGTCTGTCAAAACTCACTGTCTGGGCTCAAACATGAAGAACAGTCGCTTGGGGTGAGGTATCAGAATGCTCCCAGTGCTTGTGGAACTACATGCCAACAAGAGGCAATGCCTTAAGGAGAAAATGGAGAGGGGTCGTTGGATGGGACGTTATCAACATCCAATGAAGATTTGAACAAGATGTCAGAATTCAAAGTGAGGCTGTTCATGTGATGATATCATTGCATCACTGATTTCATCTGTTGCCACAAACTACACTAAAAACAAAAAAATCCGAAGGATTGAAAGTGTTACTCAGTGGAAAATACCTCATCTACTGCAGTGCTAACATACTCCAACCGACCAGCCAACCTAACCAACAGTGCGGGTTATGCAGCAGACAGGCAGTTAGTCTACTGAAAAACTATGCCACAACAGCAAGGCCTTGTTGAACAGTGGTCCATCCAAACCATCCACTAATAGTCACAGTGTACAATTTAGAGGACTGGAACGAAGGCAGGAAACTGTATCAAGCAGACTGCTGTCTTGCATTTTTATCAGCTTTACATTCTCTAGTGCAATTCAGGGTCTGAAAACCATGTACGTAGTCTCCGTACAGGCTGCACTATTGTGTTGGGGTAAATTGGCTGAGATGGTGTTATGAACTAGTGCAATAATACTTTTAAAGTTCCTTGAAATCGGAGGGCAATCATTTCAACAAGCAACACTCAACCACTTACTTCGTCTACAAAACAACAGTGGCCGCACTTCAAACCAATTCACCGTTTGCGATGCGGTTTGGGAGACACAAGAAGAAGCGTTAAATAATTTTCTTTCTTGCTCTTTTCCTCACTATCTTTCTCAAAACACTTTGCTGATTCTTGAAGTACTCATGGAACAAATACCTGGGAAGGATTTAAAATGGTGTTCACTTGTCAAAGGTTTCAGATGACATAACCCACCAAATCAGAATTCCAAGCAGTCGATGCCATTTGAATATCACGATACGTGTATCTGTCTTGAAACACGCAATTGATATTACCAAAATAAAGGACTCACAGCATATTTGACCAAGTTCCAAAATACTCCAACCACAGTGAAACAAACTGCGTGACACCAGCTGAACTGATAACCATGTCAACATGTTATTATGATGTAACTGCAAAGTACATATTCAGCCAATAATAAGTTATCATTATCTACCCACACTGTCAGGTTGTAGAAAAGTGCTTTTCACGTTCAGAAAGCTGAACAAATATAAAATAAATATTGGTTTTTGGATGAGCTATTCAGCGATGTAAAATTACTTGTCCAAAGCGTGTTGTCATTGTACCCTGTGTGTAGCAAAAACCACATCTTACACAGCAAAGGCCAAGCGCAAAGTCAACCAGATAAAATGGCAGCTAAATTAAACAAATTTGCCTTGTCAGGGCGAAAAAAAAAGAAATTTCAATTACAATTGAAAATAAATTTCAATTACTGTTGGTACTTTCCTTATAAATATTTAAAACACATTGGGCCGAGTATAAGTGGCAGGGGAGAATTAATTGCATAATGAATCAAGGTAAAAATACAAACAACAGCAACACTGACAGGAGACCAAGATGATGGAAAATGGTTCAAGTTCACCTTTCACCTCTGGGACCTGGGTCCAAAGCCAGATTGGATTTCCACTCCCTGCAGGCTTTAATTGAACTGTGTGAAATCAGGATACAAATCAGATGAGTCTCATGGGCATTGGTTGCTAGCACAAAGTTCACTGATAATCCAGTACAAATTAGCACTCGAGAGACTGTCTCACTCATTCTGAAGATTTAAATGGATGGTTCGTGCACTGGAATATCGCAATGTTATACTTGGGAAGCTTTTCTGAAATTTGGGTTAAGGCACATTGTAGTTTTGTGCGAGATTTACTCCAGTGCTAAGAATTCAATGAAACAAAGTTATTTTGTCACCAAACCTGTTACGTCCACACATTATTGTTGACAATATCATGCACCAATTTAACTTTCTGAAGGAAAATTTTGTGTAAATATTGCCCTGTTGGCAGAAGTTATTAAGAAAAACGCCAGAAAATTCAATTGTTCTCACATCTCCAATGTTCAAATCTGCCCTCCCCTCCTAATCAGAATCATTGTATCCCACGAGGTATATGAACAGTTCAGTCTATAACTTAACTCATAACCGCCATTCCTGTTCCTGGACAGATATTTTGGGACCTGGCAAAGCTGATATGAGGTGAGAAAAGTTTCCCTATCCTTGGCATCGATGTCACCAACTTTGATGGGTGCAAAAATTCAACGAAATGGTCATGAAGTGAGTTTAGACTTGAGGGTGTTGCAGCAGTTGGATTTGTTCTGTAGTGATTCAAGCTCCTTCTCCATCATTAATAATTAATATGCACGGAAAGGGAATTTAAATTTTAAAAAAAATTGCAGTCCACTTGGTCATTGTCCAATTCTATTTATCGATGTTTTCTCCCCCGCCATATTGTGAGGTTATCTGAATTTTTTTGCAATTAATTATAGCTTACTTTGCACATAATAAAACTACGTTATTATATGCTGGAGGGAGGGAGAAAGAAGGAAAAAAAGCTTCACTGCAGCAAAGTTGTGTTTCACTGAAGTAACTGAAGTGTTACTTTGTGCTTGGCTTCATGAAGAAATTGATTAGTGACCCTAAAAAGACCTTCTGTTCTTGCCCAAAGATGTATTTACCCGAAAAGTATTTTTTAAAAAAACTATCTTTCTTTCTTCGCCCCAGTTATTATTTTCCTCACACTTGGTATTGTGGCACTCTTCTGTGCTCTGCAAGTGGTTTACCAAGAATATGTGCCATTGCTGAATCTCTTTTGGGTTATATAAGGAACATAGGAACAGGATTAGGCCATTCAGCCCCTCGAGCCTATTCCACCATTCAATTAGATCAAGGCTGATCTGTATCTTAACTCCATCTACCCGCCTTGGTTCCATGACCCTTAATGCCCTTCTCTAACAAAAATCTATCAATCTCAGTTTTGAAATTTTCAATTGACCTAGCCTCATCAGCTTTTTGGGGGAAGAGAGTTCCAGATTTTCACTACTCTTTGTGTGACAAAGCATTTCCTGACATCACCCCTGAATGGCCTAGCTCTAATTTTAAGGTTATGCTGCAACTCAGGCTCCAACTCCACTAAAAATAACTATGACCATTTCCTTTGATGTTCCAAAACTGATTTTCTACAAATTTACCCAGGTTTTCTGGAGTCCATTTTTCCCCATGGGATTTTCTCCCAGGTTTTGACATCAAAAATAAAACCTGAAATTAAAAGGAATTAATTTTTTAATTGGCAATAAAGAAGTTTGTTCCTGATCCTTAGATGTTAGCCATCTTTAAGCAACTGGACAACATTTGGCTATCTAGAATGGTGATCTGAGTGTGGTACCAGAGCAGTTTTTGTACACATGGAATCATGTGACAGCTGACCTCACTGACTTGATGGGAGAGTGGGAGTTCAGGGTGGGTGGGTGGGTGGAGAAGTACATATATCTCGATGAGGTGCCTTCAAATTACGTCCTCAGTTTTCTTCAGGTTAAGCTGTTGGCTGAGGCCTGCTACGAATGCTGAAGGATAGGGTAGCCTTGTCCACTGGCAGATTCCCACACTGCCTTGGAGTGAAACAGCGCAGCTTGCAGCTAGGCTGACGGCGTTCTATACAGAACAGTCATGAAGAGGTTACTGAGCCCAGCAGGGCAAAAGGGAGCCGAATTAATATGCACGGCTGAAAGGGCAAGGTTGGTGATCCACCCAGGTTAATGACTGCCTCTCGGCTGATGGTAGTTCCACCGCCTCTCACTGTCAGATTCAGGAACTCCGCCAAGCCAGTGCCTTTGATGTGGTCATTCCTCATCAGCACTCACCCATTTAAACTAAAATCACACTGTAATTCCCCATGACTATTTAATTATCAAGAATGCTGATGGTGCAATTCCATCTATAGATATATAAAAGATACATTTTTAAAGCAACGATACGCCCTATTTGCTCGATCATACTGCCTTGTTGGAGCATGACACTATGTCAAGATTATAATTGCTCTTGCTCCTATTGGCACCCAAGGCACTGACCTGGTACCATGTAATGGGTACTGCATCCATTTGTATTTTCCAATCAAATCATGTGTGGGTTGTCCACCATTAGCTAAGGCTCAGCTCTCATTCAACAGTTTGAATGAGCACCAGTGGAACTTAATGTGGGTTCTGTCTGCTTTCAGGATGGCAAGTCTGCTAATTTCAATCATCATTTGCATTTTTATTAATTGCAGTGCAAACACGCAAACAGGTGCAATTTAACACTTTGTGTCATCTCACTCTCTGCCATGGGGGAAACTGGGGCACGCTGAATTGTTGATGATTTTGTTGCATTTGAGAAAATTAATTTTAAGTTGTCCGAGACCTGTTTTCCAGACCTTGCTAATAGGTGACGATCCTGAGGACGTTAAGGAATGTAGTCTTACCCCACTGAGGTTTTCTTTTAAAAAAAAACAAAGCATGAAGTGCTTGGAATGACACCTCCTGAAATTTTCTAATTTTGTCCGTAAAGCTCATGCTCTGAGCTTGCTCAGTTAATAATAGCTCCACTCTTAACACTTCACTTTAATTTCATTACTATGTTTGGGACTGGTCAGTTCTGCGTAAACTTGCGCCCACGTAACTTCAGTGCAAAATCTCGGCAGCGAGCGACTTGAAAGGATTCCACACAATGTGCAAAATGGAAATGTGCCAGGGATCGGCAGTACTGGAGGCGCATGTGGTTTCTAAGGACAACCCAACTGCATGCCCCTGACAAGGCAGGGAGGGGGGGTGGTGGCGGTGGTAGGGGAAGGTGGCGGTAGACAGAGATGTCAGCATGAGTTTTCTGCTGGGGCAGTTGTGCTGGTCAAATGAGATGGTGGGTACTTCTGTCTACACCTGAGAGGAACCCCCTGAATCCAGCCAGGTCTCCAGCCCTAGGGTCATTAGTGAACCAGGAACAGTCTTCCCGCCCTACATGGTGAAAAAAGAAGTGACCAACAACTGCCCGTCAAAAACATTTATGGAGAATCTCGCTCTTACCTGATGGGGCCTGTGCAGGGTGGCATTCATGGAGCACTAGCACAGGTCCCTCTTCCAGGCCAGCCTCTGTGCCCCTTTTGCCTACTTCTGAATGTTGGAAGTCGCAGCCCGATAGGCAGCCCCAGCATCCTTTCAGTGCAAACGACAGAAAACTTGGCGGAGGCTGAGTTTGCCTCATTAGCTTTTAGTGAGCATACGCCCACTCACATATCCATGCAGTTTCTGCTGTCGTAGCTGGCTCGGAGGAAGGAAGGGGGAGGTGAGCATGAAGCTCAAGTTGCTTTCTCTAGATGAATTGAAAAAATTGACAGAGGAAGGCAGAAAGCCGAGCCCACCATGTCTGGATAGGACCCTCGCAGTCTTGCATTCCTCACGGTTATAAACTAACCCCTTGCGATAGTTTTACCCAAACTGTAAGGGCAGCAGAATCAAACATGCGTGACGACATTAACTTATCCATATGCCGTGGGTGAGTTTTCTTAGAGACCCCTGGGCAGGTCTATTTTACATCAATAAAACCAAAGTGGACCTTGCACAATTCATATGAAAGCATAGAGCAAGAAAAAAGCCATTAGGGCCATCGAACCTGCTCCTTCCACAGACCATGGACAATCTGTGCTGCCGTGAGCTCCTACACAACCAATTCAGCCACCTGATTCTGCAATGTTTTTCCCCGCTCTCCTTGGGTAAATCAAAATCAACTCCTGAATATATATCCAACCTTACATCCTAAATTATTCATCTTTAACTGGTACCGGCAGCAGAGGGACCAGTGTTCCACGTACAATGTGATCACCGCTCTTCGTTAAAAGTGTGATTTGACACAGCACTAAACATTTTAACTGATTGTCTGTCCCACAGTTCTGTGGTTGGGCGGGGAGGAGTGTGTGAGAGGGAAAATCCTACCTAAGACTAATTAGTTTTACAGTTTTAAGTCTTCTAAAAAGACAAAGACTTGCATTTATATTGCAGCTCTCAACTCCAGGACATCCCAATGTGCTTTACAACCAATGAAGTACTTTGGAAGTGTAGTCACAATAACAACTTGAATTTATATCAAGCCTTTAACACTGTCATGTAGGAAACGCGGCAGCCAATTTGCGCACAGCAAGGCCCCACAAACAACACTGTGATAATCACCAGATAATCTGTTTTTGGTGTTGGTTCAGGAATAAATATTGGCCAATAGGGAGAACTCCCCTGCTCTTCTTTGAATAGTGCCATGTGCTACACCTACCTGAGACGGCAGATGGAGCCTCAGTTGAACGTTTCATCCAAAAGGTGGCACCGACAACAGTATAGCACTCCCTCAGTACTGCACTGAGATATCAGCCCAGATTGGCTTGGATGTCAGCCGAGATTGTGTGCTCAAGTCTCTGGAATGGGGCCTGAACCCTACAACCTTCTGACTTAGAAGCAAGAGTGCTACCACTGAGCCAAGACTGACATAAGGCACTAATCTGAGGGTTCCAAAAAACACTGAGCTGAGACTACTACCTTGAAATCACTGGAATGTGTATTTTTCTTTTCTTGCCTCCCTTCCTCTGCCCAGAGACAGATGTGGAATAGACCAGAAGTGCCCATAGCCCTTCTTCTCCTCATCTGGGTGGCGGGGGTGGGGGGGGAGATTCAAAGATGAGGAGAAGAAGAGCTATGGGCATTACTGGTCTATTCCATGAATGTCTGAGAAGTTAATGGGCCAGAAATTGCTCCCGAAATAACGGAGGAGCTCAACAGCACTCTCCGTTTTTAGTTGCGAATTGAAGGAGCAAGTTCCCGCGTTTACACATGCACAGTGAAACGCGGAAATCGTGAACTTGCACCGACTGGTTCGCCGGTGATTTGACAGATTCGAATTAAAGGGCCATCGCACGCTGCAATCAGAGAAATCATTGAAAAAGCGGCAACTTGTTTATCTGCCCAGCTGGAAAGTAACTAATTACGCCACCAAACAGGTACGCTTAAAATACAGGTTTAAACTAAGTTTTAAAAGCGTGGTTAGTCTTAATGACCGTCAAACAACTAAAAATTAACTTTTAAAAATGTGGAGTCTCAGATTACTCCTTATTTTAATAGTTTTTGGTCATTAAAAATAATTACATTTTTTTTAAACTTTTCCCTTCTGTCTCTTTAATTTAATTCAATTATTTCTTAGGCTTTTCCAAAAAAAAATTTCAAATTTTTATTTACAATGACATTGAGAATACTAACTTTAAATGGATGAATTCTGCTTGCCTGACTTCTCTTCCTGACCTCTTCCTGACAGATTTTGTGTCTTCTATTCTCACAGACTGTTCCATGTGATATGGGATTAGAGTAGACAGGGCTGATGGCCGGCGCGGACACGATGGGCCGAAGGGCCTCTATCCGTGCTGTATAACTCTATGACTCTATGACTCGATGTGCGTCAACTCACGCTGCTCAGAGGCTGGGTTGATAGTGCACAATTTTTGTAAAGTACAAAATCACTCAATTCGACGCCACAGAGCCCACAGTAAGTATATTTGTTAATTTAATTTGTAGGAGCTGCACACCTCGATTTCTGGCCCAATGATTTTGATGTAATCGCTGGAAGTTTTTTTTGTTAAGCGATAAAATATAGTCATTTAGCAGAAAGTTACACCATTAGCACGGCTTGTAAATTAATTCTGGGACACAATCACAGTATCGACACATTCTCATCAACCCCATCATCAGCAATGTCACTCTCACAACGGTGAATTCTGCTACTCCTGATATTCCATTATTTGTCACAGATGGAAAACCTTCTTTTCAATGGGTTAAAAATGACTGAGCGACCCCAAAATAACATGCAATCTCTGTCCACTACCTACACAGAGTGAAGCTTTTAAGTCAGCTGTTTACTCAACACTTAAGCTTTTAACATGTCAGACGCAGTGGGACACAGAGACATAGGTGCTGCTTAGTCATAGATCCTATCATTTTTCACTTTCATTCTCAACATGACTTTGTTCTTGTATATCCAGCTGTAATTATTTCAAGTGTTGGATTACTTGGGACGGATCACGTTCATGAGTTACGGAGGAAATCCTTCAAAGTCTACTTCTGGCCATTAGGTTCTTCAGTAAGTCTGTGAAATCAGTTACAATCCCTGATCATCTCTTGACTTGCTGGGAGACATTACACAGATCTCTAGCGATCATCCTTTTCAACAGAAATTTTGAGAGCAACCATCACAATCACACCGTCACAAGAGTGAGCTCTGGAATTCTCTCCCTGAATCTCTCTGCCTCACCACCTCTCTCTCCATTCCTTTAAGACCCTTCTTAAAACCTACCTCTTTGACCAATCTTTTGGTCACCTGCCCTAACGTCTCCGTCTGTGGCTTAGTGTCAATTTTTGTCTGATTTAGGCCCTTGGGAAGCGCCCTGGCTTGTTTTACTATGTTAAAGGCAATATATAAATGCAAATTATTGTTGTGACTAGACTTCAAAAGTACTTCATTGGCTGTAAAGCTCTTTGGGATGTCCTGAGGATGTGAAAGGTGCTATATAAATGTAAGTCTTTCTTTTTCTCTTTGCGCTCCAGATATCACGCTTCAAAATGACAGAAATATTAAAAAGGGAGAAAGTCATGTTTTTTTGGACTTCGTCCCCTCTCCCACTCCCCCTCGAAGCCAGACATTAACAATCAGCTGCCAACCTGCAAACTTCCCCCACTGAACAGCAATTCAACTCTGACTGACCTCACAACCTTTTTGGACCACTTCCCCACAGGGAGCATGTGAGCTGAAGTCAGCTAACTTGACACAGACTGGGCACTAACCCTGGGAATTACCAATTTGTATGGCTGAGAGACCAAGTCAAAATATATTTGACCTTAAAAAAAAAAGTAAGTTAATGATTTTAAAAATGGGGCTATTTTTAGAAGGAAAGCTGAAGGATACAATCAGTCAGGTCATGCCTTTGAGTGTTAAACATGCTTGAGTTTTGTGATGGAGACGTATGCGTTACTAAAAGGAGTCTTCATTTTCCTTCAAACTAAATGCCAACTCAGCCAATGCAAACTGTCCTTCATGGTTGAGGAAAGCCAAATTCCATACAGATTTCATCTCAGGTCCTCAAATGTTTTAAGTTGAAAACAAAAAGATATTTATGCTTCTTTTTAATAATCTACAAGCTGATCTCCCATGGCCTTGCCATGGGGTTGTCTGGGCTCTGCAGCACAGTTGTGTAGTTTAGCTGTTACCCAGGCCTGACCCCTTAAGGTTTCCATTCAAGTACTCCCTTGTGGGTACTCAGATAATGGTAGCTGCTTGTAAATTGCTCATGGTATTACCAGGTGAGTAAATTACTGGTACATCTCAGTCTTCAGGTCAAAGACTAGTCTTTGTTGGCATTACTTAACAAACTGTGACAAGTGGGGCCTATAGAGTGTGAACAATGCATACCAAATGAAAAGCTTTTATAGTATTTTCAAGTGTGAAGCCCTGATTGAAATGGCATACAGACAACTGCTCTCAGGCTGACAGATATGTAAGATCAGCTCTCTCTCTCTTGCTGTTTCTTTCTCCCTCTGTAAGTGAAAGTCTTGACTCTTTTTGTCATCTGGAGGAATGTGAGCATGAACCTTATAGCACTGGCATCCTGTGACATTGTACTGTTTTGACGAGGTTTCTGCACCATCTGCAGAAATACTGTCCGAAGTTGTCTTCACTGATGATAGACAGCAGTCTGAAATTCAAACTAAATAGAACCCAGACGTGTATGGAATTGTTGCACAGCCACCCAGTTTGAATTTGGGCAGAAATCGGTGGCTCAAGAACACAACCAGTGTGAGGTCACATCCAATAGCCCAAATCCAAGTGGCCAAACTACAATCTCAATCCCATCCAAAGTAATCCTGATACCACACAGCGAGCGTTATCGCATCGACCGTCTGTTATACGCCCCGTCCAATGGGACTGAATATCGGACGGGGCTTATAACAGGAGGACGATGCGAAATTGCTCTACTTGCACGATCGCCCAAGGTGAATTTTCTAACCCTTAGACCCCGGTGAGTGACTCCCAACACTGTCATAGCCATTCCAAAGGGAATTTTTTGTCTCGCAGAATACAAAAGGTAGAAGTACCTTGATTGCTCCAGTGGAGATTTGAATTTCGTGAAGTCGTCGCATAGTCCCGTCACGATCGATGAAGTACGATGAGGCTAGTTGATGGAGGGCCTCCACACTCTGACTGGCATTTGTTGACTTTCTGTCCAACTTACTTTTGTCCATGTACATAGTAAGAGCTTCTTCACCTGCAGGGAGAAAAACAATCGACACTTTAATGAAAGTAAATGGAAAAGAAATAGTTTACCATTCATTGTATTGAAAAGCCAGTGTCACCATGGCACAACATCTCGAAAGACAGGACGTGATGGACTATTGAAATAAACACTTAACTGGATGGCCTGTTTCTGTGCCTTAACATTATGATTCTTTGTGATACATCATTGCTTTAGTGAATGCATCAAATTACTGCTACAAATGTTTTATCTTTACTTTAACAATCATGAAAATAATTCATCTGTCAGTGCTGGTCGTAAGGCTCAACATATGACAAAGATAAACTCTCCCTCCAACAAAAGTGGGTGAAACATATGCCAGTCAGAAAGAGTAATGTGTAAAGTGTACCTTAAACTCTGTAGATACCAGCCAGGCTGAGGTCCTTGTCTGGAATGCTACATGAGCCAGACGTGCTCCACACTCACCAGATTGTTTCTCAAGCATGCGAGAAGGGGGGGCTACTCGTAACGTGTCACAAGCTGACACATTTCTTTGATTGGACTCTTAAAGCCTCACATAGGGAAATAACCCAAACCCAAGAGTTCCTTCTCTGAGCAGGCACAGCTTTCAGTATCTCCCTGACCCAGCCAAACACGAGGGGCACCACCAAACTAGCCTGACCCGAGTGTGTGCTCAACAACTGCAACAGGCCAGTGTATTTTCCTGCAAGTACGGGTGACAAAACTGCACAGTGACTTATAGAATCACACAGCACAGAAGGAGGCCATTCGGTCCATTGTGCCCGTGCCGGCTCTTTGAAAGAGCTATCCAATTAGTCCCACTCCCTTGCTCTTACCCCGTATCCCTGCAAATTTTTCCTTTTTCAAATATATACCGACTTACCTTTTGAAAGTTATTATTGAATCTGCTTCCACTACCCTTTCAGGCAGTGCTGTCCAGATCAAAACAACTCTCTGAATAAAATAAATTTCCCCTCATCTCCCTCCTGGCTTTTTTGCCAATTATCTTAAATCTGCGTCCTCTGGTTACCGACCCTCCACATAAAACATATGAGTGCTTTTTCTTCCCTTCTAAATAAAAAAAAATGAAAAATAGTAATAAGCTTTTGCTGCTCTGCAGCGATCAAAATGGTAGCACAACAACAGAATTCAGCAGGCAGGCTATTCCAGGAACAGAGCTTCCTTGCGAACTCAATCCTGCCAAAAAGGTTTCACGATGCATATTGAGTGCATTCTGGAAGCCAAGACACAAGGATGGGGTTATAATGCTTTTCCCTCGACAGTCATAGTGCACTCAATATATGACACTGGTCCTACTTGTTTGCAAAAAACTGTTGACTCTTGTTATAACTCCCATCCATCTCTGCTGAAAGGTTCAGCCATGTCTTATCTGAGTGTCTCAGTTGTTCAGTATAAATGTCACCAATGCAGTGTATGCCTCTTCACTTGGCTTGTGTGGGTCATTTTATCTCTATGGTAAACACACTTGCTTAGTGAGTAGATTGTGGCAGTTGGAACTTTGTCAAACATTTGGCCAAATTGGTGGGGGTGGGGGGGGGGGGGGAGGAATATGGACACAAAAGAATTCTGAGGGACCTATGGTCTCTTTCTACAACAACCCTTCATGATAGCTAATTCAAGCAGGTCAAAGTTCACATTGAGAAAGCTGGACCGGAGCCCAGAGTTCCAAGTAACAGCTTCAGTAAACCAAAAGCGGATTGCGAATGTCCTGTTTTCACGGTGAGCATGGGTGAGACATTATCCCATTAGCACGGGGCTGTTTATGTTTCAGAAACTGTCAGGTAGATTTTGGTATGTGGTGAAGATCAGGCAGGTTATGGGTGGGTTAATCGTTGGGCCCACTGTTGTAAGCAGTGACAAGCCGAACCATTTTGACGGTCGGGCCTCATTTGAATGGCATGGAAATGCTGCCCTTGCTGTTTTCCACACTGATTGGCAGCTCGCCGATTTGGAAGGCACTGCCTATTTAAAGCGCGCTGGCATCTCTTAAAGCAAGGTGTCGTCTAACTCTCTTTAATTTTTTGCCATGGTTTCTCAATTTTAAACACATCGATTAGATCACCACTCAACTGAAATCAGAACTGAAAACTTGGTTTCAGTTATTAACCATTACTTCTGAACTAAAAATTCAAATGGAAATGTCAATGGCTTGACACCATGTAGGTTAAAGGCTGCAAATTGTGGCCTTCTCCACATATTTCCTGCAAACTGGGGTTCATCTTACAATGAATTTTGCTAATGGCTTGGTAATTAAAGGGAATGGGAAATTCTATGTTTGTCTGTCAAGCTGCAGATATTGTCACATCTAAACCCATTTCCCTGCCGTTCAAGGAAAATCATCAGTTTTCCCGGTGACAGATCAGCTGTCTTTGATTTTGTGTCTTGGTCAGTTGGGCATCGTCCATTTTGACCCTACTATATTTTTAAAAAAACAAAACAAAGAGCAAAATTCCCCTACTTGTCACAAAGAAGGCGAAATACAACTAACATAAAAAGTCATGCAGTGAGGCGATGTCCCTCAAAAGGCTCTAGCAGATAATTGGAGTGCGAATAAAAGAGGTTCCTGTGTTCCTATAGTTTGTCAAGTCACTGCGTGTTACTTGCTGGGTAATACATTGGCGCACTAGAATGGTTGGCATGGTTGTGCACAGGGTGAGGGTTTGGGCAATTTGATTTTAGATTTCAGGGGTTCCCAAGATTTCTGCCAAATTTCCATGAGAATAAAGGTTCATTAAAGGACAGAGTCTTGTTTCAATATTTCGCTGAGGGGTATATTTTCCTCCACTTGATAAAGTTAGGTTAAGAGTCAACCTGAGCATGAATCAGCTCTGCCTGACTTTCCAATCATCCCAATTTTCATCAACATTACGGAACACGTACCCTAACTTGTCAAACAGTTTTATCATTGAAAATTGCACTTAAATAAGGTTCAAAAAGATAATGGGTGGGTGGTACTGACAACAGAGAAAATGATTCTCTCTCAGAATTCAAATGGCAATGAACCATGAATTATCCGAATCCCTTGCAAAGATGATTTTCACTCCCATCCATTACTCTGTATATAATAATCTTCTGTCGTAGATATTGTATGAACAGAGGGAAACTGAACCTTTATATTTAATGAACATGGAAGGTCATGCTAGGAATTAATTTTTCAGCTTGTTCCTCTGTGCTTTTCAATGTTTGAATTACACTTGCAGTGGTTATTCAAACACTGCGTCAAATAAAGTAACTGCGGCTTGCTTAGCTCAAATTCTTGTTTCGAATGATTGCCACCTTTTCCCTTGATTTTGCTGCCTTCATTACTGGCATCATTACAGCTCGTGATCTAAAGTTGCAAACTAACAGGGGGTCGTGAATTACCCGTCACCTTCTCCGAGGGCTTGGTGGGTAAATGTATGGAATTGAACCACACTGACCAGAAGGTCCCAGGTTCCATTCCTGAGTTAGCTCAGTCAGTCGAACAAACACAAACTGGAGTTTAAAGACGGTGGCCCACGATATCTTAGGTGATTAGGATGCTGGAGATGGGCATCCAAAAACACTCGGGAGATGTTCCGCTGCTTTCTGCCCAGAAATGCTCAGTTCCCAAACTCAAAGCAGAGGGGAACAAAAAAAGTGTAGACCGATGTTGCTAAGTCTCTTCACCCTTCGCGTTTGTCCTGGAATATCCATGGCTTCACCCATAGCAGGGACGGATTTCTTGCTCTTCAAGCAGGCGCAAATTTTCAAATCCCTTTTAAATGAGGCAGGAGTGATGCAACACCACCTCCCGCCTCATTGTCTTCTCCCTACATCGGAGTGAACATCCTTTTCCAGGACAGGACATGCCCAGGGATGGTGATGGAAGAGTCAGGGGCATTGGCTGAAAGGTATGATTCTGTGAGTAAAGCTATGTCAGGCTGTTGCTTGATTGGTCCGTGGGACAGCTCTCCCAATTTTGGCACAAGTCCCCAGTTGTTCACCGGCAGGACTGACTGGCCAGATGGTGGCGGTTCAGTGATATACAGTCAGGAGGGAATGCCCTGGGAGTCCTCAATATTGACTCTAGACCCCATGAAATCTCAAGGCATCAGGTCAAACATGGGCAAGGAAACCTCCTGCTTATTACCTCCCTCAGCTGATGAATCAGTCCTCCTCCACGTTGAACACCACTTGGAGGAAGCACTGAGGGTAGCAAGGGCACAGAATATACTCTGGGTGGGGGACTTCAATGTCCATCACCAAGAGTGGCTCGGTAGCACCATTACTGATCGAGTTAGCCGAGTCCTGAAGGACATAGCTGCCAAACTGGGCCTGCGGCAGGTTGTGAGTGAACCAACACGAGGGAAAATCTTACTTGACCTTTTCCTCACCAATTTACCTGTCGTAGAATGCATCTGTCCGTGACAGTATTGGTAGGAGTGAACACCGCACAGTCCTCTTGGAGACGAAGTCCCGTCTTCACACTGAGGACACCATCCAACGTGCTGTGTGGCACAACTCAAGACTACATGCACGCCAAACAGCGGAAGCAACATGCTATAGACAGAGCTAAGCGATTCCACAATCAACGGATCAGATCAAAGCTCTGCAGTCCTGCCACATCCAGTCGTGAATGGTGGTGGACAATTAAACAACTAACAGGAGGAGGAGGCTCTGTAAACATCCCCATCCTCAAGGATGGCAGAGTCCAGCACGTGAGTGCATAAGACAAGGCTGAAGCATTTGCAACCATCTTCAGCCAGAAGTGCCGAGTGGATGATCCATCTCGGCCTCCTCCCGATATCCCCACCATCACAGAAGCCAGTCTTCAGCCAATTCGATTCACTCCACGTGATATCAAGAAACGGCTGAGTGCACTGGATACAGCAGAGGCTATGGGCCCCGACAACATCCCGGCTGTAGTGCTGAAGGCTTGTGCTCCAGAACTAGCTGTGCCTCTAGCCAAGCTGTTCCAGTACAGCTACAATACTGGCATCTACACGACAATGTGGAAAATTGCCCAGGTATGTCCTGTCCACAAAGACAGGACAAATCCAATCCGGCCAATTACCGCCCCATCAGTCTACTCTCAATCATCAGCAAAGTGATGGAAGGTGTCATCGACAATGCAATCAAGCGGCACCTGCTCACCGATGCTCAGTTTGGGTTCCGCCAGGACCACTCGGCTCCAGACCTCATTACAGCCTTGGTCCAAACATGGACAAAAGAGCTGAATTCCAGAAGTGAGATGAGAGTGACTGCCCTTGACATCACGGCAGCATTTGACCGATTGTGGCACCAAGGAGCCCTAGTAAAATTGAAGTCAATGGGAATCAGGGGGAAAACTTTCCTGTGGCTGGAGTCATACCTAGCACAAAAGAAGATGGTAGTGGTTGTTGGAGGCCAATCATCTCAGTCCCAGGACAATGCTGCAGGAGTTCCTCAGGGCAGTGTCCTAGGCCCAACCATCTTCAGCTGTTTTATCAATGACCTTCCCACCATCATAAGGCCAGCGACGCCCACATCCCATGAACAAATAAAAAAAAGACTTGGTCCCTAAATGACTTGCATTAGTCATTACACTGGCCTTCCATGAAATGAATAAATTGCCTACGGTCAGCATCCATGCCTGCACGTGAATAGCAGCCATTCAACTGAGGTGCTAGAGAACTGCCACCGCAGCGCCTTCAGGAGAGGAGGAGGAGAGGGAAGGAAATTGGGAAAATGACAAAAATTGCAGATCCTTTTGTTGAAGAAAAAAAGGAAGAAAGATTTGCATTTATATAGTGTCTTTCATGACCTCAGGATGCCCCAAAAGCGCTTTATAGCCAGTGAAGTATTTTTGAAGTGTAGTCACTGTTGTAATGTATGAAACGCGGTAGCCAATTTGCACACAGCAAGGTCCCACAAACAGCAAAGTGATAATGCTGATAACAATGTCACCAGCAATAAATCCCCCATAAACAGGCAAGGATGTGGCTGAATGCTAAACTGGAGAGGTTTGGCATACTATCAATCATATCTTGGCATTCTCAACACATTTGAAACAATATTCCCAAGCAATTTTATTTTTGGAATATTTATATGTTCGATAATCCCTTTCCCAGGACATGTTGCAAAGCACTTTAAAAAAAAATCGATCTCCTCTGATGTGCAATATGCAGTTTGAATGTGTGCCAAATGTTTGAGTTCATACCCTGCCACATTATGCATGCATAAGACCGAGAAGGAGATCAGACTGAAGAGCTGTAACATATTCTGGTGACACAGTGAAACAGCAAACAATTAATGTTTTCAGAATGGAGGTCAATTGTGCTCTCGGTCGCCTGTTGATGTCAAGCAATGGAGATGACACAACCAGCTCTACCATGCCATCATACTGATAGTGGCGTCTTGCTACTTTTCTCTTTTGCCCAATATAAGACTGCCAAGTCCCTGCAATTTGCACAAGGTTTTCTAATGCTCGTACACAGGATAACTTTCCACATATAACTTTCCCGCGCGAATCACAAGTATTAAGAACTTGAGCAGGATGCACTGCAGCAACTCGCCAAGGCTTCTTCAACAGCACCTCCCAAACCCGCGACCTCTACCACCTAGAAGGACAAGAGCAGCAGGCACATGGGAACAACACCACCTGCACGTTCCTCTCCAAGTCACACACCACCCCAACTTGGAAATATATCACCGTTCCTTCATCGTCGCTGGGTCAAAATCCTGGAACTCCCTTCCTAACAGCACTGTGGGAGAACCTTCACCACACGAACTGCAGCGGTTCAAGAAGGCGGCTCACCACCACCTTCTCAAGGGCAATTAGGGACGGGCAATAAATGCCGGCCTCGCCAGCGACACCCACATCCCATGAACGAATAAAAAAAAAGCTCCGGTCATACATGTGTTGTCAACACCGATCTACTCTTTCAAGTTTAGGTGCTTCTTTTGTACAATGTGTCATCACAAGAAACAAAACACCAATTTGTAGATTGTGGGATTACTGCTTATTCACAGAAAAAAAGTTGCAATGTTTATGATCAGGAAGTTAGAGGCTGAAGAGAAGCGTGAAACTGCTAATATAGTTGCTCGATTTGAACCGTGATAAAATATTAAATTACTTTCGGTATTTTTGTGTGTTTATCAAGGAGTGCAGGGGAATGAAGCACTTTCCAAATGTTGGCACCCAAAAGTATCGAATATCAAGCAAATACAAGTTTAGTACAGAACGGTCATGCACAGTAAACTCGACTCTGCTCCAACCGCAGAAGAGCATCTCTTATCAACTCACATCATTCATCCTTACAGCCTGTTTGAGTGAGATTGATGATTAATGCTGAATAGCGAGCAGTTTTGTGCTATGTACCTCGGCTTACGATGATTTGGCTTGACTGCTCAAACTTGTTTCAACTTGGACAGCTGACAATATGGATTTGAATCCAGGTCTGAGGTGAAACAACAGCCTGCAAATCCACCGCGTTCTGCAGCCTCCCAAGAGAAACATTCAAAATGCGTTCTTCCTCCAGGAAATATCACTTACGCGGCACCTGTTTTAAGTTATGAAAGCAGTTTTGGGCTCCAGATCCTTGTCTACCAATAACCTGTCATATATTACTTGAACCTGTTTTAGTCGTGATCTTTATGTACCTTTGGAAAGAGGACATTTTTATCTTAAAACTAGTTCTGTCCCAGTTGGATTTGAATCCAGGTTCGTCAAATGAAAGGACAGAATTTACAGAGGTTTCCACAAAAAATTGCATTTTTATTATTCAATATTATTTTTATTTTTCACTAAAGTGGATTTTGGTCAAATGGAACATACTTGCAGAATCCCAGCTCTTTTTGCCATTAACTCAATGTTAAAACATTCTGGTTAAATGACCATTAGTTTAATATTGACCCCCCCCCCCGCAGGACAGATGGGACAGTGGCAGGGGAGGGGGGTTAAATTCTGAAATGGGAAACCTGACCCCAACCCGTGCTTACTTCTGGTTTAACCGGGGTGGGTCGGTGGGGGGAGTTGATTGAGTGACCTGTTCTCGAGAAGCAGGTCGGTATTTATAATATTTTAATGAGGCTGCGTGCCTCAGATTTTAGCAGCCGTTTGGATTCCCAGACCTTGGGAAACCCGACACTAAAAGGAGGCAAGACCTGCTGGATCCAGCAGGTAATTGCTTTTCCAGCACTGCTTGTGGGCCTGTAGGAGAAGTAGAGTGCATCCCTCCCAGACCCCCAAGCTAAACTACCCGCGATCGGCAGACCCCTCTCTCCCCCCCCGACACCCGCGATCCGATGCCTACCGCTCCGCGATCTCCCACCTCCCCGCCATCTCTTTCCCTCCCTTCCCCCCATGCCCCCGTTATCTCTCCATCCTCTCCACTCCCCAGCTGCGGCCTTCTACCGCAGGCCTTCCAGCCTCTCGATCTGGCCAGCTGCCAGGCGGGAAACGGAGTAAAAAAATTCAAACGAGGGCCCGCCGTTGAATTCGGCAGGACCTTTGCCTTCCCCGTATTCCTGGGTTTCCCAGTCGCTACAAGTCGCCGCCCCCCACACCCCCACTCCCAACCCACCCACCCCAGTCAATATCGAGGCCTTTGTCTCACTCAAGGCAAAACATCTGGAATCTTTAAACACTAAGTGGCCTGAGTTGTTCACTGCAGCTGTGCCTGGCCAATGTGCTCATGAAGAGACAGGTCAATCGCTCTCAATGTTGCTGGAGAATTGCTCGAAAAGTGGGGGCGCAGACTCCTACCCTGCCAGCCCGTTTAAAATATGGACGATGTTAAGTTCAAGAAATCAACAAAAATCTTACAGCTTTGTTGAAGCTGTTCTTCAAGCCAGTGAACTTTACATAAGAGATATACTTCCTTATTTTTACTTTTTGCTTTCTATACATATTGAAGGGGTAACATGTCCCCCTCAGCTCATCTATTCTACTCGATTAACACTGCTCTTTCATCATTCACCTCCTGTCACTGATGGTGTTTCTTCAATAAAGTGTTTCTGTCAAGAGAGAGAGAGAAATTGCCTTTTTTAATAGCAATTTCGAAGGGCTTTCCTAAATGAACCTAATAACAGACTTGCCAAAATGCCAGCTGCACAGTGTATTGCCTGCTCTCTTTTTTTAATAAAGGAAAATAAAGCAAGAGTCTCTATGTCTGCCGCACTCCTGCTTGCCCTGAGGTCTCTCTGGCAGCTTTCCCTCTGATTGCGTTCTGAAATGCTCTCTCTGGCTGCTTTGCATTTCTCTCCGAGGAGACTCTCTGGCTGCTTTTTCTCTACATTTCTCTCTTTCATGAACTCTTCCTGGTTGTTCTCTGCCGTCCCCTCTCTTGACATTTCCCCCTGGCTGTTTTCCCTCCCATCCCCTCTCTCTTGATGTTTCCCCCTGGTTGTTTTCTCTCTCATCCATCTCAATGTTTCTCCCTGGCTGTTTTCCCTCCCGCATTCTTGGGATGTGGGCGTCGCTAGCAAAGCTAGCGTTTATTGCCCATCCCTAGTTGCCCTTGAGATGTTGGTGATGAGCCATCTTCTTGAACCGCTGCAGTCCGTGGGGTGAAGATGCTCCCACAGTGCTGTTAGATAGGGAGTTCCAGGATTTTGACCAATCGACGAGGAATGAACGTCGATATATGTCCATGTCGGGATGATGTGTGAGTTGGTTGGGTACAATTCACAGACCCAACCCACGAGTTCAAGCTTATAGGTTTCAGGCTCAGGTCCATTCAGTGTATAATTGTAGCACCCTCAATTTAACACAGCCTCCAGGATGCACCATCACTAAACAGCATTCGACTAGAGCTAAAGATAACTGCGGAAGCTTACCTCCAAGTGTTGCAGATGACAAGACATGCGTTCCGTATTTTCGGATGATGGTGTCAATCACCTGCTGGGTTGAGGGCCTCCTTCCAAGCAAGCGAATGCTTCTCTGGAATTCTGGCATTAGTGGGATAGGGTTCCGGATTAAGTCCCTCCTTTCGACTGCAGTATTTCTCACCTTCCAACGTGCAAATTCTCTGCAATGACAATACCAGAACAGTCAAAACACCCCAAGCAATTAATGTGTGAAAAGACTGAACCATCAGAACTGAAGACATGGAATGTCTGGATAGTCTACCTGAAGCAAACATTTTCACCCAGACTATTTGTGTAAAATCTTAATTATACCTCGTACTCCACCGCCCGCACCCCCCACCCCCGCCTCCCGCTCACCCCCTCATAATTAAGTGCTCTATCATGTCTTTTAGGTTTCAACTCACATCCCCTTCCTTCCCCATTCACATCATATATCCTTGACCACATGGTACTTGGGATATGGCCTGTGGTCATTTACAGTCCGTATGAAGCTAGGGACTCATTGGGGTAGATTCTGACTTTGTGCGAGAGTGTAAAACGGGTGCTAGCTAATCGGCAGCCCGTTTAATCTCACTCACGATTTTTATTTCCACAGACGTCGAGGGAAATAAAAATGGGGAGAGATGTAAAATGGGCTGTCGATTCGCCAGCACCCGTTTTACGCTGTCGCCCAAAGTCAAAATCTACCTCATTGTGTGTGGAATCACAATTACACCTACAGGTCCCATTGCTCAAATGCAGCATTCCTGAGAGTCACCCTCAAAGACAACCTTGGGTGGGGTTGGGGCCCTTGACAAGAAGTTAGCAGTTAGCTGTTTGGTATTGTGGGCCGACATTCACTGGGATCGTAATGTGAAATTGGCAGTAGGATCCTTTACTCAGCTGATAAAAAAGTCTTTAATTAGGGGAGATTTGGAAGTTTTTTTTGCAGATTTGTAATTTATTTTAATTGCTATGAGGTAGGCATGTTGAGTGGCGAACAGGTGGAATAAATGAAGGGCAAGGCCAGAATAGATAATTGAGCCAAAATAACTAAAGCTACCCATTATCCTATGACTCACTCTATAGTCGCAGAACATAGGAGTGTATACTTTTGCACAAAATATACTACAAATGTATTTATAACATAAGAGATTATATATGATATACATAAAAGTCTACCTGAGGCAAGTGTTATGATCAATTATGATCACTCCCATTACCATGACAACTCAACCTGAGAAACTTTTGTGTTCTAGTGAATTCACAGTGCTGTCTCAGTGCAAAATACAAACTACCGCACGACTGAATCATAGTGGAAGGAACTTTTAGCTCAAATAAAGATGGAAAATTGGCCTGATACTGTGCTGCAGTAACCAGGAAGGTGACAAGTATAATTCCCAGTGCGGTTATAACCGATCTCTTCCAGAATAACCTCAGTGCCCAAGAGCTCAGGAGATGGAACGGCCAGATATTTCCAGAGCTATGCAGTGGCCCCCTGCGCTGAGCAGAAGGCAGGTCAGCGTGTGATCTGGCTCGGCTGTGATGCCCCCATTGTCAAATAGCCTGCCAACGCTCACTGTCTAACCTCAAACATGATGAATAGCCATTCAGCTGAAGTGCCTGTGGTCTGTGCCTCAGCACAAGCCTTCAGGAAAAGAGGGGAGAAAGAAATGGGAATGGAATTTTAAAAAGGGCGTTTGCTCCCCAGTCTAGATGAGACTAAAATAAAACTCAAAATTCTAAATAAAAAAGCAGAGTCTGAGTTTGAAATTATTTTTAGTGCCATATTTGAATATGCATCAATTTTTCACCTTTCGGAGAGGAGAAGGTTTTGTGAAAAAGTATTGTTCGAGACTCTGGCCAATGTTAACAAATGTCTATAACTACCTTCAGGAACATAAGAACAGAAGTAGGCCATTCAGCCCCTTGAGCCTGTTCCACTATTCAATTAGGTCACGGCTGATCTGTATCTTAACGCCATCGACCCTCCTTGTTTCCGTAACCCTTAATACCCTTGCCGTAAAAAAACCTATTAATCTCAGTTTTGAAATTTCGCATGGCCCCTCAGCCTGAACAGCTTTCTTGTGTGTGGGGCGGGAGGGAGGGGAGTTCCAGATTTCCACTAAACTTTGTGCGAAGAAGTGCTTCCTAAGAGGCCCAGCTCTAATTTTAAGGCTATGCCCCCTTGTTCTGGACTTCCCCACCAAAGGAGGCCTTCCTGTCTGACTTTAGACAAGATTAAAACCCAGGCGAGCAGGGTGAAATGACAATGCACTAACACACTGCACCACTAAGATCCACCATCAGTGC
This sequence comes from Heptranchias perlo, assembly GCF_035084215.1. Classification (NCBI taxonomy): domain Eukaryota; kingdom Metazoa; phylum Chordata; class Chondrichthyes; order Hexanchiformes; family Hexanchidae; genus Heptranchias; species Heptranchias perlo. Next base: position 9,090,713 of record NC_090355.1, on the reverse strand, counting down.
ATCTTTTCAACAGGCTTTATGATGTTTGGCGTCATCTAATTTAACAGCATAGAGGTGAGCAGACCCATCCCAATTTGTGGTGGAGCTGAAGTGAGGGAAACAGGATGGAGTTCATCTTAGAGAGCAGAAGTTGTGAAGCAGTTACAAATAGGTCAGGGTTGGGACATCATCGTGCATTTATACAGCAGCGTCAACACAGAAAGCCGTCCCTAGGTGCTTCACAGAAATTTAAGGGAAAAATGGATGTCGAGTCAAAGAAGAACAGATGGGGCAACCAAAAGCTAGGTCAAAGAAATGGGGTTTAAGAAGCGGTCTTAAAAGAAGAGAGGGAGATGGAGAATTAGGGAGAAGGATCCGCAGTGTGGGGCTGAGGTGGCTGAAGACATTTCCGCCAAAGGGGTGGGGTAAAAGGATAGGGGATGCACAAGAGGCCAGAGTCAGAGTCAATGGAAGGTTCAGTAGGGCTGGAGGAGGTTACAGAGATAAGAAGGAGCAAGGCCATTGAGGGACTTAAACACAAGCATGAGAACTTTAAATTGGTGGTGTTAGGAGTCCGTTAGCCAATGTCGGTCAGCAAGGACTGGGGTGATGGGTGAGCAGAAAAACAATAGGTGCCTTTTTTTTAAAAACACAAATTTGTAATCAAGCGATGCACAATAATGTGATTGAGGACAGATGGTCATCATATTGCCAACTTTATACATGTATTAAAAAATGTGGCTGAGGAAAAGGAGGCTGGGTGTCTTCAATTATTAGAATGCTGCACTTGCACATCTGGAACTCAGAAACCTTATCTGAGGACCCTCCCCCGAAACTTTTCATCCTTTTTAAAAAAAATAGTTTCTAACTGACAGTAGATTAATTTCACATGAGTGAGAGAGAGAGAATGTCAGGGTGGGGGAGGAGAGCACAAATGATTAAGACTCTTTTTATCATATTTAATGGTGTAAATCTGCAGCACGGAGACCAATGTGCAGCAATTATGAATAAAGTCCCTTAATGATACATGGAATTCAGCACTCCTTAACCAGGAGTTGAAATTTCTATCCAATACATGGGCTCAGAGGTGGGCCCTTATATTACAGAAAAAAAAATGCAGAGACTAAGCATCATTAAACATCTGCAGAATAGGCAAAGGACAAATTAAACACAAATGCCACAGTGCCTCAACAATGGCTGATGCTGAACTTCACAGAACATCCCCAACTGCCCATTCCCATTAGTAACCCTTTCAGTGATGTCTCAGAGTGAGGTTACCAATCCACTGTCAAATCGTTGGGTAGTTTTATGCTATAGATTTGAGGCTGCAAAGAACTGGAACAAGACTTCATTTCACTTTGGACTCTCACAGCCAGCAGAGAGAACATGTTTCATTCCACTAGCTTGGGCTGTATTTAAACCCATGTCCCAATGGTGAAAGGACAGTGTGCTGACTCATTGTGCTTTTAGAATGAATGAAAAATTAATAGTTTAAAACCATTCCTGAAAATCCTGCAAAATATCACATTATTTGTCCTCATCTGATCAGGTTCATTCTGCTTTGATGCAAACGGTGAACACAGGATGTACCCAAAATTGTCCATTCGTCCCACTAACCAATAGCAATATCAGGAGAAAGCTCTTCTTTCTGTGTAAAGTTAATCTTCAGGATTAATCTTATTTTTGTACATTGCTTTCGAGGTACTTGCCGAAATCAATATGAAAAATTACATTGGCCCTCTTTGACCTGTTGTAATTACTTCATCCCAGTCACTTTTGAGGGTAATTACATTTTATTGCCATTATTCACTGATACACTATCTTTGCTTCTCAATCAATTCCAGTGCAATGCTTGGTTCATTTGAAGTTTCTGAAAGTGACCTATACATTGACTCTTAAATTATTGCAAATGGATATTGCGGCTTTCACTCAACTTCTTATTGTTTTCTTTGTGCTGGAAATAAAACTGTTCAGCGGCATTTTTTTTAAACAAAGAGGGTAATTTTAATCTGGCAGGACAGGAGTCGGATTGGATTGGACTCCCTTTTTACACCCCTCCCAAATTTACTCTCGTTTAAATCGAGTGTAAAACGAGTGACCGAACCAAAACAGCCCCGTTCCTTTCGGGCGGGTTAAATTATGTTTATCCCCCCAAGTTCTTTTAGCTAATTTTGCAGCATCACAGTTACTGTAATCTGCTGCATAACACCTCAAATGCAAGCTGAAGTGAAGCCGTGTTCAAATGTGACTTTCATGAACAGTTGTGTCTGGTTTGGAGCATTTAGAGTCTGGTTCTTTTTAACCCTGCTGTTTTAGTGCTGGTATGCAGTAGTTTGAAACAGATATCATCGCAAAATCAGTGGCATTTAGAGGTTGATGTTGCAAAGAGGTGTGAGACTACCTCCAGGAGGCAGTGTCACACTGTTCAGGGTTTTTATAATGACAGTACAGTTCTGTGTCAAGTTGAATAGATCCCCAGGTGGTCCATTTGATCTCACATTCCTGTTGGCTCTGTACGAACAAGAAAGATATTGGAGCACAGAATCAGCAATATAACTCGTGTCCACTGGCTGCACAACACACTCCAGATGTATTGTTCTGAGACAGTAGTTCAAGTGGCCCCGGAAGTATCACTGTTATGTAGAAGGGCCAAAAACTAATATGAAGACTCTCATACATGTGCACGTACATGCATGTGTATATTACATGTACATAGTATTATATCTATTTCAAGGCAGCATTTGACCGAGTGTGGCACCAAGGAGCCCGAGTAAAATTGAAGTCAATCGGAATCAGGGGGAAAACTCTCCAGTGGCTGGAGTCATACCTAGCACAAAGGAAGATGTTGGAGGCCAATCATCTCAGCCCCAGGACATTGCTGCAGGAGTTCCTCAGGGCAGTGTCCTAGGCCCAACCATCTTCAGCTGCTTCATCAATGACCTTCCCTCCGTCATAAGGTCAGAAATGGGGATGTTCACTGATGATTGCACAGTGTTCAGTTGCATTCGCAACCCCTCAGATAATGAAGCAGTCCGAGCCCGCATGCAGCAAGACCCGGACAACATCCAGGCTTGGGCTGATAAGTGGCAAGTAACATTCGCGCCAGACAAGTGCCAGGCAATGACCATCTCCAACAAGAGAGATTCTAACCACCTCCCCTTGACATTCAACAGCATTACCATCGCCGAATCCACCACCATCAACATACTGAGGGTCACCATTGACCAGAAACTTAACTGGACCAGCCACATAAATACTGTGGCTACAAGAGCAGGTCAGACGCTGGGTGTTCTGCAGCGAGTGACTCACCTCCTGATCCTCAAAGCCTTTCCACCATCTACAAGGCACAGGTCAGGAGTGTGATGCAATATTCTCCACTTGCCTGGATGAGTGCAGCCCCTTCAACACTCAAGAAGCTCGACACCATCCAGGACAAAGCAGCCCATTTGATTGCCACCCCATCCACTACCCTAAACATTCACTCCCTTCATCACCGAAGCACCATGGCTGCAGTGTGTACCATCCACAGGATGAACTGCAGCAACGACAGCACCTCCCAAACCTAGAAGGACAAGGGCAGCAGGTACATGAGAACAACACCACCTGCAGGTTCCCCTCCAAGTCACACACCATCCCGACTTGGAAATATATCGCCGTTCCTTCATCATCGCTGGGTCAAAATCCTGGAGATCCCTACCTAACAGCACTGTGGGAGAACTTTCACCACACGGACTGCAGCGGTTCAAGAAGGCGGCTCACCACCATCTTCTCAAGGGCAATTAGGGATGGGCAATAAATGACGGCCTCGCCAGCGATGCCCACATCCCATGAACGAATAAAAAAATTATACACACACGCATACATATATACATATGTACACAAATACACACAGACTCTCCGCGCCCGCCCCCCCCTGCCGTCTCCCCATTCACTGTGATTAAAATAATTGAGGATAGGATTAAAATATAGCAAGCATTTTATTCACAGCATTTGAGGGGGCTGTAACGTGGGATTTAATTAATATCAATGACCATGGAAGGAATATAATATTTATGTGTGCCGTAAATAACTTCATATTTGTGTGACGCAAAGCAACAGAACCAGTTGTAGTGCGCATATAATTAAAAGTAATGGGGCTCCTCAGTGAATATAGAAGACAAATGCTATTTTACCATATTGAAGTGTTTATTTAGTGCAGGGTTGCTTTTATTATATATCTAATAATCCACATGCAGCACTGTTCACAGTGTGCATATAAATGATGCTGCTTATTCTGGTACGTCAAATACAAACTGCAGAATGACACAGAGTGGATGTCTTTCTACATTTCAGGTGCTATATAAATGCAAGTGGTTTTTGTTATATAGAGTGGAAATAACAGATATGAGATCTCATCTCCATAATTAAATGTTCAAGAACAACAGATGGATAATGAAGTATGCAGACAGAAAAGGTTGGCGCGTGGAAGAAGTGTGCATCGGGGGAGACCGATGGTTAACAAGGTGGGACACCCAGGCAGCAGTGAGTTGTAGGCTGGTCAAATGGGCAAAGGGACCAGCTAAAAACAGACTGGACAGGTGTGGACTCGCAGTGGAGACAAAATGGAAGCAAACCAGACCCAGTGTCAGCATGGCTCGCAGTGGTGGCATTCTCGCCTCGGAGTCAGAAGGTTGTGGGTTCAACTCCTTTCAGGTGGGTGTAAAAGATTCCACAGCACTGTTTCGAAGAAGAGCAGGGGAATTGTCCCCGGAGACCTAGCCAATATTTATCCCTCAACCAACACCACTAAAACAGATTATCTGGTCATTAGCTCATTGCTGTTTGTGGCAAATTGACTGCTGCGTTTCCTACATTACAGCAGTGACTACTCTTCAAAAAAAAATTGTAGTAAAGTGCTTTGGAATGTCCTAAGGTTGTGAAAGGCACTATTTAAATGCAAGTCTTTCTTTGGACATGCAGACAGTGATTTTGGCACATGGACACCAGTTGGGCAGGCAGTTTGCAAAAGATACAAGCAGTAGGACTAAATGTGATGAATGGACAGTCAATGGCTGGAAAGTTGGCACAATAGTCTTGACAGAGGAGAAACTCCTGACAGGCTAGATCAAAGACCATGAGATGGGTAAACAGTAAGTGACTGCGACAAAGACAGAAGCAGTCATTGCTAAAAAGCACACACTGGAAAGATGATCCATCATTCAATCTTGTATTGTGTCAATAGCTTTATCTTTCAGACTCTTTGCTCTATATTTGTGCTCTACAATCTCACCGGTGGGGGGATAAAGCCCAGAGGAACTTTACCGCAGAGGAGCCAATACCAGAGGAGCCTCACCCAAGGGAGATCAGGGCCTGAAGGCACCTCACTCAAAGAAAATCAGGACCCTAAAGAATCTCACTCAAGGGAACCCAAAGCCTAAAAAAACCTCGCCTGAAGGCCCACAGTCCATATGGCATTCACCCAAGGGAGCCAACAGGCCTGAGGAGCCTTCCTCAGGGGAGGGGGAGCTGTGTCAGGGGGAGCCTTTTCTGGAGAAGTATAACTTAAGAATTCAAGATTTTGAAGGGTTGTCATCCAGGGAAGCGTTTTCAGATTAAGCCTTAATTCAGCTTAACTATAATAAAAGGAGCCTTGTTGACAGAAGTAGCTATCAGTAGGTCACTGAGAGTGGGTACTGGCTATACCTCATGGCCTGGTCCTTTAGTAGCTAATATGAAAGGTGCTATGTGTTCCTGTTGGTTAAGATCAACAATGCAGATTCCTTCATTATCCTGGACTGTGTACGCAGTCTCTCAGATGATCAAAAGCCTCCAAATTGATCAAGCTTTTCTCCAAGTTCTGCGTTGCTCCAGTCTATCCCCAAATACTATTTGTCTTGTTCAAAAGCAGGATGGTCTTGTATCCAGTATTACAATCGGTTTCCAAATAAAGGCATGCTTCCATCTCCCATTTCTCTCTGTGTCCCTTCACATTTGCCTCCAGTAACTGGTCTCAGTTTGGAAAGCAGGTTGCTGTCCCTGGTTCTGTACAGACTCATCCCCTCACAGGATTCCCTTGATAGATGTTAAAACGCCTGCTCCCCTACTGGGTTTTCTTTTTGGTCATGTCAATTATCGCAATGGCCTTGAAGAAACAAGATCAATCAATTCTGTAGTGTCTTTACCTTGTTGTCATGCAGTCGGTTCTTTTCAGTCTGTTAGCAACACATCCGAGTCCCAGTATTGTGTCAAAATATAAGTTTGCTTGCAGTGGGGATTCAATCCAATCTGAATCACATTGATCTCACTTGAATTCAATCTTCCTACATTTTTTTAACTTTATGTCACATCCCTGAACCAGTTCAAATGTTTCATTGAGTCAAGTTGCAGTCTGATGAATGCAATTACGGTGTCAGCCGTGGCTCAGTTGGTAGCTTTCTCACCTCTGAGTTAGAAGGCTGTGGGTACAAATCTCACTCATAGAACCATAGAAAGTTCCAGCACAGAAGGTGGCCATTCAGCCCAACATGTCTGTGATGGCCAAAAAAGAGCTATCCAGCTTAATCCCACTTTCCAGCACTTACTCCGTAGCTCTGTGGGTTAAGGCACTTCAAGTGCACGTTTAAGTACTCTACCACCCTTTCAAGCAGTGAGTTCCAGGCCACCATCACCCTCTGGTTGAAAAAAATTCTCCTCTAATCCTTCAACCAATTACTTTAAATCTATGCCCCCTGGTCACTGACCCCTCTCCTAAGGGAAATATGTCCACTCTATCTAGTCCTGTCATAATTTTATATACCTCAATTAAATTTCCCCTCAGTCTCCTTTGTTCCAAAGAAAACAATCCCAGCTATCCAATCTTTTCTCACAGCTAAAATACTCCAGTCCTGGCAACATCCTTGTAAATCTCCTCTGCACCCTCTCTAGTGCAATCACATCTTTCCTGTAATGTGGTGACCAGAACTATGTGCAGTACTCAAGCTGTGGCCCAACCAATGTTTTATACAATTCTAGCATAACCTCCCTGCTCTTAAATTCTATGCCTGGGCTAATAAAAGAAAGTATCCCTTATGCCTTTTTAACCACCTTATCTACCTGTCCTGCTATCTTCTGGGATCTGTGGACATGCACTCCAAGGTCCCTCTGTTCCTCTACACCTCTCAGTAACCTCCCGTTTATTGAGTACTCCCTTGCCTTGTTTGCCCTCCCCAAATGCATTACCTCACGCTTCTATGGAGTAAATTCCATTTTTGATCAATCTGCCATGTGGGACCTTGTCAAAAGCCTTGCTAAAATCCATGTACAATACATCAAATGCATTAACCTCATCGACCCTCCTTGTTACCTGCTCAAAAAATTCAATCTAGTTAGTCAGACATGATCTTCCCTTAACAAATCCATGCTGACTGTTCTTGATTAACCCGTGCCTTTCTAAATGACAATTTATGCTGTCCCTCAGAATCGATTCCAATAATTGGTCCACCACCGAAGTTAGACTGACTGGCTTATAATTACTTGGTCTATCTCTTTCTCCCTTTTTAAGCAACAGTACAACATTATCACTCCTCCTGCCCTCCGGCACCAAGTCTTTAGCCAGAGATGATTGGAAAATGATGGTTAGAGCCTCTGGTATTTCCTCCCTTGCTTCTCTTAGCAGCCTGGGATACATTTCATCCGGGCCACTCCAGAGGCCTGAGCGCAAAATCTAGGCTGACACTCTAGTGCAGTACTGAGGGAGTGCTGCACTATCAGAGATGCCGTCTTTCAGATGACGTTAAACTGAGGCCCCGTTTGCCTCCTCAGGTGGATGAAAAAAATCCCATGGCACTATTTCAAAGAAGAACAGGAGAGTTCACCTCGGCATCCTGACCAATATTTATTCCTCAACCGACATCAGTAAAACTGATTATCTGGTCATTATCTCATTGTTGTTTGTGGGATCTTGCTGTGCGTAAATTGGCTGCCACATTTCCTACATTACAACAGGGACTACATTTCAAAAGTACTTTATTGGCTGTAAAGCACTTTGGGATGTCCTGCGGTCAGGAAAGGTGTTTTATTAATGCAAGTACTTTCTTTCTTACTGTGGCACACGGAGAAGGGAGATTTTAATCAGACAATTTCCACTAACGCCAAATCTAATATCTCCAAAGCCACTTATAAAGCAGTCTCGTCTTGACAACGAGAATGGTTGTGCATCATTTTTGTTACAGTAGGGCTGTGCTCAAGCCAGGTGATTTGGCAAATCTATTCATTTGCAATGATGATGAGTCATGTCAGTATAATGTCATGTGCATGTGTCACTAAGACTAAGTGATGTGATTTCTCTGTGTGAACTTAAAAAAGATTTGCTTTATATTCCATCAAGGAGATGACGTACGTGTAATATTGGTGAGCTGGAGCAAATAGATCATGACTTCAGTCCATGACCACTGTTAAGATGCAATAATGTCTGCAAGTACTGAAGTTGTATCGCTGTCGAATATCATTTAAAGTAACCAAACTGTCCCGGATCCATTTTTTTTTTCATTTGAATCTACTTCAGGTTACACTTCTGAGACATATTCTTGATGCCTTGCCTTAGGAAACCTTAAACAAATGAACAATATTTTGTAATACAGAACTTCTTAGTCTATGCCTCTTCCATTTCTTTCCTGCCTCTCTATTTGCTCCAAAGCTGCTCTTGATCTTCCAGTATGAGGCCCGAGTCTGGTGTGGGCTGACTCATCGACCAACTGTTCCTCCATTCCACCCTGTTTAGAAGCATTAGGTTCCCCCTCCCCTATGTTCCTCCAGGACAGTGCAATGTAATGAACTCACTGGGTGGGAAACTTTTAATGAAATGAATGAGGGAGGGTTTAAGAACTTTTAATGTGCTGCCATTATAATGCATTTCCAGACCTCCAGACATCATTGCATTTTAAAAGGCGCTGATTAACAGTAGTCACCAGCTGTAAACTGAGCCCATATGCATGTACATGGCATCTTATCACATCCTCAGGATGCCCCAAAGAGCTTCACAACTAATTACGTTGGAAGTATAGACACTATTGTTATGTAGGCAAACGCAGCAACACCTTTGCACACTATAAGGCCCCACCGACAGCAAATGAGAGGAATGGTTATTAATCTCCTCCTGGTGTTGAATGAGGGAGGGATGTTGGCCAGGGCACTGGGAGAACTCACTGCTCATTTGCAATTAGTGCAAGTGAAAAACGGGGTCCTCTGGAAGGAGAAGCCTCTGATAACACAGCATGCCCTCGGTGTTGCATAGAAGTTTCAGCTTAGATAATGCGCCAAATCCCAGAGGAATACAGTCTCGTGACTTGGATTAGAGAATGTGCCACCAACTGAGCCCATCTATGAGGAGGGTACCACTGAAACAATTGGTCCAAGACAAATTAAAATACACAGGAAACAGATGTCTGGTTAAGTGATGAAAGCTCACCTCCAGTAGGGAGAGGGTCACTCAAGATACTTTCGCATTAGTGATACTAACATCAGTCAACCGCAAATTGGAAAATACTGCTGACAAAATGGTTACTAATTCACAGTTATTGTGGGAATCATAAGGCTATTCCAGGAAATTCTGCTCTATTTCTATTTCTCCAGTTTATATTTACTGCCAAGAAATAATAGATTGTTTGTGAAGTGAAAAGAAACATATTTGTGGTTCTGAACTTGTTGAAAAAATTTAGATTGGACAAAAAAAAATACTTGTGCATTAAATAAATTAAGAGAAAGGGTAACCTTTCAACAATTCTCGTCACGGTACACCTTTTAAAGGAGACATGCAACCATTACACTCTTTAAAGATTGCATCTTACGGCCAGTGCCCCCTTTAAAGAAGGCATTTAGCCACTGCTATCCATCAAGGAAGGTGCATCATTACCAGTACCACTATTGAAGAGGATATCTCACTACCAGTGCCCATTTTAGAGCTGCAATGCCCCCACAGTTGGCATTAGATTTACTATTGCATAATGATGCTTTTTACAGATGCCCACGGATGAATGTTAAATAGGCCAATTTACAATAGCTTTGCAGAAACACATTCAAAAAACAAGCAGATTTCTAAATGGTTCTGCTGAACAGAAGTGTTCCCACACTGAGCATTACACCAACTCCCGTCAGAATCTTTTTTACCTCATCACAGTTCTCAAGTAAAGTGATCTGTTTTCTTTGAACAGCTAAGAGCTAAGGATGCTGCGTGTTATTAAATGACTTTTGGTATTATTAGGGCCTTCAAGTTCTTGGACTCTGCTTCCTTGGATCATGGATCAAAAGACATCCAGTTCCTCAATCACTTTTACAGGGTAAATTCACCACCTGCAATGGTACTGAGTCATATAGACTAAAAAGGCCCAGGTTTTGCAGAGTTTGTTAATCTCAGCCACATTAACAGTTGGCGAAGGGATACAATTTGTCTCAGCTGTCCTGTGCTAGGGAGCAAAGGAATGTGCCTGTACATAGATGCCAATTTAGAGGGAGCTAAAGACTAGCTGCTGTGTACCCCTGTTGAGGGCTCCTTTTGAATTTGTGGGCCTGTCTTTGCCAACTTGATGCTGATAAAAATGGAAAATGTGCACCCCTCATAACAGAACACCTCATAGTAGGAGTCAGGGAGTCAACTTAAACCAGCTGAGTAATCCATTACAAGTCCATGGCCCTCACAGGTCTAAACAGATATGTCTGTTGAGGGGTCACTATCAACTTGCTATTAACTTCAGCTCGCAACTGATCAGGAAAATTGGAGGGACACAATTTCCAGCTGCATTCAGCAGTTGATCATTCAGTCAGATATCCAACATCGGGCTTGGGTGCCTGCAATATCAAAACTGCTGGCATGACACAAACTGTACTAGGTAGGTCTGTCCACCATGCTGATGGCAGATGTCATTGATACCGCCAATGAGGAACTCAGACTTGGAATGACAGCTTCTGGTTGGTGTTAACTGGAGGATAGGTATGAGAACACCTGCTCACATATCCAGGGCTTGATGGTTATTGGATTCCAGAGAGGCTGAAACTCCATATCTCCAACTGACGGACTATTCCACAAGGTTTGATGCATGTCTATGTTGTGGTCAGGACAGTGGCAATACATTGACGTATTTTATGGTAAGCTGTACTGCTTGCCACGCTGCTCGTGTGGAGCTCCTGATACCTGATTGTCCACCCAGTGAGAAGTTAAAGCTGCACACTTGTCAGTTGTCTAACAACCAGCTAATGAATATCCTCCTGCGGGATATGGTGAGGATAAGTGGGATCTCTTTGTGGAGTTGAGATGGCTCCAAGAAGGCATGCCTGGTGATGGAAATTCAGAACCAAGTCAACCCCCTTTGGTAACGCTGCCTGTACCAAGCAAGTCCGCAGTACTCCAAGGCACTGTTAAATGATCGACCAGCCAGTTTGGCTCATTAACAAAACTACTAGAGACTTGGATTCTTCCCACATGGCTCCAAATAATCCTGGAAGCCAATGTCCTAATGGGCAGGGTATTCATAGATGGATAAGCAGTAGTGCTCTGTACTGGCAAGCTGCGTGGTTTTGGCTGGTTGAACTCCAGCAAAGCTCTGCACACCTAGGGGCTTCCTGAGCTTTGGCTCTGCTAACCTGCACTGAATCTCACTGGACATAGATATGTAGAGAGTTTCCCTGTAGGGAGAGTGTGCACACTTTGAAATTCTACAGGTATAGAACAGGCATAGGGGCAGGTCCAGAGCCTGAAACATGGCGATGAACTTCTGCATGCATTAGACCCTCAACTGGCCAAAAATAATAGAAATGTTGGCACTCTCTTTCCATCCTCTCTCCTCAGTTATAGGCAAGTATTCTCTGCCCCTCCCTCTTCTCTTCAAGTATCAATTTACTGCTTTCCGCCTACCCTTGTTCAGACAGGTATTCTTCTCTATTTGCCATAGTTTATGATGGCACTGTACTCGGCCACCACTGCCCCATCAATTCAAGCTGGCATGTTCCTCCACCCTCTCTTTTTAAAAAAATCATACATGGGATGGGGGTGTCACTGGCAAGGGCCAGCATTTATTGCCCTTGAGAAGGTGGTGGTGAGCCACCTTCTTGATTGTACAACTGAGTAGCTTGCTAGGCCATTTCAGAATCAACCACATTGCTGTGGGTCTGGCAGGTTTCCTTCTCTAAAGGATATTAGTGAACCAGATGGGTTTTTACAACAATCTAGTAGTTTCATGTTCACCATTACTGATACTAGCATTTTATTCCTGATTTTATTTAATTAATCCCACAGCAGGATTTGAACTCATGTCTGCAGATTACTAGTCCAGTAACATAACCACTATGCTACTGTACCCTATATAACTTGAATTTGATGACAGGAGTATAATGATTAACTGCTGCATGTCAAGTCTCTCCAAATACAACTGCACACACAACCTGCCTTCTAAAATGCCTGCTGGCAAAGAGTTGTAAGCATGTTACGTTTGAATGCCGTGGCCCTGTAATAGAATTTCTCAATTTTGTACGAAGTGCTGTTCAACTCGATTTGATTTCTTCTCCTCCCCGTGACTTCTGCCTTCTGTCCTAAAACTGCTGCCTGAAGTTGACATTAGGTTCCGTAGGCACCGTCAGCCCGCTGCGATTCCAGCCCAGCGGCCATTCCTCATGTACATATCGAGACAGGGCTATCTGCCGATGGACTAGGCCACAGAAAGGACATCACGTCCTAACCTGATGCAATCCACATACTCACACTTTCCAACTGAAGTCTATCAGGAGGCAAAGAGCCTGGGGACACAGGAGTCAAGGCGTGATGCCCGTAACCATCACCCCTATCTGAGCTGAGCAAGGAACGTAGGAACAAGAGTAGGCCATTCAGCACCGCGAGCCTGTTCCACCATTCAATTAGATCACAGCTGATCTGTATCTTAACTCCATCTACCCGCTTTGGTTCCGTAACCCTTAATACCTTGTCTAACAAAAATGTATCAATCTCAATTTTGACATTTTCAATTGACCCCCAGCCTCAACAGCTTTATGGGGGAAGAGAGTTCCAGATTTCCTCTACTCTTTGTGTGAAGAAGTGCTTTCTGACATCAACCCTGAACAGCCTAGCTCTAATTTTAAACCCCCTTATTCTAGACTCCCCCATCAGAGGAAATGGTTTCTTTCTATGTACCCCATCAACTCTTTTGATCATCTTAAACACCTCAATTGGATCACCGCTTCATCTTCTATACTCAAGGAAATACAAGCCTAGTCTATTCAACCTGTCCTCATGATTTAACCCTTTTAGCCCCATTCTGATGATGCTGGCTCGCTCAAAAGTCTGGAAGCTGTGACCCTCTGATCTGCAGACCGTATGGTGCAGATACCCACTGAATTGTCAGGGGAAGTATTTCTTCATGAGTTAAAGCCGGAAATTTCTGTTGTCGTGGGAACATTTAACACATTCATATCAAATTAATCTCTCCGCTACTTTAATGGAGGATATAACCTGTTGAAAATTAATGTGTTAACTCACATGTTAAAATAGCAGAGAGAGGAATTTGATCGGAGTGCACAAAGCATCCGTTTAATGACACTGCTGACCATAATTCCGAGACTACACTCTGCCTAATCATGGTAGGGAATTGCTACAGGAACTGAGTCCACAATTTCCAATAAGCAATTAGAAATTTAACTTGAATGTCAACAATGGATTTTTTTGTCATGTATTTTTCACCTCAAGCATGATCTGTTTAAGCCAAAATGTACCCACTCCCCACAAAAGATTCCAGATGGCTCATTTTGAAAAAGCAGATCGACCCTTCTGTACAAAAGGCTGACTGTCACCGTTCCCTCTTAAGGGTTTTTGCCCAACTCAATTGAAGGAGAGCAACTGCAAAGTTTAGTCACCCTCCTGTGTTAATACAGGCATTTACCTCCACTCTCCTGCAGGCCCATTGGAGGCTGATTCAGAAAATGGAGACCAGGTATCCTGCACATGTATAGAAGGGTTTAGAGGAAAATGACAATGTGAACAATGTAATATATATACACACACACGCACGCACACAAACGCAAATGTACATCCTCCCACAATGTTTTGCAATAACAGGAGCTTTGCTGAATATTTCAATGGCATGAGTATTGACACCACTGTGTCAGCCAATGAGTTGCAGAGAGGGCGGGACTTACAGCAGTCTAGTTAAACAGAGGGGATAATTTTAGCCACTAAGAATGGGTGGGTTGGGGACGGGTGGGAAGTTAAAAATAGTTGTTTTTTGGGTCGCGATCGAAAAATTTCCTGACTTTGCATTCCCAGTGGGGAGCCTGTACTTATACGTGCCCACGTTAAATCCCAAATGGAGCCAAAAAACAACTGTTTTTAACTCCCACCCGACGCCAACCCACCCATTCTTGGGGGTTAAAAGTACCCCTAATCTCTCTCCCTCTCCCTAACTCCCCATTCACTCTGACTAAAATAATTTTGAAGTTAGGGTTAAAATAATACAGCAAGGATTTTATTCACAAGCTGTGAGGGGGCTGTAATGTGGGATTCAAATAACATCAATGACATTTTATGTATTACATATATATTAAAAAAAAATCCTGTTCTTGGAATTGCCCCAGCAATAATTTTTTAAAAATTTGGATTGGGTTTAGGGAGCCTGGCAATTGATGCCGTATTGTCTCTGGGCATCACCATAAATTTACTTTGTGTCAGGATGAAAGCAAGTCGTTGCACTGAACAGGCTCAGCAGATTTAGCTGACCGCAGGCAGGATAGGTGTTTCAACAACAGAATGCAAGAGCCACAGAAATGACTGGCCTACAGAGGTGAGACTGTTCATCTCCAGGAGTCGGTCACAGTGAAAGAACCACTACCAGTAATTCACGGCATTTGCTTGGCGCGCAAGGGCCTTTAGGACTGTCACCGTCAGGTCCTCTTTTGAACAGAATTGTGAATTGCTAAATTGTGCAAATTTCTGTCAATCCTTTGAAAATTTCAATCCAGACTGAGCAAGGATGACATTTTCAGTGGACGCATGAGTGGGTTGGACCTTCCAATTTGTTCATATGAACCATTTCTACAGCTTCCCCATGTGAGACTGCTAATAACCGTCATAAAATGGACAGTTTTGTACACATTAAGAACTTAACTGAGAGTGCAAGTGTGAACAAGAAAGAGGAGGCGAAGAAGCCTGCCAATATTAATTAGTGAGGTGGGGGGGTGCGTGCGGAGGGAGAAAGACTGCCAGATTGACCTGGGAGGTGAAGAAGAGTGTCAGCACGAACTGTGGGAGGGTTGTTTTATGAGCCGTAAACTTCTTTGAAACTGTCTGTCAGCTTCGGCTAGTTTTCGTAGTTGGCATGTATGGTAGAGTGGAACATGACTGGAATAGTGCATCGTGCAACAATCAGGTAAACGAATCTATCCTCAGGTGAGTGAACAAAGCCAAAACACTCTCATCTCTATTGGCTCTCTTCAATCATGACGTGAAGGGACACTGTTGTCAGTAGAGCTTCTCTGAGAGAGTTTCATATCGAACCAGAAATTCCTCAAATCGAACCCAGAGATTTCTAAAACCTTGATGCCCATGGACCCTGCTCATCACTAACAATGTCAATGGTGTAGAGACGAAAATAGAAAGAGATTCATGGAATTTCACACTCCTTTGGATGTAGCATCTGTGACAGCTCGAACGTGCTGGAGTGGACAGCGTGCCATCGCCACAGACCCAAGCACAACAGCACTGCATCATCAATCATGGTCTATCGCTGCGTCTCAAATCACAAACTGCTACAGCTTCAGCCTGAATGACGACAAGGCCATCCATTTGAAACAAAACTGCTATCTCCATGGCTGCTGCCTGCGATTAAGGGTACTGTCTTACAAAAAAACAAAGCTGATCATCAAAATGAGAAAAGATTTCCCAACATGAAGACAGTCAGCCTTTGAAGGAGTTTCACCAGCAGCCTCCTGTTAAAAACTAGACAGACGGCTGATTTATTTAACCAAGTTTTTGTTCCCTCTTCCCCCACCAAGTCTGCTCCTGTTTTGAGCACTTGTGCTTGACCAACGAACAGTGCAATATAACCCCAGGAACGACTTGGGAGAAGTTGCTGATCCTGACTGTGCGAGGGGATTGAATTATGGCTGTAATTGCATCGTTCCTTTATTCCTTTAGCAGTTTCGAGTTTATGACCGTACTCCTGCCTCTGTTGACTCAGCCCCCATCATGTCATTAGCCTCTAAAACTCCCTTGAGCCACCACGCGAGACTCTCATTGGTACTTGTTCCAGCAATGTTCCAAAAAGCAATAAAAGCACACACAAAGGAGAGATGTCAATCGGAATTCTTCAGATCAAGTTAATGTTTCACCAGGAGTGATGGTGTTGACTCTCCCTCTTCGAATGATCAAGTATTTCTGGTAAGACTTCTCTACAAAGATCACAGTGGAATTGGTTCAGTTTAAGACACTTCTACATTGATGAAGTGCCTCAGACTGCAGACAGCCAGCGTTTGTTTGCACTGGTAATTGCAGTCTTAGACATAAATAATACGGCTTCCATATTTCTGATGACAAAAGAAACCACTTTATCTGGAGGTCTCGCCATCTGCTGTTGGAACAGCTACCTTCTCTGCCAGCCAGCTGGACGTGCCCAAGCCATTATGCATCTGCTTCCTTCCACAATGAGCAAGCTCGTAGGCTTCAACTTTCGATCAGGACTCAAAAGGTGCATTCATCATTTGAGGGCAGTCAGTTCACACACCTACAGAGAAGAACCAGTCTCTCCCTACCCAATCAACCCTGAATGGGTCCAACAGCAGACTGGAGAAGATTTTAAAATAAAGATCAGGGGATTAATGCAACAAGATTGTTTCGGTGTCACTCTTCCCAAGAGTTAAACAGAAATGTAAAAGGATCCTAAAACTGTATTGTGGTGGAGTGTGTGGCAGGCTCACAATCCCGTGCCACCATATTGCCGCTGAAAGCTTAGACCAATCCCAGAAATGTCCCCCTTCTCTCACCTCCAAAGCAGGATGCTGATGCACCTTTAAGGAATGCCATTTTTTTTTCACTTTCCACATTTATTCCGCCTTTTTTGAAGCTCATTAGCAAGTGTGACAAGTTGTTTACAGAACCCTCTAACTGCCTGCCTGTTGGAACATCAGAATATCAGAAGTCTCCCGAAGAGCGCTCTGCCGTGTGCCGTTGGAATTCTGTTGACGCCATCTCTAAGAATGTAACTTGCAGCTACTGACTGAGGTACAATTGAATAATGTCACAGGTTGGGAAGTGCCAGCGAGTCCTGCTCCCTCAACGCAAAGGATTTATTGAGAATTCAAATGCCAAAGATGTCTTGGAGGTGTCATTGCTCACGGAATCTCTGCAAGCAACCTTTCCATTCTGCATTCCACAGGTGATATATTTGCACCAAGTTGGTACAAGAAAAGGTCAGTTGCTCCATCGAGCCTGTTCATTCCACAGACCAAGTGCAATTTACCCTATAAACGACTCGACACAATTAATCGAATCTCCGATTGAGAATGCCGCATAACTAATTCTCGATTCCCCGAAGGCGATCAAAACATTCATCCGTCTTTACTCTTTGTGCCAGCCTGTTGTCATCCAAAGGATTTTTTTCTCCACTCCAAAGCACTGGAAATAGTTTCCGGTGCAGTTTTTGATTGTTTCAGTCCGTATCTCTCCCAGCAACCATCAATCCCATTTCCAACCAAATATTTATCCAGCTCCTATTCAAAGGAATCAACGGTTTCAACCTCCATTCCTTGGCCAGTGGTCAAGTAGTATATTGTAAGGATAAGGATCCAGTACACAATGATAAAATAAACTACAAGAAGAAAAAAAGTACTTGCATTTATATAGCGCCTTTCACAGCCCCAGGATGGCCAAATGCATTACAACCAAAGAAGTACTTTTAAAGTGTAGTGACTGTTGTAATGTAAGAATCATGGCAGCCAATTTACGCACAACAAGGTCTCACAAACAGCCATGTGCTAATGACCAGATCATCGTTTTTTTGGTGTTGGTTGATGGATATATGTTGGCCAGGACACCGAGAGAATGCCTCTGCTCTCTTTCGAATGGTGCCGTGGGATCTTTTACAAGGAGACAGATGGATCCTCAGTTTAACGGGGATGGAATTTAACTTGGGCGCTAGTGCAAAACGGGCGATAGCGAATCGGCGGCCTGTCTTATGCTCTGCCTGATTTTCTTTTCCATTGACTTCAAAGCACTCCGTCAGTTCTGCCCCTCCGACAGTGGTGCACCCCCTCAGTACTGCCCCTCCAACAGTGCGGCACTCCCTCAGTTCTGCCCCTCCGACAGTGCTGCACTCCCTCAGTACTGGCCCCCCGACAGTGCTGCACTCCCTCAGTACTGACCCTCCGACAGTGCAGCACTCCCTCAGTATTGACCCCCCAACAGTGCGGCACTCCCCCAGTACTGCCCCTCCGACTGTGCAGCACTCCCTCAGTACTGATCCTTCGACAGTGCGGCACTCCCTCAGTACTGACCCTCCAGCAGTGCGGCACTCCCTCAGTACTTACCCTCCGACAGTGGCGCACCCCCTCAGTACTGCCCCTCTGACAGTGCAACACTCCCTCAGTAATGCCCCTCCAACAGTGCAGCATTCCCCCAGTACTGCCCCTCCGACCGTGCAGCACTCCCTCAGTACTGATCCTCCAACAGTGTGGCACTCCCTCAGTACTGACCCTCCAGCAGTGCGGCACTCCCTCAGTACTGACCCTCCGGCAGTGCGGCACTCCCTCAGTACTGACCCTCCGGCAGTGCGGCACTCCCTCAGTACTGACTCTCCGGCAGTGCTGCATTCCCTCAGTACTGACCCTCCGACAGTGCGGCACTCCCTCAGTACTGACCCTCCGGCAGTGCGGCACTCCCTCAGTACTGACCCTCCAGCAGTGCGGCACTCCCTCAGTACTGACTCTCCGGCAGTGTGGCACTCCCTCAGTACTGACCCTCCGACAGTGCAGCATTCCCTCACTACTGCACTGAAGTGTCAGTCTGGATTATATGCTCAAGTCTCTGTCGTGGGACTTCAACCCACAACCTTCTGTCTGAAAGCAAGAAGGTTGAGCACAAAATCTGAATCCCAACATGATTCTTCCTGTTGCATTAAAGAGAATAGACAGTTTATTTCTATCATTAAATTAGCAGAACCCGAAAATAGGTAAAAAAATGATCAACTATTCCCCCTTTCTTCACACCACTGTCCACTTGGGTCTCCCAACTTTGTTCCCGATCCTCTAATCTTTTCATTTTTTATCTTTCTCCATCTTTTTTAATTCTATTTTTTTTTGGCATCCAATTGACGGGCTGTAACTTAATTAAAGGGTTGAGATAACATCAAACTGTCATTGTGTAAGTAAAGCCCATTTAACTGCCTTCTGTATCCCAGATCGCATTATAGGTTTAAAATGATTCCATGACATCTGGTGTAATTTCCAATCTTCATTTCAGGTTTAAGGCAGGGATTTCTAATTCAGTCTGGGGATGCCTTCTAAAACCGTTGGGGTAGATTTTGACTTTGTGCGATAGTGTAAAACGGGCGATCGCGAGTCAGCAGACCGTTTTACATCCTTTCCGATTATAAATCCACGAATCCAAGGTCCATCCTGTTGTGTCTTTTACTGAGAGGTCAATGATTCTCGACAGTGGTCAAAATGAAGGGACAACAGCTGAAGTTAACGCCCGTAAGTCAAAAACAATTTGAAGTTGATTGCTGGGAAATTTCTAAAGGATGCCCATTGCCCATTCTTATTGTAGCTATATTGATGTGAGACATTGAACAACTATGCAGCAGAAATAAATAACACATTACAGTGATACAGCGACTGCATTCAATTACTCAATCAACCAGTACAGGGTTAGTTCAGTGGCACCGATCTTGCTTTCTCCTATGTTTTGCAACATGTAAGCTTACAGACTTTGACATTACCAAAGGCCATTACTAAAAAGCCAGATTTCTGTTTCAGCACGCACCTCACGTCTGTGATAATAGCATGGAACGCAACCCTTACAGTGAACAGATGGTGGTTAAATACAACACTGACAGAAACAGGGGGCCAACAGTCCAACTGCCTCAGGTCTGTAACGTTGTTTTTTTTACTGTGTGTGGTTTTGCATTACATTTCAAAGGAAGTAAGCGCCAAACTTCATCATATGCCCTGCTCCCCTCTCCAACAATAAAAAACACACTTCCCAACATGTTTGGGGGTCGGAGGAGGTTCACTGACACAACTTTCTTTTTGAAGCACCAAAAGATTCAATGGATATAAGTTTGTTGTTGGGAAACTCAGTTTAGCTGAAAGAAAATGAACATTTCTTTCTCAAGGTCAACAATCCAGCACGCAGATCGGTCTTTTGAAATGCAACTTTAATCAAAATCATGGTTGACTTTGCTCTATATTTACTTCTCATCCTCCCTCCTTGGTGAAAGGCACTGCTGTCACACTTGAAATGTGCACGTACCACCTTTGGGTAGGTACCCGCCACAGTCACTCTGTTATTGGCCATTTTTTGGGGGTAAATGAGAGCAGTTTGTGTTAATTCTCTCTTCCCGCCCCATTGCTATTGTCCAAATTTCCTTCCCACCTTTGTCGGGCATTTGGCCCCAATGACCAGGTTTGGGCATTTGAGCAAAAATCCCTATCACTCAACACAGGAAGCAAGATAATTATCATCTGAAACAGGAGAGCCAATTAATTTCTTAATATTTGTGAGCTACTCAAACTCCAGCCCATCACTCAATGGCAAATCAAGCAATCACAACTAAGGTCCATTTTTTTCCCACCTTAACCAGCATCGCTAACAATGAACTTGCTCCATAACTTTTAACTAAGTGGAAATGAAGGAAATGCATTTTTTTTCTTTCTTAAGTATATTTGCAAGTTGCCGTTGACAAACTGAATATTAAATGGGGCCTAGTCTACTTGGATGTTTGCCACTAATCCACTGGGCTAGTTTGATGGATGTGAAAGCCTGTGAGAAGATAAAACCTGCTCCTGGGGATTCATAACAGTCACAGGCTTTAATTAGTAACTAATCGAAACGTGTTCCACTGGTTCCTGCAAAAATGATTTGGGATCTCTGCAGTTTTAAAGGGAAACGTTGAGGAACAGGCCCAGCCGCTGATGGTTAAATCTCGACTGCCATCCTTTGCCATTGCAGTCTTCCAAAAAATAGTCCGACATCACCATAAATAAATCTCCGCTCCAAGGCCTCTTACCCATATTGATGCCTCTTCATCTCGAACTAACACATAACCAACACAGTATCACAATTAATTTTTTCAATCTACCCGATCAACCATCAAATGTTATTCTTTCCACTCTTTTTTAATCTTTCATTTTTCTCTTAGGGACCATTATTGTGAGGGGCCCAATATTGGTTAGTGTGCGACACTCAAAGAATTCAGGGGCAATGGAGCTTCCTTTTAGACAACTGGAAAACAGAACACTTTTTAGGGAGGAGGAGGTATGGATGTAGACTATTGCCCCGTCACAGGCACTAGCGAGTTACCCAACATGTGACAGGAGGAGAGAAAAAATAGCAGCACTCGTACAAGTGGTAATTGCAGGTTAGTTTTCAAAGCCATTTCAAAATGGGCAGGGTAGTTGTCTGCAGCTGAATTTGAAGTTTTAGAATTCACCACAGGGAACTATCACAGCACTGGGCAGTGAAATTATCAGCAACGCCCATGGAGTAAATGCATTTACTACCTTGACTGACTTTTCTCCAATGAAAAGCATGGCTAGTTCATGGCACATTTCAACTGATACACTTCCTTTCGCATTCCCTTTTATATTATGACAGTTCTATCAAAACAGTGGTGTCACTGCAGGTGAACTATCTTGTGAGACATTTTACTGCATAAGTGAAGCGAGGAGGCCATAATGAGGCGATTGGTGAGGTAATGACCTATCAGAAAAGGAAGAATTGTTGAAGTCCATAAAACAGCATCTACAATGTGAACTGCAATGTGAGGGCTGTTATGGTCGATTTTTAAAGAAAGGCTGTTCCTAGAGATGATCCAAAATCTCCCGAACACATCAACATTGACCATTTAAAACCTGAGTGCCCAATGGCTCAGTTGGTTAAGGCATATATTGGTTAAGGCATATATTATTTAAGTGTACTGTATAGTAAAAAAGAAAGAAGAATTTGCATTTATAAAGTGCCTTTCATGTCCAGAGGAGCCGCAAAACTCTTTCCAGCGAAAGAATTAGTTTTGAAGTGCAGTCACTGTTCTTGAGTAAGCAAATGCAGCAGCCAATTTACGCACAGCAAGGTCCCACAAACAGCAATGATAAATGACTAGATAATCTGCTTGTGGTGGTGTTGCTTGAGGGATAAATGTTAGCCAGGACACTGTGAGAAAGCCCATGCTCGTCTTCAAATCGTGCCATATGATCTTTTACGCCCACCTGAGCATCTCATCCGAAAGATGGCATCTCTGACAACGCAGCACTCCCGTACTATTGCACCAAAGTGTTGGCCTAGATTACATGGTCAAGACCTGCAGTGGGACTTGAACCCATGACTGAACTATCGGGTGCATCAGAAAGCGACCGGGAAAAGGACAATGTTCCAGAAAATCAACCCTGCTGGTTGATGGGAGCGCAAACAAGTTGAGGAAGTTATGCTGAGTCATGGGGCAATTGCAGAGCTTTCGTACACCAAGTTAATAGAATGATGATTGATCCCGGTACCCAAAACGTTAAACAGAGTTTGAGTTCCAAGAGATACCATTATATTTAATACACTAAAGGCGCTAAGAAAATGCAAGTTGTTGTTTAAGAGTTTGACAAGCAGATGTGTGAGTGAAACATCATCGCTGGTACTAACATTGACTTTTCAGGTTAATACAGGGCGCTGATATGTAGATACAGAACCTTTTATGTTCCTGGCATAAATATAGAGTTAATTTGTCACAACTAGTGGTGCTGCTCCAATCAGAACTTTGCGTGCCTGCGGTGTTGGATAGGAGGGCCTCTGGCATTGCACCAGTCATGCTCATCTAATGATATGTGATGCACATAGACTAGGGAAATCGGTCTGCCTAACAGGAGCAGAATATCACTGTGAAACATAAGATCCTGACGTTCTTGTGCCTTTTTCTTCCTCCAGCTTTTTCATCCATTTCATGATCTATTTATCTCCAGATAGTTTGGATGTAATTACCAGGCAGCTGGGTATTTGTAACCAAAGCAAGCCTTGGTGTGCAAGTTGACGGGACGTGTTCCCGCGACAGTTTTTTTAATTCATTCATGGGATGTGGGCGTCGCTGGCAAGGCCAGCATTTATTGCCCATCCGTATTCGCCCTTGAGAAGGTGGTGATGAGCCGCCTTCTTGAACCGCTGCAGTCCGTGTGGTGAAGGTTCTCCCACAGTGCTGTTAGGTAGGAAGTTCCAGGATTTTGACCCAGCGACGATGAAGGAACGGCGATATATTTCCAAGTCGGGATGGTGTGTGACTTGGAGGGGAACGTGCAGGTGGTGTTGTTCCCATGCGCTTCCTGCCCTTGTCCTTCTAGGTGGTAGAGGTCGTGGATTTAGGAGGTGCTGTCGAAGAAGCCTTGACGAGTTGCTGTAGTGCATCATGTAGATGGTACACACTGTAACCACGGTGCGCTGGTGGTGGAGGGAGTGAATGTTTAAGGTGCCAAACAAGTGGGCTGCTTTGTCCTGGATGGGATTGAGCTTCTTGAGTGTTGTTGGAGCTGCACTCATCCAGGCAAGTGGAGAGTATTCCATCACACAAGTTATCGACTTGGTTTTTGCTATGCTGAAAATAATAAACTATTCGTCGGTGCACTGTCCAAATCTGTCTATATCAGCAGAGAGTGATTCAATGTCTGTTGATCTGGTAAGAGGGGGATATTAACCACTCTGTAAAAAGGCGCCGCTATCAGCAAAAAGACCCTCATCATCTCGACGGTATGCGCCAGGTAGCTGAAGATGAAGGACAGTGTGAGACCAAGCACACTGCCCCCAAGGGACTGCCGCGTCGGCATAAATGCCCGTTTATCGTGACTGGCGTTTTGAGTTCTCCAAGGAAATCACAGTTCCAATTCAGCCGCTTGCCAGGTACAGCACAGCAGGCACAAGCTTTGCAGGCAGATGTTTCATCTCATCAAAACACTCTGCAAGTGACAGGAGCTACTGGTTTTTGATTTTGTGCAGAGCACAAAATTGCCTCAACTCCCCAAGAGCTAAAGCAGCAGTGAGCAATGATTCACTGAGATATTAATCATCATTGATTACTCAAATAAGGAGAACAACAGCGTGCATGTTCATGCCGTTGTGAAGCACTTTTGTATGACCATGAATCATTTTAAATTAAAGTTTCCTAAAATCAATACTAATTATGCTCACCCCCATCTTTCCCTATTTCCGATCTTTCTCTATAAAAGTGCAGGTTGTATATCCATTCTCAACATCCTTTGGGATAGTTTGTTCCTGGATGTGCCGCCTCACTGATCTTTGCCCTCATCAATGAGTTCTTCCAGAGGAAAAACACACTTCCATAAAGCAAGATTTTATCTGTTTGCTACGTACAGTGACATTGCAAATGCATTAACAATATTTCCTGTGCTCTCTTATTTCTAGTGAGATTGTAAAAGTCTTTTAAAAGATTCAGCTTATGAGTTTGTGAGGAGATTTTCCTGCTGTGTCGTTAACAACTAGCAACCAGAATAACATTTTCCACCAGGTTACGTTGGTACTTTCACTGCATTCTTCCTCTGCGAAGAACATTTGGGTACATTACGGTTATGTTTCGGTTCATGTAAATCAGTCATATTTCCAACAGCACACTTCGCAGGTGAACGTAAACGATGATTTGGCATGACTTGGAAAAAGTGCAGGGGAGTTCTCACGGTTACCTGGCCAACATTTATCCTTCAACCAATACCTAAAACAGATGATCTGGTCATTTATTTT
The DNA here is from genome assembly GCF_035084215.1 of Heptranchias perlo. Taxonomy (NCBI): domain Eukaryota; kingdom Metazoa; phylum Chordata; class Chondrichthyes; order Hexanchiformes; family Hexanchidae; genus Heptranchias; species Heptranchias perlo. The sequence continues at coordinate 9,065,806 of NC_090355.1, read as the reverse complement.
ATTGCTGTTTGTGGGAGCTTTCTGTGCACAAATTGGCTGCCTACATTACAATAGTGATTACACTTCAAAAGTACTTCATTGGTTGTAAAGTGCTTTCTTTTTCTTTTGTCATTTGATTTTTCTAGGGCTGTGAGGTCGATTTAGGTCAGACAGAAGGAGATGGTTGACAGGAGGTCACGTAATGTGGGCCTGTCTCACGCAATACTTCATCCCAAGAAAATTCTGGGAGGGAGGATAATTGGAGCATGGACAAGCAAGATTCTGCAGTGTCGTTTCATGTGAGCGGACTTACAGAACATTTTTCCGACACACAGGAGGAGGCGAGACCACAATAAGATGCCGGCATTGGAAAAGCAACTTTGTACAGGATAAAAATTTACCTGTAAAAAATCTGATTGGATTCCCTGGGAAATTAGCATACTTGAAAAAAAATTCCATTATAGAATGACAATGTCCCTTTAATTCTGGGAAATAGATGTTTGGAAATTTCTTACTGGGCTGCAGCATCATCTGAAGCTATTACAATTCTAAAACATATTATTGCAGATGATGTACATAAAGGTGTTCAAGAAGAGACATTTAATGCCAGACAACACAATACACAGGCAAACCAGCGCACTGTGCCATGGAACGGTACCACATATGCTCAATCCACCTTTCCGATGACTTCTGGATTTCAGCCACGCTCCTGTGGGGAGGTGCCAGGTGGTGCTTGTCTTGGGCATTGGCCAGCTGGGCAAGTGAGCAGTAAGGAAAAAGCATGTGTTGGGTTTAGCGAAGGTCTGGTGATAGAACTGGTCTCTTCTCCGCAAGCTCCCTCTTTCATTTGAATTTCAGCCATTCTCTGGAACTTGACCAAGTGGCTATTCTTCATGTGCAAGTCTTGACACCGAGTATTGGCAGCTGGTTCAAACTGTGGGGAGGATCAAGTGCCCAGCCTGAGCCTATCCACAGCAAACGTCCAAGCACGCACCACCCACCCCAGCCCCCTCAAGAGAGTCATGGATTTTTACCTCATGGGGGAGCTCAAGCCAATTGTAGCAACCCCCCCACCACCCTCGCCCCAAACTGCTAGCCTGGTTCAGATCAGCTAAAAACACAGACCAGAAAAAGAACCCAAGTTAAGTTCCACTTTTAAACGTAAAGTTCACGAGCAGCTGTCGGGTCCAATTCTCCTCCATGAAGACTGATCAGCGATTCCCTGAGGGAGCTCCTGTATTAACTCTGACAAGCTTCTACCAAGGCAGATGGCAGTGCAACATGAAGTCACAAGATGAATGTGTGTGTGTGTTTCTGGAGGTTCTATAGTGCCTTTGAAGCTGCAGTTTGAAGAGTGCGGTTGTACAATAAAATAAATCCCTGTCAGACATGATTTTTACATTTGAGAGAGGTTAAATATTTGACATTCACGTCAGTTCAATGGTAAAATAAATGGTGTTTAAACATTGGTCAAAGAAATGGCATTTGTCTCCCTCGATTGCTCAGTTGGCCAAGGCCATCTGATCCATACACGGCAGGTCTGATCTCAGCTGAGGTGGTGGGAGAGGCACAGATAACATCAACGCACCCGGGGCAGGGAGAGGAAATCAGCCACTGTTCCCACTCCCGCTGCTGTGACCACCACAGGAAGTGCACTCGTGTGGACATCAGGTGGGGACTGAATCGGGCTCGGCTGTGATGCCGCCCCGTAGCCGAATAGTCCGCCGACACTCAGTATCTCAGCTCACGTGTGAACAATTTGCATTTATATAGCGCCTTTAACGTAGAAAAAAGTCTCATTAGTGCTGAACAATGGCCGTCAGCTCCCGGAGGAATCGGAGAGGGGAGAATGGAGAAAACTGACAAAAAAAAAGGCGGGGCAAGAGTAACATTAAAAAGTGATACCTGTGGCATTTTTAATAAGCAGGACTGATTGATGCTTGTGTGTGCGTCAGCCTTTAAAAAAGAAACTCTTATGTATCAAACAGTCTGCCTCGGATAAACATTAAGCAGAGCAGCACTTGCCAAGGACTCGAGTAATTTGGCTGTGTTAAATATTCTTTTTATTGCAGCCCTGTTTGAGCAATCCGTTCTGGTCAGCAACATTCTGGGTGTTTACTAATTTAGTTTTTTTAATTAAAAATTAACAGTTTGATTGAATACATCGATATGTGGGAACTGACTGACAGTAACAGAGTGTTCTCTTGGTGAGGTAACACTCAGATAATGAGTACACCAAATAAGGACACTTACTTCATTCTACAATTGTTTTATGATCAAGTAATTGCATTAATTTCATAAGTTCTTTTCGATATTTCCCAGGAGCAATTCTCCATTTTGTTTGGCCAATTTTTCGCCCTCTTTTCCTTAACAATCTGACTTCTGCTGGGGGACAATTCCAACAACAACAAGTTGCATTAATATAGCACCTTTAACATCGGAAAATGTCCCAAGGCGATTCACAGGAGCATAATCAGACATAAATTGACACCGAGCCAATAGGAGATATTAGGACAGGTGACTAAAAGCTTGGTCGAAGAACTAAATTTTGAAGGAGGATCTTAAAGGAGAGGAGACGGAGAGACATGGAGGTTTCGGGAAGGAATTCCAGAGTTTAGGACCTAGACGGCTGAAGGCACGGCCGCCAGTGGTGGGCATCCGATCCTGAGCATGAGCTGCTCTCTGGGACGTCCTGCAAGATGTCAGCCTCCCTGTTAGCCTAGATGTTAAGTGTTGGTGACTATTTTGCTGTGGAAGTCATCACAGCTGAGCCCGATCCTGTCCTCATCTGATTTCCATTCTCACACATAATCCCTGCAGGGTCACAGGATGGCAATTAAGTGTGAGAACCCTGGTTGATTCTGCTCTTCCCTAATCCAGGAGTAATGGAGGCCAGTTTTAGAGCCACTACTGCTGACCTGGCTCAGATCGTCTCACTTATGCCCAGGCCAGGAATGAAATTTGTGACCTTCTGGTCTGTTCAGCTTGGATCCTCGGTGCCTTTATCCAGTGGACTCACTTTTCTCCGTTTAATAGTTTTATATTTTGTCTCTGCTTCTTATTGCGCAAGTAAGTAAATGGGCAAACGGCAACTTGCTCCAAAAAAATCTGCCAATATTATTCTTGGATGGTCACTAGGACATACAAGAGTTTTGATTCTGTCTTCTTTACTTGAGGGCAAGCATCACACCTACACAAAATAACATCCCCTCCCTCCCAGTAGACCATCCAACATTATAATCAAAACTAGGGCGGACAATCGTGGCATGAACAAATGACCTTTCACCTCATGGTTTCAGAGTACCACTTGTTGCATTCCACTCGGTTTATTAACTTTGGACTCCAAGTATTTGGCAATCCCTGATTTACACTCTAATTGCCATGACATTATTTTCCCAATCAGAAATTGGGCAGTGACCCACCTAGCAGAACACGATTTGCATCCCAGTGATGATGATGATAATAATAAAAAAAAAGAACCATCACAAATCCTACTGAAAATTGTTCATTAACTGTGTAATTTGAATTGGAAATGTATCTCAAGGGAAGTGGAATACAAAGGATAGGAAATTATGCTTCAGTTGTACAGAGCCTTGGCCAGACCCCATTTGGAGAAATGCATTCAATTTTGGGCACAGCACATCAGGAAGGATATATTGGCCTTGGAGGAGGCACAATGCAGATTCACCAGACTGATACCAGGGCTGAAAGGATTAAATTATGATGACAGGTTGCATAAACTTGGCTTATATTCCCTTGACTTTAGAAGGTTGAGGGGTAATTTAATTGGCGTGTTTAAAATGATAGGGATTCAATAGGGTCGATACAGAGAATTTATTTCCTCTGGTAGGAGAATCCAGAACAAGGCAGCACAATCTCAAAATTAGAGCTAGGCCATTCAGGAGTGAAATCAGGAAGCACTTTTTCCACACGAAGGGCAGAGGAAATTTGGAACTCCCTCTCCCAAAAGGCTGTGGATGCTGGATCAATTGAAATTTTCAAGACTAAGAGCGACATTTTTATTATGCAAGGGTACCAAAGGATATCGATCAAAAGCGGGGAAATGGAGCTGAGGTACAGATCATCCATGATCTAACTGAATAGGGGAACAGGCTCGAGGGGCTGATTGGCCTACTCCTGTTCCTATATTAAACAGATCACCACAGCAAAGTTTCGGGGTGATTTATTTAGTGGCTGAGACCACTTCAATTTGGAATTCATATTTATCTTGACTTGGAAACATAAATATAAAAGGTACATTGAAAGCACTTTATAATCTATGAACATCAATGGTTATACATCAAAATGTAATAAAATTGGATAAGGCACAGAAACAGTAGAATTTCAGATTTCAATAGCCAGCGACATTTGGCACATTAAAGTCGTTCATCTCATTGAGTTTTGTTGGATGCTACTGTGGCAGAATGACTGTACCTGTTTCTGCTAAACAATCATTGCACTCCAAAAGTCACTAATTGTGTAAAACACAGACATGTTGCAATGGGATAAGGTGCTACATGATTGCAAGTACTTCTAGTGCAACAAAACAATATCCAGTGAATTCCTATTGAATATACAGAAAAAAATACTCACACCTTTGACAGACATAGGATTAATACAGCTGCATATTTTTAAATGTTTATTAATAATACAGCAAAGTATCTCACATGTAACATACACCAGACACTCAACCTTTAACAATTTAATGTAGCACTTCTTATAATGCCTTTTTGTCATACTTAATCATAATCAAATAACCTAGGCAAGTTCACTGGGAAAGTTTACTGTGCCACATGTCTGGGTCATTCTCCCCATGTAATCGACACCTAGCTCTGACCTCCATTTTTTCAACAGTTGCAATTAAGTTTAAATTAAAGTAAAACTAAGTGAACAGCTCCAAGCTTGGTATAAATGTGAGAGATCTTTAAATGTTTAAACGAGCCTTAGGTTTAGGATGGTTTATGCTTTCTACCTCCTGCACTCAACTCCCATTCTTACGGAAGCAAAACAATTTTAAAATACGGTCTGTTTCAGCTTGTTCTCTTCTCAGAACATACAGTTCTACACAGTTTCCCAACTTAATTGGCCTGTCAATCAAATATAGCCAGGGTTCTGATCTGCAGGTTGGCCTATAATTGACCCCACCATGTATGAAGAATGCAGAGCAATTTCACCTTCTAGCATTACAGATATGCAACACCTAAATTCTATGTAAGTGGTATTATCTTTTGACTTACCATGAGCAGTGCCAAGGGCTGCGTTTAGTGACACCACCCAATGTAATTAACAAGATTTGTAGTTGCACCCCAGGAAATGGGAGGACGGCTGCGTTTGGTTACACCACCGGTACAATGAAAGAAAAGGTGTAATGGGTCATTTGATGCAGTCAGGCTGTAGGCGGACAGGACTGCATTGAAGTTCTCTACATGGCTTTGCGCAGAACTCAACAATGCATAGCGCTTCAACACGGCACTGATACATGGGCCGGGCTTGGGTGACTGACCAATGTCACGAGCATATGCATCATCGGCCTGGCGGCGGGCCAATATTCATTCTGATTACTTAAAGCTCAGTGTTACTGACCTGGAGCTGAAATGGACAGGCACTTGATAATTTGCAAAGTCCCCTCGTCAAACAACAATTAAAGTCTGAGTGACCTGAGCTTGCCTTTACTTCGAGTGCATCTACATTGCATGTGTGGTGCACATGTAGTATACTTGTTTGTAATTCTATGTAAGGGGAAGCTGGATAAGCACTTGAGGGAGAAAGGAATGGAAAGATATACTGATAGGGTTAGATGAAAAGGGGTGGAAGGAGGCTCATGTAGAGCATAAACGTCAGCACAGACAAGTTGGGCTGAATGGCCTGTTTCTGGGCTGTAGACTCTATGTAATTCTATGTGTAGCATCAGTGGGAAGTGATTTCACCTTCATACAGATACTGTACTGGCAGTGTAAATCCAGAGTCAGGCAGGGTCTGACCCAACTCCAAAGCTAAGTGGAATGAAAATCCCTGGTGGAGGTGTAGTCTCCGACGTTTTTTTATATTTGTTCTTGGGATGTGGGCGTCGCTGGCATTGCCAGCATTTATTGCCCATCCCTAATTGCCCTTGAGAAGGTGGTGGTGAGCCGCCTTCTTGAACTGCTGCAGTCCGTGTGGTGAAGGTTCTCCCACAGTGTTGTTAGGAAGGGAGTTCCAGGGTTTTGACCCAGCGACGATGAAGGAACGGCGATATATTTCCAAGTCGGGATGGTGTGTGACTTGGAGGGGAACGTGCAGGTGGTGTTGTTCCCGTGTGCCTGCTGCCCTTGTCCTTCTAGGTGGTAGAGGTCGCGGGTTTGGGAAGTGCTGTCAAAGAAGCCTTGGCGAGTTGCTGCAGTGCATCCAGTGGATGGTACACACTGCAGCCACTGTGCTCCAGTGGTACTTGCTCCTGTTTGATACAGCATGCAGTGGAAATCCAGTTCAGATTCAAACCTGCTTTACAAAGTGCTCAGCGCACCTGGGACATCTACTTGATCTTAATTTGGCTGTTGAGGAGTTCAGACATTCCCTCCTCCTTGGGATCTAAACATTCATTCTAACGTTTTGGCAGACAGCTGTGCAGACGCACGTATCAAGGGATGCAGAATGCTCTCTGCTAAACAGAATACGTCAAGTTCCAACCAGACAGGATGTAAGCAATGTAAAGAGAGCTCTGTTGGCTGGTGCCGGATGAAGCTACTAGTCTCTGACCAGCAGCTGCGGTGTAAATAAAAATTAAACTTTGTTGCCTTAAAGGGACATATCTCCACCTCAGCGGAATAATACAATGCATATGGTATCAAACTCCTGTCCTCATAAACAACATAGCATCTGACTCACCATGATCAATGCCACAGGAGATTGATGTACATGAAAAACCCGTTTCCACTGGTCCCCCTCAATCACCAACAATGCCATGTCTGCTTCCACTACTCCGCCAATGCCATTGTACCAACCTGGGAATTATTTTCTCTCTTTTCCACGATGCAAGTGCCTGGGCCCTGCTCAGTGCTTCACCAGTGGGATAGCTGAAGTGGACAATCAGTGGTATGGAGGATAGAAGCCGTGGCTCAGCACTCTGTAGCCCGCTAATTCAATAAGCTGTTTTACTGAAAGTTACAGCAAAGATGTCAGAGTGAGACTGAGAGTTGAAGCTCAAAGTCACTAATTTCTTTGAAACTCCCCCTGCAGCAAGCTTCCCGATCTCAGCTACACTGCTGTGGGGTGGAGCCATGCGAAGGCCAGGGAATCCATCACAAGAATCACAGGGAAAGTCACCTGGGCTGTGGTCACTTGCCTCCAACCTGCCACCTAAGGAAAAGCACTGGTAGAAGACTGAGGACAAGTTGTCTGTCAACCATGAAACCCGTCAACTGAGGATGGCACAGAGAACAAAAGAGAAGTGGACAATAATGAAACAAATGAAGGGCAACGGACAGAGCGGCGCTCCTGAAATCTTGGATTTACCACATTCCCAGTCACAGGAATTTGTACGTCATCAGCTCTGATGGCAGCCTTTGTCTGAATTACCTTTCATCCTAAATCGTTCTTGACTCCACAGCGGTCAACAAACAAACCAATGCAACTAAGAAGTATTGGTTAGCTTTAATACTGTATACAAACACATTCCTGTACAAGTGGTATTAAAAAAGGCCATAAGAGAAACAAGGCCGTAAATTCTAACTCAGTTCAGACTGCTCTCTACCTCAGCACGACTCCGCGAGTCAATTACCGCCTTCTAAAGTACTGCCTACTATCTATCGTCCTCCAGATAATACAAAAATACATTCAAAGGGAATGTCCTGCATGAAAAATTGTTTGGCAAAGTTTTTTTTTTACATAACATATACTTGAAAAGAAAACTTTGCAGGGCCATGGGGAAAGAGCAGGGGAGCGGTGCTAATTTGATGGTTCTTTCCAAGAGCCGGCACAGGCACGATGGACCGAATGGCCTCCTTCTGTGCTGTATGATTCTCTTATTCTATGAACTTGATAATGTAAATCATGTTAAGACACACCAAGTATTGTGATAAAATGATGTACGATATTTCTCTAGCCCCAAACAATTGCAAACCATTTTTTACGTGAGAACATTACCCTTCAGTAGATTCTGATTTGAAAAGGTGTTTCTACTTGGTAATCTTACCTTATTTATAAGTGCAATGTACTAATATTGACAGCATTTGGGGCCCAATGTAGTAAATTATTACCTGGAGAGTTGCAGTCTCTCAATATATGTTATCACATGCTCAGGGTCACTTCTTCGACTTAAAGGCCAATATTAGATCGCTTAAAGCCAGAACAATTCTGTCAATACTTAGGAGACCCTCGGGATAAACCCAACAAAATTGGATTATGGCTTTCAATTATTTTCAGCAGCCTTCAAAACTCCAAACAGTTTCCACTGTGGACCTCAACCGGAGATGTCAACAAGCAGCAGCTTTTGAATTATTGCCTTCCCTCAGCACTGACAGAAGAATATACCTCACTGAAGTAAAATGCCAAGCAATGGTGAGAACTGGTTTTCATCCTCTTGAGCCAGTCATGTTTTGGGATATTTTAGCCCAAGGGTTACCAGTGTTATTTAATTCAAGCTTCTAGTTGCGTTAATTATTTTACAAGAGAATTTTTTTAAATGACATGGCAGACAAACTCAATGAATTATTCTAACCGCCCTAATTAGGAGAGCAAGTTGTCCAATTAGCTGTCGTTATCACGGTGATAATTACATGCAGAACCAATAATGTAAGGATTATGATTTTATCTTCTGTTGAGCTGCCGGTCATGCAGCTGTGACCAGGCCGGAATCACAGAAGCGCCACCTAAAGTTATGTTTCCTGGCAAAAGATCAAAAATTTGTTTGAAATTCTGTTTTGTGCTTCAACCTCAAGAATACACTCCTGTCTGCAAGTTGCTTTGGCATAATTTTGTTCCATGGTTACATTTTCTGAGTTGACTTAAAATCCAAATTCTTCCCTGCGCACAATAATTTTCCTTATAAATTTATACAGACGTAACTACCATAATTCATTAGATCCAATTTTTGCAGGGTAAAATTTTAAGTCAATTTTTCATCTTTTGGTCTTCATGGGATTTCCCTCACACCAATATTTTGGGCAGACAAGTGGACCAGCTCCCACACCTCAGTCAGTGCCACTTTAAAGTTGACTGCGGCTCCGTCAATCATTCAGTGAGTTTATTCAGTGAGTAGCTGAACCGTCCAGAAGAACTAAGCCTCCAGTGTGATTACCAGGCTGTGCTGAAAAAGCTGATCTTAGTCAAGGCAGCAGTACAGAGCCTAAGGATTACCTTTTGAATTACAAAGAGGGGGAATTAACAAGGGTTGCCACTCCTCATTACAATTTATTGAGCTCTGCTTAAAGTACATACACTGTGAACACTGGTAGAGAAAAGAATCAGGCTCAGCAGTGATGTCTCACAGTTCAATAGCATGTCAACGCTCATCCTCAATGTTCAAGATACAGAGAACGGCCACTTGGGGGACATACTGAAGGACAAATTGCAATCATGTAACTATATCCCAAAGAGTCAATACCTACAAGAGAGGAGGGCAGGGGAGAAAATTAAATTTGGACCGATAAAGGTGGTTTACTTTGAGGAGGTACGCGAGGTGCTTGGGATGATTCAGCTTTGCTCTTCTCTCTGGGGAGGTATCTGCCTTCTGCTTGGCATCTCCAAAAACGCTAACAGCTGAGATCAGAGACTCACCTTGTGGAGAACAGGAAGTACAAAAGCAGACTGGAGTGGCAATTTGAAGTCCAACAAACTGTCCTTATAGGCCGACTGCTGTATTTTTACTGCACTGTGACAGCACCGTGGATAAGCATTATATAGGGGCACTGGGCAGAACCCTCAATTCATGATGCCACTGGAAAGGAAGCTCCAACACTTATCTTCCCACCAATCCCCTGATTAGTGGTTTATTCGTTTAAAACATACCAGTAGTTAAAGCATACTGGAAGACATCAGGAAGTGCTTCTGTAACTTCCTTTAAAGCGATTGGAATTACATGAGAATGCAATCGAATACACTTTCCCTTTTAAAAAAAACGTTTCCAAATTCAGTGACTGATAGCATATCCGCCCTCAGCACAGTTGATGCCAGCTGCTTTTCCTGACCCAAGTGGCACTTTCCATTGGGACGGGGTCTCATCAGCTAAGAGGCAGCTGTGGCCATGCACACACTCTCATCCTGTAGGAGACAGCTTCTTGACTTGTACACAGGGATCCCTCTTCACAACTCTTCAGGCCTACTCATGATATCCAACGTGCAACTCGAGTGGCTGAAAGACTGGAGCCCTTGATGCAAGTTGATTCGTGGCAACTGCGAGCCTTGAAAGAAATATAAAAATTGGCCACTGTAAATCCGAGCAAGATTCACTGATGTTATCAGCATGGTTGTAAATAAGATTTACTCGCATCGTAAGAAGAGTTTTCAATGCTGTGAGCCGTCAATACTGCAGCCTAACAGCTGCTCACCTGCAGTTACATTCTAGGGTTCATTTATGTGCAAATCTCCCAGGACGACATGATTCACATCAAAGACTGCTGAAATGCCACGGAATAAGGGATTCGCACGTGGGATTGCTGCAGCTCAGAGATGGAGTAATAACCCACTATTAGTGCCATCTAATGCCTTTGCTGTGAACTCACCGGTTTCAGTCAATATGCCAGCAACACTTCTGTCACTTTGGACAACATGAACCAATGCAATCTGCAAATGGTGCAGGTATCAGTCGAAAATGTAACTACAAGATCTCTCAAAAACCCAAAGAATTCACACAGTGTCAGCCATGGCTCAGCGGTGGCACTCTCGCCTTTGAGTCAGAAGGTTGTAGGTTGCATTCCCCCTCCACAGAGTTGAGAATAAAATCTAGACTGACCCTCCAGTGCAGTACTGAGGGAGCGCTGCACTGTCGCAGGTGCTGTTTTTCAGATGAGATGTCAAACCTGCCCTCCCAGATGGACGTAAAAGATCCCAAAGGACTATTTTGAAGAAGGGCCGGGGAGTTCTCCCCATTGTACTGGCCAAGAACTATCATCATTAAAACGGACTATCCGGTCATTATCACATTGTTGTTCGTGGGACCTTGCTTTTCGCAAATTGGCTGCCGTGTTTCCTACCTTACAACATTTCAGTGACTACACTTGAAGTGTACTTCATTGACTGTAAAGCGCTTTTGGACATCCTGAGGTCGTGAAGGTGGCTCTATAAATGCAAGGCTTTCTTTCTTCTTTCTGTTCTTTTCAACTATATCTTCATATCAATTCATTAGAAAACCAGTTCTGTTCAGCCAATATTTTATATTTAATGTTTATGACATTAATATATTAACTGTGCCATCACAGTTGAGCAATCTCAAGTCTGTATTTCTTGGCGGTTGCATTCCCAGAAAAAAAATCAATCACTTCATGTTTTATTTCTTATCAAGTCCTCCTGTCATATCTCTTCTACATTGCGAACTCAATGTCTGCTAAATAAATGCATTCACAACATTATTCTATGCAATCCCTCCAGTTTCAGCAACAAGCTCTCCAAGGGTCAGTATAAAGGCAAGTTGCAGGAGAAAACTCCCTCTGCTCAAGAATGTGCCTCAGCCCAATCTCAGAAGAACACCAGTACTGCATTTTCCATACCAGCCGGCCTGCGGCCTCCAAGTGCAAATGCCAAACTCGGCCAAATTAGGAGCAGTTTCGCACTGTGGGCTTGAATCTAATCGCATTTCTTGCAGCACTATTACAATCGAAAGACACAGGGGACTTTCAATATTCAATCTGGGCTGGATTCGAAACTAAGTCCCAGGAAGGAAGGAGAGTAGACCATTCAGCTCCTCACGCTTGTTCTGTCCTATTGGATCATGGCTGATCTGCATCTCAACTCCATTTGGCTGCCTTTTCTCCATTTCCCTTGATCGCCTTGCCTAACAAAAATCTGTCGATCTCAGTCTTGAAAATTCCAATTGACTCAGCATCCGTACCCTTTTGGCGGGGTGGGTGGGGGAGGAAAAGAGTTCGAGATTCCCATTTACCCTTTGTGTGAAAAATATAAGTGTGCAACCCATAGCTCAGATCAGTTCCCCTTATCTAAGCTGTTGATCTCCAAATTATTTCCAGAATCCTCCTCCCTCCATGGTGCATGCAAGTGCCTCTGTGCACTCTCCTGGGAGGCATGCATGAGTGGCCCTCATTGACTTGCCTGTCCATTTCAATCACAAACCTTCGCCAGGCAGCCTGATTAAAATAAGGACCTCAAAGTGCTGGGACCTAACCTAACGCAGGCAATTCTGTATCCTCCCCTCCCCTGTCAGAGCTTGCGGTGACAAGCTCAGCGCACTTGAGGTGACAGTTCTCCTTAATAACTTATAACTGGACACATTCAGCGAATCTCACAAAGTCTTCTGTTTTTTTGCTTCAAATATGTCACGTTGCCTTCATCCCTCAAAAGCTTTACCTTTAAGAGTTTCTTCTTTTGAGCAATCTTTTGACAACATTCACCGTGATGCACTGGCAAGTTTGGACGTGGGTCATTCTGCGAAAGGGCACGCAGATGGTACATTGAAAGTTCGATGAATCGAGCAATGTCAGTGTGTGTGTTTTATTCCTCCCCCGTCTGTTCCCCCCTATTTCTCTTTCTACAAAGAAACATCTTGCTGCTCTCGGATCTGCAAAGTACGTACGTCACACAACTAAATAGTGACAGGCAGCTAAGGGAATTCAGGCTTGAAATCATCCTATTTGGCAGACAAGTCTAATCAGTGGTCAAATAGCTGTGTGATTAGATCACTTGCTCAACCTGCACTGGAAATATCCACAACATAACACAGTCGAGACTTGTTAATAGTCAAAATTTAGTTACTTTCAAGAGTTTGAATTCCAATTCTGTATAATTAAAACAGCACTACAGAGTTTTACATTAATAAATCACAGCTTTTGAGTTACAGTACTCAACTTCATCAGAAACATTACAAGTAAATGAGTTGAATGAGCTGCAATGGACTAAAACACATTGGAAATCCATTTTCATTGAACTACTCCCCCATGAAACTATTTAGATGTCAGGAACAATCCTTAAATTAAATTAAAATGACCCTTTTGTTTTGTCTTTTGGGCCACATTTCATGTGCAAATCAAAATTGCTGTGGCTACACAATACAGCAAAATACATGGACTGGTTTCTAAATAAGGGACGTGCAGTTCACTCTTTAGCAGACAGAATAAAATTGCTTTGACATGCGGCGTTGGGTAATTGAGTTACCAAATAGCTAAGGCATTAACGGCCTGATTTCTCCCTCCCTGGCCATAGCAGAGCGACAAAGGTAACCTTCAGGCACATTGCTACTTGACATTTCAATTTGGGCCTTGCATACAGCATATACTATACAGGCAATTCCTATAATTCCTACAATTCCTACAATTTAGCTTCAATTGTAAAATCATGTTTGCTTCACTTTGGCCTCACTTATCAGCACTGCCATGATATGGTCTCCCATCCTCCACCCTCTTTCAACGTCAACTGATCCAAAATTCAGCTGCTGCCTCCAATACCACACCAAGTCCCGCTCACTCATCACCACTGTACTTGTTGACCTGCATTACCGCCCTGTTCCCCAAAACCCCAAGCTTTAAATTTTCATCCTCGCGTTTAAATCCCTCCACAGCCTCACCCTTCCCTCTGCCTGTAACCTCCTCCAGCATGACCACAGCCTCGCACCTCCCTGAACACTCTATTTCTCTGACTCAAGCCTTTTGCACATTCCCCCCTTCACCCCACCATTGGCAGTTGTGTCTTCAGCTGCCTCGTCCCGCGCTTTTGAGTACCGTCCCTAAACCCTCCTTGAAGATCCTCCTTAAAACCCACTTTTTTGGTCACCTCTCTTAATCTTTCTTTCTTCAGCACAGCGCCCATTTTTCCTGATACCTCTGCAAAACACCTCGTGATGTTTTTCTAGGCACTATATTAATCCAAGTATGTTGTTCTGAGGATTCTGCATGGAGCAATCACCTGTGCACTCAGGCCATTCAGGCCAATCCTGCAGGTGACTGTAAATTCAGATTACACTGCACTGTTACTTAGGGAACACAAGTCAGCTTTGCACTGCGTTTGACTGTAGATGCACTCTTGATTATTGGCCAATTTCTATTATCTACCAGGGGCTCTTCTCCATTATAGTGGAGGTATATATTAAATAATCGAGGTTTCAATGCATTTTAAAATAGTTTTATAAACTCACATTGTTAAATTGTAGGGACATGTTACAAAGCTGAAAAACTGGACTGCGCCAATATACACAGACAGATGACGAGTAAATTGAGGGTAAACCTGTGTGCATGCAAAGGCAAGTTATAAACATGCTCTGCTCATACCAGTGCCCAGGGGAGATGATGTATTGAGTCGTTGCTTTAAGTCTCATTTTCATCCCTATGGCACTGCTCAGCTATCACATACTCTGCCATTTTTTGCAGCTTCTGCCGTTTAGTTAAATGCATATTTGAATATTTTAACAATCGCCCAAGTCTTTTTACTGAGAAGTGTCGAGTTTAGAAAATGAGAAGACATCACGCCAATATGATATTTTTCAGGAAGACCCTACCGCATCTGGTAACAGGCAGTGCTGTGAGAAACCCTTCAAAGGCAGAACTCGACAGCAAGGGGAGACCTCCGGCCAACACAAGGCGCCATTTATCCTATTGCTGTTAGTGGGGATCTTGCTGTGCGTAAATTGGCTGCCACGTTTCTGACTTCGCAAGTGATTTTACTTCAAAAGTACTTAATTGGCTGTAAAGCACTTTGGGGCCTCCTGAGGTTGTGAAAAGCGAAAAGTCCTTTCGTTTGCCGTCATCTTGTTCAAACCTGTATGGGTACTGATATCAGGTGAAATGGTTAATCTTGTGGGATCTGGAGGTGTAATTCCACCGGCACATTACAGATCAAGAGGACTAAATTCCTAACACATGACGGTATAGGTGAAAAGCACTACTGGCTCCAGAGTAACTAAAACACATTCGCTGAGCGTCTGGAAGATGATGGGAGCAGAAGTCACAGTAAAAAGAAGTGAAAAAGGGAGGAAAAAAAAGGACAGTGATGGATAACTGCATTATCTCAGTAAAAGAATTATTCTTATTAATCTGGAAGCATGGATTTTGTGGCTTCCATTGATTTTCAATTTAAAAGAAATCGGATGATGTGCTGAATTGTAATCAAATGTACTAAACCCGGCAAAGATAATGGCATATCGAATTAAGAGGAATATGGCCACGTGGAGAGAGAAACGGTTAAAAGGCAGAAAGCAGAAGGCATGGTTAAAGGGAGGTTTCTTGAACTAGATAAAGGCAGTAAGTGGTATTCCACTGGGATCTGCGTTCAGGCCACTGTTATTAACTATGTATTACATATTAAAATTGCTGAGTGGATCACAACATTCTATTTCCATCACTCTCTTGTCAATGGCAAAACTCATTACAGAACTGTCAACATTTAACTGCAGTACCTATGACGCTCTGAAAGGTTTTCCCGATATTAATGTCATGTAATGTTAGCTGCTAAAACAACTGCTTCTACATAATATATTGAGAATTAACAGCACAAAAAAATAGTTCGAGTCTACATGCAGTTCCAGCGTTTGGCTATTGAGGGCCACTGCTCAAGCACTTTAAGGTTTTTAAGCCCTTGTTCTCTCAACCAACAGCCATATTCACAGAAGAAGATCAGTGTCAAAGTCGAAAAGTAAATGAACAACTTGTAGTAAACATTCTGCTCCCACACAGTTGTCCAGCACTTCCTACCACCTCACCCTGTGAGGGCAGGGAGGGGGGGGGAGAGGGGGAGGGGAGGAAGAGAGGAGATGGAGAGTATGGGGTGAGGTAGTTAGGGAGGGAATGGAGGAAAAGGAGTAACTGAGATGGTGATGGGGAGGCAAAAGGAGGAGAGGAGTTGTATGGGGAAAGGAAATGGAGTAAAGGGGAATGGGGAGGGGGCTGGGATGGGATTGGAGGGAAAGAGGGAAGTAAGCAGCATCTTCCGCAATCCGCTCCTTCCCCGATCTAGAGGAAAACGGCTGTCTAATCAATCACGCAGCCCTGCCCACTTGCACAACCATCCAACCTTCACTCACTTTTGTTTCATTCGCCATTCAATGCTGACATTGCCAAACATTCCTCCCACCCCCCCACCAACACACACACACACACTCACACACAGTTCGTCTCAAAGACA
Source organism: Heptranchias perlo (assembly GCF_035084215.1). Taxonomy (NCBI): domain Eukaryota; kingdom Metazoa; phylum Chordata; class Chondrichthyes; order Hexanchiformes; family Hexanchidae; genus Heptranchias; species Heptranchias perlo. The sequence goes on along the minus strand of NC_090355.1, from coordinate 9,049,570 downwards.
CTTGCCACCTCTCCAATGAGCACTATTTCGAGGCCTGGCCTCTTTCCAGTCTCTCTGATGAACCATTGCTGAGCTGGCGATGGGGAGAGAAAGGAGGAGAGGAGTTGTACGGGGAAAGGAAATGGAGTAAAGCCCCTCGCTCCACAAAACATCAAAACAGGGGAACCGCACCCTCATCAATAATCATTCAAATATCTTCCACTTCTCCTCCTCCACCTCTTTCCTCCCTCCCCACCCCCGCTCTCTTCCCTTCCCAGCCTCGCTCGACATTCCCATTTACTCCAACTCCTTTCCCCATACTACTCCTCCTTTCTCTCCGCATCGCCTTCCCAGTTGCTCCTTTTCCTCCATTCGCTCGTGAACTACCTTCCCACATACTCTCCATCTCCTCTCTTCCTCGCCCTTCCTCTCTTCCCCCACCCCCCCGCCGAACCCATTTATTTAGCTCTCCATTTACCTGCTACCTCATCCCCCTCCTCCATCTAGGTCCAGTTATCCCCCACCCTCTAACCTTACTTGACTTCAATACTACACTTGGTGTAATGTTACAGGCGATTGACTAGCATACATAAATGATGAGATTTAGGAATTGAGCTAAGAATATCGAAGATTGAAGGGTATGGCAATTTGTGACAAAGAATGTGGGAGGACATAGGTCAGGTAGCGAGATGAACAGCTGGGTGTCAGATTCAGTGTAAAATAGAGAAATGTGAAATAATATACATTGGAAGTAAGAATAAGGAAAGAAAATACACCTTAAATAAGATTTTAACTGGAGTAGGGAAGTAGAGGTACCTTAGTGTGTGGATACACAGGCCATTAAAGATGTCAGAGTAATTAGCATAAAAAGGGCAAAAGGAATCCTTGGTTTTGTATCTAAAGCAACAGAATATAAAAGCAAGGCAGTAATACTGAATTAGTACCAGACATTAGTTAGACCACAGATGGAATGCTATGTGCAGTTTTCGACACTCCATTACAGGAGGAATATAAAAACATTGTAAAAGGTGCAGTGCAGATTCACTAGAATTTTACTAGGAATGAACAGTTATAGTTATGGAGAGAGACTTGAGAAGAAGAAGATGGGCTGTTTTCACTAGAACGGAGAAGGTTGAGAGGTGAGCTGATGGTGGATTTCACGATTATGAAAGGGAATGATTCGGAAAGCAGTGATCGATTGTCTCCATTACTCAGCCTGATGGTAACAACAAGGGCACAAATTTAAGATAATCACAAGAAATTTAAAGTTAGAAAAAAATCACTTTACACAGAGGATGGTTAGGATGTTCTCTGCCACAAACTGCTAATCGAGACTGAAGTTGTGGAGGCCAATCTTAACTTGACCAAATTGGCATTGACAAGGTGGTGACTGCCTCAAAATGGGGTCAGGGGACTGAGCACCCCATTAACGCCAATGCCCGGTTGCTGTCATTTTTAAAGAGGCCTACAGCAGGGTGGTTGAAGTTCCAGCCTGTTTCAGGCATTAGGCCCATTTAATATGCAGGTTGGGGGTCCTATGACGTCCACAGCACCCTGACTGCCAACATTATCACAGGACTGGGTGTGGCGTGCACTGAGCAAGCGCCGAGCAGTTTTACTGGTGGTACAGCCAAAGAGGACCAAAAAAGGAACGTTTCAAATTATTCTTGTGGAGTCAGGAGGAGGAGGAGCAGGGCTGCATCACAAAAATAATCTAGGCCGTTGCTGGCCCAGATTGCCCCCCACCCCTGCATCACCACGGCAACGTCCCAGTCTCTAGGCCGCCCGATATTGTGCTGGCCCAAATCCAGGAAGCTGCACCAGGATGTCTATTTGGGGTGGACAGCTCACCGGTTCTATTTAAATGAGGTCTCGGCCTTGAAATGACTCAGGCCTCTTCGCTCTTGGCATGAGGATTTAGACTGAGCGCTCTGCCAGTCGGCTGCCCAAAAGTTAGAATCTACCCCACAGAGTTTAAAAGGGAATTACAAGATTGATTGTAAAGGAGAAATCTTCAACGGCACAGGGAGTGAGCAAGAGGGTCAGCTTAGACTATAAGGTACCATTACTTCTCTACTCCAGTTCAAATCTGGAGTGCAGTTTGATTCCTTATTCTACTTCATGTGTCGAATTTTGCTTGACAATCACTCCGGTGAAGTGCTTTGGGGCGTTTTACGATGCTAAAGACGCTATATAAATGCAAGTTGTTGTTGCTGATGATCATACGTGGAAAATTCCACTCACGAAGCTTGCTGAGCCAAAAGGCCCGTTTCTGCACTGTATCATTCCATGAGTCCACAAATCTACTACCATTTGGGTGTAATGTGGTGCCCAGCTTTTCTGCCGACTCTGAACCTCCTATTTTTGAACAAGTGTCCCCTGATATTTGAACCTATCGTTCATCATATCGAAGAACCAGAATCTTGGTGTATTTACGACAGGGTGTCCTGCAATTGATGTGCTGTTGCTCTGTCATATAATGTATCGCTGCAAACCCTGTTCACTTACTGCATCGATCAATTTGTTCATTAGGTCAGAGGTTTGTGCTGTCACAAGCACAAAGGGGTCACGGTTGCTGGATTTAACCCTCCCGATCCAATCATATAGATGACGATGCTCGACTACAAATGAAGATAGTAGAGGGGAGAGGAGAAGAAATTTCTTTATCCAGCGAGTTGTTATGATCTGGAATGCACTGCCTGAAAGGGAGGTGGAAGCAGATTCAACAACAACTTTCAAAAGGGAATTGGATAAATACTTGAAAATGAAACATTTGCAGGGGGGAGTGGGACTAATTGGATAGCTCTTTCAAAGATCCGGCACAGGCTCGATGGGCCGAATGGCTTCCTTCTGTGCTCTAAGAGTCCATGATTCAAAACCTTGGTTTGGAACATAAGAACATAGGAACAGGAGTAGGCCATTCAGCCCCTTGAGCCTGCTCCGCCATTTGATAAGATCATGGCTGATCTGTGATCTAACTCCATATACCTGCCTTTGGCCCATATCCCTTAATACCTTTGGTTGCCAAAAAGCTATGGTTTGATTGCTATACATTCTTTGTGATGACATGGATGAAAGTACTTCAAATAGCAACTGCAGCGTTTATTTCTCCCCTCCCCCCAGGTTGGATCCTGAACCTTCTGGAGACGAGAAAGGGTTAACGCCACCAGACGTTAGTTGAGTTTACAACTGACAGACATCAGGAGAGGAACATAAAGATTGATTTTACATTTTTCAGTCTCGTCACGTCATGTACTCTAGTTTGAGGAGGTCTGGGTTCTGTGATTTATGGACCAGCTGTCTTGCTCAAAGTAAAGGTGTGTGGCAGAGGGAGCAGCCGAAGAAGGGAGGAGAAAGGAGAACATAACTTTCAAAATTAATGATAGACAGCTCAGAGTGATTTATTGGGCTGTAAATTAATTGCGCGTTCTGGCTAGTTCCTGGAACTCCCTTAATGAAGATCAGCAAAAACACAGGAATAGAACTGCAGCCTTACACAAATAAAGGGACATCTGATGAGAAGCTTTGCAAAAACCTGAGTTATAAATCATATCCCGTGCCTCTTCATCACGTTTACCATTTGCACTGCTTATTAGTCGAATCATTAAATTAAGATGTCAGCTGAAGCAGTTCATTTTAAATGCCAGCCACATAGAAGTGCAGAGGTGCCAAGGTTGCTGGGGTGTGTTCTGGCAACGTCACTGTGACTGATCCCACCCGGAACATCGGGAAGAGCCACAGAAACGCCGGAAAAAGGTTAAGGGGAGATTTAATAGAGACGATCAAAACTATGAGGGATTTTGATAGAGTAAATAGGGAGAAACTGTTTCCATTGGCAGGGGTTGGTAACCAAAAGACACAGAGTTAAGCTAATTGGCAAAAGAACCAGAGGGGAGATGAGGGGAATTTTTTTCACGCAGCGAGTTGTAATGATCTGGAATGCACTGCCTGAAAGGGTGGTGGAAGCAGATTCAATAGTAACTTTCAAAAGGGAATTGGATAAATACTTGAAGGGGAAAAAATTGCAGGGCAATGGGGAAAGAACCAGGAATAATTGGATAGCTCTTTCAAAGAGAAGGCACAGGCACGATGGGCCAAATGGCCTCCTTCAGTGATGTATGATTCTATAAAAAAGTTGTACATTTTTATATTTCATTTTTAATTTGGTTTGTGCTTTTTTAGTCTGAACTTGTTTATCTTAGATATACATTGGTCCTGCCTGTTCAGCATTATTCCTTTCAAGGTGTTCCATTTGTCCTCTACTGAAATATTGCCAAACATTCTCCTTTGCTTTATTTACTCCTCGATGTCTTTGAATTTAGCTTTTTTAAAGTTACACACCTAACTCCTGCTCTTTGGTATATCCAAATCCCTGATCGCGTTAAGCTTCATCAGCCTGTGATCGCTGTCTCCCACAGACGCTACAGTTTCCATTTTCTGTGCATCGTCTAGGTCATTTCTAAGTACCAGGTCAGGATCAGCACTGGCTCTCATGGATCCCTTTATGCACTGAGAACTGAAGCAGTCACGCATTATGTTAGTCGACTATGACTCAACCACTTGGGTGTTCCAAATTCACACTTGGTTCCTCGAAGTCTCCGATAAAATAACTTTCCTGCTCTCACATACCCTTCATAGAGAAAACTGTCCTCCTTGTGTCGACCAGCTGGTCCTTTTAGCACATCCCATATTTGAGATGTCTAACCAGAGTAGCTCATTATGTCGCTTATCTCCTCCCACAGGATTGACTTTATTTACCTCCCAGTTGTCCTCGACATATAGGGCTACTCTGTCCTTTCTGAAAACTCTATACCAACACTCTATCGTCTTGAATGTTATATTCATTTCCATCCGCTGGGTTTAGGCATGTTTCTGATATTCTCCACATATCATAGTTCCCTACTGCCATATTTAAAAAAAAAATTCTCAGCAAGTTGTTATGATCGGGAATGCACTGCCTGAAAGGGCGGTGGAAGCTGAATCAATAGTAACTTTCAAAAGGGAATTAGACATATACTTAAAAAGGAAAAATTTGCAGGGCTTTGGGGAAACAGGTTGGGACTAATTGGTAGATCTTTCAGAGAGCTGGCACAGGCAAGATGGGCCGAATGGCCTCCTTCTGTGCTGTATGATTCTATGATTTGATAACAGCCTCTAATTCTGCCATTTTATTTCAAATGCTTCTAGCATTTATGTATAACCATCTTATTGTAAACTTCCCCCCATTTTTTGCTTTTCCCTATCCTCCAGTAAATGTATATTTCTTTGAGTTTCTGTGTCCTCGTGAACCCATTGACTACCTGTTACCCTACAATCCAGTTCATCTGGGACCCGGTTATCTTCCTGCCCTTCCCCCATCTAGTTTCAATGATTTTTGGTTTTTTGCCTCAATATTCCTCACCTGTCTCGTCATTCCCATTTGATTTAGGTGCAGCCTGTCTTTCTAAAACATTTTTTTTTATTCTGAAAATGTTCCCAGTCATTTATGATTCTTGTGACTGGACAGTCAATATTATAAGCTTGTTGTAGGCTGGACACTCACTGGGAGACTGCTGAAGTAAATCTCCATTCTACTGCTCCTCATTTAGTCCTAAAAACATTCCTAGGGCCTCAAAATATTTGTCTCCTCAGAAATCTTTAGTGAAAGGAAAGCGTTTTAGACGTTCTGAAGAAAAAAAATAAATTATACTCAAGTATTCCTTTGTTCATGGTAAAGGAAGCATCACCGTTGCACTTTTATTCCAAATTTTCCTGCATTTTCTCTCAAAAGAGCAGCTCAGCAGGAAGTAGGGATTTAATTCAGGGGACTTGCCTGGTCAAATAGGCACTCGAGTGTCAGTGAGGTTTGAACCCAAAACCTTCTGACTGAGGTGAGAGTGCTACCCGGTGAGCCAAGCTGACAGTCAAGACTTCAAAGCCTGATACAAAGGCCGATACATCTGACAAATCTAGAAGCAAGAGTGTTACCAACAAAACCAGGCAGACAACAAAGAATCGCGGCTGCGTCCAATTTGCCTCATGACACAGTCATCTTGCCAGAAGTTATTCATACTGACTTCCTGAAAAATACCACATTATTAGGGTTGCCAACCAGGATTGCACTGCAGTCTCCAGGAATTGAAGATTAATCTTCTGGACACTGTTGTGAACAACCCAGGAGCAAAATCATAGGGGCAATGAAAAATATATTTTTTTTCATTTTCGTTGAATGCTTTTGTTTATTAGTTACGGAAATTATTGGAAATGGGAAGAAAAGGCTGTTTGACTGTGCAGAGCCGTTGGAGGTCGGAGGTCATGTGATGAAACCTCCAGGAATACATCCAACCAGAATTGGCCACCTTGCGCGTTATTGACAGTTCTTATGAGAACACACTGAATAGTGCTGCATTTTTAGATGCTGCTGTCAACTGGAGTTTAAAATGTCCCTGAAATTGCTGACACCATTACAGAGAGGCTGAATTCAGGGGACATTTGCCATTGTGCCTTTTGCAGAACTGCAAAATGATACGGAGCACTGGGCAAGCCAACTAACAGGCACAGATGTCCCACATTTCGCATTGAGAGCGAGTTTGTACAGTGAGCCCGAGGGGGGAAAAAAATAACTAAATGGAGTTTGACACACCGCACCAGAAAAAGCAGATGCAGGTGCCACAATAATGCTGCATTTATGTGGGCTTGCTGAGTTCACCGTTGAAGAGGTGAAACACAGCAGTAAAGGCCTGATTATTTACTCAGCCATTCACAATAGCCACAATAATGTGCGTTTGTTTACTGCTAAGCAACAGGACAGAAGCACAGAATTTAAACTTGGGGATATTTACCGCAGCATCCCTTCTTTGTATATAATATCTAGAAAAATCAATGGGGGCAATTTTGACTTGGGGCGATAGTGTAAAACGGGCAATACCAGACCAGCGTATCAGAGAGTTATACGTCTCTCCTGAATTTTATCTCGATTGAAGTCAATAGAAATGAATATCGGCAGAGATATATAACGGGCGACTGATCCGATATCGCCCGTGTTTCACTGTTGCCCAAAGTCACAATTACCCCCAGTGAGTTACTTGTTGGAGATTTGTCCAGTTGCCGTTGATCATATTCCTTTTATGAGAGTTAGTTGTGGTAAAAGGAGAAGCAGAATTAGAGAGAGAGGCAGCATCAGGGGGAGATGAGATGGGAATGTGGGGGAGGGGAGAAGCTGTTTTTAGACAAAGTACCCCCAGTAAACTCAGATCAGCTGCAAAGAAAGTAACATACGTTCTCAGGCTTTGCACTGCAGAGCTGACTCGCCACTTCACCCTCTCCATCCCATCTCCCCAATGGTAACTTGATGCATTTCCAAAAATGCAATTCACTGAGGCTGCGTCCTGCAGCATTGAGAATGAGCTGCAATGAGAGTCTGGAAAGTTTGAATTTCCGCCAATTTGCGACCACTGGTACAAACAAGTTGACACTGGGTCTAAACACAGATGGACTGCGTGAAACATGGATGGTTAGCGTTCATGCCATTTTTCATGCTTTCCCAGATTAGGATTGCGATTAGAACTACTTGCTTGTGTGGAGAGTAAACATTGACATGGACTGGTTGGGCCAAATGGCCTGTTTCCATGTCGTAACCCCTATGTATTTCTATGTATAGAAGATGTTCTATGTATAAGAAGAAAGAAAAAGCTTCATTTATAGAGCACCTTTCATGACCTCAGGACATCGCAAATGCTTTAGAACCAATTAAGTACTTTTAAAGTGTAGTCACTGTTGAACTGTAGGTGATGCGGCAGCCAATTTGCACACAGCAAGGTCCCACAGACAGCAATGTTGTAATGACCAGATAATCAGTTTTTTTTTGTGATGTTGGTTGAGGGATAAATATTGGCCAGGATACTAGGGAGAACTCCCCTGCTCTTCTTCGAATAGTGTCATGGGATCTATTACATCCACTTGAGAGTAGACGGGGCCACAATCTCTTGACTCCGAGGAGTGAGTGCTACCACTGAGCCACAGCTGGCAGCCCAAGTGTTTTTGAATGGTGACGCCAGCCTTGTGCAAATAATGCTGTGTGTTTAAAAGAATTTCAGCACTCTTTGTATGATTTTTTTTCTCATACATTGTGGCATATTTCATAATTGCAATTCCTTCTTCCTTTCCTCCTCAACTACATGTTAAATATTGCCTTCTTGTCTCTGATATTTTCATCAAACATTAACACAATAACGTTCTCCAACTACTGGTATGCTAGCTTGCAGGCATGACATCTTGCATTTCATGTTGGGGGTTTATACAGCAAGCCTGAGGGAAAGAAAAGTGACTGGAGGGAAGTTGACACAATGCACATCTGATTTGGGAATTTCACATTTTATTAGGAAAGAATGTGTGAATTTATAAAACTTACCTAGAATCTACAGCACAGAAACGGGCCATTCAGCCCAACTGGTCTATGCTGGTGTTGATACTCCACACGAGCCTCCTCCCACTCTGATGACCTATTCCCCTGTATCCCTCTATTCCCTTCTCCCTCATGTAGGCATCAAGTCTCCCCTTAAACATGTCATTGCTATCTGCTTCATGTGGCAGCGAGTTCCACATTCTCATCACTCTCTGTATAAAGAAATTCCTCCTAAATTCTTTATTTGATCTGTTAGTGACTATCTTATATTCATGCCTCCTTGTTCTGGAATCACCCACAAGTGGAAACAAGTTCTCCACATCCACCCTATGAAACCCCTTCAGAATTTTAAAGACCTCTCTGAGGTCTTCTCTTTTCCAGGGTTCACTGAGATTCAACATTTTCTTGTAAATTAATTACTTGAGGTAGGTTTAAATCAATTTTATACACAGCAGCTCAAACTCTTGCAGACTCTTTAATGTGTGCTCACTGGATCTTACTAGTTGGCCAATTGCAACATTCTCAGATGCTGAATTACATATTCAATCTAATATGAAACAATGACACTGAAGTGAGAGAACATCTCGAAATGTTCATACTGTGAGATCACAGCACGTCTATCACCACCTTCTGTCGCTAGCAGGAGAGCGTCACACCAACAGTGCCACCTGGGAGCCAAGACTGGCTACACAACAAGCAAACTTATAACATAACAGGTTAACAGGTCAGTGAAGAGACCACTGAAAGCTTCATTCTTTGTACAGGGTCCAATTTTCACTTAACGAATGCAATCTTGAATCTAAAGGTGCAATAAAATATGCAAAGCATGTTTTTAATGTAAACAGCAGTGACATATTGGGTGAGGGTCCCCTCCAAGAGCTTTGCTCGTTATCTATAACCTTGCATTGTTTCATTTTAATTAACAGTTGGATACTTGATTATGACCTGCAGAAAAGGCACCACAATGGATAATGAATGCCATACTAAGGAGGCAGAGCACACCCAAGGGTAAAAATCAATTAAAAACATCATAATTCCCCAAAGCAAAAATTACTAACTTGGCATGCCATAAATAAAAGGACAGGAGATTTGGAAAATATTTAAGGTATTAATATGTCTGCTTGCGTTGACTTAGCAATGCTTCAAAATCCTGCTGATTCCTTTCCCATTTTCTCATACACATTAGCGTGACAGGGATTTCACACTCTGGTAAATGATGCTTTCTCAGCTCCATTTGTCACAGTGTCACACTGCATATCAATTATACTAATGAGATACTCAGTCATATTGAGTAATCAAATGAAAGCACAACATGGATCAAGGAAAGGCCCAACTGATATAGCAAGCAATAGATTTTGTTGCCAATGCCATTGACTAACCAGCTCCACAAAATCTATACAGGGGTAAAGGGAGATAAATGTCCCTTTAATATTACGTGGTTGAATCTGGTGGCAAGCTGGGTCATCCAGGGGCCTATGGTGGGAAAGTACTGCCAATGGTAAATGCAAATGGCCTCCGCTGGCATGCTGCTGGACTCCGTTTTGTTCTACCTGTCAGTGGGCTGAGCTCCCAACTCCCTTTATAGGCCAACAATGCAGTTTTTACTTCGATGGCGTGAGTGAACCTTTATCCAACATCAAAACGGTGACCACAAACACACAGTATTGTGCATTCGCAGTGGCTTGGAGGTTGGTGCCGAGAATCTGAATTTGCCACCTTATATATTGTACCAGCAGCCTTTCACATCTGTTTACACTGTGGAAGTGATTCTGTAATATAAATGAGGGGAAAACGAGGCCGTAGCAAGGACATATGTATTGGAGCAGCATGGGACTATGCCTGTGACAACATAAAACAAACATCGACACATGGAAAAACCCCAGATATATATATGCACTTGAGAAAAATACATTAAATCCCACACTCAGCTGGCTGTTAATATCAAATCATTCAAATCTCCAAATACAATAATAATCTGTATGCGTAGTGCACTTTTAACATAGAAAAACATCCCAAGGTGCTTCACGGAAGCACAATCTGACAAATAATGGTTGGCGGGCTAAAGAAGAAGATATTTGGTGGGGGGGTGGGGAGGGAGGGTCTTAAAGGAGGAGAGGGGGGTGGGTGGAGAGGTTTAGGGAAGGAATTCCAGGGCGAAGGCCCTTGACTGCTGAAAGCACAAGTGACATTGGCGGGGTGAAGGGGGGGGGGGGCGGGGGGTCGCGCACGTGGCCAGAATCGGTGGAACACAGAGTTCTTGGAGGGTTGTAGGATCGGAAGAGGTTACAGAGATGGGGAGGGGCGAGGTCAAGAAGTGATTTAAATACGAGGATGACAATTTTAAATGCGAGGCGCTGGGGAACAGAGACCACAAGGTTGATGGGTGTGGGATATAGTGTGGGATAGGTTACAGGCAGCAGAGTTTTAGTTGAGTTGGTTTATGGAGGTTGGAGGATGGGAGGCTGTCCAGGAGAATATTGCAGGTGACAAAGGAATGGGTGAGAGTTTTAGAAGCAGATGGGCTGAGGCAAGGGCCAGAGGCAGGTGATGTTATGGAGGTCTTAAGTAGGCGGTCATTGTAATGGAAAGGATAGCGGGTTGAAAGCTCATCTCAGGGTCAAATATGATATCAAGATTGCAGGCAGTCTGGTTCAACCAGAGACAATGGCCCGGGAGGGGGATCAAATATGTGGTGATGGTACAAGGCTTGAAGCGGAAGCCAAAGACGATGGCTTCGGTCTTCCCAATGTTTAATTGTAGGAAATTGTGTCTCATTCAGGACTGGACGTTGGACAACACAGAAGCACAGAGTGAGATGGTGGAGAGGTAGAGCTGGGTGTTGTCAGCTTACATGTGGAACTTTACTCCATGGGGTAAATGTTAACTTCCAACCCAGAAGGGTCCAGTGTTGGGGGGGCGTGCAAAACCCGGAAGGTAAGTGGGCGGATCACCCATCAATTGCACTTCCGCGTTTCACGCCCGGCAGCCAGTCACAAGCTGCTACTGTCAGGGAGGATGTCATTTGTGACATTGATTAGGGGCGTTTTGGCAAATTGTGGACAGTGAGATTCATAACCAGGCTCCAGAATCTTTTGCAGAAGGTGTGAAGGACACCATTAAAATAAAAGTGAGAAGTAAATAAAAATCATTCATCAGGGAAATACCATGCAGTTTCTCGCTTGGTCACCAATTTTTGCCACAAATCCCATTGGTCGACCTGTCAAAGGACAAAACGGTCAAATCTCCATATGCTAAAAGATACACTAGAGTGGGGCAGAAAGGGCTCTTGCTCCCTTCAGTAAGTGGTCCTTTGCCACAGTACAATAAATACATACACCCACCTTACTGATATCAAATGTGTCTCTGGAAAATTTCTGTACAGCCATTACTACAATCTTAGTGATAATACAACAAAATGGCAAGCAATGTAATCAGTGCAAGTTTGTCAGAAATTAATCAGTTTGCCATTTACCGGGTAAAATTTATAGCCAGCATCTTTTCTATTCCAAATAACAATCTCTCCACGATGAAGGAGGTAAAACAAGAGCACAACCCCCACAGACCCTGTCAAGGTGATGATTTTGAACAGCCATCAAACTTAACAAAGAAAACCCAGCTTTAATACGTGTCGCAGCTGAAATCCTTTATTATGCTTTGATTTCCCTTCAGGCAGCCGCGTAACCTAGTGAACGCTCTCTCCTACTTCCTTTCAGCTGTTCTGCCAGATCTCCTCAAACATGAACTGTATTACCCAAGTAATTAGGGTTTCCAACAGTTCAACCCGAGATGCGGAAAAAGCTATCAGTTGAATTTAGCTTTGGTCTAAACTCCACTGTTGAGAATATATTTTATCAATTGCAAAAAAAAGCACTGCACATTTAGAATGGAAGGAACAATTATTGTTGCAGTTGAATTCATAACACTTTCCCTTAAATCTCCATGACCTTATAGTCTAGGGTTTTATTTGTGATGTTTTAAAATCTAGGCCAGGATATTGTCCTATTCTAATGGTATTGAGTCACTGTCAGCAGTCAAAACATTTCCCTCTTTTTTATGGTGTTACTTGTGATATTACGATTCAAGTTTTAAAATATAACACCCCCCCACCAATACTGTTTCAGTTGGGTTGGTGGGAGAAGAACAATAACTGCAATTGGCCCCTGACTCACATATTTACATGTGTTACTTGGATGAAGAGAATGATTGAGCAGAGTCAGAAATCACCTTTCGACACAAACAAATTGCTCATCAATTTCCTAGTCTGTCTACTTCATGTAACATTAGATTCCCCTGCTGGAAACAGTGACAAGCATGATTGATCAAATACTGGCTTATTAGCTTTACATTTTTATATAAATATATACACATACACAAAGCTACAGCTGAAGTTTGGAAGGTTTTACTAGCTCTAAGTAACCAAGGTGGCCTTCGAGACACACGACAACGCAAAATCGTCGAGCAGAAATTGATAGCCAAGTTCCGCACCCATGAGGACGGCCTCAACCGGGATCTTGGGTTCATGTCACGCGACACGTAACCCCACCAGCAGGGGAAAAAAAGTTAGCTGTTTTTAATACAACTGGACATTCTCTCTCTCTCTCTCTGCCTTTCGGGTCTCTTTCTCTCTTTGTCTGTGCAATCTGACCCATTGTGTATTCAGTATACTGGGACGTACTGTTTTCCATGGCTAACCTGTCTGAACACCAACGACACCTTTGATTGGTGTGATCGTGTCCCAGCCTAATATAAGATATGCGATTTGAGAACCTTTCATTCACTCACTCACCTGACGAAGGAGATAATCTCCGAAAGCTTGTGATTTTCAAATAAAACTGTTGGACTATAACCCAGTGTTGTAAGATTCCTTACATTTGTCCAAAGTTCTACTTCTACATATGGATTCAATTGAAAGTTCCAGTTAACAAATACAAGTATTGTATTAATAAATACAATACAATGCATTTGTATATCCCAAAATATTTGAATCGTTATTGGGCATTTCATTGGCAAATAGAATCAGTTTTTGTCACAATTCATCACATTCCAAAGTGTATAATAGTTGAGGCAAATTGGGCTTTGGCGGCTAAGGATGGGTTGCAACTCAGAGGGCAGATTTAAGCAGCATAATTCTCTTATCAGCTTGATTATGCACTTTAGAGATGTTGCGTGAATACTATGTGCCATCAATATTGCAGTTTAAGCAACCAGTTAAATCCAAACTGCACAGTTTGGCCAGTCTGCTAAATAAGAATTGTAAAGCAACAAGAGTAACTGAATGTTGTCAGTTTTAAACATCAACAAAATTATTCCTCTTGATGCAATCTTAGATTGTAATGGGTCTAAAGCAAGTTCAAGATGGGAATCAAGTACAGTCTACTCTGGATAATACCAAGTCTCGTTCTGGTCCAAAAAAAAATCCAAATATTTGAATGAGGCCATGTTAGTAACATAACAGAATGGGAAATTAGTGTCAAAAATTGAATTATCAGATAATTTGAATCTTTGGAAAAAAAGAGTACACCCTAGTGGATCCCTTCTGGTCATCTGTTTATATGTCACACTTCCCTCTTTTGTGGGTTTGTCTGCACTGGTCATTTGCGTGGGCAGAGATTGATTAGTGCTTTTGTGGTACTGGATTGCAAGAAGAATGTGTACAGTGTGTTATCCTGTGCAGGAGAATTAACCACTCCCCCCAGAGATGGAGCTTACAAGATTGAGTTTTTTTATTTGTGAAACCATTTATTTTGCCATTCTTCTTCCCTCCTTTCCAGAAAGCTTGGGCACTTTTCCATTGGTACAAGGCTTCCTCCATTACCTGGACATTAATCATGCATGAGCTCAGAAATGACTATTGACCATGCTGCACACAACAACTGAGCCCTACCCTATCATCAACTGGTGTAGACTTTAATTTGAAAACACACACTATACACATTAACGCACTCACACTGTTCAGCAGGAACCAGTGAATAACCATTAGGCCACAGAAACTGTTGTACCACAGTTGCTGTCCCTGCTGATCAGCAAAGACCTTATATCAAACCTGTAACCTTCTGGCCTCTATGGCTTTGAGCTACACGCAGTGTCATTTACACCCACTAGTTCCTCACAAAACTCAATGGGACGGATTTTGCTGTAAAAATAACGGTGAGGCTGCCAGCACTCACCGTTATTCATGTGCAAATCGGACAGTAACTTCCGGCGACCACACATGCTCAGTTAAACTCGGAAATCCAGGAGTTGCTGGCCGAGGTGCAATGCTCTTCCAAAGCTGCATGAAAATGGCACCTCGCTGTCTGACTCCCCGTTCAAACGCCGTGAAGTGCCTGTACTCACCTGATAGATACGGACTAAACTCGCCAAAAAAAGTTAAGTCAAGTCATTTCAAGTCTAAGTTCCCTTTTAATGCTGTGGTAAGTCTTAATTGTTGCCAAACAACCTCACCGGCACTGAAAATTAACTTTTACATGTGTGGAATCTCATTCCTTCAGATTTGAATTATTGTTGGATGTTAAAAAAAGTACATACTTTTTTTTACTTTATCTTTCCGTTTCTTTTATCTCTGTCTCTTAATTCAATCTTTCTTACCCTCTCTTTATTTCACTTTCTGTGCCTGATTTGACATTGAATTCACTATCCCAGCTTACATTCCCTGGTTCTGACTTTGCGCTCTTATTAACGATGCTTCAATCTGATTGGTTAAGGAGATACACAGTTGCTTGCCCTGTTCACACAGATCCCAGATGCCCTGTTGAGGGTGCCGTGCTTTTTGGTTCTCTAATTTAGAGGAACTTGCCGTGCGAAACCTCATAAAAAGTCCATGGGTGAGTGTGAGTCTAATGAACGACAGGCACCGTTCGTTCGCTGCTCACAAGAAAATCTGGCCCAATCTTTTTGTTTCATGTGAATATATTGAAACAATATAGACCATCTGCGTACTTGATGAAATGCACACATGCAGTTAGATAGGCATTGCTGAAGTAGGGCTTATTTGTTCAATTTTAGCAATTACTTTAGGTATTTCGATCATTTGCTGACATTGTACTTACAAAAGCACGTGACGGATATGAAGATTTCGCACAGTCAGCTGCACAGAGAAGCTAAACAATCAAAATCCATTCCCATTGAGAAAAAAAGTAAAGGGCACAGTACAAGATTTTAGCTGTAAAAACTGAACTTATGAGTTGAATTTGAAACAATAATTTGTGTAAAAACCAGGAGGGGAGAAACAGAGGACAGGATTTTCAATGAAAGATGTTACAGCTAAACTTTACTCGAGAGGAACTATTTCTTACTTAACTTATCACCTTAAGAAAAGCACTGTCATCTATTAACTCGGTTGAAGCATTCAAGGGGAATTAGATCCATGCGTGATCGAGAAGGGATATGAGAAAATGCAAAATGGCCCGTTTAAATCCTGACACAGCATAAGGATGTCGGAGCAAGTTGGATGCGCTGATGACTTTTTATGTGAAAGGAATATATCACTCCATTCAAGTTAAGATCATAACTCAAGGCAAAATGATAATAACCTGTCTACATATTGAGTTTAGTGGTAATTGTGTCAGATTTCTTGATTTACTGAGGGACACTGAAAACCAATATGGTAGAGTTGGACATGTTACATTTCACCCATACGAAAAGTCTATCAAAGAGATTCCAAGCAATAGTGAGAAACTGCTCAAGCTCTCTCTCATAATTGAGGGAACACTACAAACATGTGTCTTACATTTTTGTTGGTATTTAGCTGCAGGTAGCACATTTTAAATGATGAGTATGCCTTTACCATTTTCCTACAACTAAAGCAAATCTGGACTCATTGGAATTTCAGAGTTCTTGAGGTACTCTGCCCACAGGCCCCATCTCTTACTGCAGTCACTATCAATAGTCTTTGGGAAACGCTAACAAGGCCACATGTATTGTCCATCCCTAAGGCGGCGATGGTGGGGTTTCTCCTCAAATCACTGCAGTCTGTGAGGTGACGTACTTTGACGATAGTGATTCTCATAAGAAATCTACACGATTATGAAACTTAGTGCCAAGCCATCAAGAAATTCTTCGTTTATTTAGGAAATTCTGAAAGCCAATAGGTTATGAACTATTCATCTTGAATTACAACAAAGTGAGGCGACTCTGCAAAGAATTCAGAAAATGATGAGCTGAGTCTACAAATTTGATTTGCAGTGTCACTTCCGCTCTTAAACCTTCATAGGAGCTGAACAAAAATTTAAAACAGCGGTCATGGAAATCTGAATTTCACTGCAGCAATGCCCAATTTGAAAGGACCAGTTGTCCCCATTGCTGAGGGGGAAAAAGATACACCATGTGTGATTTACACTGCGTAAAAGCTGACAATTCACTAATGTCAGCTACTGTGTGGCTCGTGTGTATCCGTGTGTCTGCTCCTTTACACGTATGCTGTAAGCTAGGCACACCAATCAGAGCAGAGCAGCCAGTGTCCCAGAGGAGATTAACTAACGTTGGTAATGGAAAGGACATTAATCAGAAAATTTGTCATAAAATTATCTTTTTGTGGCACAGATGAATAAAATGACAAAAGCCACAAGACAAAAGTTAACACCAATTATTTGATGTTGCACAGACAAAAGATTTCATTTCATAAGTGTTCAGAATATTCGCTTTCACAAATCAGGTTAAGCTTTATATGAAGAAAAATGGATTTTTATATTAAAAATAAATGATTTGTTATATTCCCTTTCACTTTATCCTCATCTGCACTACTCAAACCAACTAAAATACATAATTCTCCATCCTTGTGCTCCAGTGCGAGGATACTGTCTCTAGTTAATACCACTAACTGTTTTCCTTTTTTCCATTCCCTATCGCTACTGAAAGTTTTTAAAACAGGAACATTTAACTGTCGATCCTGAGCCACATTTCAGTTACTGCTATGATATCATTACTTCCTATTCCAATCAATGCCTCTAGTTCCTTCCAAAAATCTAGTCTCAGCTTTAGCTGCATGCAGTGACTCTAAAACACTCTTACAATAACAGTTGAAATTGAAATCTAAATAGCTAAGTTTAAAAAAATACTTCCTTGTCCCCCGAACTCTAGATTCATTTTACCAGATAAAATGATAGAATGATACAGCACAGAAGGAAGTCATTCGGCCCATCATGCCTGCGCCAGCTCTTTGAAAGGGGTACCCAATTTGTCCCACTCCCATGCTCCTTCTCCGTAGCGCTGCAAATTTTTCCCCTTCAAGTATTTATCCTATTCCCTTTGGAAAGTTACCATTGAATCTGTTACCACCACCCTTTCAAGCAGTGTAATCCAGATCACAACAACTTGCTGCATAAAAGTGTTCTTCCTCATGTCACCTTTGGTTCTTTTGCAAATTACCTTAAATCTGTGTCCTTTGGTTACCGACCCTTCTGCAACTGGAAAAAGCTTCTCCTTAGTTACTCTATTAAAACCCTTCATGAATTTGATCACCTCCATTAAATCTCCCCTGAGCATTCTCTGCTCCAATGAGGACAATCCCAACTTCTCTAGTTTCTCCACATAACAGAATCCCTCATCCCTGGTACCATTCTAGTAAAGCTCCTCTGCACCCTTTCAGGTGCAAGAGCTGGAGTAGTGTTTTACTTGCTTTTGTACCCCATGGGCTCGATGTTACCAAGGTTGAGGGTTCGCGGCGGGGGGGCTATTGGGCGCGTGTGTAACGCGCCCGGCGAAATTAGTCTGCCCCCCGCGCGATCGCAGCCTAATTGGATCCACTTACCTTGTCTTCCAGGTTCCCCACTGCTGATCTGCGTGTCGGGCGGGCTGCGCATGCGCAGTAAGGTCTGTCAGCTGGAGGAGCTCTATTTAAAGGGGCAGTCCTCCACTGACAGATGCTGCAAGAAATAGGAAAAAAAATTACAGCATGGAGCAGCCCAGGGGGAAGGCTGCTCCCAGTTTAATGATGCCTCTCTCCAGGTATCATTAGATGGGGTGAGGAGGAGGGGGAGGACAGAGATCGTCCCCCCGGCAGGCGGGAGGAAGTGGCCTGCCTCTGCCACCAGGAAGGCCTGGCTCGAGGTGGCAGAGGAGGTCACCTGCACCACCAACATATTGCGCACCTGCATACAGTGCAGGAGGCGCTGCAATGACCTAAGTAGATCAGCCAAAGTGAGTACACTTACTCATTCCCCTACACTCCGTCTGCCACATCACCGCCCCCATCCCACATCTCCTTCTGGACTGCCAACACGACTCTGTCACATCACCCCTCACACCCACTCAAAGCTCATCCTAATCTTACCTGCACTTACTCACTTTGCCTGTACTCATCCCGCCACTACCACTCAACCCAATCCTCATACAATCTCATGGCTCTCTCTCATACTCACCCTCTGATGCATCTCTTTCACGGTCAGCCTCACTCAACCTGCCACTACCTGTGCTGCAGCCACAGGGCATGCATCACATATGTGCAGTAGGCAGCGTAAGGCAAACGTGTTGTGAGCATGAAGGGGATCCACAAGGGTGTTTGAGGGTTTGTCATGGTTTTTACTTATATTGAATTTCTGACCAACTCACATCACATATTATATTGTCACCACTACTACCACGTCTTTGCGAATCTTGTCTGGTTTGTGCAATAATGCCCGTTCCTGAGGATCACAATGAAGACCCACACCTGATGCCACCCATTGTGTCACTGCAAAGTGGTTGTAGGTGTATTTGCAGGGCTCTTTTGTGCAGACGACTGAGAGACGTCGGCGATGTCCCCGGTGGCACCCTGGAAGGATGAGGAGGAGAAGTTGTTGAGGGCAGTGGTGACGTTGACAGCGACAGGTAAGAAGATGGTGCTCGGGCCAGCCGGGTGCAGCTCGGCATGAAGGAGGCTGCAGATGTCCACGACTACATGTCAAGTGATTATGAGCCTCCGTGTGCACTGCTGCTCAGAGAGGTCCAGGAAGCTGAGCCTCGGTCTGTGGACCCTGTGGCGAGGGTAGTGCCCCCTGCGACGCATCTCTCTCTGCGGTTGCCCTCCCTCCTGTTGTGCAGGTGGATGTGGCACAGCACTGTGTTGTCGAGCTCCACGTGTCAGACGTAGACGGCTTGGCCGGCGAGGCTGGTGATGCAGTTCGCCCTCCGAGGAGGTCATGACTGCAGCTACGGCGGTCCCCATCCGGAAGATCTACATCTGAGGGGGTCCGCAAGGTAGGTACATGTGTCTGGACACCGGGGTAAGTGTGCAAGTTGGTGAATTTTATTGTCAGGAGGAGGGTGGTGGAGGCCAAACTTGGTCCCAAGTGACAGAGTGGCCTCCTGCAATGAGTGAGGGTCTCCCCCCCACCTGTCAAATGGACCTTTGCAGCTGCCACAGGCTGATAGCTGCAACACGTCCATTTCAACTGGGAGTGTTTCCCCCAGTATGGGAAACAGTCCCAGTTGTTTCTAAAATCCCACCCCTACTGACATATTCCCTTAATCAGGTCTGTTAATGACCTGAAATACCTAAATAAATAGTCTCAAGTGGCACCCCGCTGGCTTTAATTGCCTGCGGGTGTCCCACATGCGGGGGCTGCGTGCGCACGTTGGCGCGTCTGTGGGGAACCCGGAAGTGGGCGGGTTGGAGCCGGGCTCCCGACCCGCTCCGGGATTCCCCGATTTTCGGAGCCCCCCCGCCAGGAACGCACCCGATAGCGGGTGCTAAAATAGAGCCCCATGTCTCTGTTTGTAAAGCCAAGGATCCCATGAGCCTCACTAACATCTGGGAACTTGTGCCAACATTGGGAGCGCTGTCCCACAGACTAGTCAAGCAACAGCCTGACATAGCCATACTCACAGAATCATACCTTTCAGCCAACGTCCCAGACTCTTCCATCACCATCCCTGGGTATGTCCTGTCCCACCGGAAGGACAGACCCACCAGAGGTGGCGGTACAGTGATATACAGTCAGGAGGGAGTGGTCCTGGGAGTCCTCAACATTGACTATGGACCCCATGAAATCCCATGGCATCAGGTCAAACATGGGCAAGGAAACCTCCTGCTGATTACCACCTACCATCCTCCCTCAGCTGATGAATCAGTCCTCCTCCATGTTGAACACCACTTGGAGGAAGCACTGAGGGTAGCAAGGGCACAAAATGTACTCTGGGTGGGGGACTTCAATGTCCATCATCAAGAGTGGCTCGGTAGCACCACTACTGACCGAGCTGGCCAAGTCCTGAAGGACATAGCTGCCAGACTGGGCCTGCAGCAGGTGGTGAGCGAACCAACACGAGGGAAAAACTTTCTTCACCTCATCCTCACCAATCTACCTGTCGCAAATGCATCTGTCCATGACAGTATTGGTAGGAGTGATCACCGCACAGTCCTCGTGGAGACGAAGTCCCGTCTTCGCACTGAGGACACCATCCAACGTGTTGTGTGGCAGTATCACCGTGCTAAATGGGATAGAGTCAGAACAGATCTAGCAGCTCAAAACTGGGCATCCATGAGGCGCTGTGGGCCATCAGCAGCAGCAGAATTGTATTCCACCACAATCTGTAACCTCATGGCCCGGCATATTCCTCACTCTACCATTACCAACAAGCCAGGGGATCAACCCTGGTGCAATGAGGAGTGTAGTAGTGCATGCCAGGAGCAGCATCAGGCATACCTAAAAATGAGGTGCCAACCTGGTGAAGCTACAATTCAGGACTACATGCAAGCTAAACAGCAGAAGCAACGTGCTATAGACAGAGCTAAGCAGATCAAAGCTCTTCAGTCCAGCCACATCCAGTTGTGAATGGTGGTGGGCAATTAAACAACTAACGGGAGGAGGAGGCTCTGTAAACATCCCCATCCTCAATGATGGCGGAGTCCAGCATGTGAGTACAAAAGACAAGGCTGAAGTGTTTGCAACCATCTTCAGCCAGAAGTGCCGAGTGGATGATCCATCTCAGCCTCCTCCCAATATTCCCACCATCCCAGAAGCCAGTCTTCAGCAATTCGATTCACTCCACGTGATATCAAGAAACGGCTGAGTGTACTGGATACAGCAAAGGCTATGGGCCCCGACAACATCCCGGCTGTAGTGCTGAAGACTTATGCTCCTGAAATAGCCACGCCTCTTGCCAAGCTGTTCCAGTACAGCTACAACACTGGCATCTACTGATAATGTGGAAAATTGCCCAGGTATGTCCTGTCCACAAAAAGCAGGACAAATCCAATCCGCCCAATTACCGCCCCATCAGTCTACTCTCAATCATCAGCAAAATAATGGAAGGTGTCATCGACAGTGCTATCAAGCGGCACATACTCACCAATAACCTGCTCACTGATGCTCAGTTTGGATTCCGCCAGGACCACTTGGCTCCAGACCTCATTACAGCCTTGATCCAAACATGGACAAAAGAGCTGAATTCCAGAGGTGAGGTGAGAGTGACTGCCCTTGACATCAAGGCAGCATTTGACCGAGTGTGGCACCAATGAGCCCTAGTAAAATTGAAGTCAATGGGAATCAGGGGGAAAACTCTCCAGTGGCTGGAGTCATACCTAGCACAAAGGAAGATGGTAGTGGTTGTTGGAGGCCAATCATCTCAGCCCCAGGGCATTGCTGCAGGAGTTCCTCAGGACAGTGTCCTAGGCCCAACCATCTTCAGCTGCTTCATCAATGCCCTTCCCTCCATCATAAAGTCAGAAATGGGGATGTTCGCTGATGATTGCACAGTGTTCAGTTCCATTCGCAACCCCTCAGATAATGAAGCAGTCCGTGCCCGCATGCAGCAAGACCTGGACAACATCCAGGCTTGGGCTGATAAGCGGCAAGTAACATTCGTGCCAGACAAGTGCCAGGCAATGACTATCACCTCCCCTTCACATTCAACGGCATTACCATTGCCGAATCCCCCACCATCAACATCCTGGGGATCACCATTGAACCAGAAACTTAACTGGACCAGCCATATAAATACTGTGGCTTCAAGAGCTGGTCAGAGGCTGGGTATTCTGCGGTGAGTGACTCACCTCCTGACTCCCCAAAGCCTTTCCATCATCTACAAGGCACAAGTCAGGAGTGTGATGGAATACTCTCCACTTGCCTGGATGAGTGCAGCTCCAACAACACTCAAGAAGCTCGACACCATCCAGAACAAAGCAGCCCGCTTGATTGGCACCCCATCCACCACCCTAAACATTCACTCCCTTCACCACCGGCGCACTGTGGCTGCAGTGTGTACCATCCACAGGATGCACTGCAGCAACTCGCCGAGGCTTCTCCGACAGCACCTCCCAAACCCGTGACCTCTACCACCTAGAAGGACTAGGGCAGCAGGCACATGGGAACAACACCACCTGCACATTCCCCTCCAAGTCACACACCATCCCGACTTGGAAATATATCGCCGTTCCTTCATCGTCGCTGGGTCAAAATCCTGGAACTCCCTTCCTAACAGCACTGTGGGAGAACCTTCACCACACGGACTGCAGTGGTTCAAGAAGGCGGCTCACCACCACCTTCTCTAGGGCAATTAGGGATGGGCAATAAATGCTGGCCTTGCCAGTGATGCCCAAATCCCATGAACGAATAAAAAAGTCTTTTTAACAGCCTTCTCATCTTGTCCTGCCACCGTCAAAGATTTGTGTACATACACCCCCAGGTGTCTGTTCCTCAACCCCCTTTAAAATTGTACTATTTAGTTCATATTACCTTTCCTCATTCTTCCTACCAAAATGTATCACTTCACACTTCTCTGTGTTAAATTTCATCTACCGTGTGTCTGCCCATTTCACCAGTTTGTCTATGTCAGTTGTCAATATCTCAAGGCGCTTCACAGGAGCGTTATCAAACAAAATATGACACCGAGCCAAATAAGGAGACAATAGGGCAGGTGACCAAAAGCTTGGTCAAAGAGGTAGGTTTTACGGAGCATCTTAATGGAGGAGAGAGAGGTGGAGAGCTTTAGGGAGGGAATTCCAGAGTTTAGGGCTTTGGTAGCTGAAGGCACGGCCGTCAATGGTGGAGCGATGAAAATCGTTGATGGGCAAGAAGCCAGAATTAGAGGAGCACAGAAATCTCGGAGGGTCGTAGGGCTGGAGGAGGTTACAGAGATGGGGGGGCGAGGCCTTGGAGGGATTTTTAAATAAGGATGCAAATTTTAAAACCGAGGTATTGCCGGACCAGGAGCCAATATCGATCTGCGGGCACAGGGGTGGTGGGTGAACCGGACTTGGTGTGAGTTAGGATATGGGCAGCAGAGTTTTGGATGAGCTCAAGTTTACGGATTCCTTCAGTATCTCTCCATCAATTACTGATCCTTAGTATTTGTCCTCCTCTGACATTTTAGGTAGTCCTGGATCCAGATCAGAGAGCTCAAACTGTTTTGGAAAATTACTAAATGTCCTAACACCAAATGTACCAAAAAGTAACGAATGTCACTGACAGAAAGGCGTCACATGTTGGTGAGGCACATTTCACTACTGCCTGTACCTGATTATCCAGCAATACTTATCCCTCGTCTCTCTTCCAGCTTTGCACTGCCTGAATCATAGAATCATAGAATGATTACAGCACAGGAGGCCATTTGACCCATCGAGCCCGTGCCAGCTCTTTGTAAGAGCAATCCAGTTAGTCCCTGCACATTTTTTTCCCCTTCAAGTATTTATCCAATTCCTTTTTGAAAGCCATGATTGAATCTGCTTCCACAACCCTTTCAGGCAGCGCATTCCAGATCATAACTACTCGCTGCGTAAAAAAGATTTTCCTCATGTCGCCTTTGATTCTTTTATCAATCACCTTAAAACGCAACGAATCGTGTTATCACCTACACCTGCAGTCCAACATTCCTTAACAAGCCAAAACCTTAGATATAATAATCAACAACTTCCTCTCAAAAAGAAATGATGTTCAACACACTCTCCATCATACTGCTTTCAGCTACTGACTTAATTGGTTCCTGAAAAGTTTCGTGAGGTCTTTGGACATACTATGCAGGACTTGCATTAGCTTGTGTCTGATTTAATATTTTGGTAACATCTGACTCCCAACTCATTTATCTTCCATCAGTATCTGCAACTGGAAGTTTAACTTGTGAATCAATCAGGTTTTAATTCATTGGTGCTGCTTAAGAGCAATGAATTAATGAGGATCAATGAATATTGAAATCAGCAAGCATTGCCTTTGGATTAGAACTAACTTTGAACTTCACTCTTTAAATCCGTCACTATTTAGACTTTAGAAATATTTCCTTACGGTAACATTTTTATTTGCATTATATTCAATAATCCTTGGTCCAAACTGATTTGCTGCCCACAAGGTACAATCAAGGACCTGCTCAGTTGAGAGGTATCAATGTTCCATGGTGTCATGTGCATTCAGTTCACCCTCAGTAATACAGACACTGTAATATTTCAAGACATCTTAACAGGTGAACCCAGAGTGCTACAATCATAGGATTAAGGAGCAGAAGATAAAGGATCACAGTGAGAAAAGAGAAAAAATTGAGTCAAGTAATGGAAGCACTGGCACACCACTCCGAGGTAATTCTCCTCCAAGGGTACATTAAAATGCTGATCCATCCAGCTCTGATAAATATGGCAGTTATCAGTTAAATCTCAAACTGTAAACCACCAACTTTATCTCCATTGTTATTACATTCACCTTACGTGGAACGAGCAGTTGAAATTTTGCAATTAGAGTTTCAAAATGAAAACGTTGTCAGAACTCATTTTGATGTTTGTAGACACTGATTTTGCTTTTGTGACTTCCAATCTTCAATCTTCACTGTGTTCTTGCCTTGCATAATCGTTATATGTGTCTCTAACTCTCCAGCCAATATATGGCATCAATAAGGAAAGGTTCTCCAGGTAATAACACTGATTTTTGTGCATTTCTTCTGGACACCCCAGAAGCACTGCAACTCCATTTATTCAGCTGTGAAATAGCAATATAAATATATGAAGGGCAATATGCGTTCTCACCAAAATGGAGAAGTAATGAATTTAGTATCTCTGGAGCTTTCGGAGCGGATACCTAATCCTCTTTCAATTGACAATGAAAATTGCAAAGCTGCAGTATCTCATTTCGTTAGCCCACATCAGCCGCCTTCTCAGCTGCCAACGATGTTTTATACAAAGCCTGCGCTGAACACATCATTCAGTTTCTCTGCAATGACTGAAGGTCTGTGTTGATGTATTAAATTCTATAGATGACAACAGCTCTCGGTGGATAATGGCTTGTGTGTTTTCAAAATCCTTACCTGGAAGCCCATAAATATTCTGCAACAATACATTTAAAGGGGAAGGAAGGATTCTCCAGGTAAGGATTTTATAAACGCTCCCTCGTTATGTACTTAAATAGCTGCACTGACAAAAATGTAGCTCCTTGTTTCTCAGAATGTTTTTTCCCCCTCACAGAGGTCAACTGTGTTGTATCTCTTTATTGCTAGGAGCTTCCTGTAGTCCCAGTGGTGGGGAGAAACCCCAAGTGTCCTAGAACAACTCCATTGATTGCTGAAGGGGCCATGACTTCAGGCTGGAAGTCTCCATTGCAATATTCTTCCCATCAATGGTGCAGCCTAGTCACAAGGAGACCTGACCAGGCTTGTCTTGATTGAGATGAAAAGATAGTCAAGCTTTTGTTTTTAATCAGTATATTTTGAATACGCAAAGGGATAATACTTAGAATAAAAAGTGCTCACCCGAGACTTGTTGCTCCCTTCAACTCCTTAAAATATTACATGGGAAATGTATGAGCAAGCAAATTAAATTGACTAAGTATAGACCACATGTTCCTGTAAATTAATCATTCTGCAGGTACTACAACTTGATCCAATGTCCCTTCAGATCCTTGATCATATGACTACCCTCAGACTCCATTCACCTTCAACTTTCACCTGTAAACGAGCACATCAAAGAAATAAAGTACAAGTTTAAGGGGGAAGAGACTATGTTAGGGGGGAAAATTTCCTTTTTTTAAGGGAATTCAATGTTCCAATAGATACTTGAAAAGAAAAATTAAGGCAGTAATCCAATTTGGAGGTCCAAAGGATGGATGACCTTGAGGACCTGCTGATTAACTATCACCCATTTGGATTTACCACACAAGACCGATTTCACCCTCATTGTGTCTGCACCAATTCTTTGCTCAAGCAATCTGAAATTAATCCCCTGTATTTTCCTCTGCTTCAAGTATTTATCCAATTTTCCCTTAAAAGATGCAATAGTCTCTACCTCAAGCACTCCCTGCAACAAAACATTCTACGTTCCAACAACTCTGAGCAAAAAAATATTCTCCTAACCTTTAACAGTCTTCCCTTTTCACCTTATCAACATCCTTCATAATTTCAAAAACCTTTATCAGATCATCTCTCAGCCTTCTCTGCTGCAATATTCCTAGTTTCTCAAGTCTTCCTCATATCTCTAGTTTCCCATCTCATCATCCTAGTGAATCTATGCTGTACATGCTCTATAGCTTTAATGTCCTTTCTATAACGCGACACTCAAAACTGCATACATTACTTTAACTGTGGCTTACCCATTGCCTTGCATAACAACATTGCTTCTTTACCCTTATGCTCTATGCCCCTATTTACAAAATCCAAAATGCTCTTGGCCTTTTTCACTTCCAAGTATCCATTATCTGCACTTCCATTAGATGACTGCCTTGTGATTGTTCCTGGATGTTTCATTTTCTCTGTATATACACCTAAGCCCATCAACTCCATTATTGCCGTATAATAGCTGCCAGGTACCCACCATTGCCCAAATCGGTCATCTTACTCAACGACTGGGTTACTGCTTTGGCCTTCATTTACACGTGTCCATTACATTTGAAGCTCAAATGAGGCTCAGTTTATAACTATAGCTATAACCTCAAATGAGATACAACTTGGAAATAACTCCCAGGTGTCATTTTTATGCAGGAGTAATATACACGATGTAGAGATTACAGGGTTGGTTTTGTTCCATTTTGGGTCTGTTATTTGCCAACAGCTTGCATTAGCGCAGATGTCAACACCCAGTGTGCTCAGTGTACTTGATGCAAGATGACATCCATGCTGAAGAATTAAATATTACAATGTAATTACTGTTCATGTATAATTGAGGAACGCCAGAGTCTTGAGAACAATGTGTTACTTTGAGTTACATCAAAACTACAGCACAGAAACAGGCCATTCGGCCCAACTGGCCTATTTCGGCACTTATGCTCCATCCAAACTTCCTCCCTCCCACCCTATCAGGATACCATTCTATTCCTTTCTCCCTCATGTGATTATCTAGCTTCCCCTTAAATGCATCTATGCTATTTGCCTCAACTACTCCTTGTGGTAACGCATTCCACATTCTTACCACTCTTTGGGTAAAGAAGTTCTCCTGAATTCCCTATTGGATTTATAAGCGACAATTTTATATTTATGACCTCTAGTTTTGGACTCCCCTACAAGTGGAAACATTTTCTCTATGTCTATCGTATCAAACCCTATCATTATCTTAAAGATCTCTGTCAGGTCACCCCTCAGCCTTCTCTTTTCTATAGAAAAGAATCCCAGCCTCTTCAGCCTTTCCTGATCAGGATATTCTCAGTTCTGGTATTATCCTTGTGACTATTTTTTGCATCCTCTCTAATGCCTCTACATCCTTTTTATAATATGGAGACCAGAACTGTGCACAATACTCCAAGTGTGGCCTAACTAAGGTTCTATACAAGTTTAACATAACTTCTTTGCTTTTCAATTCTATCCCTCTAGAAATGAACCCTAGTGCTTGATTTGCCTTTTTTATGGCCTTATTAATCTGCGTCGCTTTTTTAGTGATTTGTGTATCTGAACCTCGAGGTCCCTTTGTTCCTCTATCCCATTTAGACTATTATCAAAGCAATATGTGGCCTCCTTATTTTTCCTACCAAAATGAACCACCTCACACTTACTTTTATTGAAATTCATTTGCTAATTACGTACCATTCTGTAAGTTTATTAATGTCTTCTTGCATTTTGACACATTCTTCCTTTGTATTAACTACACCACCCAATTTTGTGTCATCTGCAAATTTTGAAATTGTACTTCCGATTCCCAAATCCAAATTGTTCATGTAAATTGTGAACAATGGTGGTCCCAGCACCAATCCCTATGGAACACCACTTCCCACCTTTTGCCAGTCTGAGCA
The DNA here is from genome assembly GCF_035084215.1 of Heptranchias perlo. NCBI lineage: Eukaryota > Metazoa > Chordata > Chondrichthyes > Hexanchiformes > Hexanchidae > Heptranchias > Heptranchias perlo. The sequence goes on along the minus strand of NC_090355.1, from coordinate 9,021,103 downwards.
GCGACCCTTAACCCCCACTCTCTGTTTTCTGTTTTGTAGACAGCTTGCTATCCATTCTGCGACCTGTCCCCTAACTCCACATGTTCTGACCTTAACCATGAGTCTACAATGCGGTACCTTATCGAAGGCCTTTTGAAAATCCAAATATATTACATCTACTATGTTACCCTTGTCTATTCTATGTTACTTCTTCAAAGAATTCAATAAGGTTGATCAAGCATGAATTTCCCTTCTGAAATCCATGCTGACTATTCTTTATTATATTGTCTTTCTCTAGATGTCTTTCTATTACATCTTTGAGTAAAGATTCCATTATCTTTCCTACCATCAATGTTAAGCTGACTGGTCTATAGTTCCCTGGACTAATTCTATGTCCCTTTTTAAATATAGGAATAACATTCGCGTGAAAGTCCACAACATGATTTCTTTGATTAACTGCTGTCACAGAGGAATAACCTTCCTAAGTTTACATCAATTTTTAGTTCTTTACAACATGTCGTCTCCTTACCCATCCCATGTTTCAATAAAGCTGCCTCCTGGAAACTTCCTACTTTTCCCTCACAACCTGTGCAGCTATCGCTCTTTAACTTTGCTCTTGCAGCAAGACAGGTAATATGGGAAAATGGAGGGAAGGCTGGTTTGACATTCCAAGTGCCTATGAATGAAACTGAATTCTTTCGCTGGTGCTGAGAGTACTGAGATTCTCATTATCAGAAACTTCTCTATCTCACTGCAACAGCAAGGTCAACACGACTGGTGCTGGCAACAAATGGAAAGGGAAGAGAAACATTAGGCAGGTAGGCAGATGTTTAAGACAGAGATATGCCTCAGGGAGAGGGAGAAAGACTTAATGGAATGAAGATTGAGGGGAAACCTCAAACAAAACAGAACAGAGTGTCTGCTTAAAGGAGAGGATGGGGGAGAAGGTTGGAGACATGGAAAAGGCTGAAAGGGGGTTGACTCCTTTGCTAATCAAGTCCATATCATTTTCAAAACTGAAAAATTATCAGCAATCCCACAGGAATATTTAAATACCGGGTAAAAAGCAAGGACAAAGATTATTGAACATCTGCTCAAGAACTCGATAATCTCAGAATATTCGCTTTGGCTACGCACGTATATATGAAGAGAAAGAGCAGGAACGTGACTGGGACACATGGGATGGGGAAGTGAGCAAGAAAGAGATGCAGAGGAATACACTGCAGTCTGGATTGATTAGGATCAGCTATTCTTTCCTCATTACCACCACTGACATCTAAGATGACAGATGGCTGGCAGGGGGTTACGAGGGAATAATTCAATTGAGCAGCTTATGAACGTCAGCAGAACCCTGAGATTGAAGTGCTGCTTTCAACTCACTCCAACACATTTGTTGTTCTTTATAATGTATAATGCACACACACACACACACACACACACACACATGGATTTTATTTTGTTTAAAAGAATTTTCTTTCCTTTTTCTGGTGCCTTTTGAAGTTGAGTTACAAAGGCAGAAAAAAGGTAATAAGGATTACAATAACGTAGGACCTTAAAGTATAGGACATTCATTGACATCTACTATTAGTATTCAGAGATTTTTCTCCCATCCCTGGCAGTGTTTTTTTTAGAAAATGCATAATGTGTACGCGTATAGCTCATGACAAGATGTGTACAAATATGTACACTGACTCGCTGTGCTGCAAAACATCAACGTCATGATCCTCGTGCTCACCTTTAAATCACTCCATGGCTTATCCATCTCCATCTTTGTGAGGTCCTCCAAATGAACGTTTCTGTGTACACACCCTCCACTCCTCTGCTGATACTAACTTGCTTCTCATTCCCTGATCCCTCCAGGATCAGCGGCCAGGCCAACAACAACTTGCATTTATATAGCGCCTTTAATGTCGTAAAATGTCCCAAGGCGCTTCATAGGAACGTTACCAAACAAAATCTGACACCGAGCCACATAAGGAGATATTAGGACAGGTGATCAAAAGCTTGGTCAAAGAGGTAGGTTTTAATTAGACTCTTAAAAGGAGGAGAGAGTGATAGAGAGGTTTAGGGAGGGAATTCCAGAGCTTAGGGCCTAGTCAGCTGAAGGCACGGCAGCCAATGGTATTGCGAAGGAAATCAGTGATGCTCAGGAGGCCAGAATTGGAGGAGTGGAGAGATCTCAGGCTGGAGGAGGTTACAGACATAGGGAGGGGCGAGGCCATGGATGGATTTGAAAACACTATGCACTGTTATCTGGAAGTCCCATGCTCAACAATTCTGTTTTGTTACCTCCCTCGATGCTTTCAAAAGCCCCTCCTCTTGAGCCATTGCTTTCACTCACTCGTAGTGTCTTTATCTCCCGTCTTCTCAGTGTCCACTCATTATCCACACCCTGTAAAATTCTCAGACATAGTCATAGAATCATACAGCCCATCGTGCCTGTGCCAGCTCTTTGAAAGAGCTACCCAATTAGTCCCACTCCCCTGCTCTTTCTCCATAACCTTTTGAATTTTTTCCCTTCAAGTATTTATCCAATTCCCTTTTGGAATTTGCTACTGAAGCTGCTTCCACCACCCTTTCAGGTAGTTCATTCCAGCTCATAAGAACAAAAGAAATAGGAGGAATAGGCCATATGGCCCTTCGAGCCTGCTTTGCCATTCAATCAGATCATGGCTGATCATCAAACTTAACTCCACTTTCCCGCTCAATCCCAATATCCCTTGATTCCCCCAGAGTCCAAAAATCTATCCTTCTCAGCCTTGGATATACTCAATGACTCAGCATCCATAGCCTTCTGGGGTAGAGAATTCCAAAGAATCGCAACCCTCTGCGTGAAGAAATTCCTCCTCATCTCAGTCTCGAATGGCTGACCCCGTATCGTGTAATTATGCCCCCTAGTTCTAGCCAGGGGAAACAATCTCTCAGCATTTACATAAGAAATAAGAAATAGGAGCAGGAGTAGGCCATCCGGCCATCTACCCTGTCAAGCCCCCTCATAATCTTATATGTTTCAATGAGATCACCTCTCATTCTTCTAAATTCTAGAGAGTTTAGGCCCATTCTACTCAATCTCTCCTCATTGGACAACCCTCTCATCCCAGGAATCAATCTAGTGAACCTTTGTTGCACCGCCTCTAAGTCAAGTATATCCTTCCTTAGATAAGGAGAACAAAACTGTACACAATACTCCAGATGAGGTCTCACCGATGCCCTGTACAACTGTACTTCCTTACTCTTGTACTCCAACCCTCTTGCAATAAAAGCCAACATGCCATTTGCGTTCCTAATTGCATGCTGACCTTTTGTGTTTCTTGTACGAGGACATCCAAGTCTCTCCGAATACCAACATTTAATAGTTTCTCACCATTTAAAAAATATTCAGTTTTTCTATTCTTCCTACCAAAGTGAATAACCTCACATTTCCCCACATTATACTCTATCTGCCACCTTCTTGCCCATTCGCTTAACCTGTCTATATCCCTTTGCACACTCGTTGTGTCCTCCTCACAGCTTACTTTCCCTCTTAGCTTTGAATCATCAGCAAACTTGGATACATTACACTCGGTCCCTTCATCTAAGTCATTAATATAGATTGTAAATAGCTGAGGCCCAAGCATCGAACCTTGCGGCACCCCACTAGTTACAGCCTGCCAACCTGAAAATGATCCATTTATCCCTACTCTCTGTTTTCTGTCCCTTAACCAATCCTCTATCCATGCTAATATATTAACTCCAACCCCATGAGCCCTTATCTTGTGTAACATAAGATTATGAGATTATACCTTGAGATCATAACAACTCGCTGTGTTAAAAAAAAATCTGCTCAGCTCCCCTCTGGTTCTTTTGCTAATTATCTTAAATCTGTGTCCTCTGGTTACCGACCCTCCTGTCAGAGGAAACAGTTTCTCCTTATTTACTCTATCAAAACCGCTCATAATTTTGAAAACCTCTATTAAATCTCCCCTTAACCTTCTCTACTCTAAGGCAAACAATCCCACTTCTCTCGTCTCGCCATAAAACTGAAGTCCCTCATTCCTGGTATTATTCTGGTAAATCTTCTCTGTACCCTCTCCAAGGCACATGTCTCTGTATATGAGAAGCACTACAGAAGTACATGACTGTAGAGGAAATGACTGCTTTTGGCCAATATCTAACTGCTATGAAAAGCAAAGCAAGACAAGGGTAGTACTTTTAATTTAAATCCAAGCAAACAGCCACACATCTCTACTGAATTGCAATGCATAATACCACATGCCACAATTTGAGGAATATTTTTAATTCCATATCCTAAGGAACAGGAGGCATCAATGCTTTAAGTATATGGTTACCCATTTTGCCAGTCTTTATTAGTAGCATGTTAGTACTACTAAAAAAATATAATCTAATTGTTTCAATGAGGGAGCGCTCACATGGAATATGTCTTTAGCAGGTCAGGTGTCATGAAACCTTGCAATCAGCATAATCATATAATTAGTAACAAGATAAAGATTATTTTTTTTAAAGGTGAATATATTTTGTATATTTCTTAATATGCATATGGGTGGTGAGCAAAAAAGTAGACCAACAAGATGTGCCTTCCCCTTTAAATTCTACTTTGTTCACTTTCTGATGGCATCCACCAGCTTGATGTCAAGTGGGGCATTTTATTCAGACTTGACTATTGCCAAGTGACCAACTGTTCCAACCTTACAGTTTTTTTTTGCTTTGCTGACTCCAAGGGACAGCTTTCGGCAGCAAGCGGCTGCCAACCACAGGAAGTGCAGGTCTCTCCAAACAAGCCTCTCCTCCTCAAGCCAACACTGATCATTTTGATATTGTGCCTGCTAGACTGCTAACCTACCAAAAGCGCATTCCATGTGATAACTCCTCGATTAAAACAATTTGATACATTTTTTAAGCAGTACGGACGTACCTAATATGGACTGGAAAAGTGGGTTACCTGGCAAAATGGGTTACTGCAACCTGAAAGCTTTGTTGTCTCCTGCCCTATGGGTCAAGAAACGAAGGCGGCTCATTGAGTTCTGACACGTGGCATTACGAATTGTAATTCCAATGGAGATGAGTGGCTATTTGCTTGAGTAGAGATGCTCACTCACATTACACTGAGAGACACTTACATCATGACCAGCTGTATGTTGGGTCGATCTTTTATTAAAAAAAGTGAATATTCAAGGATTCCCCTTTAGCAGGTGTCACTAAGGGCTCGATTTTAGCACCCGCTATCGGGTGCGTTCTCGGCGGGGGGGCCCCCGAAAATCGCGAAATCCAGGAGCGGGACCGGATCGCGCCTCGATCCCGCCCACTTCCGGGTTCCCCGCTGACGCGCCGGCGTGCGCGCGCAGCCCCCGCTGGTGGGAATCCCGCAGGCAATTAAAGCCAGCGGGATGCCACTTGACAATATTTAGTTTGGTATTTCAGGTCATTAACTGACCTGATTAAGGGACTGTGTGTGATTTTTGATCAACATGGGACTGTTTCCCACAATGGGGGAAACACTCCCAGATCGAATGGACGTGTTGCAGCTGTCAGCCTGTGGCAGCTGCAAAGGTCCATTTGACAGTTGGGGGGGGGAAGACCCTCACCCAATGCTGGAGGACACTCTGTCACTTGGGACAAAGTTTGGCCTCCACCACCCTCCTCCTGACGGTCAAAGTCACCAATCTGCACACTTACCCCGGGGTCCGGAGACATGTACCTACCTTGCGGACCCCCTCAGATGTACATCTTGCGGATGGGGGCCGCCGTAGCTGCAGTCATGACCTCCTCGGAGGGCGAACAGTATCACCAGCCTCACCAGCCTCGCCATCCATGCCGTCCACCTCTGACACGTGAAGCTCCACAACACAGTGCTGTGACACATCCACCTGTATAGCAGGAGGGAGGGCTACCGCAGAGAGAGATGCATCGCAGAGGGCACTACCCTCGCCACAGGTTCCACAGACCGAGGCTCAGCCTCCTGGACCTCTCTGAGCAGCAGTGCACACGGAGGCTCAGAGTCACTCGACATGTATTCGTGGACATCTGCAGCCTCTTTCATGCCGAGCTGCTCCTGGCTGGCCCATGCACCATCTTCCTACCTGTCGCTGTTAAAGTCACCACTGCCCTCCCGAACTTCTCCTCCACAGCCTTCCAGGGTGCAACCGGGGACATCGCCGATGTCTCTCAGTCGTCTGCGCAGAAGAGCCCTGCAAATACACCTACACCCACTCTGCAGTGACACAATGGGTGGCATCAGTGGTGGGTCCTCATAGTGATACCTAGGAGCGGGCATTATTGCACAAACCGGACAGGATTCGCGAAGACATGGCAGTAGTGGTGCCAATATAATGTGTGATGTGAGTTGTTCTGAAATTCAATACAAGTAACAACCATGACAAACCCTCAAACACCCTTGTGCATCCCCTTCATGCTCACGACACGTTTGCCTTACGCTGCCTACTGCACATATGTGATGCATGCCCTGTGGCTGCAGCACAGGTGGTGGCAGGTTGAGTGAGGCTGGCCGTGAAAGAGATGCACGAGAGGGTGAGTATGAGATAGAGCCATGAGATTGTATGAGGATTGGGTTGCGTGGTAGTGGCGGGTGAGTACTGGCGAGGTGAGTAGGTGCAGGTAAGATGAGGATGGGGTTTTAGTGGGTGTGAGGGGTGATGTGACAGAGTTGTGTTGGCAGTGCCGAAGGAGATGTGGGGTGGGGGCAGTGATGTGGCAGACGGAGTGTAGGGGAAAGACTACGTGTACTCACTTTGGCTGACCTACTGAGGTCATTGGACCGCCTCCTGCACTGTGTGCAGGTGGGCGATATGTTAGTGGCGCAGGTGACCCCCTCTGCCACCTCGAGCCAGGCCTTCCTGGTGGCGGAGGCGGGCCGCTTCCTCCTGCCCGCCGGGTGGAAGATCTCTGTCTTCCCCCTCCTCCTCACCCCATGTATTGACACCTGGGGTGAGGCATCATTAAACTGGGAGCAGCCTTCCCCTGGGCTGCTCCATGCAGTCATCTTTGCTGTTGGTTGCAGCATCTGTCGGTGGAGGACTGCCCCTTTAAATAGAGCGCCTCCAGCTGACAGATCTTACTGCGCATGCGCAGCCCGCCTGACGCGCAGATCAGCAGCGGGGAACCCGGAGGAGCAGTTAAGTGAATCCAATTAGTGGGTTGCCTGCTACGATCGCGCGGGAAACCCACTAATTTCACCGGGCGCGTGCCCATCCGCCGAGAACCCGCATCCCTGCTAAAATCGGGCCCTAAGTTCGGAGGCACTATAAGTTGTGCAGGTGGGAGCTGGAAATCACAAAGGGACATGGACAGACTAAGTGAGTGGGCAAAACTGTGGCAAGTGGAGTTCAACATGGGGATGTGTGAAGTCATCCATTTTGGCTCCAAGAAAGATATATCGGAGTAGTTTCGAAATGGTGAGAAACTAGGAACTGCGGAGAAGCAAAGAGATTTGGGTGTCCATGTACATAAGTCACTGAAAGCTAATAGACAGGTACAAAATGTAATCAATAAAAGGCTAATGGAATGTTGGCCTTTATCTTTGATTGAATGGTGGAACACGGTCGAGGGGCTGAATCGCCTACTCCTACCTATGTTCCCCTATATTACCAATGTACTGGCCCTGAAAATCTACAGGCAGCGATCCCGGCTGTTACTAAAGATCGTGCCCACCTGTACCCTCCAGCACTGACCCTGCCAGATGTTGCAGGGTTGTGGGAGGGCACATTATTTACATGGGCCAGAAAGTGCCTATGCCACTATGGGCACATGTTCAGCACCTGCCTGCTCCAGGCATAATGTAGGGAAGCATAGCAGTCTATTTGCACACAGCAAGGCATCACAAATAACTATGAGTTAAATGACCAGCTAATCTGTTTTAGTGATGTTGGTTGAGGGATAAATATTGGCCAGGACACCAGGCAGAACTCCCCTACTCTTCTTCGAAGAGTGCCATGGGATCTTTAACATTCACTCGAGAGAGCAGGCGCTGTGCTGTGTGCAAATTGACTGTCGCATTTCCTGCATTACAACAGTGACAAAAATACCTCATCAGCTGTAAAGCGCTTTGGGATTTCCTGAGGTTGTTAAAGGCATTATATAAATGCATGTTCTTCTTTCTTTCAATTTTATCAAAACTATTTTTTTCTCCTTAATTTTTCTTCCTTTTTATCCTGAAGGTGTTGTCTTTATGTTGTGGTATAGTTCTGCAGGCACCAGATGCCCTCTGGAATCGTGTCTGAAGGGCCATTATTTATACAGGAGTCTGAACAGTGAATATTGGCAAGTTATTTCAACACGACAGCCAAGTCCAATCCCATCTTCTCCCATCATCCACACGCATAACTTCCAGAAAGCATCACTGGATAACAATCAAGAGTAGGATAGTCTAGTTCTATTTTCCCCTCCTTAACTCAAGGATGCCAAGGACAATTATAGCATCATCAATCGCTGCCCATGGTACGATCAGCGAATGCAGCAAAAAACTTGAATCTAACCCAGGATTTTTCTGTACAGCTCAGCTGTTCACCGGATTGACTGGCTGAGTCAAACCTATTTTTAATCACAAACAGGAGAGTTTTTGTTATCAGCCAGAGGAAGAACTGCTAAATGTGGGTTTTTCTTTTGAAAGCACAGCTGCTGACTTGCCCACGTAGAACCTGTTCAGCTTCCTTTCCTCACACAGTCAGAGCCAGGGCTAAAAATGAAAACTTCACAATGTGAATGTAAACATCCAATTGATATCAGAAACCAGAACAGATAGAAGCAGTTGACGTCACTGCTGCAACAGAACTCTTGGGTCAAGTTGACATTGAAAATAAGATCCCTTCATTTCCCTCCAACTTTCCTTTCACCAATCTCTTCTTTCCCCCTCCCTTGCTATATAGACTCAGATTCCTGACCTTCAGTAAAATGGACTTAACAACCATATATGTACAGTCACTGTACATCAGTCACCAGATAGAATGACATTCTAAACCCAGCTCTATTACACAAACACTTCTACCTTGAGTTCAAAGGGATGTCATGACAGCCTTCTGGAACTTCCTGCTTCTTTTTTGCTACCTTCCTCCCTACTTCAAAAAATCTCCTCAAAACTCTTGTTTTGCCTTCAGCCCCTCCTCCCACCATGTAAACCCTTCCTTCTGAGATGAGGAGAAACTTCTTCACTCAGAGGGTAGTAGGTCTGTGGAATTTGCTGCCCCAGGAAGCTGTGGAAGCTACATCATTAAATAAATTTAAAACAGAAATAGACAGTTTCCTAGAAGTAATGGGAATTAGGGGTTACGGGGAGCGGGCAGGAAATTGGACATGAGATCAGATCAGCCATGATCTTATTGAATGGCGGAGCAGGCCCGAGGGGCCGACTGGCCTACTCCTGCTCCTATTTCTTATGTTCTTATGTTCTCTTCTGTTTTTCCCCCTCTACATTTGCTTTTGTGATGTTTTCCTGCACGTGAGGAGTGCAATAGAAATGAAAATGATTGTTCTTTCTTAATATGGCAGCTAACAAGTCACCCACAAGTCAGTATTCAGCCTCTCCCAGAGTAAAGTTGCCCACAGAGAGGTCAGATGTCGACATCAGTCATGGCTGGGATTTGCACTCAGACTCAGTCCCTGATGACAGCATCACAGGAACAGTCCTTCCAGGCTTAGAAAAATAAATCCCTTTTACCTTGGATTGGCAATTATATTGATTGGTAGTTCAACAACGTTTTCAGCTATGTGTCAGAATTGCATTGACAGCGTCAATTTATTAAGAAATACGTCAACAAGTCATTCACCTTTTCGGTGGTAACATCCTTTTTCTGCTGACCCTTACTTACAAATTGGAAGTCAAGCCATTTGTTGATACACATTGGATTGCCCCTCTGAAACAGACACATACATGCTAACCATCAGCACTTTAAGCTGATAGTCAGCGTCAGCTAGCCAGCATTTCATGGTGGAGGTGGAAGGGCGTGGGGGGTTGAACAGTTTTAATCACTGAGATTGGAGATTGGCAGTATTAATCCAGTTAAGAGATGAGCCTGGAGGTTATCAGAACCTGTGAGATCAGTTGGAAGGCAGGAATGGAAGTTGTCAGATACAATCAGATTGGTTGGAAGACAATCAATCAGAGGTTACTTTCTCCTGCTGCTGGTTGCAGAAGAACTTGAGGCAGAAAGTTAAGACGAGCCGACAATGTCATTTAGTGCTTGTTCACAAAGTTATATAAAAACAAATAAGGTACTAAAATGCACCTTGTAAAAACTTTTTCCTTTCCTCAAAGGAACTTGACGAGGGCACGCTTGGTGGTTGTCCGATATGAAGACTGGTGCATCCGTTCATTTAAGATAAGACGGATGTTCCCTGGTGTGAATGCTTTATTTTCGAGCTTTCCATTACTGCACTTGTGGAGCAGCCAAGATTTAAAGATCAAACAGAGAGTGGGTTGGAGTGTTGATGAGTTTGTCTTCATTTTTAAAAAAATGAAGATTCCCATATTTAGAATGTTACCACAGTGAATTAACATGAATATGTGATGCAAACCATTGGCCAGTTTCTGGGTGAGTTGCCAAGCCCAGTTATGTTTTGCAACTTTGTTTATGCAGTCATGACAGTGGTCCACCTGTTAAAATGTCCACTGAGGAAAGAGTCCAGAAGACCATATTAGTCAGTCACCATCCAAGGGGAAAATGTGAGGAGTGACATTAATAATCAATAAGCATGTCGCAGATTGCAAACCCCATTCTGAAGACAGTCAAGCCCAATGGAACAAAAAAATTCAATCATCAATTTCTGCACTTCACTTTTTTTTTTAAAAAATGAAAAGGTGTCATGATATTTATTTCCAATGAAAAGAAATCTTTTTGACAGGATCAAAAAAGCAGTACAGCTACAAATTAGAGATGACAATAATGGCGGACGAAGCTTTGCTTTGTGAATAGTTGGGACTATTGTAGGCGGTTGTTATAAAAGATGTAAGTTCACAAATCAACATGATATATCTGGGATTCGAGCCCCAGTGAAAGGATGTAGACCCTACTGAGTAATTTTGTAGTGTCTACAATGAGTATTTTCATAAATAAAATAACTACTGCACTTGTAGAATTTTTTGTTTGAGAGACAGAATTACAGTGGGCTCCAAAATGCCAGGAAATGTACTGAAGTGTCAAAAATCAAAATTGCCTGGGGGGTGGGGGAGATAAAAAGAGTTAAATCAAATATCGGACTTCAGAGTTCTTTTTCCCTTCAGCAATTTCTACACCCGTCATTGATGCAAACTCTGCTTTTGAGAGTACTGTTGTTTTTAAACCACTGCAATCAAAGTGGCCAAATCTTGGGTATACCTGCAGCTCAAATTACAACAATCCCATCTACTACTGCACTTGCAGTGTAACTACTTTCAATCAGGTATCGGTAAGTTCAGAGATGTTTTTGAGCTACCAGCTTCTTTGAACCTGTTGGTCGGATTTAGTTTCCTAAGTTGGCAGTCACCAAGCTACTACACTCAGTAATGAACACTTAGTGCACATTGCTGCATCTAAATCCAATTTAGAAATGCATTAATCACAATAATGCATGTCGTCAAGTTCTTAATTATGACTATACAATGTCTTTGAGTATTTAACATTGATTTTGGAAGAAAAATTAAAGCATGTAATGGAGTAACATTAATGAGTGTCCAGCAAGTATGAATTTATAACTGTGCAAATGTCAGGGGTGTAATTATGACTCCATTAATTTATTGGTAAGTGCTTCTTAAGCCACCCTTATTATGCAGTACAACTCTCACAGTTTCACCCTCTTTGTAAACAAGTTGGAATAGGAATACGATTAGCTTCATACTTTCGAACGATTTCCGTAATAACTCACATTGAGGTTTCACCATAATAATTTAGCAATGGGTCCCTCACACAGTATTCCCACCACCAGCACCGCCTGACAATGACAAACTCAAGGCTTCCAACAGCATCCAGGGCCTGAATTTTCAAAAGTCCCACAAAACACGGACTGTCATATGGGGCCTCCAAGAGGGCCAAGAGGAAACAGTGGCACGCTGCAAGGAAAAAAATGGTGAGCAGCGCTCATTGCTCATGGGTGTCCCCTTGACTGTTTCCATCAACATATCAACATACCTCGGTCCTCCAAGAAAAATCCTGCCCATGGTTTTAGCTTGTTTTGTTGCACAGGCTCCAGCTGCTTGATGAGTAACCAAGATCACCAAAGAATTTTTTCACCACCAGTAAAATAAAGGCTCATTGCGCCTCTCTCTCTCTCTTCTCTAGGGTTGCCTAGTCTGGTTGGACATATTCCAGGAGGTTTCACCACATAACCTTCTACCTCTGACCACCCGGCCCCCACGCTGCTGCCACTGGTTGCCCAACACATCCATCCTTTTGACGCACCACCTTCCCGTGCCAACGGGAAAGGGAACAGACTCTTCGTTACCCAATTGGATGGTACTTGACTGTCAGTCAAACAGCCTTTTCCCCGTCTCCAATATTTTATAACTAAGAAATGAACGTGTTCAAAGAATTTAGTTTTAATGCTCCTATGACTTTTCTCCCGGAGTTGCTCACAGCCGTCAGACTCCAGGGCAATCCTGGCAGGTTGGTAGTCCTACCCTTCTGTCTTTCGTGATGTGGAATCTGTACTGGTTAAGGTTTTCAATTAACTTTCTTCAGAAATAAAACATTAGAACTCAAGCCGTGATCCCGATCCCTGCTTACCCCCTGTGTTGCTGAAGAGGTGGCAGCACCCACAGATTTAGTGCTGGCTTGTGTACACCCAGAAGGGAACAGACTGCCTTCAGGGTGACATGTCCTGTTCTCATTTATTCACTCATCTTCATCACCACTTCCCCAATTCCAAAGGCGCAAAGTGATATTTTTGATAATGGAGCAATTACCCTCAGAAATTCTAAGTGCAAAACTAGACTGTCACCACTCCCAAAACACACATCCACTCTTTACTGTCTGCTAATTTTTCCACCTTGTATAAAGCATTGACAAAAATTACACATATGTGCATATACACCATAACTGACAGCTCTCAGATTGTCCTGTTTTTTTCCTCCAGGAATGATTCAATTTTATGTTCCTCCATAAATGCTGATTTGCACACATAAAATAATGATTCCAGGATGTTTGACTCAAAACAATTAAATTACAAGCAAATTAACAGGCGCTGTGTATAGCCAGTGCAAAATAAAACAGGCTACCAGGTTTCAACTAACTTTATTCCAACATACATATGGAGCACACAAGAACTGACTCCACATTCTGCACAAGGCACTCCACCTAATGGTTAAACTGGCATTGCAGCACTATCCTCTGATATTATCACAACATGTAAAATCAAACCAGAAATAACAAAATTCGTTGCCTTTCCTCCTAAGAGACGTGCAGGTTTATATCTTTTCCTGCCCCCTCATTCCATCTGAAACTCGAGTAATGGGGAAGATAGGTACTGGAACCTCTAACAGAGGATTGGCAAGCTTGAATTCCTTTTTAAGTTCAAATACTGTAGAATACTAGTAAGTTTAGAAGAGAAGAAATCTTTAGTAAACAGCTGCACGCACTAAATGTACAAGCCACCTCATATTTCTTTCATTTTCAAAATGCTGTCAGCAATTTAAAGCCTCAATGTCTGAAGCAATTTCAGGTTAATGTTCACTGGAGCTGATGAAAATGACCGGTAGCTAAGTTCGTGTCAAATGAAAGGCAAGTTTTTGGGCCTTTTGTCCGAGAGTTGAGATTTGGAATGTTGTTATTTGAAGAGTGCATCTACCACATATAGCGGCCCACTGAAGTCATGTCTAACTGACAGAAACACTGAAATGCTTACCCTGATCCATTTTCCTCCTTGCAAGCAAATTATATTTTGTCTCTTTAACAACTTGCAAAAATTTTTTACTGTGGTACCAAACTAAAAGCATGAAGGGATAGCTGGAGTCACAATTTCAAAATGGTGGGTCCTGGGAATATTAAAAATAGTAACAAGAGTTTGTTTAGTCAAGGTCTACCCATTCCAACAATGAAGTGTTAAGTGTTCTACCTTAATGGCACAAATCTTCTTCGAAATAATGGTCCACTTTGCTTCATATTGCTATTGTCAGCAAGCAGCCACAATATCGTGCAGTAGCTCTCCCCAGATTCTAAGGTATATTTAGTCAGCTTTACCCATCATGGATACCTCTCGGTCACTGCATGGCAGCAAAAAAAAACACATTCAACATAAATAATAAAGTTGTAAAAATTACCTATATATTTTATATCTGGTTGTAAATCCTTGACGATATCTTTCCACAAAGGATAAATATCCCTTCGAGTTGTGGAAAGGACCCCTGTCCGATATAAGCCAATCAAACTGCTTGGTGACATGGTTCTGGGTGGCTGTAGGATCCTGGTGGGAAGGCTTTACTGTTATATGGTCCCATATAAACAGCAAGTAGATGAATTCAATAAACCTCCAGTTCATGCTTTTCTTTCAGCCACTTTCTGTTCATTCTTGCTCCATTCTGTGGAGTCCTAGAAGGGAATAACAGAAGGTATTGTTAACACATCTCTCAGTGCATGAACAACATCAAACAAAAGATAAGGACGAGCAAAGGTCATTCACATCAAGTTTAACCCCAACTCTTCCAGCTTAGCAACCAACTGCATTTGAACTCACCCATATTCTTTCTAGCCGATTCACCCTTAAATAATATTCGAGGTTTGTTTTATCTTTCTATTTGAATATTTTATAAACCTCGATAACTTCCCCCCCCCCCACCACCTCTTTAACCTTCCCCCTGAACTGTAGAACTTGAACTACTCTATTTTTTCCTCACAGCTCACCCCATTATGGTTGGGATGTAGGTGGCAATGGGATTTACAGACCGAAACCACACTCTGGATCTGATTTGAAGAGGCTGGTTGATGTGGTCTTTCACCTCAAGGAGCTGGGCTCAGATCCAACCCAGACTGGTGGGATGATTCAGCTTAGAAACTTAAGTGAGCCGTACTTGGAGCAGTCTCAACCCAGTTCCTGGTCAATATGAGACCAGACATGAAAATGTACATAATTAGGCGCCAAAGACATTACATTGACAGCATTACTCATTGCACTAATTGGCGTTGAATTGTGAGAAGGATTGTTATTGTGGGACATTGAACTGCCACAGTAATATAGTGGATGATGTTCTTCTGAGCAGTGGGGAGAAAATGTAGGCAGAAAGATATATGATACATTAACTACACAGCCCTGTCAATAACATCAACCTTGACCTTAGCGTCAACACTGTGAAGTAATGGCCCAGAATTCGCTGTGATGGGGATAGTGGCAACGAACACTATAAATTAGACCATCGTGATCCCCGTTCCTCCAGCGACAATTTTACGCCACCATTTGTTGGAAAAGTGATCGGAATACGCCGCAGCGGAAATAGCGGCGGATCGGGAGCAGCGCGACCAACGGATCGTTAAGAATTCACTTTGATTGCTGATTTCTGCGGGATTTTTCAACCTAATTTATTTATGCATTCATATCGGGCAGCAGATCACTAAAAAGATATAAATATTCAACAAATATTGCCACAAGAACAAAGAGTTCTTCTGCAACTCTCACACGGTATCATGAGACTATGACTGGGAGTTGTGGATTTTAAGAAGAGTGCTGTACTTTCACTCGTGATTGGCATCAGAAAGGGACTTCAGGAGCAATGCAGAAAACAGTCACCCCACAAGGTAATTTCTCAGTATTTCAAGGATGATACAACTTTTCTCGATTACTGTATTTAGCAGTGTGAGAAATGAGTAGAAACAACATTCGCATTTGCGTTACATTAAACCTTCAAAAAATGTGGGCTCTGCTTTGACCAAACTGATCAAGAAGATTTAAAATTGCGATAGTAACTGAATTATAATGCCCAGAAGGGATGTTGCCTCTTTTAAATGTCTCCCTCTTGTAATTCCCGTATACTCAGCCCACCAACATCAGTCTGCAACGATCTAAGTGGCTTTAATTCAGCAAACGCGATCTCACCATTGATTTTAATGGGGGCAGACCTATGATAATTTGCTGTTCTACTGTTGCGGTGAGGAAAAGGCCGGAGCAGTGCCAAAGTATCAGGAAATTTTGGTGTGGTGTAAGTAAAAACCTGAGTCGCTCGTGCCATAATTTCCTGGAAATAGCAAATGCGTGCGCCGTAGATGGGTCATTACTATGGCAGCAAGTTTCCAGCAATCTCCGGCCCAATATGTAAGCTCTTAGCTCACCAGCTACACAGTATCAATGTAAATGCAGCTTTGAGTGCCGACAGCCACCATATTTCCGGGTCGATGGAGCTCCTGGTTGACCACAATGTTCTTTCCCTGAAAGGACCTTGCTCGACTATCCAGGGAGACCCAGTGATCAGAAATGAAAATCACAAATCATAGGTTTGAAAACAACTGTGCATTGCAAGCTCACGCATGGGATGGGAAATGATAGAGCCACTGCAATGCTGGCAATTGTTTCCACTGAAGCAGAGTAGGCCAAGTGGAGATTTAATAGAGGTTTTTAACATAATGAAGCATTGGGTTTCTAGGGAAAGAACATTTCCACTGATTGGGAGTCAGTGACTCGGGGTCATCAATTTAAAAGTGCTCAAATAGAGCAAGGAGAGAAGTTAGGACAATCCTCTTTATGCGGAGGGTTACATAAGAACATCAGAAATAGAAGCAGGAGTAAGCCATACGGCCCCCTGAGCCTGCTCCGCCTTTCAATCAGATCATTGGTGATCTTCGACCTCAACTCCACTTTCCTGCCTGATCCTCATATCCCTTGATTGCCCTAGAGTCCAAAATCTATCTATCTCAACTTTGAATAGATTCAATGACTCAGCATCCACAGCCCACTGAATTGGAGAATTCCAAAGGTTCACAACCCTCTGAGTGAAGAAATTCCTCCTCATCTCAGTCTTAAATGGCTGACCCATTTTCCTGCAACTATGCCCCCTAGTTCTAGACTCTCCAGCCAGGGAAAACAACCTCTCACCATCTACCCTGTCAAATCTCTGCAGAATCTTGTTCCAATGAGATCATCTCTCATTCTTCTAAACTCCAGAGAGAATAGGCCCATTTTACTCAATCTTTCCTCATAGGACAATCCGCTCATCCCAGGAATTAATCTAGTGTACCTCTGTTGCACCGCCTCTAAGGCAAGTATATACTTCCTTAGATATGGAGACCAAAATTGCATGCAGTACTCCAGGTGTGGTCTCACAAAAGCCCTGTACAATTGTAGTAAGACTTCCTTACTCTTGTACTCCAACCCCCTTGCAATAAAGACCAACATGCCATTTGCCTTCCTAATTGCCTGCTGTACCTTCATGCTAACTTGTTGTGTTTCTTGTACCAGGACACCCAAGTCTCTCTGGACACCAACATTTAATAGTTTCTCACCATTTAAAAAATATTCTATTTTTCTATTCTTCCTACCAAAGTGAAGGTTGTTGAAGCATAGAATGCTTTGCCTCATAGGGAGTGCTTGAGGCAGAGATCATTGTGGCTTTCGAAGGAAAACTGGATAGGCATTTGATGCAGAGGGAGATGCAGGGCAATGGATTTTAGAGCAGGGCAGTGGGATGAGTTTTGGATTGCTCTAGGGCTGGCACAGATATAATGGGTCGATTGGCCTCCTGCTGTGCTGTAAACCTCTATTCTGGCATTCACAACAAACATCGAATTGCTTCTACTGGAAGCACAAGGTGCAAAGAGCAGGCAAATGTTCACTCCTCCCCACAGAGATGGCCCTTGGCAAAAAAAGGGAACGTTGTTTTGGAGAAAGAATTTCAATCACTTGGCTCTAGAACAGTCAAACCTTAATTCCTCGTCATGATGCAAGTGCAAACATTAATATGACCTTTTTTCGCATTCCAGTAACATTTTCAAGCCCAAATTATGAAATCAAGTCGCACGTTGACAAATCCAAGGAAAAAGTTGGCCAACAATTTCACAGGTTGACATCATCGCTTTAATGAGCACAGAAACCACTGTGGCCCTTTACAATAAATTAGTAATCTATCACAGTTATTAATTCTGACTGTTGAATAAAAATCCCAACTGTCCAATTAGAACTTGTTCCCACGTCAGGACATCATCGTTCTGAAGTCACACATTGAACTAATGATTAGTTCCGACCAAAAAGGTGGCTCTGGACTGGGTGAGCAGCAATTCAGAATTGGCTTGGTGCAAAATGCCATCTGCAACCAGGCTAGTGACAGATTTGAGCGGAGAAAGCAAGAGTCCACTGAGTAACCGGGCGGCACAGTATAATAATAGCACAGATTTTAAATAGATTTCTAAAATGTAGCTCGTTTAAAACTAAGTAATAAATATTTGAAATGACATTCAAGAGAAACACACATCACGAACGAATAACTACTCTCCATTCTTGGCGTGAACATTATTCTCATTAGTTCTGAAATGTTTCTCCTCAAAGACTTCTGTCCAGCTTTCTGCCCTCAATTCCTCCTCTTCCGAAGACAGAAGGAGTTGGTTCCATGGGCCGCCTGTGATCTCTTGCGAGTCACCATTATTCACATGAGTCTGGACAGAGTGCGCCAGCAGACAATTCAAACATATGGAGGATCACAGTCAAATCCAATTCTATCAGCATCATTCATCCAGATACTCACAATTCTAGTAGAGACCAACAAATAACCACCAAGAGTAAGAACTCTAAACAGCCCTTGATCACAGAGGCCAAATGAGGCATCTTCCCCTGATTGAGTTAAGCAATCCAACTAGTCCTACTTTCCCGCTTTGTCCCTATAGCCCTGCAAAATTTTCCTGTTAACTTGCAGACAATGGTGATGACAGTCACCTTTCAAACTCCAGCTTCTTCAGTTCACCCATTTTTATAGGATCTCTCACTTAAAAAATACGCAGGGGTCTCAACTTCCCAGATCGACGAGATTAAGCGGAGATTTGGCCATGCCGTCCCACAAAACCCTCAGGATCGCCAAGAAGATGGAGCAGAACCAACCGATTCCGCAGTGGATCCCCATGAAAACTGGCAACCAAATCAGGTACAACTCCGAGAGGAGAAACTGGAGAAGAGACCAAGCTGGGCTTGTGAAGAGATTTACACACTACCATCAGCAACTATCTCACCAGATCTGTGTCTCCTGTGGTAAGGAATAGTGGAAGCACTGACCTGAAACAGCACCAAGTGGGAGCAAAACAGAGCTTTATTTTTGTTTCAAGTTTTCTAATCTAGAAAAGAAACATTATAGAGATGTAAAATAAAAGCTGGAACAGTATTTTAGGATAGACCAAGGTGGCAGAACAAGAAGCCACAGTTTGAAGGTTGTGAAGGGCCAGTTTAGGACAGATAGCCAAGAAGTACTTCTTTACACAGAGGATGCCTCAACAGCTGGAATAAGTTGACAGGAGAGGGTGGTTGAGACCAGGGCAATGGACTCATTTAAGAAACATGGATGCAATATCAAAAAGACAGTAGAGTTGCTATTCTGAAAGATTTAGATTGAAAAGGTTTAAGTGCCTCTGACAAATGGGAAGTTTCGATCACAATTCTAATCATAAGGAAGTTTACATATTTTAACATTCGTGTACATGAAATTAACAGTCACTTTAAATTTTTGTTACTGCAGGATGGTTAAATCTGGGTGAAGAATTCACTTCCTTAAATGATAATATTCAACAGACGTTACCATCTATAGGTTGCTCCACTTAGAGAAAGTGTCTTGAGTAAATTAATGTACTTGGATGGCAAAAACATTTGGGTCGATCTTAACAAAGGAATTCCTGTTAACAAAACAGTACCTTCTTCCTGCAAACTTTTCTTGGTTATTTTCCAAACTGAAATGCTCTGCAAGTCACTACATTCAACGACGATGCCCCTTTAAATACAACCGTAAACACATGAGGCATTAACCCTGAACCTGTGAGGCCCTGTCATTATCACTTTGTCCCTTTAAGCCTAGCCCTGTCGAGTCTGTCCCCAAATCTCTTACTCTTTTCAATGGATTGCTTGAAATATGAGCACTTCAAGGGCTGAAATAAATCAGCCAATATTTGTTCCACAGAAAGACTCTTACAATTTCACCAGAACAAACACAAGAGCTTGTCTCAGATTTACTGCACCTGCAGATAGGCTTCTACACCCAGCAAATGGTTTTACTGCACTGTAGGGCTGTCTGAACATATCACCAAGTAATAAAACGCCTCTTCCCTGTTAACACATGTAAAGCTGCCAAAGTCAAACAACAGCTGATTGCATTCACACACTGAAAGGATTTATCCTCGATTACACGAGACACTGAGTTAAATGCACCCAGTGTATATACACAGTGCACACAACATGTACACCTTCCATCCACATGCAATCTATCTTCAACTTCCCAACCCAAAATGTACACCTGTGGTCTGACCCCTCGCCAAGAAGTGTTTAATCTGAACCCCTTGTACAATGATGATGAACAAAACAGAGAACTTGCATTGATATCATGCTTTTCACATCTTTAGAGTGTCCCAAAGCACTTCAAAACAATGAATTACCTTCTGAAGTGCAGTCGCTGTTATGTATGCAAACGAGCAACCAATTTGTGCTAAGCAAGGTCCCACAAACAGCGTTGAGATAAAAGACCAATCGATTTATGTTGGTGTTGGTCGAGGGATAAATGTTGGCCAAGGCACTAGAACTATCCTCTTTCTTTTCAAATAGTGGCATGGGATCTTTTATGTTCGCCTGAACAGGGAGACAGGGCCTCACTTTAAAGTCTGCTCCAAAAAATGATACCTCCGACAATGCACTACTCTCTGACTGCTGCACTCAAGTGTCAGCCTAGATTATGTGTCCCAGGTCCTGGAGTGGGGATTCGACCCAGGACCACTGACCAGAGACGAGAGTACTGTCACTGAGTTAAGGTGACACCAATGGGATTGAGTAGATCCTGCTTTTATTACTTTGCTATGGCTTCAAAGTGATCTCATCTCGCCCTTCAATTAGGATAGCATGGGAGGTTCCGAGCATAGCAGTGCACCACAGCAAGAGTAACACTGGGATTCAGGACTGTGTGGGCTCTCGTGACTCATACCTGCAGATCGGACCTCCACAGCCTGAAACTACAGGATAACATACGACATAGCTGGAAAACGGACACCAAAATAATGACCCTAATTTTGCAACATAGTCAAGAAATTATGAACAAGAGAGGTTGCCATGGAATACAGGCAACATTCCAAGATGTTATGTTAAGAATTTTTACACAAGATATTCTTTCTCAGCTTCAGCATCACAGAGCATTCCCATAAGTGAGCCCTTCCTCTCTTATGTGTGCCTTAATTAGTGCAATATCAGGTAACTGTCATGAGCCCAGGAATTAAACATAAAACCCATGTCTCTGCATTTTGACTTACATGCCACCACTTAAGTTTTCTTCGAATTTGGAAGGCAGGAGAATAAATACCATCAGACCGTGACTTATAAACTACTAGACCGATTTATTGAACAATAAACAGAGAAGTGAACACTGCCAAGAACAAAGAAAAGATTTACAATAATTATAAACTTAACTATGCCAACTCTGGATACAGGAAACAATAAATTTGCTTCTCCCGCGCTAAAACTGAATATAAAATTCAACTCAAATAAGGGCCCGGTATGTAATGGGTAGCTACTGATCTACAACAGGGTCCCTAGTCTCTCCTTATCCTGATGGCTTCAACATGATTGCTGATCGCAGCAAGTCAGCCCGAGATAATACAGTAAGAATCATTTGAGTTTAGATCGCAGCAAAGGAAATAAAAAAATACTCTGTCCAGCTCAGGCAAAAGCTGCCAATCTAATGCATACTTTATAAAGAGTCATAGGATATTTATATTTGAACCAGATTAAACCTATCCCAAGCACATTAGATGACCCATGAGGTGTGCCTATCCCAGAACGGTGATATCAGCACACTCACATAATCTAGGCCTCCCTGAAATACACCATGGGCCAAATCTTGCTGGAAAAATAATAGCGTTTTAACGACACACGCCGTTATTAACGCGCAAATCGACCACACTTGCCCTCGCTGCGCCATAATCAGCTCGCACTTCCAGCAAGTTACGGCGCAAAAGAAATTGGAGCTGAAGGGTGCAGGAAGATGTCTAACTAATGGCGAATGCCACGAGCTCTGCATGAATTGGCTCTTTATCTCTGCCCTGTCCTATGTGTAAAAATGGCCCCAGATGGGCTATTTTCTGCAAGTGAACCTGGGGTTTTACCCCTTATGTGCCGTAAGCCAGTAACATCAAACTTCACTGTTGCTTCTTTAGAGATAACCTAGAATTGTATTTTCCACATTCACCTACCACTTATTCCCAATTATTAAAGGTGGTGATTCATCAGCAGGCTGCTGCGACATTAACTTCTCTGATGTGATGTTTTTTTATTAGAGGCTGAGCTTTGATCATTCCGAATCAATAAATACATTATTCAGCAGCAAATACGACCAGTGATGTGATGACGCCATTGTTCTTTCCTGCATTTATAACCTGGCATCCTGCCCCTTTAATTGATCTCGGGGTCCTGTGGGACACAGGCTGCCTAATATGCTGTTTCTACAGAACCACTCCGTTCAGCTTGGCAGGCACAGTTTGTTTTCAATGACGATCAATTGTTGTCAGAGATAAGCATGAACAATGTATAGTAAAAAAAAAATCATCAAAGGGCTGGAAATCAGAATGAGATACATAATAAGGGAAAGATGAGATAAAGCCATGATCTGATTGAATGGCGGAGCAGGCTTGAGGGGCCGTATGACCTACTCCTGCTCCTATTTCTAATTTTCTTATAGGGTGTGATACTCTTGTCTTTGTCTCCCCTCACCCACTTCTAAAGGCACAGACTCCTTGCTGGGGTAAAAAAGAAAAACTTGCATTTCTAGCGCGCCTTTCAAGACCTCAGTATGTCCCAAAACGCTTCCAAGCCAATGAAGTACTTTTTAAGTGTAATCACTGTAGTAATGTAGGAATCACGGCAGCCAATTTGCACAAAGCAAGGTCCTGCAAACAGCAATGCGATAATGACCAGATAATCTGTTTTAGCATTGTTGGTTGAGGGATAAATAATGGCCAGAAGAACTGGAGAGAACTCCTCTGCCATTCTTTGAAATAGTGCTATTGGATCTTTTAGGTCCACTCGAGAGGGCAGACTTGGTTTAACATCTCATCCGAAAGACGGCACCTCCGACAGTGCAGCACTCCCTCAGTACTGTACTGGAGTGTCAGCCTAGATTTTGTGCTTAAGTTTCTGGAGTGAGGCTTGAATCCACAAACCTTCTAACTCAGAGGCGAGAGTGCTATCAACTGAGCCATGGTTGACACCACAGGTCCATGGGCAACAGTTGCATCCAATGCCTCAGCCATGTGGCCATCCTTAACCTATGAGCTTAGGCAGTGAGTATCTGCAGACTTGGGATCTTGGGTTCATGTCACACTACACGTAACCCCACCAGCGAACAAATGTTATCTGTTTTTAATATAACGGTTCATTGACTGTCTTCGTTCTGTCTCTCTCTTTTCTTTTCTTTTTTTTTCCTTTCTTTTTCCTTTTTTTTTGGGGGGTTGTATATTCAGTGGCCTTTTAGATGACACCTTTCTGTCTGCTCACTGTGATTGCCTTGGCAACGGGCAGTAATCACCAGGCTTTGTTATGTGATCTTAAAATGCGAAGGATTCGAAATTGTCACTTCCACACCGCCTGAGGAAGGGGAAAGCCCCCGAAAGCTTGTGGGATTAAAAATAAAATCGTTGGACTATAACTTGGTGTTGTAAAATTGTTTACAATTGTTAACCCCAGTCCATCACCGGCATATCCACATCATATCTGCAGACTGTGTGACTACGAGGGGCAACGCAGACAACCCTGATCACTTCATGAGTTGCTCGCTGTCCAGCATTGGACACTGGACAGTGATCAGGAGCAGGCAGTTTGTCTGATTATTTTGCCCTTCTCAGTCCAGGGCCACCAAGAATAATATTAACTTGCTGTTACACAAATTAATGGGCGGGGCGTGCGCAGCATCAGAAGATTATCTGTTTCTTTCACAGAAAAACATGAATATATTGTCCCCGCTATTAACCGAGTGGGTTGCATTGTCCACAGGTTCTGCATGCAGCAGCTAACATTATATCAATTACTGCAGAATTCCTTATGGATTAAGTTGCTTGCGTAACTCTGCAAGATCCTCTCTCTCTGCCTAGTGAACTGAACACTTGGTGATTTAAGCGCTGCTGGGGCAAAAAAAGATTGCAATCCAATTTGTCAGGAATGTAGAATTTAAAAAAAAAATGACAGGGCAGGAAGGTCATGCAAGAAAACTCCTGTGTCCTACCCAACGACGAACCTGATGGGGCCCCCTGACATTGTCCGATTTCCATGCATTTTGCTCATTATCTAGAAATCTGCAAAGTTATCAACTGCTGGCAATCTGTTCTGCATGACTTGTGATCATTCCTCCAGAATTACTGATGTTGTTGGATCACACACACGACAGCTAAAGACAGTTCGACTGTAAAAGAAACGGACAGCTATTACCCCCTTTGGTGTTTAAGGAAAACACGTACATTTAATTTCTTCTTTTTCTGCTGATTTTCTTCTCTCCTCCCTTCAAGGTGTTCAGTCCTCGCTGGGGTACAGTGGCACGGGCACCTGTCCCTCTCTGACACCTCGGCCCAAAGATCCATTTAGCACCTGTAAGCCTCGGCAGTGAGTGTCAACAAATTACTTAACCATGGGGAAATGGAAGGATCATCAAAGCCAAGCCTAAGCCTACCCTTGGACATGTTCGCAACCAGCAGGGATCATTGAACAACGATCCAGGGAGAAATTCTAGGCAGCTTTTGCCTGCTCTAATCCAGGGACCTAAAGACCACTGTCATCTCCATAATGCCAACCTGAAAAAAAAGTTAACTCAGTATAGACCGGAAAGTGAACCTCGGAGCTCCCTGGTGCCAATCGCTTGATTCATTCCCACCAAACTGCACGCAAGTGTGGCTGAGCCCGCGAGGAGCGCGACATTCACACTTTGAGTGGAACACCCAGGAACAACCTGGACTCCAACCCCAGCAACATCACAGTCCTGACTTGACGTTGTATGAATAGAGATGAGCACATAATCTAGGATGACGCTCCAGTGTAGTGATGAGGGAGCGCTGCACTGTCGGAGGTGACGTCTTTCAGATGAGACATTTAACCGAGGCCCCATCTGCCTTCTCAGGTGGACATAGACGATCCCATGGCATTTTTTCGAAGAAAAGCTGGGGAGTTCTCCCTGGTAACCTGGCCAATATTTATGCCTCAACCAACACCAGATTGTCTGGTTATTATCCCATTGCTGTGCGTGGGTCCTTGCTGTGTGCAAATTGGCCACTGCATTTCTTTCATTACAACAGCGACTCCACTTCAAAAGTACTTCACTGACTATGAAGCGCTTTGGGACATCCTGAGGTCATGAAAAGCACTATATAAATGCAAGTTCTTTTATTAGTTTAATGTGTTCAGATCAAACTCCTTTCTCTGCTATTTGACAGAGGACTTAACCAGTTTAAAGTAGTACACGAAGGAATTTCATATGCACATGTTAATACATTCATACTTGTACAGTGTCTGCATGACTAAAGCAACACATGCCAGCTCAGAGCTGGCTTCATGCCCAAGTAAATCAGTACAATAGCACTGATGTTCACCAGGGCATCCTCCTGTGGGTGATTTTTACAAAGATGTTTGTTGCCTTGCAAGCCAGAAATATCGCTTTTAACCCTTACAGATCAAAAAGGTCCCTGGTTCCATCTCTAGTCTGTGCTGGGTCAGCTGATATCAGTCAGGGAACTTCAATGAGCTGGGGAAGGAAAAAAAGTCATCAGGGTTCCTGCACCTGGTTGCTACCTATTGGTTCCTGCTCGTGTGTTGTTTGTGCATGCATGTTGGGTGGGGGCAGGTCGGAGCTCTGCACTGATACCCTACGTGTTCAGGTAGTCGGTTAACCTTCAGTGTCTTGGCTTACACATGAACAATGGCCACTTGAGCAAGGCACTGGGAAACAACTGATGTCGGCAGAAGTGTTCCCCAGCAAGGAGTCAACACTCTCAAGAGAGGAAGGGAAGAAATTGAGGAAAAACACCAAGAACAAAAAACAGTGAGTGTGGTTAACATAATTGTGGACAAACCCTCTTTATCGCAAGAGGCCTGGAATGCAAAGGGGAGGAAGTTATGCTTCTGTAGTACACAGCCTTGGTCAAACCTCATCTGGAGTGTTGTGTTCAGTTCAGGGCACTGGGGGAGCACACCTGCTTCTCCTGGCTCCATAAGCTTAAAAAAACAAGCTTAGAAACTAACATTTTTACACTTACCCGCCTTTGGCAGCCACAGGGGCCATGGAAGAATCTGGAGTGAGGCAGGCCCGATGCCTGCTCATTGCTGACTAATTTAGAAAAGGGGTCCTTTGTGAAGCCCTTCGAACATATTCAAGAGGCCTACCGCCTACTTTAGACGTCTGTCTGGAAAGCCTAAAGTAATTAACAGTGGGACTAATGCCTGCGCAGATTGGGCGCAGATCATTTCACTGCTAAATTGATATGCGTTGCGCACGATTTACGTCAAAAAAACAGGTGCCATGCATACAAATTCCTACCCCAATGATTCTTTCTTTAGGTTTTATTCTACAGGTGCCTGGCAACCCTGCACTACTTTGACCAAGTGGCCATTTTTCGTGCATGAGGCTGGACATTATCACGAGTTATTCCACTATGGAAGGAATCAGACCCGAGCCAAATCCTGCCCTCACCAGAGGTGCATAGAAGCACACTTGGTGGCAAGAGTCACTGGATAGCTATCAGCAGCAGGAAACCAAACTTCTTTCTCCTTCCCTAGCGCTTGGATGCAGAGAACAAACACACCACCTCCACTGTCACCCTGGCTGAGAGCGGGTGACTCATCACAGGCCCGTGTGACGTGGGGCTGCGCCTGCTCCTTTAAATTCCTGTAGTTAAAAGTACTTCTCCCCTGCTGAACGCAAGATGACCTATTGCTTCAACACGGTGGCATGTTCTCAAGTTCACTGCGTTCACCCACAGAGCCATGAGTTCAAAGGAAATTATTCACCTCTGGCTCCTGCAAACACTGTGCCCTTTTGACTCAATGCCCTTCCATCAGAAGCAGAATTCTTGAGACTTTTTTTTTGGGGGGGGGGATGGGGGGAGTGGGGTTGTACCTGGGTTTTCTCTTTGATGATTTTGCCTGACGCACGCACTTTTATCTATATCTTTGAGAAATACGCTTAGTTTTTAAAAAAAAAAATTCAAATAAAGCAGGAGGATCCCAGGTGCAATTCCTGGTCTGGGCTGAGTTAGAAGCATAGAATGAGACAGCACAGAATGAGGCCATTCGGGCCATCGTGCCTGTGCCGGCTCTATGGTAGAGCTATCCAATTAGTCTCACACCACCACAAGTAATATCATTTCCCCACAGCCTTGTAATTTTGTTCCCTTCAAGTATTTATCTAATTCCCTTTGGAAAGTTACTATTGAATCTGCTTCCACCACCCTTTCAGGCAGTGCATTCCAGATCACAACAACTCGCTGCGTAATTTTTTTTCCCTCATGTTGCCTCTGGATCTTTTGCCAATCACCTTATATCTGTGTCCTCTAGTTACTGACCCTTCTGTCACTGGAAACAGTTTCGTCTTATTTACTCTCTCAACACCGTTTATGATTTTGAACACCTCCATTAAATCTCCTCTTAACCGTCTCTGCTCTAAGGAGAACAACCTCAGCTTCTCCTGTCTCTCCACATAACTGAAGTCCCTCATCCCTGGTACCATTCTAGCAAATCTAGTTGTCTGATCTCAATTACAATTGGCCTCAGTGCCATGGGGCTCATGTTTCTATTCATTATCTATTGACCCTAAAGGTTGCCAACTCCAGTTGGAAGTATGCTGGAGGTTTGATCACGTGACGTTCTAGCCGCGCAACGTCTGGCCACGTGACATCTGATCACATGGTGTCGGATGATATGGCGTCTGCAAATGTTATTGCATTTACCATGTAAAGGTTGGGTCCCCTGTACTTGAGTGTCTTTGCTCATGGTTTCACGCCAGCAGTTGCCGTGAGGAGTTCCAAGAACCAGGAAGCCAACAAGCGGAGAAGGGAAATTGAAGACGGGGGAGTGATTCGCAGAAGGGAAATCAGAGGCGGGAGGAACTTTGATTCCATCGGTAGCTAAAGGTAACTCACTGAAATTGCACTGATAACTAATAGTAATACTGGTCACACTAAGATTCCACTCATAGTAATACATTAATTCACTGATAGTCTAGATTTAACTGGTAGTAACAGGTGTAACACCCCAATATCCTACCTGTAACTCACAGTAATCCTATAACCCCCAGATATTCACACGGTAACTACAGCCAGAATCCCCGTGCACAACACAACGGGGGGTCAGGCTCCCCAGTCCATGCCACTTTCAACAGGCCTCTTCTCTCTCCCGATCTCCTTGGACTTTGGTTTGGACTTGAGTGCCGTGTGAAGCTGACAACTCTGAACTGGGAACCTCAGTCAGTGCTGATCTGTACTTGGACTTGTCAAAACCAGCTGGCACAGGCCGGCCTGAAGCAAACCGAGAGATCGCACGAAGGGCAGAGGGCCCAGTGTTTGGGGCACTTCTCACAGGGCACATCTTCCTAAACGTAGCTCAGCATGAACATTTCTAACACTCCTTGGGATCGGACTGAATAAAGTAGATTTTTCATAGAATGATAGAAACTTTAGTACAGGAGGAGGCCATTCTGCCCCTGGTGCCTATCCTGGTGCTGACACTCTCTCTTGTAATCACATTCCCCCCAGATCCATTTATATTCCTCCTTTTAAAATATTTATCCTATTCCCTTTCAAATGATGTTCTTGTCTCTGCCTCAATAGCCGCTTGTGGTGAAGCATCCCGTGGTCTAATAGCCCTCAGTTCAAAAACCTTCTTTCTCCCTTTTCCCTTTTGTTCTTCCAGTAAGAATCTTCAGTCTCTGCACCTTTGTTCTCCACTCACCCACCAGTGCAAACAATCTTTCGCCATTTACCCAGAGTAAAGTCCTCAGGTTTCACTTACCCCTGTATGGGCTGCTCCTCTCTTGGTGCCTCTCACACTCACCACATTGCTGCTGCTCCAGGCTCTGCAGGAAATGCTGGGCCACACACCCACCCCAGTCCCCAGTCTTCCCCTCAAGTGCCCATCCCCTGACCCTCATTCTCATCTCCCTGTCTCCCTCTCTCAATGCATTTTACAGAGAAATACTAAGAGGAACGGACACTGAGCCAAAAGATGGAGGTTAGGAGCGGTGATTGAAGGAGAGGTTGACCAGATGGATTTTGAAGATGTTTTTTGAAGCAGGATAGAGAAGTAGAGCAGTGGAGTGCTTGAGGACCACAAATGAAAACGGTGACAGAAAACTAAGACAGAAGACTGAAAACTATCTCAGCACTGGTCAGTGCTCAACAACAATAACTTGCATTTATATAGCGCCTTTAATGTTGTAAAATGTCCCAAAACGCTTCACGGGAGTGGAATCAACAAAAATTGATACCGAGCCAAAGGACATTAGGACAGGTGACCGAAAGTTTGGTCAAAGAGGTAGGTTTTAAGGAACACCTTAAAAAAGGAGGAGAGGCGGACAGGTTGAGGGAGGGAATTCCAGAGCTTAGGGCCTAGACGACTGAAGGCACAAGCGCCAATGGTGGGGTGAAGGAAGTTGGGAATGCACAAGAGATCAGAGCAGAGGAGGAAGAGAATATTGAACAGGAGAAAAAATATGGAAATATGGAAGAAAATGCTGACAAGAAACTAAAAAAATCTGAAAGACATTTTGTTGGACTGCTTGTTTTCCTATAAGAAACTCAAAAGGGATATACTGACCCATTGTGGGCTGGGCTGTTGCTAGATTTCTACATGCGGTTATATTGTGTTGTATAGCATCTAATGTCTTTACTTCTGAAAATGGTTTGTCTAAATAAATGTCACTATTAATTTTAGCCTGTATAAAGTTGGTCACAAGTTTTGAGAGTTCCAAGAGATGGGAGCCGTGTGTGGTGTGACTGCTAAATATCATTGTTAGCCCCGGCTTGAGAGGAATTAGTACAACCGTTGACAAAGGAATGGTGTTTGAAAAGCCTGAACGATAACATTCATTTGGTTTACTTAGGATGAACTATGAGGAAAGAATAAAGAAACTTAAACTCTAAAATCTAGAAAGAAGATAGTTTGGGTTGGGGGGGAATCGCTGAAATGATACAAAATACTAGTGGTATTAAATAGCCGATGGTGAGTTGGAGGGTATGCTGCTTCATAACATGAGCTCGCTAAGTCCTTAGAACAATGCGCAGTTAACCCAGAGAAACTCCTCTCCTCCCTTTCTCCCTATCTGGTTTTACTCCTCCTTCCCCCTCCACCTCCTTCTCTCTCCCTCCGGCTTTACTTCTCCCTTCTCCCCCATCTTGCACCCATCCATTCTCTCCTCTCTTTCTCTTCTCTCCACCCCCCTTCCCCCACGTCTTGCTCTCTCCTGTCCTGGTCAATATTTATCCCTCAACCAACATCACTAAAACAGATTATCTATCTGGTCGTCATTGCTGTTTGTGGGACCTTGCTGAACCCAAATTGGTTGCCGCGTTTCCTACATTACAACAGTGACTGCACTTTAAAAGTACTTCATTGATTGTAAAGTGCTTTGGAACGTCCTGAGGTTGTGAAAGGCACTATATAAATGCAAGTCTTTCTTTCTTTTTTAAGGAAGGACATACGTGCATTGGAGGCAGTTCAGAGGAGGTTCACTTCGTTGATTCTGAGTATGGAAGGGTTGTCTTATGAGGAAAGTTTGAACAGGTTGGGTCTATACTCATTGGAGTTTAGAAGAATGAGAGGAGATCTTATTGAAACATAAAAGATTCTGAGGGGACTCGATAGGATAGATGTTGAGAGGATGTAACCCCTCACGGGGGAATCTAAAACTGGGGGGCATGGTCTCAGAATAAGGGGTCGCCCGTTTAAGACGGAAATGAAGAGGAATGTCTTCTCCCAGAGGGTCATAAATCTTTGGAATTCTTTACCCCAAAAAGCTGTGGAGGCTGAGTCATTGAATACATTCAAGGCTGAGTTAGACAAATTTTTGATCAGCAAGGGAGTCAAAGGATATGGGGAAAGGGCGGGAAAATGGAGTTGAGGTAAAAATCAGATCAGCCGTCATCTCATTAAATGGTGGAGCAGGCTCGAGGGGCTGAATGGCCTACTCCTGCTCCTATCTCTTATGGTCTTATGGTCTTTTCCACATCTCTTACACCGATGGATTATACCACTTAGTACAATATGGCATTTTGTGTTTACCACTGACTCAGATACTAGCTATCAAGTTGTGGTAGGCATCAAATGGCTATGCTTTCTGCTTTTGGAATCCATTCTGTTGGTAATAAACTGAGTATTTTACAATGTTGCACAGTATGATGACTTTCTGAATTGATACAAACTGGTTCCTAGAATCTTGCTAACTGTTGCTCCTTGATTTCCAGATATGCAATCTGATGAAGATGATGATGAAATCATCCCAGATTTGTGGCAGGAGGCATGTTGGATTGTTATCAGGTAAAGAAAGGCTCTGCTGGGCTTGGAATCAGATTTGACAAGTGGGTCGGTAACCAGAGGTCATAGATTTAAAACAATTGGCAAACAACCTAGAGGGGAAATGCGGAGAAATTTATTCATGCAGCGGGCTGCTTAGATCTGGAACGCACTTCCTGAAAGGGTTGTGGAATCAGATTCCATTTGCAGGGTTTTGGGAAAAAAGCTGGGGTGTGGGACTAAATTGGATGGCTCGTTCAAAGAGCTGGCACGGGCACGAGGGGCCGAATGGCCTCCTTCTGTGCTGCAAGATTCTATGATAGGTCTTCTGATAGATGGTCTGCCTTGTGCTGCTGCTGCTCCAGACCTTTGAGCGATGACGAAGCCTTGAGGTCCAATTACATCACACGTTATGAAATCGTATCTGTATTTTTCCAGCTTCTTAACAGAGTAGAGAACAGACGGCATGGTGTGGGGGAGCAGGGAGGGAGGGAGGTCACAATGGCAGTTAAACAAAATACTCCCCTAATCAACGTATATATTATGTTGAAAATGAATAATTATATTAAGCGTTGCTTCAGTGCAGTTTATCGGAGCCCTAACACTCTGTGCTGCAGAGTGAGGAGAGGTTGTTTCATCCTGCGCTCTCCATGCTCCTGACTGTAATGCTGAGGGGAAAATTATCACAGGGATTCTCGCTCATTTCCCAGTGGCTTGTCTAGAGCAGCATTGCCAGATGACTCGAAGCTGGGCATGAAGCTGTTGAAGGATTAGGGGTAGCCAAGAGCATTTGAGATGGAAATAGAAGGATTTCATATCCGAAAAACTAAGATTTCCACCCAATTCTCATAGTACAGTCCACACAGGTTATATTATGAAGTCGCATGGGATGCATTTTATAACCCACTCACAGCAACGTCGCATACGAGGTCAGGCTACTAATGGCATGTAAAATCAGATCCCATGGGTCGTTATAATGCTTTTCTCCTGTTTTTTTACAGCGCCAGTTCTCGTATGTTATGTCTGAGGTTCCCTTTTCACTCGTCTGACTGAATTTTGATGGTAATTCGTCCTTGTTTTATTAGTAATCCTTTCTTGTTTGCCGCTACTTCAGTGCAGCGCTGAGGGAGGGCTGCGTTGTTGTCTTTTGGATGAGGCGTTAAACAAAAACCCTGTCGGCCTGTTCAAGTAGGCATAAAAAGATTCTATGGCACTATTCTTAAAGGAACAGAGCAGTTTTCCTAGTATCCTGACTAACATTTATTCCTCAATTAACCCCAGCCAAATTATCTGTCATTTATCTCACTTACTGTTTGTGGGACTTTGCTGTGCACAAATTGGCTGCTGCATTTGTCTGTATAACAACTTTAACTACACTTGAAAAGTAATTGATTTCCTCTGAAGCATTTTGGAATGTCTTAAGGATGTGAAAGGTGCTATATAATTGCAAGGTTTTTTTGGCTCAGTGATAGAATCTTACAACACAGAAGGAGGCCAATCGGACCAATGTGCCTTTGAAAGAGCTATCCAACTAGTCCCACTATCCTGCTCTTTCCCCAGAGCCCTGGAAATTTCTATGGCAGCACTCTCACCTTGGAAAACACTGATTTTCCCTGTTCTTGCCCAAGGGAAGGGCACTATAATTTCCAGAGACCAAAAAAGGGAATTGAATATATACTTGAAAAGAAAAACAAAAAAGTACGGGGCTATGGGGAAAGAGCACTGGAGTGGGACTAATTTGATAGTTCTTTCAGAGAGCCGGCACAGGCACGATGGGCCGAATGACCTCTTTCTGCGCTGAAAGTTTCTATGACTATTAGCACCCTTCCCGTTACCTCGGCTGAGGTCAGCTAACTGAGATAATTCTGCTCCGTACGGATCAAATAACCCACTGGAAAAACCCAGTAAGTGGAAATGAACGTAAAAAATTTCGGAAGCCGGTAAACGGAGCTCTGTGATCAAGAATGGCCTCCCGACATCCCTAGGACGAGGACGATAACCAGTGTCTGCCGACCTTGCCTCATGCTATGCAGGCCTGAGGAACCACAGCTGGTATAACTGACATCCACAGTGTACGCTGAATACCTTTCCAGTGTGGCAATGCCCCTTCATCTAATTGACATAATGTATTATAAAGAGAACTGTTATAGCGTTAGCTCAGATCAACCAAGTAATGTCTGCTCACACTTAACTATGAGTTTATGTGGGGAAAAAACAAAGTGTTGGCACATATTTATCTCCTGAGGAATCACACAACAGAGGGAGAGCAAACGGTTAATCAAACCGAAT
Organism: Heptranchias perlo; assembly: GCF_035084215.1. NCBI lineage: Eukaryota > Metazoa > Chordata > Chondrichthyes > Hexanchiformes > Hexanchidae > Heptranchias > Heptranchias perlo. The sequence goes on along the minus strand of NC_090355.1, from coordinate 8,987,221 downwards.
TTATTTTGTGAGCTCAACTGATTAGCAAACTGCATTACAACTCCAAACAGAAACTGCCCTGGGAGGCCATAAACCATCCGCTGCAGAAAGGCAGCGCTCTTAAACTAAATTGAAATGTTTGCTGTGTGTGAGCTTCCAGCTGTGGGTGGGAATTGTGTGAAGGTAACCCTGACACTTATCACAATCTGTTTTAATTTGGTGTCACTGCAGTCGCTTTCCTTGTGCTGTACAGTAGACTTTGCAGTAAACAATGACACACATTTATTAAGAGGATCGACTCAGCAGAAAGCGCGACCGTTTTTCATTGCCCAGAAAACTAAATTCTAATGTATATTTTAAACTGCCATGCTTAACTGAAGGCGACAGAAGAGCTTATGAGTTATAGTATTGGCTAGAATTTGACATTTTCGGTCGTTTTTTTCTTACTTGCAGGGAGCCCCTTAATCTTGGTGTGCCTCTTTGATAGACCACTCCAGTCATGGGGAACCGCTCCATATGTCCTGATGTGGCTCCAAGGAAAACTAGTGCAATGTCTTCAGACTGGCCGCAGAGAGAGAGACAGATAACCCAGGAAACCATCCCAACAGCTGGGGTTGCAAGTACGGCAATGATCGCTTTTACATAAAGATCAAAATAAAATTCTCCCAAGTACGTTATTTATCAGGAAATGGCACAGTACCTTAAAAATTACCTCAGACTTGACTTTCCTTTGAATACTTACATTTTTGTTTTCTGAGCATGTTATAAAAGTAAGGAAGACTTGTATTTATCTTGCACCTTTTATAACCCCAGGATGTCCCAAAATGCTTTACAGCCAATTTTGAAGTGTAGTCACTGTTGTCGTGTTGGAAAGTGTTGAACGCAGCAAGGTCCCACAAACAGCAATGAAATAAATGACCAGATAATCTGTTTTAGTGGTGTTGGTTGAGGGATAAATATTGGCCAAGACAACGGGGAGAACTTCCCTGCTCTTCTTCGAAACAGTGCCATGGGATCTTTCATGTCCACCTGAGATAGCAGACTTGGTTTACCGCCTCATCCGAAAGTCGGCTGTCCGACAATGCAGCATTCCCCCAGTACTGCACTGGAGCATCAGCCGAGATTTTGTGTTCAAGTCTCTGGAGTGGGACTTGAACTCACAACCTTCTCACTCAGAGGAGCGAGTGCTACTACTGAGCTATGGCTGACGCGTTCATCACATTGAGGGTCATCAGTCGTCGAGACTGGCTTTTTTCTTGCATTAGACTCTCAATATCAACATTTGAGATCAAGTGTAGCACGGATCCAATGCAATTGAAGCTTTCTCTACCAACCCCTGCAATACGATGTCCTCTGACCTCAGGGCAGCACACCTACAGTGGTGTGACATTCCCATTGCCCACAATAACATTGGCTGTACCAAATGGTGCCAAATCATAGGCAGTTTTTTGCTGTGGACTCATGCCCATTGGGAACTGAGGTGAGACTATAAAATAACTTTACTCAGGATTTTTGCAGCCGGCAGACAAGGAAACCCTGAATCCCATCAGTCTGGATGGGATTCAAGTCCAGTTCGTAAAGTTCAAATGTCTCACCTCTTGAACTTTGACCAATTGTATATTATACAGTTGGGTTTTGCACTCATTGCTCCTAATCGAGCCTGTAATCCATTTTCTATTCAATGCTTTGAAGACTTCAGAAGAGTTCTGGCCTTAAAGTTTCCTAAGTGGCTTACATTACAACAGGGACTACACTTCAAAGGTACTTCATTGGCTGCAAAGCACATTGCGATATCCTGAGGTTGTGAAAGGCACTTTAAAAATCCAAGTCTTTCTTTCTTGTACACAAGAGCACCATATTGTGTCACACTAAGCTAATTAGACCAGAAGGCCTCAGGTTTGATCCCCAGACTGTGCTGAGTGACCTAATCTCAGGTGGGGCAAGTAGTTCGGATGTCACAATTGGCTTTACAAAGAATCTAGGCTGACACTCCAGTGCAGTACTGAGGGAATGCTGTACTGTCTGGAGATGCCGTTATTCAGACGTGACGTAAAATTGAGGTCCCGTCTGCCCTTTCAGGTGGATGTAAACGATCCCAGGGCACTAAATGAAGAAGAGCAGGGGAGTTCTCCCTGGTGTTTTGACCAATTTTTATCTGTCACTTGAAATCACTAAAATAGCTTGTCTGGCCATTATCACATTGCTGTTTATGGGACCTTGCTATGCGCAAATTATCTGCCGCATTTCTTACAATTTAACAATGACTACACTTCAAAAATGCTTCGCTGGCTCTAAAGTGATTGGGACGTCCTGGGGTCATGAATGGTGCTATATAAATGAAGTCTTCCTTTCTTCTTCTTAGAATCATAGGAAGGTTACAGCACGGAAGGAGGCCATTCGGCCCATCGAGTCCATGCCGGTTCTATGCAACAGCAATTCAGCTAGTCCCAATCCCCTGACCTATCCCCGTAGCTCAGCAATTTTTTTTTCCTTTCAAGTACTTATCCAGTTCCCTTTTGAAAGCCATGATTGAATCTGCCTCCACCACTCCCTCGGGCAGTGCATTCCAGATCATAACCACTCGCGGCATAAAAAAGTTTTTCCTCATGTCACCCTTGGTTCTTTTGCCAATCACCTTAATTCTATGTCCTCTGGTTCTTGACCCTCCCGCCAATGGGAACAGTTTCTCTCTATCTACTCAGTCTAGAACCTTCATGATTTTGAATACCTCTATCAAATCTCCTCTCAACCTTCTCTGTTCCAAGGAGAACAACATCAGCTTCTCCAGTCTATCCACGTAACTAAAGTCCCTCGTCCCTGGAATCATTCTAGTAAATCTCTTCTAAGGCCTTACTACCGCTAAGCTACAATCCGGGGGGGAGAATGAGTTGAATTCAACATGTTCCTGCTCATGATAGCTAACCAGTGACCTCTGCTCTAAACTACTGACTGCGCAGGGTCACACATTAGAATGGCCGCTTGTACAAGGGGACCAGAGGGCCAATTGCTCTGTGTCCCAGAATCAGTCACTGGGTTGGAGCAGGGGAAAATACAAAAATAAATGAAAACTTAACCAGATTACAGAGAATGCCAAGGAAGGGAAGCATACAGCAGCTCCATTCATCCCTTGGTTGCCATCATCAGTACTAAATTTCAAAAGTCCATTATATCGAAGACGATATTCTTAACCGGCAAACGATTAAAATTGTGTAATTATTCTATCCTTATTTTTTCTTTTACAGGTTAATAACTTTTATTGCAATTTGCTTGCTGACTACCCTGCTTGTGAAGCGGCCTACCAACAGCAATTAGTGCTTCGTTGGTTTTTAATTTAGGAAATCGACCTGAAACTGACAGATTCCAAACCTATCAAAGCCTCTGACCTTTTCAGTGAGATGTAAGAAGTTTACTGTTTCTAACAATTGTGTAAAATCTATAGGGGGCTGTGACCATGTCAAAATTCTCTCCATGAGGGTTCCATCTAATTTTTTCTTCTCTTAAGTCGCTAGAGTCCAAGTCGTACGTGAGCCTGGACAGCGAGAGAAACAGCAGGTTGTTCGACCATGGGGGGCAGCCATTGCCGCCAAACTTGAAGCAATCTTCACTATATGTCTGCGTACATGCCTTTTCCAGCAGGACTCGCTGGATTGTTATCAGGCGGTCAGGAAGGGTGGCTGGAAGGAGGGGGGCATTGAGCAGTTGAAGCATCTTAACCACCATCCCAGCTAAGATCGGGTAACTTAAGGGGCTGAATGGCCTACTCCTGTTCCTATGAGTCTGCATTTGCAGCACAAACTGCATGAGTTATAGTACAACCTCAAACAGAAATACAAAGCAAGGCCCAGATCACATAGCATTTTTTATTCCAGTGGATTCCCAATCTAATCAGCTGCTTAAATTCTTCCCAAGTTCTCACTATTGACAATTGCCTGACCTCAGTAACTGTGTTGGGAATGGGATACTGCAGCTTAGTCATATTAGCATAACCCTGCAGACGGGCCTCACTGGCCTGATCAGCAGGGAGTGCTTGCAAATGAGATGATTCTCTATGCTTGGGTTACCAAAACAAGGTTATCAGTTTAACACCAGCAAGAGTCTCCACTTAGCAGGTGTAGAGATAGCACCAACCAGCACACACTTGTCAACTACATTCAGAGCCTGACCGAGGCTGGAATCCAAACCTTCAATCAGAAAGATGCAAACAAATGTTTAGCACTGTACCAGCAGGCCAGACGTGTTATTTATTCTGTCTCTTTTACAGTTACGTTCACTGCCCTTGAAGCGTCACATCATTCTTGTCACAATGTACAACTTACATCGGCAAGACTTAGAGATCTAAACAACAACAACAACAACAACAACTTGCATTTAGAAAGCATCTTTAACGTCGTAAAACGTCCCAAGGCACTTCACAGGAGCGTAATCAGACAGAATAATTGACACCGAGCCAAAGGACAAGTGACCAAACGCTTGATCAAAGATGTAGCTTTTTAAGCAGAGTCCTAAAGGAGGAGAGAAGGGTGGAGAGGCAAAGAGGTTTGGGGAATGAATTCCAGAGCTTAGGGCCTAGGCAGCTGAAGACACGGCCGCCAATGGTGGGGCAAAGGAAATGGGGGATGAACAAGAGGCCAGTGTTGGAGGAATGCAGAGTTCTCGGAGGGTTGTAGGGCTGGAGGAGGTTACAGAGATAAGGAGGGGTGAGGCCATAGAGGGATTTGAACATGAAGGATTGAAAATTGAAAATTTGAAATTAAAACCCATCTTTCCGTGCGTTACCAAAACCGCAACAAATCCTGAGCCTGAATCCATGGATAGTTAAGGTCATGAAAATGTCATTGAGATTTCACTGCTCTTTTATTTGCCAGTCTGATAAATACAATTAGAAAATTGTTTAAAGCACTTGTTAACTTGGTGAATATCTGCCCAGTGTGAATCTGAACTGTATAGACCAGGAATGTCCTGGGTTTGATCTACAGTCTAGGGGGGATATCTCAGCCCTGCCAGCAGTTGTGATACTATAATGGCCTCAGTGTCCATGGGCCAGGAAAGAAAGGAAAAAAAAATTGGGAAGGGCTCCCTTCCATTCTGATGATTATCCACCATTCCTTGCTGGAAGCATGTTGCATGTGGGCATTGGGTGAGAACTAGATTGGACTCCGCTGTGATCAATAACCTGCGGCCCACTGAGTGACAGCTATCAAACACCTACTAAAAATGGAACCATTATCACATAATCTTTTCAGCAATCTAAGCAAACTGAAGCATACATGATATCTCTTGCTGAAGCTGTGACCAATTTATACTTTGCTGCTCAGGACTCGATGCAAGTAATTGAAAAGAGAAAACTTATCAGAAACAAAATTTGATCACAAAACCCATTTACCCCCCAATTTAGAAATGCGATTGATTAACTTGCCGACAGGAAGGAAAAAAAAGCAGGGATTGGAAGGGTTAATTTTCAGCAGCAATTTATTAAATTGCCATGGCAACAGCAAATGACCCATTATGACATTCATCAAAAGGAACATTGAATTAATACAGTTGGTTTGATATAATTTCCCTGTAATTTGCTGCAAATTATTCCCTGGTACTAGTTTGGCAATTATGTCTCAAAAAAAATTAACACCTTCCAATGAATGTCAAACATTAGAACGATGGCACACTGAACTCTTCACAAAGGTGAGAAACAGCAGTTACAATTTCTCAAACTTAACAGATGATATTAATACTGGGATAGAGTATCCGCTAGTTATATCAGCGCAATATGGGCGGAATCAGCTGAACCAGCGCAAAACATCAGGGAATTGTAAACGTAAGTGAGTTACATAGAATCATAGAAAGTTACGGCACAGAAGGAGGCCATCGTGTCCGTGCCGGCCTGAAAAAGAGCTATCCAGCTTAATCCCACTTTCCAGCGCTTGCTCTGTAATCCTGTAGTTTTACGCACTTCAAGTGCACATCCAACTACTTTTTAAATGAGTTGAGGGTTTCCGTTTCTACCACCCTTTCAGGCAGTGAGTTCCAGACCCCCACCACCCTCTGGGTGAAAAGGTTTCTCCTCAGCTCCCATCTAATCCTTCTACCAATTACTTTAAATCTATGCCCCCTGTTCACTGACCCCTCTGCTAAGGGAAATAGGTCCTCACTATCCACTATATCTAGTCCCGTCATAATTTTATCTCCCTCAATTAAATCTCCCCTTAGACTCCTTTATTCCAAAGAAATGAAACCCAGCCTATCCAATCTTTCTCATAGCTAAAATTCTCCAGCCCTGGCAACATCCTCATAAATCTCCTCTCTGCCCTCTCGAGTGCAATCACATCTTTCCTGTAATGTGCTGACCAGTACTATACGCAGTACTCAAGCTGTGGCCTAACCAGTGTTATATACAGTTCTGGCATAACCTTCCTGCTTTTATATTCTATGCCTCGGCTAATAAAGGAAAGTATCCCATATGCCTTTGTAACCACCTTATCTATCTGACCTTCAGGGATCTGTGGACATGCACTCCAAGGTCCCTTTGTCCCTCTACACCTCTCAGTATCCTCCCATTTATTGTGTACGCCCTTGCCTTGTTTGCCCTCCCCAAATGCATTACCTCACAGTTCTCTGGATTGAATTCCATTTGCCACTTTTCTGCCCACCTGACCAGTCCATTGATATCTTCCTGCAGTCTACCTCCTCTATCAACCACACGGCCAATTTTTGTATCATCTGCAAACTTCTTGATCAAGCCGCCCACATTCAAGTCCAAATCATTAATATATACCACAAAAAGCAAGGGACCTAGTACTGAGTCTTGCGGGACCCACTGGAAACAGCCTTCCAGCCACAAAACACCTGTCAACTATTACCCTTTGCTTCCTGCCACTGAGCCAATTTTGGATCCAACTAGCCACTTTCCCTTGGATCCCATGTGGGACCTTGTCAAAAGCCTTGCTAAAATCTATGTGCACTACAGCAAACGCATTACCCTCATCGACCCTCCCTGTTACCTGCTCAAAAAATTCAATCAAGTTAGTCAGACATGACCCCTTAACAAATCCATGCTGACTGACCTTGATTAACCCGTGCCTTTCTAATTGATGATTTATGCTGTCCCTCAGAATCGACTCCAATCATTTGCCCACCACTGAGGTTAGACTAACTGGCCTATAATTACTCGGTCTATCTTTTTCTCCTTTTTTAAACAATGGTACAACGTTAGCAGTCCTCCAATCCTCCGGCACCACGCCTGTAGGCAGGGAGGATTGCAAAATTATGGTCAGAGCCTCCACTATTTCCTCCCTTGCTTCTCTTAGCAGCCTGGGATACATTTCAGCTGGGCCTGGCGATTTATCTACTTTCAAAGATGCTAAACCCCTTAATACTTCCTCTCTCGCTATGTTTAACCCATCCAATATTTCACACTCCTCCTCCTTAACTACACTGTCTGCATTGTCCCTGTCTTTTGTGAAGACAGATGCAAAGTATTCATTAAGAACCATACCCACACCTTCCACCTCCACACATAGGTTACCTTTTTGGTCTCAATTCGGCCCTACTCTTTCCTTAGTTATCCTTTTGCTCTTTATATATTTATAAAATATTTCTGGGTTTTCCTTAATTTTACTTGCCAGTATTTGTTCATGCCCTCTTTGCTTTCCTAATTTCCTTTTTAATTTCACCCCCGCACTTTCTATACTTTTCTAGGCTTTCTGTAGTATTGAGCTCTTGGTGTCTGACATAAGCTTCCCTTTTTTGCCTTATCTTACCCTGTATCTTGTCATCCGGGGGCTCTAGATTTGGCAGTCCCACCCTTTATCTTTGTGGGAACATGTTTACTCTGTACCCCTTGAATGCCTCCCACTGCTCTGAAACTGATTTACCTTCAATAACTGTTTCCAGTCCACTTTTGCTAAATCACTTCTCAGCTTAGTAAAATTGGCCTTTCCCCAATTTAGAACCTTTAATCCTGTTCTCTTTCCTTTTCTTTAACTATGCTAAATCTAACTGAATTATGATCATTTTCACCAAAATGCTCTCCCACTGATACTCCTTCCACCTGCCCAGTTTCATTCCGAAAACTAAATCCAGAACTGCTCCCCCCTCTCTTGTTGGGATTGCTACGTACTGGCTAAAAAAGTTCTCCTGAATGCTATTTAACTATTCTGTGCCCTCTATACCTTTGACACTGATTGTATGCCAGTTAATATTAGGGTAGTTGAAATCCCCTACTATTACTGCCCTATTGTTTTTGCACTTCTCAGAAATTTGCCTACATATTTGCTCTTCTATCTCCCTCTGATTGTTTGGGGGTCTATAGTACACTCCCAGCAGTGTGATTGCCCCTTTTTTGTTCTTTAGCTCAACCCATATGGCCTCATTTGGTGATCCTTCTAACATATTATCCCTCCTCATAGCCGTAATTGTTTCTTTAGCCAATATTGCCACCCCCCTCCTTTTTTATCCCCCTCCCTATCTCGTCTGAAAACCCCGTAACCAGGAACGTTGAGCTGCCATTCCTGCCCCTGTAATAGCTAAGATATCGTACTTCCACGTGTCTATCTGTGCCCTTAGCTTATTTGCCTTATTCATTTTTCTCTTTGCATTGAGGTATATACCATTAAGAACTGCCAAGCTCCTTTGTTGTCTATTATCTGACCTTTGTTTCCTCTGCCTTCCAAACTCACTTACTAATTTTCCGCTTTCGATTTCCAGTTCTGCTTCTCTCCCTTCTGATTCTACGCTCAGGTTCCCATCCCCCGCCAAGCAAGTTTAAACCCTCCTCAACAACACCAGCAAAACTCCCCGCGAGGAGATTGGTCCCGGCCCTGTTGGGGTGCAACCCCTCCGGCTTGCACAGGTCCCACCTCCCCCAGAAGCAGTCCCAATGCCCCAGGAATCTAAAGCCCTCCCACCTGCACCATCTCCCCAGCCTCATATTCACCCTCTCTACCCTCCTATTTTTATACTTGCTGGTGCGTGACACAGGGAGTAATCCAGAGATTACTACCTTTGAGGTCCTGCTTATTAATCTCTTCCTAACTCCTTAAAATCTGCCTGCAGTATCTCATCTCTCTTTCTACCTATGTCGTTGGTACCGATATAGACCACGACCTCTGGCTGTTCACCCTCCTTCTCCAGAATGTTCTGCAGCCGCTCGGTATCATCCTTGACCCTGGCACCAGGGATGCAATGTACCATCCTGGAATCTCATCTGCGGTCGCAGAAATGCTTATCCATTCCCCCAACTATAGAATCCCCTATCACTATCGCTCTCCTGATCTTCCTCCTCCCCCCCATACAGCTGAGCCACCCATGGTGCTGTGGACTTAGCTCTGGCTGCGCTCCCCAGAGGAACCCTGGAATACTGGTTAGAGAGCGAGATGCCCTGAGGGGACTCATGCACTACCTGCCTGGTCCTCCTTGTCTGTCATGCTGGTCACCCAGTCACTCTCTGCCTGCACTCGCTTAAGCTCCTAAAATGTGCTATTCACGAAACACTCAGCTTCGCAGATGCCCTCCAGTGACGCCAGCTGTTGCTCAAGCTCCAAAATCCGGACCTCGAGCTCCTCCAGCCGACGACACTTCCTGCACCTGTGGTTGTCCAGGACACGGGAAGCGTCCTGGAGCTCCGACATGGCACAGGCCGTGCATTTGACGGGTCTGAGCTGCCCTGCCATGCCTCAATTTATTATATAATTAACTAAACTTAACAAAAATAAACGTAAAGACTTTAAAAAATACACTCAACAGAAAAAAACTCACCAGCTACTCACCAATCAGTTCCTTCCCTTTTGCTGACGTCACTTTAGGTGTTTCATCACCTCTCTCCCAGCTCTCTCTCTCTCTCCTCCGTTTATCGCTAATCCCGCGCTCCACTCCCTCTCTCCTCCTTTCATCACTAATCCCGCGCTCCACTCCCTCTCTCCTCCTTTTATCGCTAATCCCGCGCTCCACTCTCTCACTCCTCCTTTTATCGCTAATCCCGCGCTCCACTCTCTCACTCCTCCTTTTATCGCTAATCCCGCGCTCCACTCTCTCTCTCCTCCTTTTATCGCTAATCCCGCGCTCCACTCTCTCTCTCCTCCTTTTATCGCTAATCCCGCGCTCCACTCTCTCTCTCCTCCTTTTATCGCTAATCTCGCGCTCCACTCCCTCTCTCCTCCGTTTATCACTAATCCCGCACTCCACTCCCTCTCTCCTCCATTTATCGCTAATCCCGCGCACCACTCCCTCTCTCCTCCTCCTATCGCTAATCCCGCACTCCACTCTCTCTCTCCTCCTTTTATCATTGATCCCGCGCTTCACTCCCTCTCTCCTCCTTTTATCGCTAATCGTGCGCTCCACTCCCTCTCTCCTCCTTTTATCGCTAATCGTGCGCTCCACTCCCTCTCTCCTCCTTTTATCGCTAATCTCGCACTCCACTCCCTCTCTCCTCCGTTTATCGCTAATCCCGCGCTCCACTCCCTCTCTCCTCCTTTTATCGCTAATCCCGCCCCCACTCCCTCTCTCCTCCTCCTATCGCTAATCCCGCAATCCACTCCCTCTCTCCTCCTTTTATCGCTAATCGTGCGTTCCACTCCCTCTCTCCTCCTTTTATCGCTAATCTCGCGCTCCACTCCCTCTCTCCTCCTTTTATCGCTAATCCCACGCTCCACTCCCTCTCTCCTCCGTTTATCACTAATCTCGCGCTCCACTCCCTCTCTCCTCCTTTTATCGCTAATCTTGCGCTCCAATCCCTCTCTCCTCCTTTTATCGCTAATCCCACGCTCCACTCCCTCTCTCCTCCGTTTATCACTAATCTCGCGCTCCACTCCCTCTCTCCTCCTTTTATCACTAATCTCGCGCTCCACTCCCTCTCTCCTCCTTTTATCACTAATCCCGCGCTCCACTCCCTCTCTCCTCCGTTTATCACTAATCTCGCGCTCCACTCCCTCTCTCCTCCGTTTATCACTAATCTCGCGCTCCACTCCCTCTCTCCTCCTTTTATCGCTAATCTTGCGCTCCAATCCCTCTCTCCTCCTTTTATCGCTAATCCCACGCTCCACTCCCTCTCTCCTCCGTTTATCACTAATCTCGCGCTCCACTCCCTCTCTCCTCCTTTTATCACTAATCTCGCGCTCCACTCCCTCTCTCCTCCTTTTATCGCTAATCCCGCGCTCCACTCCCTCTCTCCTCCTTTTATCACTAATCTCGCGCTCCACTCCCTCTCTCCTCCTTTTATCACTAATCCCGCGCTCCACTCCCTCTCTCCTTTTATCACTAATCTCGCGCTCCACTCTCTCTCTTCTCTGTTTATCGCTAATCCCGCGCTCCACTCCCTCTCTCCTTCGTTTATCGCTAATGTCGCACTCCACTCCCTCTCTCCTTTTATCGCTAATCCCGACCCCACTCCCTCTCTCCTCCTTTTATCATTGATCCCGCGCTCCACTCCCTCTCTCCTCCTTTTATCGCTAATCTCGCACTCCACTCCCTCTCTCCTCCGTTTATCGCTAATCCCGCGCTCCACTCCCTCTCTCCTCCTTTTATCGCTAATCCCGCCCCCACTCCCTCTCTCCTCCTTTTATCGCTAATCCCGCCCCCACTCCCTCTCTCCTCCGTTTATCGCTAATCCCGCGCTCCACTCCCTCTCTCCTCCTTTTATCGCTAATCCCGCACTCCACTCCCTCTCTCCTCCTTTTATCGCTAATCGTGCGTTCCACTCCCTCTCTCCTCCTTTTATCGCTAATCTCGCGCTCCACTCCCTCTCTCCTCCTTTTATCGCTAATCTCGCGCTCCACTCCCTCTCTCCTCCTTTTATCGCTAATCCCACGCTCCACTCCCTCTCTCCTCCGTTTATCACTAATCTCGCGCTCCACTCCCTCTCTCCTCCTTTTATCGCTAATCTTGCGCTCCAATCCCTCTCTCCTCCTTTTATCGCTAATCCCACGCTCCACTCCCTCTCTCCTCCTTTTATCACTAATCCCGCGCTCCACTCCCTCTCTCCTCCGTTTATCACTAATCTCGCGCTCCACTCCCTCTCTCCTCCTTTTATCACTAATCTCGCGCTCCACTCCCTCTCTCCTCCTTTTATCACTAATCTCGCCCGCACTCCCTCTCTCCTCCGTTTATCGCTAATCCCGCGCTCCACTCCCTCTCTCCTCCGTTTGTCGCTAATCCCGCGCTCCACTCCCTCTCTCCTCCTTTTATCGCTAATCCCGCACTCCACTCCCTCTCTCCTCCTTTTATCGCTAATCTCGCGCTCCACTCCCTCTCTCCTCCTTTTATCGCTAATCCCGCGCTCCACTCCCTCTCTCCTCCTTTTATCGCTAATCCCGCGCTCCACTCCACCTCTCCTCCTTTTATCGCTAAACTCGCGCTCCACTCCCTCTCTCCTCCTTTTATCGCTAATCCCGCGCTCAACTCCCTCTCTCCTCCTTTTATCGCTAATCCCGCGCTCCACTCCCTCTCTCCTCCTTTTATCGCTAATCCCGCGCTCCACTCCACCTCTCCTCCTTTTATCGCTAATCCCGCGCTCCACTCCACCTCTCCTCCTTTTATCGCTAATCCCGCGCTCCACTCCCTATCTCCTCCTTTTATCGCTAATCGCGCCCCCACTCCCTCTCTCCTCCTTTTATCGCTAATCCCGCGCTCAACTCCCTCTCTCCTCCTTTTATCGCTAATCTCGCACTCCACTCCCTCTCTCCTCCTTTTATCGCTAATCCCGCGCTCCACTCCCTCTCTCCTCCGTTTATCGCTAATCCCGCGCGCCACTCCCTCTCTCCTCCTTTTATCGCTAATCCCGCGCTCCACTCCCTCTCTCCTCCGTTTATCGCTGATCCCACCCCCACTCCCTCTCTCCTCCTTTTATCACTAATCCCGCGCTCCTCCTTTTATTGCTAATCTCGCCCCCACTCCCTCTCTCCTCCGTTTATCGCTAATCTCGCGCTCCACTCCCTCTCTCCTCCTTTTATCGCTAATCCCGCGCTCCACTCCCTCTCTCCTCCTTTTATTGCTAATCTCGCCCCCACTCCCTCTCTCCTCCGTTTATCAATAATCCCGCGCTCCACTCCCTCTCTCCTTTTATCGCTCATCCCGCCCCCACTCCCTCTCTCCTCCTTTTATCATTGATCCCGCACTCCACTCCCTCTCTCCTCCTTTTATCACTAATCCCGCGCACCACTCCCTCTCACCTCCTTTTATCGCTAATCCCGCGCTCCACTCCCTCTCTCCTCCTTTTATCACTAATCCCGCGCACCACTCCCTCTCTCCTCCTTTTATCGCTAATCCCGCCCCCACTCCCTCTCTCCTCCTTTTATCATTGATCCCGCACTCCACTCCCTCTCTCCTCCTTTTATCACTAATCCCGCGCACCACTCCCTCTCACCTCCTTTTATCGCTAATCCCGCGCTCCACTCCCTCTCTCCTCCTTTTATCACTAATCCCGCGCACCACTCCCTCTCTCCTCCTTTTATCGCTAATCCCGACCCCACTCCCTCTCTCCTCCTTTTATCATTGATCCCGCGCTCCACTCCCTCTCTCCTCCTTTTATCGCTAATCTCGCACTCCACTCCCTCTCTCCTCCGTTTATCGCTAATCCCGCGCTCCACTCCCTCTCTCCTCCTTTTATCGCTAATCCCGCCCCCACTCCCTCTCTCCTCCTCCTATCGCTAATCCCGCACTCCACTCCCTCTCTCCTCCTTTTATCGCTAATCGTGCGTTCCACTCCCTCTCTCCTCCTTTTATCGCTAATCTCGCGCTCCACTCCCTCTCTCCTCCTTTTATTGCTAATCTCACGCTCCACTCCCTCTCTCCTCCTTTTATCGCTAATCCCACGCTCCACTCCCTCTCTCCTCCGTTTATCACTAATCTCGCGCTCCACTCCCTCTCTCCTCCTTTTATCGCTAATCGTGCGCTCCACTCCCTCTCTCCTCCTTTTATCGCTAATCTTGCGCTCCAATCCCTCTCTCCTCCTTTTATCGCTAATCCCACGCTCCACTCCCTCTCTCCTCCTTTTATCACTAATCCCGCGCTCCACTCCCTCTCTCCTCCGTTTATCACTAATCTCGCGCTCCACTCCCTCTCTCCTCCTTTTATCACTAATCTCACCCGCACTCCCTCTCTCCTCCGTTTATCGCTAATCCCGTGCTCCACTCCCTCTCTCCTCCGTTTGTCGCTAATCCCGCGCTCCACTCCCTCTCTCCTCCTTTTATCGCTAATCCCGCACTCCACTCCCTCTCTCCTCCTTTTATCGCTAATCTCGCGCTCCACTCCCTCTCTCCTCCTTTTATCGCTAATCCCGCACTCCACTCCCTCTCTCCTCCTTTTATCGCTAATCTCGCGCTCCACTCCCTCTCTCCTCCTTTTATCGCTAATCCCGCGCTCCACTCCACCTCTCCTCCTTTTATCGCTAATCTCGCGCTCCACTCCCTCTCTCCTCCTTTTATCGCTAATCCCGCGCTCCACTCCCTATCTCCTCCTTTTATCGCTAATCGCGCCCCCACTCCCTCTCTCCTCCTTTTATCGCTAATCCCGCGCTCCACTCCCTCTCTCCTCCGTTTATCGCTAATCCCGCGCGCCACTCCCTCTCTCCTCCTTTTATCACTAATCCCGCGCTCCTCCTTTTATTGCTAATCTCGCCCCCACTCCCTCTCTCCTCCGTTTATCGCTAATCTCGCGCTCCACTCCCTCTCTCCTCCTTTTATCGCTAATCCCGCGCTCCACTCCCTCTCTCCTCCTTTTATTGCTAATCTCGCCCCCACTCCCTCTCTCCTCCGTTTATCAATAATCCCGCGCTCCACTCCCTCTCTCCTTTTATCGCTCATCCCGCCCCCACTCCCTCTCTCCTCCTTTTATCATTGATCCCGCACTCCACTCCCTCTCTCCTCCTTTTATCACTAATCCCGCGCACCACTCCCTCTCACCTCCTTTTATCGCTAATCCCGCGCTCCACTCCCTCTCTCCTCCTTTTATCGCTAATCTCGCGCACCACTCCCTCTCTCCTCCTTTTATCGCTAATCCCGCGCTCCACTCCCTCTCTCCTCCTTTTATCGCTAATCCCGCGCTCCACTCCCTCTCTCCTCCTTTTATCGCTAATCCCGCGCTCCACTCCCTCTCTCCTCCGTTTATCGCTAATCTCGTGCTCCACTCTCTCTCTCCTCCTTTTATCGCGAATTTCGCGCTCCACTCCCTCTCTCCTCCGTTTATCGCTAATCCCGCACTCCACTCCCTCTCTCCTCCGTTTATCGCTAATCCCGCGCTCCACTCCCTCTCTCCTCCGTTTATCGCTAATCCCGCGCTCCACTCCCTCTCTCCTCCGTTTATCGCTGATCCCACCCCCACTCCCTCTCTCCTCCTTTTATCGCTAATCCCGCGCTCCACTCCCTCTCTCCTCCTTTTATCGCTAATCCCGCGCTCCACTCTCTCTCTCCTCCTTTTATCGCTAATCCCGCGCTCCACTCTCTCTCTCCTCCTTTTATCGCTAATCCCGCGCTCCACTCCCTCTCTCCTCCTTTTATCGCTAATCCCGCGCTTCACTCCCTCTCTCCTCCTTTTATCGCTAATCGTGCGCTCCACTCCCTCTCTCCTCCTTTTATCGCTAATCGTGCGCTCCACTCCCTCTCTCCTCCTTTTATCGCTAATCTCGCGCTCCACTCCCTCTCTCCTCCTTTTATCGCTAATCTCGCGCTCCACTCCCTCTCTCCTCCGTTTATCGCTAATCCCGCGCTCCACTCCCTCTCTCCTCCTTTTATCGCTAATCTCGCGCTCCACTCCCTCTCTCCTCCTTTAATCGCTAATGTCGCACTCCACTCCCTCTCTCCTCCTTTTATCATTGATTCCGCGCTCCACTCCCTCTCTCCTCCTCCTATCGCTAATCCCGCACTCCACTCCCTCTCTCCTCCTCCTATCGCTAATCCCGCACTCCACTCCCTCTCTCCTCCTTTTATCGCTAATCTCGCGCTCCACTCCCTCTCTCCTCCTTTTATCGCTAATCGTGCGTTCCACTCCCTCTCTCCTCCTTTTATTGCTAATCTCACGCTCCACTCCCTCTCTCCTCCGTTTATCACTAATCTCGCGCTCCACTCCCTCTCTCCTCCTTTTATCGCTAATCTCGCGCTCCACTCCCTCTCTCCTCCTTTTATCGCTAATCCCGCGCTCCACTCCCTCTCTCCTCCTTTTATTGCTAATCTCGCCCCCACTCCCTCTCTCCTCCGTTTATCGCTGATCCCGCGCTCCACTCCCTCTCTCCTCCTTTTATCACTAATCCTGCGCTCCACTCCCTCTCTCCTCCTTTTATCGCTAATCCCGCGCTCCACTCCCTCTCTCCTCCTTTTATTGCTAATCACGCCCCCACTCCCTCTCTCCTCCGTTTATCGCTAATCCCGCGCTCCACTCCCTCTCTCCTCCTTTTATTGCTAATCACGCCCCCACTCCCTCTCTCCTCCGTTTATCGCTAATCCCGCGCTCCACTCCCTCTCTCCTCCGTTTATCGCTAATCCCGCGCTCCACTCCCTCTCTCCTCCTTTTATCGCTAATCCCGCGCTCCACTCCCTCTCTCCTCCGTTTATCGCTAATCCCGCGCTCCACTCCCTCTCTCCTCCTTTTATCGCTAATCCCGCGCTCCACTCCCTCTCTCCTCCGTTTATCGCTAATCCCGCGCTCCACTCCCTCTCTCCTCCGTTTATCGCTAATCCCGTGCTCCACTCTCTCTCTCCTCCTTTTATCGCTGATCCCGCACTCCACTCTCTCTCTCTCTCTCCTCTCTCACTCCTCCTTTTATCGCTAATCTCGCACTCCACTCCCTCTCTTCTCCTTTTATCGCTAATCCCGCACTCCACTCTCTCTCTCTCTCTCTCTCCTCTCTCACTCCTCCTTTTATCGCTGATCCCGCGCTCCACTCTCTCTCTCCTTTTACTGCCAAAACTATTTATGTTCATCTTTTCTGCGATCTTTTACGATGGTTTAACATTCAATTCGCCTGGATCAAGCCCCGCCCAAAAAACTGGTCTCACTCCCAGGTCGAAATTGCGAGATTCTGCAGATTGCACTGGCTCGGGAATGCTCTTCAGATTGCACTCATTTACTTAGGCGGACAGGCACTAGTTGGCACGTTTTAAAAGTTTTTACATATCAAACAATATTTAATTTAATAAGAAACTGACTAGTGTACACCAATGAAAGTAGCAAATGGTTCCCTACAGCTTTTTCTTAAAGTCATTTTTAGTGATTTTAAATCAGATTACTCAGAGGTGGAGACCTGGACACACTTATTAAAAATGTTTATTTTTTGTGATAAACCCATTTTCAGCTGTATTAATGAGCTCTATTTTAGCACCCGCTATCGGGTGCGTTCCTGGCGGGGGGGCTCCGAAAATCGGAGAATCCCGGCGCGGTACCAGAGCCCGCCCCGAACCCGTGCACTTCCAGGTTCCCCGCTGACGCGCCGGCGTGCGCGCGCAGCCCCCGCTGGTGGGAATCCCGCAGGCAATTAAAGCCAGCGGGATGCCACTTGACAATATTTATTTAGGTATTTCAGGTCATTAACTGACCTGATTAAGGGATTATGTGGGATTTTAGAACAGGGTGGGGCTGTTTCCCACACTGGGGGAAACACTCCCAGATCGAATGGACGTGTTGCAGCTGTCAGCCTGTGGCAGCTGCAAAGGTCCATTTGACAGGTGGGGCGGGGGGTGGGGGAGACCCTCACCCATTGCAGGAGGCCACTCTGTCACTTGGGACAAAGTTTGGCCTCCACCACCCTCCTCCTGACGGTCAAAGTCACCAACCTGCACACTTACCCCGGGGTCCGGAGACATGTACCTACCTTGCGGACCCCCTCAGATGTACATCTTGTGGATGGGGACCGCCGTAGCTGCAGTCATGACCTCCTCGGAGGGCGAACAGCATCACCAGCCTCACCAGCCTCGCCGTCCACCTCTGACACGTGGAGCTCCACAACAGAGTGCTGTGACACATCCACCTGTACAGCAGGAGGGAGGGCTACCGCAGAGAGAGATGCGTCGCAGAGGGCACTACCCTCGCCACAGGGTCCACAGACCGAGGCTCAGCCTCCTGGACCTCTCTGAGCAGCAGTGCACACGGAGGCTCAGAGTCACTCGACATGTAGTCGTGGACATCTGCAGCCTCTTTCATGCCGAGCTGCTCCTGGCTGGCCCGAGCACCATCTTCTTACCTGTCACTGTCAAAGTCACCACTGCCCTCAACAACTTCTCCTCCGCATCCTTCCAGGGTGCAACCGGGGACATCGCCAATGTCTCCCAGTCGTCTGCGCAGAAGAGCCCTGCAAATACACCTATACCCAAGCTGCAGTGACACAATGGGTAGCATCAGTTGTGGGTCCTCATAGTGATCCTCAGGAGAGGGCATTATTGCACAAACCATAAAGGATTCGCGAAGACATGGCAGTAGTGGTGCCAATATAATATGTAATGTGAGTTGGTCAGAAATTCAATATAAGTAACACCCATGACAAACCCTCAGACACCCTTGTGCATCCCCTTCATGCTCACGACATGTTTGCCTTACGCTGCCTACTGCACATATGTGATGCATGCCCTGTGGCTGCAGCACAGGTAGTGGCAGGTTGAGTGAGGCTGGCCGTGAAAGAGATGCACGAGAGGGTGAGTATGAGATAGAGCCATGAGATTGAATGAGGATTGGGTTGAGTGGTAGTGGCGGGATGAGTACTGGCGAGGTGAGTAGGTGCAGGTAAGATGAGGATGAGGTTTGAGTGGGTGTGAGGGGTGATGTGACAGAGTTGTGTTGGCAGTGCTGAAGGAGATGTGGGGTGGGGGCGGTGATGTGGCAGACGGAGTGTAGGGGAAAGACTACGTGTATTCACTTTGGCTGACCTACTGAGTTTGTTGGAGCACCTCCTGCACTGTATGCAGGTGGGCGATATGTTGGTTGCGCAGGTGACCTCCTCTGCCACATCGAGCCAGGCCTTCCTGGTGGCAGACGCAGGCCACTTCCTCCCGCCCGCCGGGAGGAGGATCTCTGTCCTCCCCCTCCTCCCATGTATTGATACCTGGAGTGAGGCATCATAAAACTGGGAGCAGCCTTCCCCCTGGGCTGCCCCATGCTGTAATTTTTGCTATTTGTTGCAGCATCTGTCAGTGAAGGACTGCCCCTTTAAATAGAGCGCCTCCAGCTGACAGATCTTACTGCGCATGCGCAGCCCGCCCGACGCGCAGATCAGCAGTGGGGAAGCTGGGGGAGCAGGTAAGTGCATTCAATTAGTGGATTGGATGCTACAATCACGAGGGAAACTCATTAATTTCACTGGGCGCGTTACCCACGCGCCCGATAGGCCCCCCGCCGAGAACCCGCAGCCCTGCTAACATCGGGCCCAATAAAATTGAACTAGGTTACCACTCAAATACATCAATGAATACTTCTTAATGAAAAGAGAAAGAAAGAAACAATTATGTTCTATTACATTGCGCTGCTTCATGGAAGATTTTGCGTTTGTGATTATACAAATGATTTTTATCGGCAATTTGAAATGTAACCTACAAATTCCCAATTGTGCCCAAAGCAGAAATTCTACCCCAGTGTATTTGAATGAGGCACATTAACGCCTTGAAATTAAAGTGGGACCTGTGCAAGCCGGAGGGGTTGCACCTCAACAGTGCAGCCGGATTGGCAGTGTTGTAGTGCTGATCTCACACAGTCGGAGTCAACACCAAAGTTAACTTGCCAGATTCACGCAACACGTTGATATGTGTGACACAACACCAGTGCATCGGCATAGGTTGAAGGCGTTTCACAAAGTGTTGCTGGGCTGCTAAACCTTTCGAAATTACTGATTAGACCCCAGCTATGAGTATTGTGTCCAATTCTGGGCACCACTCTTTAGAAAAGACCTCAAAGCCTTGGAAAGGGTGCAGAGGAGATTTACTAGAATGGTACCAGGGATGAGGGGTTTCAGTTATCTGGAGAGGCTAGAGAAGCTGGGGTTGTTCTCCTTAGATCAGAGAAGGTTAAGGGTTTAATAGAGGTTTTCAAAATTGTAAGGGGTTTTGATCGAATAAATAAGGAGAAACTGTCTCCAGTGGCAGGAGGATCAGAGGCCACATCAGAGGCGGGTGGCAATTTTGGTTAAAAGTAACAATTACAACTGTGAGGAGGGATGATATGTTAGAAGGATCATCAAATGAGGCCATATGGGTTGAGCTAAGGAATAAAAAAGGGGCAGTCACAATACTGTGAGTGTACTATAGACACCCAGTCAGAGGGAGATGGAAAAGCAAATATGTAGGCAAATTTCTGAGAAGTGCAAAAACAGTAGGGCAGTGATAGTAGGGGATTTCAACTACCCTAATATTAACTGGGACACAAACAGTGTGAAGGGTATAGGGGGTGCAAAATTCTTAAATTGCATTCAGGAGAACTCTTTTAGCCAGTACGTAGCAAGCCCAACAAGAGAGGGGCAGTTCTGGATTTAGTTTTAGGAAATGAGGCTAGGCAGGTGGAATGAGTATCAGTGGGAGAACATTTTGGTGGCAGTGAAGATAATTCATTAGTTTTAGCATAGTTATGGAAAAGGACAAAGATAGAACAGGAGTTAAAGTTCTCAATTGGGGAAAGGCCAGTTTTACTAAACTAAGAAGTGTTTTAGGAAAAGTGGACTGGAAACAGCTACTTGAAGATGAATCAATGTCAGAGCAGTGGGAGGCATTCAAGGAGGAGATTCAAGGGGTGCAGAATAAACACGTTCCCACAAAGAAAAAGAGTGGGGCTGCCAAATCCAGAGCCCCCTGGATGTCAAGGAGCATACAGCGTAAGATAAAGCAGAAAAGGAAAGCTTATGTCAGACACCGAGAACTCAATACTACAGAAAGCCTAGGAGTATAAAAGTGCAGGGGTGAAATTAAAAAGGAAATTAGGAAAGCAAAGAGAGGGCATGAAAAAATATTGGCAAGTAAAATCAAGGAAAACCCAAAGATGTTTTAGAAATACATCAAGAACAAGAGGATAATTAAGGAGAGGATAGGGCCTATTAGAGACCAAAAAGGTAACCTATGTGTGGAGGTGGAAGATGTGGGTATGGTTCTTAATGAATACTTTGCGTCTGTCTTCACAAAAGAGAGGGAGAATGCAGACATTGTAGTTAAGGAGGAGGAGTGTGAAATATTGGATGGGATAAACCTAGTGAGAGAGTCAGTATTAAGGGGATTAGCATCTTTGAAAGTCGATAAATCACTAGGGCTAGATGAAATGTATCCCAGGCTGTTAAAAGAAGCAAGGGAAGAAATAACGGAGGCTCAGACCATCATTTTGCAATCCTGCCTAGCTACAGGCATGGTGCTGGAGGATTGGAGGACTGCTAACGTTGTAACATTGTTTAAAAAGGGAGCGAGGGATAGACCGAGTAATTACAGGCCAGTAAGTCTAACCTCGGTGGTGGGCAAATTATTGGAATCAATTCTGAGGAACAGGATAAACCGTCACTTAGAAAGGCACGGAGTAATCAAGGACAGTCAGCATGGATTTGTTAAGGGAAGGTCGTGTCTGACTAACTTGATTGAATTTTTTGAGGAAGTAACAAGGAAGGTCGATGAGGGTAATGTGTTTGATGTAGTCTACATTGATTTTAGCAAGGCTTTTGACAAGGTCCCACATGGCAGATTGGTCAAAAAAGTACAAGCCCATGGGATCCGAGGGAATGTGGTAAGTTGGATCCAAAATTGGCTCAGTGGCAGGAAGCAAAGGGTAATGGTCAACGGTTGTTTTTGTGACTGGAAGGCTGTTTCCATTGGGGTCCCTCAGGGCTCAGTACTAAGTCCCTTGCTTTTGTGATATATATTAATGATTTGGACTTAAATGTAAGGGGCATGATTAAGAAGTTTGCAGATAATACAAAAAATTGGCCGTGTGGTTGATAGTGAGGAGGAAAGCTGTAGATTGTGGGAAGATATCAATGGACTGGTCAGGTGGGCAGAAAAGTGACAAATGGAATTTAATCCGGAAAAGTGTGAGGTAATGTATTTGGGGAAGGCAAAACAGGCAAGGGAGTATACAATCAATGGAAGGATACTTAAAGGTGTAGAGGAAGTGAGGGACTTTGGGGTGCATGTCCACAGATCTCTGAAGGTAGTAGGACAGGTGGTTAAGAAGGCATATGGGATACTTTCCTTTATTAGCTGAGGCACAGAATATACGAGCAGGGCGGTTATGCTGGAACTGTATAAAACATTGGTTCGGCCACAGCTTGAGTACTGTGTACAGTTCTGGTCACCACATTACAAGAAGGATGTAATTGCACTAGAGAGGGTACAGAGGAGATTTACGAGGATGTTGCCAGGACTGGAGAATTTTAGTTATGAGGAAAGGCTGGGGTTGTTCTCTTTGGAACAGAGGGGACTGAGGGGTGATTTAATTGAGGCTTATAAAATTATGAGGGGCCTAGATAGAGTGGATAGGAAGGACCTATTTCCCTTAGCAGATAGGTCAATAACCAGGGCGCATTGATTTAAAGTGATTGGTGGAAGGATTAGAGGGGAGCTGAGGAGAATTTTTTTCACCCAGAGGGTGGTAGGCATTTGGAACTCACTGCCTGAAAGGAAGGGAGGCAGAAACCCTCAACTCATTTAAAAAGTACCTGGATGTGCACCTGAAGTGCCGTAACCTACAAGGCTACGGACCAAGCGCTGGAAAGTGGGATTAGGTTGGGTGGCTCATTTTCGGCCGGTGCGAACACGATGGGCTGAATGGCCTCTTACTGTGCCGTAAATTTTCTACGATTTTATGACACAGATTTAAAATAATTGCAAAAATGCCAGGTGGTAGATGAGAAGAAATATTTTTACGCAGCGAGTTATTATGACCTTTAATGCATCGCTTGAAAGGATGGTCGGAAGCAGATTCAGTAGTGACTTTTAAAAGGGAACTGGATCTCTACTTAAAAAGGAAAAATTTGCAGGGCGATGGGGAAAGAGCAGGGGAGTGGGACTAAATGGTAGCTCTTTCAAAGAGCCGACTCAGGCACGATTGTCTGAATGGCCTCCTTCTGTGCTGTATGATTCAATAACCTATTCCATATTGGCCCATGCCAAGCCTTCACAAGCTCATTGGTGATCAACTGTACTCAAGGGGCAGATACTACAGCTGCACTTTAGAAGCCTTAGCACATTTACATCTTCAAAGGGCTTCACACACAACCTAACTGCATGAAGGATGGTCACTTAATGATAGCCAGGATGGGCCGCAGCTTCAGCACACATCTGTCACTGTGCTCCTCCAACTAATAACGTATCAAGACTGCTTGTATGGCAAGATGGCAGCTCACGCAAAATAACAGACTGAAATTGGAAAAGGGCTCAAACATTACAAGCCCTTGACTCCCTTGCCAGAAGTTGCCCTGACCATCATTGCTTCTGAGAGTATCAGAGGGTGGGGGATATTGAGGGTTGGAAGGGGTGCAGAGGAGGACCAGAAGTTTAATTCTCAGTTCAAAATATCTTAGTTACCTGCTATCCAAATGACTGCCATTGACGACCTCTGCACTTTCTCGAAATGCAGTGCAGTGACATTAGGCAGCTATGTGGGAAAAGAGATGCAAGTGCTGCCAAGTTGGCTAATTCGTCACCCACCGGTTTGATATATGTATGAGCAACACATTAGCTGGTACTGCCCAGAATGAGATAGCAAACTTGAGGGTGGCGGTGACCTTAACTGCCACTGTGTTACAGGTTGGCGGCAGATATCCTTGCAACAGATGACCTGGAGCCTTTAGTTGTCCTCAGCCACTGACCGGCAACTATACCAAGGCCTGCAGATATGGTTGGTGGCATAATGGCGGGTGCAGCCCGCTGATCTTCAGGAAATGCGGCAGCCAAACTGTGCACAGCAAGATTCCACAAACAACGTATGATAATGACCAGATAATGTTTTGGTGATGTTGGTTGAGGGATAAATATTAGCCAGGGGAACTCCTCTGCCCATTTTGAAATAGTGCCATTGGGTCTTTTACCTCCAACTGAGAGGACAGATGGGGCCTTGATTTAACGTCTCATCCAAAAGACGGCTCCTCCGATAGTGCAGCACTCCCACAGTCCTGCACTGGAGTGTCAGCCTGGATTATGTGTTCAAGTCTCTGGTGTGGGACATGAACCCAGGACCTTCTGACTCAAGAGGTGAGTGTTGCCACTGAGCCACGGCTGACCATAGAACGATAGAAAAGATACAGCACAGAAGGGGGCCATTCGGCCCATCGTGTCCACGCCGGATCGAAGAACAACCAGGTACCCATTCTAATCCCACCTTCCAGCACCCGGTCCATAGCCCTACAGCTTACAGCACTTTAGGTGCAGGTCCAGGTACTTTTAAAAATAGTTGAGGGTCCTTGCCTCTACCACCAATTCGGGCAGTGAATTCCATACACCCACCACCCTCTGGGTAAAAAAGTTTTTCCTCATGTCCCCTCTAATCCTTCCGCCAATCAGCTTAAATCGATGTCCTCTAGTTCTTGAACTCTCCACTAGGGGAAACAGGTATTTCCTGTCTTTTTTAAAAATTTGTTCATGGGATGTGGGCGTCGCTGGCGAGGCCGGCATTTATTGCCCATCCCTAATTACCCTGGAGAAAGTGGTGGTGAGCTGCCTTCTTGAACCGCTGCAGTCCGTGTGGTGAAGGTTCTCCCACAGTGCTGTTAGGAAGGGAATTCCAGGATTTTGACCCAGCGACGATGAAGGAACGGCGATATATTTCCAAGTCGGGATGGTGTGTGACTTGGAGGGGAACGTGCAGATGGTCTACTCTATCTGGGCCCCTCATAATTTTGTACACCTCAATCAAGTCTCCCCTCAGCCTCCTCTGCTCCAAGGAAAACAACCCCAGCCTATCCAATCTTTCCTCGTAGCTACAATTTTTCAAGCCCTGGCAACATTCTTGTAAATCTTCTCTGCATTCTCTCCAGAGCAATTACGTCCTTCCTGTAATGTGGTGACCAGAACTCCGCACAATACTCCATCTGTGGCCTTACCAGCGTTTTATACAGTTCCATCATTACATCCCTGCTTTTGTATTCTATACCTCGGCTAATAATGGAGAGCATTCCATATGCCTTCTTCACAACCTTATCTACTTGTACTGCCACCTTCAGGTACCTGTGAACACGCACTCCAAGGTCTCTCACTTCCTCTACCCCTCAATATATTCCTGTTTACTGCGTATTCCCTTTTACTGTTTGCCCTCCCTAAGTGCATTACCTCACACTTCTCCGGGTTGAACTCCATTGACCACTTTTCTGCCCATTCCACCAACCCATTGATATCTTCTTGGTGTCTACAGCTATCATCTTCACTGTCAACTGCACGGCCAATTTTTGTGTCGTCTGCAAATTTGCCAATCATGCCCCCTACATTCAAGTCCAAATCATTAATATATACCACAAACAGCAAGGGACCCAACACTGAGCCCTGTTGCACACCACTGGAAACGGATTTCCATTCGCAAAGACATCCATCGACTTTTACACTTTATTTCCTGTTACTGAGCCAATTTTGGATCCAATTCGCCACATTTCCCTGTATCCCATGGGCTTTTACCTTTCTGACCAGTCTGCCATGTGGGACCTTGTCAAATGCCTTACTAAAATCCATGTAGACAACATACACTGCACTACCCTCATCAATCCTCCTTGCCACTTCCTCAAAGAATTGAATCAGATTTAGAAGGCATGACCTTCCCTGAACAAATCCATGCTGACTATCCCTGATTAAATCATGCCTTTCCAAGTGACAGTTTATCCAATCTCTCAGTATTGATTCTAATAGTTTGCCCACCACTGAGGTAAGACTGACCGGCCTATAATTGTTCGGCCTTTCCCTTGTACCCTTTTTAAACAATGGTACTACGTTTGCAGTCTTCCAGTCCACCGGTACCTCCCCTGTATCTAGTGAGGATCGGAAAATAATCCTCAGAGCATCTATCATTTCCTCCCTGGCTTCCTTCAATAGCCTAGGAAACAATCCATCCGGCCCTGGTGACTTATCAACTTTCAAGGATTCCAGTCACTCCAGTACTTCCTTTCTCGTTATGTTTACCAATATTTATCCAATATTTCACACCTTTCCTCTTTAACTACTACATCCGGATCATCCCTTTCCTTTGTGAATACGGAGACAAAATATTCATTTAAACCCTACCCACATCCTCTGCTTCTACACACAAGTTACCTTTATCATCCCTGATAGGTCCCACCTTTTCCTTAGCTATCCTCTTGTTCTTAATGTACTGATGAAACATCTTTGGGTTTTCTTTAATCTTACTAGCTAATATTTTTTCATGCCCTCTCTTTGCTTTCCTTATTTCCTTTTTTACGTCATCCCTGTACTTTCTATACTCCTCTAGGCTTTCTGCAGTATTTAGTTTTCTGTGACAGTCATAAGCTTTCTTTTTCTGCTTTATTTTGCCCCGTATACTTCTAGACAATCAGGGTGCTCTAAATTTGGCAGTGCCACCCTTTTTCTTTGAGGGGACATATCTGCATTGTACCCGTAGAATTTCACTTTTTAGCTCCTTCCACTGGCTTGCCACTGATTTCTCCTCAAGTAGTTGTGTCCAGTCCACTTCTGCTAAATCACCTCTTAGTTCTGTAAAATTTGCCTTCCCCCAATTTAAAACGTTTACTCCTGATTTAACTCTGTCCTTTTCCATAATAATGCTAAAACTAACTGAATTGTTGTCACTATCCCCAATATGGTCACCCAGTGTCACTTCACCCACTTGCCCATGTTCATTTCCCACAATTAAATCTCGAATTGCATCCCCTCTTGTTGGGCTTGTCATGTACTGGCTAAAAAAGTTCTCCTGGACACCGATCAAGAATTTTGTGCCCTCTGTGCCCCTCACACTGTTTGAAACGCAGTTGGTGTTAGAACCTTGTGTTATTTTCTATCCTGTGTGGTAAGCCTGTAACTACTGAAAATCTTTAGCGTCATTGGTTCTGTTCTATCTTCCATTTACTGTATGATAGATTTGATTGGCAGTTTTCAACTTAAGGCGTGGTCTAGTGAAATGTTTATTTTATCCCCTTCTGAAATCAAATAAGATCAGTGATTTAAACATTGGCACGTCACATAATCGGCAGCCAAAATACAACTGGGACGTTTTTCTGTTCAGTCCCTGGGCTCTCTACAAATGACTTAGATATTGGGATAAAAGTACATTCAGAGTCCTAGGGAATGTGGCCTTGCCTGAGAAAAATGGTCTGTAATGCTGAAACCAAGAACAGTATTGAGAATAAAAACCCAACAACATAACATGAGGGGCAATGAATATTATTCGACCACAGCTGTTGAAACTGGACTCATAGAGTCATAGAGAGTCATAGAGTTATACAGCATGGATAGAGGCCCTTCGGCCCATCGTGTCCGCGCCGGCCATCAAACCCAGTCTAATCTAATCCCATATTCCAGCATTTGGTCCGTAGCCTTGTATGCTATGGCATTTCAAGTGCTCATCCAAATGCTTCTTGAATGTTGTGAGGGTTCCTGCCTCCACAACCCTCTCAGGCAGTGAGTTCCAGACTCCAACCACCCTCTGGGTGAAAAAGTTCTTTCTCAAATCCCCTCTAAACCTCCCGCCTTTTACCTTGAATCTATGCCCCCTTGTTATAGAACCCTCAACGAAGGGAAAAAGCTCCTTAGTATCCATCCTATCTCTGCCCCTCATAATTTTGTACACCTCAATCATGTCCCCCCTCAGCCTCCTCTGCTCCAAGGAAAACAAACCCAATCTTCCCAGTCTCTCTTCATAGCTGAAGCGCTCCAGCCCTGGTAACATCCTGGTGAATCTCCTCTGCACCCTCTCCAAAGCGATCACATCCTTCCTGTAGTGCGGCGACCAGAACTGCACACAGTACTCCAGCTGTGGCCTAACCAGTGTTTTATACAGCTCCATCATAACCTCCTTGCTCTTATATTCTATGCCTCGGCTAATAAAGGCAAGTAGCCCATATGCCTTCTTTACCACCTTATCTACCTGTTCCGCCGCCTTCAGGAATCTGTGAACTTGCACACCAAGATCCCTCTGACCCTCTGTCTTGCCTAGGGTCCTCCCATTCATTGTGTATTCCCTTGCCTTGTTAGTCCCTCCAAAGTGCATCATCTCGCACTTTTCCGGGTTAAATTCCATTTGCCACTGTTCCGCCCATCTGACCAACCCATCTATATCGTCCTGCAGACTGAGGCTATGCTCCTCGCTATTTACCACCCTACCAATTTTTGTATCAGCGAACTTACTGATCATGCCTTTTACATTCATATCCAAGTTGTTAATGTAGATCACAAACAGCAAGGGCCCCAGCACAGATCCCTGTGGTACCCCACTGGCCACAGGCTTCCAGTCACAAAAACAACCTTCGACCATCACCCTCTGCCTTCTGCCACTAAGCCAGTTTTGTATCCAAAGTGCCAAGGCACCCTGGACTCCATGGGCTCGTACCTTCTTGACCAGTCTCCTGTGCGGGACTTTATCGAAGGCCTTACTGAAATCCATGTATACCACATCCACTGCGTTACCCTCATCCACACGCCTAGTCACCCCCTCAAAAAATTCAATCAAATTAGTCAGACATGATCTTCCCTTGACAAAGCCATGTTGACTATCCCTGATTAATCCTTGCTTCTCCAAGTGGAGACTAATTTTGTCCTTCAGAATTTTTTCCAGTAATTTTCCTACCACTGATGTTAGGCTCACTGGCCTGTAGTTCCCCGGTTTTTCCCTACTCCCCTTCTTGAATAATGGTACTACATTAGCGGTTCTCCAGTCCTCTGGCACATCCCCTGTGGCCAGAGAGGTTCTGATATTCAGAACCTCTCTGGCCACAGGGGATGTGCCAGAGGACTGGAGAACCGCATGTGTTAGAGCCCCCGCAATCTCCTCCTTTGCCTCACACAGTAGCCTGGGATACATTTCGTCCGGGCCTGGGGATTTATCCATTTTTAGGCCTGCTAAAACCGCCAATACCTCCTCCCGCTCTATGTTAATATGTTCGAGTATATCACAGTCCCCCTGTCGTATTTCTATGTCTACGTCGTCCTTCTCCATCGTGAAAACAGATGCAAAAAATTCATTTAGAACCCCTCCTACATCTTTCGGCTCCACACACAGATTGCCATTTTTGTCCCTAATGGGCCCTATTTTTTCACTAGTTATCCTCTTACCCTTAATATACTTATAAAACATCTTAGGATTTTCCTTTATTTTGCTCGCCAGTGTTTTTTCATGGCCCCTCCTTGATCTCCTAATTTCCTTTTTAAGTATCCCCCTGCACTTTTTGTACTCCTCTAGGGCTTCCTCCGTCCTCAGCCTTTTGTATCTGCCAAAAGCCCTCCTTTTTTTCCTAATCCATTCTCGTATATCCCCTGACATCCAAGGTTCCCTGGAGTTCTTGGAACCACCCTTGACCTTTACGGGAACATGTTGCCATTGTATGGTCTCAATCTCCCTTCTGAAAGACTCCCATTGCTCCGATGCGGATTTTCCTACAAGCAGCTGATCCCAGTCCATTTTGGCCAGATCCTGCCTTATCCTATTAAAATCGGCCTTCCCCCAATTTAGAACCTTTATTTCCGGCCCCTCCCTGTCCTTTTCCATGACCACCTTAAATCTCACCGAATTATGGTCACTGTCACCAAAGTGCTCACCTACTAGCACTTCTTCCACTTGGCCGGCCACATTCCACTCATTGGAGAATTTAACAAAAATCTTAATCTATAATACCCAGGACAACTGACCCACCACAAAAAGTGCTAAGTATCATCGAGCATTTAGAGGGGATTTTTTCCCCCTTACCAGCTCCGTAATTTTAGTCACCCACATGGTGTTCAGCCCCTCTCTCAACCCTCTGTTTAGTGCAGGAGTTGCGCACCCAGTCAGCATGCACTCTGCTCCCCGACACGGTCCAAAATTAGAGTTTGACTTGGAGCGCTGGTAAGTGGAGCTCTTCTGATCTACAATAGGCAGCTGGAAACTCTCACCTGGAAAGACAGAACACTGGCAATTAACACCTGCCGATTAAAATGCCAGTGAGTTGAGAAGCTGACAGGGAAAGTTGAACTGGAGAGTGGAAAATCATGGGATTCATCACAGGATATTGCACAGTGACTGATCAGTTGCCCTAATGGTCCTTACTGTGCCAGTTCATTGCAATTTGATGGTGCTACTGTGTTTATCCAAGTACTCCCCACCAGCACACACACACACAGACACGGGAGAAGTTTTTTGAAATGAGTTAGATGCTCTATTGTATAACATGCACCTCCATCATATGTCAACAGCTTAATTAACTCCTTTCATCTTGTTACTAACAGAGAGTTCCAAGTGACAAGCTGAGCTGAATTGTGAATGATATATTAACAGACTCTAATGTGCCATTTTATGCATCTTGCCAGCCCCAGGAGTGAGGGAAGCCCCAGGTGGAGGTTGGGCACATTCACAGAGGAAATTTGGGAAAAAAATCTGGAATAGTGAGCACCCCACAGCGTCTTCTGAGGCACAGCTCAGAGGCACTGAGGCCAACTACAGCTTTTGCTGAGGCAGAGGCGTGGGAGGTTATACAGTGCACCTAACTCAGTCTGTCCTGAACGGTGACTACCTTCACTCTGCAGAGGACGAAATAAATATTTCAGTACCAGCACTGAAACCCCAATTCCCAAGACAGTCTGACAGAGACAGATGTAGACTGACAGCTAGATAAATAGATTGAAGCGCCCTTGGGATGCGTTTGTACATTAAGGCCGCTATATAAATGCAAATTATTGTTGCTATAGATCGATATAAAGCACTTAATCCTTCACGCATGTCTACAGGCAAATTTCTAATGAAAAAGAAAGAAAGACAGTCATTTGCAATGTACAGAGAAATTATCCAACAAAAGAAAATATTTAAATGTATTTTTTTTTAGATGAGTTAGATTCTGTATTGCTTAACATACATCTCCACCCTACCTGTCAACTGCTCATTTAACTCCTGTTGTCTTGTTACTAACAGAGTTCCAAGTGACAAACTATGCTGAACTGTGTTTGAAATATTAGCTCTGGCACAGGCACGATGGTCCTTCTGCGCTGTATGATTCTATGGCACAGCAATCACTTAAGAGAAAGGAAACCAGGCATTTCATCCTTGGTTCTAACCTGCAGCCTGAAATTTACAGCGACCTTTCCATCTACAATCTTCACTCAAAGTGAGAAATTACACTCTAATTGATCTCACCCTTTGCTTAACTGAAATTAAACTTGGTGACACAGCTTTACAATGGGAACAGAATTAAAGATTGGGCATTTCATGGTTTAACGTTCCTGTCCTTGTAAACAGAGCACCTACCATGTGACAGACCAGGGGGATATCTGCAAAATACTTTTGCAAAGACATTTAAACATTTATGGAAATAAAAAGATCAGGCACCATGGAGCAGTTCCAACTTTAACAGTTGTAAGCTGAACTCTCACATCTGCTACAAGTGAAAATTTCAGCTCGGAGTTGGATTTAAGTCCAATAGATCTGTGTCTTCCATTGAATCCATGGCAAGGACTTAGGTCAGTGACGTCAGCAGACTAGATGCACTTTCAGGCTGACAGTGAGATGGCCATTTTGGTTCTTCTCAATCACTGCCAATAATTTACAGTATCCAAAAAACTCAAGAGACTGTAGAAGGAATCAATAAAATACAAGCTCACCATCATTCTTCGACTGGCCCAAATACACAGCCATCAAAAATAGAAAGTTATTGCTCTCCAAAGGTGATCCTGTGGCTGGTGTCACAGTCACTCCATTGTTCCACTAATTGGAAGCAGATTCAAGAGCAACTTTCAAAAGGAAATTGGATAAATATTTGAAAAGGAAAAAAAAATGTGCAGGGCTATGGGGAAAGAGATGGGGAGTGGGACTAATTGTATAGCTCTTTTAAAGAGCCGACACAGGCACGATGGGCTGAACGGCCTCCTTCTGTGCTGTATTATTCAATGATTCTAAGGAGAAGTCACAGACTCTGCAGAACAGCCCCACAAATGAGATTATAGACAAATGCAATTCATAACACAATGTTAAATGTCCAGGATAGATACGGGAAAGGCATTTAGGAATTTACACTTTGTAAGAATGGACAGGTCAAGGAAGATTTGAGCAAGAGCCCATGAAAATATGATGTACATATAATTTTAATTATGCTGGCAATGAAACAGTTAAAACTAAAATGCTTAAATAACTTGTGCTTAGCTTAGCTACTGTAGTCCTAGGAAATGTCTTTAAAAGAATTTGGTAAGAATGCTTCATTGAGATAAGCCGCTCATGGCTGATCGGCCTTGTCCCCCTCCAGTCTAAACTCATCAAGCTATCAATAACCAATCAACTTTATCTACCCTGACCTTGTTATGTTGGGAAAACATCTTCACATTTTGAGGCTCCAGATGCAAGAGTCGGGTTGGTACCGATCACAAGACCAGTATAAGTATAGGTGATTGTAAGAAGTCAGTGGTCAGTAGTAGACGTAAAGCTACAGAGGAGAAAAGAATACCAGTCGAGTTACGACTCTTCTCAAGAAGGGAACGGGGTAATATCATACTATTCTTATAACTATTGCTCGAGCATTGTAATTGTCTTAATTTGTGCTTGGTTTGATAACCTTAAAGAATCTCATCACCACCCATAAGATATCAGGGTCGGACAACTTGAAGCACCTTCCCTTTAAAGAAAGAAGGAAGTTGAATTGATACAGCACCATATCATATCCCAAAGTGCTTCACTAGCAATGAATTACTTTTTGAAGTGCAGAGAAAATTGATTGAAACTGCAAAAATTCAATGGGTCATTCACCTTTTTGCTGTTTATGGAATGTCTGTGATACACTTGTCTACGTAACAACAGTCAGTACACATCAAAAGTAATTCTCCGTATAGCACTTTCAAAACCTTTTTATTGATACAATCAAGTGCTATATAAATGCAAGTATTTATTTATATACATATGCATAGACGTAAGAAAGATCCTGATTGAAATGTTTGGGGATCTTCTTCTAATTCAGAACTGGCAGATATTAATATAAAAGATCATCCACTTTTTACTGTTTACATCCAAAGTTTGTTTTCGCCAAAATACATAGGCGGGTAATGACTTTTCTGGAGTCTCTGGAAATCCTACAATCTAATTGTTTTCTAAGTTGGATTGTTGACACATGAACAGAAAACAAATATCGCTCTGACTCTGTTATAAGCATTTTCAAAAGTGGCACTCTTAAAAATAAAGTGTCCTCATCAGGATTCTTTGATTGACAACAACATTGCGTTACCTCAACCTCACCATAGCCCCTCTCTAAAACATGTATGAAAATACCCCCGGAGAATTTTGAACATACATTCCAAGTATTTATAAATTCCTCCCACTCTGCCACATCACGATTCATCATCACAAATCTTTTGCCAGGCATGTACTGTAATTATGCGGCCAATTATCCACACTCCCTTTTATCCACAAGAATCTTTAGTGGGAGTCAGAGTTTAATTTTTACATTAACCAGTTAACATTAAACAGTCTTTTTAATTGATTTTTCTCAGATTCTGGGTTCTTGATCAAGCAACAAAAAGTAGCTGTTACCCGAGTGCCCAGTAGAATTTACTATCTTTGCAGCTGATGTTTTACTTTGTGTCAGAAGGCCAGTGGGCATCAGGGCTTTGGGTCCAGGAGACCAGCGGGCGTCAGGGCTTTGAGTCTAGGAGACCAGCAAGAGTTAGACTGCCAGTATTTCTTCATCACCACCCCCACCAAGAACATCTGATTTTTAAAATGGAAAAATGTGGCTCCTTACAGCAAATGCTGGGAACTCGGCTGCGTAATCTAAAAGTGCCAATCAAAACTCACTGTGATAGACAGAGTAAAGGGGGAGGAGGAGTGGGATTGTCTCTAGTGTGGCTGATAGTCAAGGTTGCACCGTTTAATCATTAGATATGTATAAAGGGAAGGTTGATCCGCATTAAGTCAGGATGGCACATAACAATCTTTGGAATTCTAAAACATTACTCACCCAAAGATCTCTCCTTTGACACTCATGGCACAGAGCTCCCGTTTTACAATCCATAAATCATCCCAAGCAGAAATCATTGTTCACTCAACTGCTTGGATGTCTGAGCTTCCCCTGACCATTATGTCCAAGTATTGTGATAGCGGTGCTTTTGGCATGCAAGCAT
This sequence comes from Heptranchias perlo, assembly GCF_035084215.1. Classification (NCBI taxonomy): domain Eukaryota; kingdom Metazoa; phylum Chordata; class Chondrichthyes; order Hexanchiformes; family Hexanchidae; genus Heptranchias; species Heptranchias perlo. The sequence goes on along the minus strand of NC_090355.1, from coordinate 8,953,070 downwards.
TTGGCACAGTGATTAAATCCTCTAATCGCACACGTTTGTGGAGATGTGCAGGTCGGTACTTTTGGGAGAAAGTAACGCCACGACTGAAATATTTTACGTCTTCTGTCAGCAGCAGCAGTTTGTTTCATTTTAATAAAAACAGTAACTTAACATTAAATGAGAAACCACTAAACTCCAAAGCTGTAAAACCTAATGCAGCTAATCTTGGAGTTTAGCTGTTTAAATAAATGCCTGAAGGAATAACCACTTAGCAGCTTCAATATTCTCTGCAAGACACAACACAAATCACAATCTCACAGCCTTTGAATTGTAGATCCCAGATTTTATTTCTAGATGAGAAATTAAACATAGTTGAAATATTTGTATAAAACAAATTGGCCTTTACGAGTCTTCCATTTACCCACCTCAACCTTCACGAAATATGGGTGGTTTTAATCAGCCTCCTGAGGCTTGGCAGTTCATTAGAAATACAGCTCCATGCCAACCCTTCAATTGAAGACACTCCTTGGAGATTTCTTGCCAGTCTCTCCCTCTGCTTCCACCCACACATCAGAAGACTCTCTTGTGTCTTTACTTGTGCAGTTGGCCGTTTGCATTAAGGTACCCATATGCTCTGCCTCTGGTGCTCTGGTTACAATGCATATTAGATGCTGATCATCCCTGAAATTACTGTTATCCCACTCGCTGGTTCAGGTTACAATCTGGGCAAATTAACGCCATTATGAACAAGAACGCGGACGTCTGACCGATTTCCCATTGCTCTGCCCACTGCATCGCCCTTCGTTCTCAGTTTTGATGCAGGCACCAAATTAAAATGAACAAGCTTTTGCTCTTTAACTAATAGTTCCCAATGAACAACTGAACTGTGGTGAGCTCATTGTTTGAGAATTACCCAGTGCAAAGAGTAATTGGATGCAGGCGATGAGTAATTACTCCCATCACACCCATGGCTGCAGACTGGTGAGCTGGGCAGTAATAATTGTTTCCCAAGTCCGATTCAGATAAGGAGGTCCAAATGAACATGAATACAATGACATAAAAATAGATCAGTCCATTTCCACCTTTTTCTCCAGATATGTTCGAGTGTTTGTCGGAGTAATGCTTTGGGATTGTCTGCCTTTTACCATCAAATTGAAGTAGGCCAGCATTGATTGACCTTGATTTATTTCTTATCCAGATTCACCACACATTCTGACTTAAAATGGTGATATAAATTAGGACAATAAGGTTAAAGGAGCACCGTGTTGATGAATTGCATTCACTTGCTGGCAAAGAGCGATTAACAGAATCAAATACTTGCATGTGGTGTAACTATGAACGAGGTGAGCAGTTCTACTGGGTCTTCTTCCAATCCCAAAAAGCAAAAATAGGGATCACTGGTTAGATTGTGCACAGGAACCTTGGCTGATTATTCTCCTCCCTAGCATAAGCACTGAGGCCAATTGTTCAGACCTCCCCCCCTCCCTCACTCAGAACAGCAAGCCCAATGCTCGAGGGACTGCATCGAGGAATTTCTTGGTTTCTACATCGATGTGTTGCACCTGTTTTGCGTCCTCAGGTTATCCCCAAAACACTTTCCAATCAGTGGATTATTTCCAGAGTGCAGTCACCATTGTAATGTAGGCCAATGCGGCAGCCAATTTGTGCTCAGCAAGATCCCGTAAACAGCAAAAGTTTGAATAACCACATTTATTTTGGGTGCTGTTGGTTGTGGAAGCAATGTTAGCCAGAACACTGGAAGAACTCCTTGTGCTTCTTCAAATGGTGGTGTGGGATCTTGTACGTCCACTTCAGCAGGCAGGTGGGACCTCAGCTTAACATCTCATCCAAAAGATGGCAACCTACGGCAGTGAACTCAATTTTCCACTTGAGTGCCAGCCTTGATTGCGTGCTGAAATCTCTAATAAGTCTGAACCCATGATCGTTTGATTTCAGGGCAAGTATGCTACCAACTGAGCCAAGCTGACACTGGAGCACGTGAAAATTTGGTCTGTCGTCATTGGAAAAATGAAGCAGGACCCCTATAAAGGACGCCATAGCATAGAACTCCACATGGGGAAAGCTTGATTGATATTTCCAGCTATTGCAGTATATAATTGGACTATAAGTGAAGGATTTAGGAACATTATTCAAGTATAAGACTGAATTAATGAATAATCTATTCAGTGCCTCACAGTTTTCCTTCTTCAACGCCTATCACTGATACGTTAATATATGGTTCAATAGAAAAAAAACATGTATACTTGGGTGATACTAATAGTGTGAATGAAATCAGAGAACCATTAGATTTGGAGGATCTTAATTTCTCCATGCAGGTCTATTTAAATTGCCAATAAATAGCTTAACATATTTAAAATATTTATTGGAAATTTGAATAGTCAAGATCAACATGGCAGCACAGCGAGAGCGAGCTTGTCTCCGATTAGCTTTTTAAATAAAGGCTGTTGTTACTTCATGGGGTGCTCTTTTTCTAGAGGCCAGCCCCATCCAATCACCAAAAATAGACAACTCTTAAAACTCTACTAAAGGGAGAGCCTCGGCTGCATTAGAACATAAATCTGCCGCAGTCCTCAAGTTTTATTGGCTTTTTAAAAATTAATTAGGACTACGTCAATGATTGAGTGAATAAACACACTACCTGATGTTCCACTGCGGCCACATAGTTCCCAGCTGTAATTTTTGCTCCGTGCTGAGTTCGCAAATCCCAAGTGAGGTTGCTGCAGGAATGCTGCAACCAATCCCTGCACAGGGAAGTAGAAAAATCAACCAGGATTCAATCTCTTGATCGCGATCCATAGATCCTGACTGGAAAAATGCAGCAGTGAGGCCATGAGGCCTGGATGGGATTGAGCTTGGCTGTGAGGGCTCTTATTGTTGAATAGCTTGCCAGCACTCGCTGGCAAGAAGAATAGGTGATCAGTGAGATATCGTGGGCTGCCCTATTAAATCATACCCTGGCGAAAGTCAAGGTTTCAGGATAGGTCAGGAGAAAGTGAAGTGAATAATTTGGACAAAAAACATCTGTAGCAGCAGAAGCAGTGACCTGAAATTATTTTGTCATTAATCACCTTGCTCTGCAAAAATACATGTCACCCTGCAGTAAAACCATGGCCCCTTTAGCAACTTGAGATGAGGGATGAGCTCTGAACGCAAAACTGGGAAACACACTTCACCCATCAACTACTTCACCAGCAATTTGTAGCTGAGTCCATCATTGCTGCAGAATGAATGGATAGAGAGACAGACAAAGGAGGTGGGGGGAGGAGGGTTAGAGAGGGTGTTTGGAGCTTTCTTCTTCATACTCCTGCGTCTTAGGGAGAAGGGAGACGATGCCAGATGTCTAATGAGGCTGCTCAAGATGCTGAAAGTGGACTGGGTCACAAAATCCTTATCTCGAGGTACTATAATGGTTGGATCATTAATTTTGGCTTTTCCTGAAGCTAGATTTTCTTCCCAACATCTTTTATTGATATAGAGTCTTTAATGTAGCAAGTCCCATTGCTGAAATTTCAAGAGGAATTCCTCCATGTGTTTCATGTCCCAATAGAATGCAGCCATAAACAACTGCACTGAAGGGGCAAGTTCGACTCTCACGCAGCCAAATACATGTTCTAATAGCTCGGGCTCAGCAGTAATTGCTGAATGTCTACATGGAAGATATACTTTTCAAGAGGTGCATATATTAGACAAACCTTAGCTGATGATATTCCACATGGGATGTTGTTTGACCAGCAGAAAGTCAAGAGAAAGGGTGCAGAACCTTGATTCTTTGACTCATCAGTGAAGGCCTTGCTTGAGCACCAGCCTCTCCTGCAGTGTGGCTTTGGTCATTTTGTCAAAGCTGATGGCCCAACAACATCTTGATCATGTTGGAGGAGGAGGAGGAGGACAGCAATACTTTGCAAATGCAGTCAAGATACTCACTGTTGCAAACCAGTTTCGACAGACACAAACAGCATGTCTATATTACTGAATCCTGCATGTGTAAGAATCTTGAGACTAGGGACAAATTGACATCTTCTTCTTGATGCTATTAACCATCATGCGCTGCAAGCTGCATTGCATTGCTTCGTTTGTTGAGTAAGTTGTCTATTTTACTGAATTGTAAAATACTGACCTTTGAATAATGACTGAACTTTATCACTCAGACAGCTATGTGGTTAAAAGAGGAACAATGACCCAAAAAGTGGAACAACACTCTAAAGATAGCGATGCAAACAGGACAATGACAAGATTGCTGGACAAGTGCAGTCAAACAAACTGGGCACCTAGAAAAACAACCTTGCAAAGGGTCTTGTGACTAGGTGAGTAATGTTAAAACAAGCTGATCATCTTCAATTCTTTGAAAAACAACCTTGTTGATCTATAAGGGTCTTATGAGTAACAACTCCATATATGGTGTGAGGGCTCGGCTCGGGGGCTTTAAAAACCCAACTTCTCCTGAGTTCAGTGCAGAGGATCCAGCGAAGATCATCTAACTGTCAGAAGACTTCCAAGATGCCAGGAGACTATCAAGCTGTCAGAAGCATTGGAATGACTACACCACTAACTTAAGTACAACCTCTGACCAGAGATCGAATGGGATAATATTGTTTTAATCTCTGTATTATTTCTGCCTTTTAATATTGGGTACTTTTACATATTTCATTTAACTGTTAATAAGTGAGACATTGATTACCATTTGGCATCATATTCGAATATGTTACAAATTGGCGACCACGACAGGATGTGACTAATCAAAGTTTCGTGTTGACATAAAATCAAGCATCTAAAACAAAATAAGTTTAAAGATTGACAGACTTAATTTGATCACAAAAGACACAAGTTGCTCACGTTCTTGGAGAGAGGTTTTCTTTTTGTATAAGTGATCATGGCGAGTGTCCACGAAAAGTTAGAAAAGAAACTGAAAAAGAAACTAAAGGGGTCCGTGGATCCTTTAGAACTGATCTCCAAAATAGCGAAGGAGGATGAGGCTTATGAGACAGCCACAGAATGGGTGGTGGATCAAGTTTGAAATAAAGAGGTGAAGATCTGAGTTGGCAAAAGGACCCTTATGTGGGCGGCCAACTTGTGTGCACTTAAGAGCGAGGAATGTATTAAACAGATAAAGGAGGAAAATAGGAAACAGTCAAATGAAAAAGACAGGGAAATTAAGAGACAGTCAGACAAAAAGCAGAGATTGAACGAATGTCTGACTGATGTCATGACTATGCTGGAGAGTTCGTAGTTGGTGGCTAAAACTGCGACAGCACAGGGGCTACTGGGTCAGAAAATATTACGAGAGAGAAAAATGGGAGACTAGAGTCGGAACTCGCTGACTGCAGAGGGGCTTTAAGGGAGATTATGTGTCGACCCATAAATTCTCTAGACCACACATGGTGTAAGTTAATGATCTAGGAGTTACGTGGCATAAATTGGGCCGACAAGGGGCTGTGATGGCTCCTGTAATGCAGGGAGTCATGGGAGGAACAGAGGGTCGTAACGACAGATGTTTCCGATGTCAAAAAATGAATCATTACGCCATAGACTGCCGGAGTAATGTAGCGCCCTCCCCTGGCAGAGAAACAATGAGGGAATCAGACCATAACTCTCCAACAACCGGGAGGGGTGGAACAAAAATTAGATAAATTAATAACCCTCCTGACTACCCATCAACAGAAACAGATACAATGGCTCCAAGAACAGTTAAGTGTCAGGAGAGATAGTATATGTACAATGATCCAAGAGGGTGGTGATGGAGATGAGGTAGACGGGGAAGGGTTGGCAGGGGAGTCTGCAAACTATCGCTCCCCAGACAACACAAGGATACAAGAAGCCGATGATTAGAATAAAATAGATTGTGAAGGCTTAGATGAGGAAGTAGAAATGAAAGTCGCAGAAGTCAAATACGCATTTAAGCAAACCCAAAGTGTGTTTCAGGATATGAGACCAGAAGGGAGCGTGTCAGTTGTCGAGGTTCTGGAAAGTGAACCAGAAAGGTACTGGAACTCTCGACTGGGTCCCCAGTACCCCCTTCTCATCCATACTCTATGTCACTATACCCTTTCCTTCCACTAACAAAGAAAAAGGAGAAAACTTTTAAACAGGAGAGCCAATATAAGCCTGGTAAATGGTCTTTCCCACATGAGAATTTAAATCAGTACAAAATTAAATTAAGTAGGAAACATGAGAGATTGAAAATTCAGATGAGAGATAAAGGGTAGATGATTTAAAACAGGGGAAAAGGTGAAAAGAGAAGATTCTGTCTGATACAAACTAATGGATTTTTCTTTAGTTTTTAGTGTACTGTCTCTTTAAGTGTGTAGCACTCTGTAGCTGGCTCCATTTCCTTTGTCATAAAACTGAAGCAACATTCACCCTTTGTAGTCCCACTTGTTTAAAATAAGCAGTTCAATCATTGTATTTTCTAAGCATAGTGCCGCTGTTAAAAGTACAAGAAGAGTTTGGAGAATCATCATAAAGTCACAGGAATATGTTCTATTTCATGTCTGTGAGATTTGAGATCCAAATCAATTGTTTTCTTTTCAATTCGGCAAAGTTTCTTTAAATTTAGTTGAAATCTGCCTGAGTATGGAGCTGCTGTGATGAACTGGTTTCACCCTATTTCCATAGTCAATGCTGCAACGAAGTTTTAAAATCGTGTTACTTTACACAGAGTTACTTCCACATTTGGGACGACTTTGACCCAATGGGTTTATAGCCGTCCAGCGGGGGATGTTAGTCAGTAACAAAGTGCAGAGCATCCAAGACAGCAGACAGTAGAGGAATCAGGTCAAGATTGTGTGGGGTGTTCTACTCCAAGTCTCCACAGAAACTTGCAGTGGAAGAAATAATTATTTGTGCTTTCTCCACAGATGAGGTGAAATGGACAATGTGACATTAACTACATTTATTATTGGGGAGCATGACAGGGACTTCGAAACTGTAAAATGTGCCATAAGTGAAAAAACGTCCAATTTACGGTACTGTGGTAAATGCCCATAAGAGACATGCATATAAAATGGGAACGAGAGGTAGCGAGTCATAGATTACATAACGGGGATAGAAACTAGACCAGAGGAGGGCATCTTCAGGACAAGGCAATTACTGTCAGATGCTGTGGGATGGATAGGTGTGATAACGGAAGTATTCGGAACAGGAACGTCAATTTGGAACCGGGTAGATGTTGAGACGAGAAAGAAGCATGCACATCGCTGTGAACATGCGCAGGCCAAATTGGTCGATGCACCAATTCTAAGCGCAATCAATGAGCTAACACAGGAAGAACAATATAGCAGCTGTAACATGCACAACATTGCCATGTTTTTCACTCAGTTGCAGGATAAAATAAATGAGATGATATGCAAGGGAAATGAGTCAGCAAAGGGAATAGGACGGGTAACCATTTGTACGGCATACAGAGCATATGTGCTTTCGTTTATTGATCAAACACTGATATTTTTGATGTGAGGTGAAGTCCCGGATATGTTAAGGGACTATGACCTTGTCCGTTGGTATTCTAAGGGAAATGGTAAAACAAATGTAAGGTTTTGAAGTTTCACCTAAATCAACAATCCGCAATCTGGGGTACGTTCCTATTCACCCAATGAGCCGAGTTGGGAATAAGAAGAAACCTTGATTTTTACCCTATCCTTACCGATCACGGAAGTTACGACCCAAGTATTTACCGAATTGGCAGAACCACATTCTGTGGGATATTTAGAGGGAGAAATGCATAAGCACAGGGTAAACTCGCCTAAGTTAATGTTGTATGACAGGAAAACTGCATCATAGAATTGCCCCATTTGGATTGTTATGCAAGCAGAGGAACCCATATCTAGGCCGATGTCGATGTTTCCCTGCACGCATCCCTCAGTGCAGACGTGAACTAAAATTGGGACTAATGTAATTAAAACTTTAAAATGGGGGGCGCAGAAAGAGATGCAAATTCCGTGCCCACGTTTATGAAGGACCCGTGAATGAACTTGTGGGGACGCAAACACAAGAGGCTTATTATAATTTGCAGTTAGAGATTATTCCTGCTCTGTTAAAATTTTTCCTTTTGTATCTTTTGTCTTCTGACTTATGTAATTGAATGTGTGGAGATTTTAATCACGCTAAGAGAAATAGTGTACAGTTTTACTAAGCGCAATTGGGAAGAGATTTAGGTGAACTCACATAGAGACAATGGGAATGTGATAAAACAAAGCACAAGCAATTAGAGAGATTACTTAAAAGAATGAATAGGCAGATGGGGGATGTTATATCAGAACAAGGAGAGTCCCTGGTTTTAATAAAAGGACTGGCAATCATTCAGAATAACAAAGACTAAGTAACAACTGATCTTAAAGGAAGTTTTGTAAGGAGGGTTTTTACAACGCTCAGATTCAAAAGTGGGTTAAAAGCAATAGAAAGCAACTGGATCCCAAATTTTGTATTGGACAAATAAATGAAAATCTGGAAATCAGTCGGGAACATGGATTGGTGTAAGGTGCGAAGGCTTGGATTAGTATATTATTTCAAGAAGCTTTGCAAACAGAGTGACATTATTTCCTGTGGTAGTGGCATTACCATTGGTATCTGCTGATGTAAACCCGTGAAAGTATTTAATGTGGAATCGATGGGCTTGTTGGAGGATGATATACATAAGGAACTTTTTAAATTATCCAAAGATCAAAGATATCAGTAAAGGGGAAAAGAAGGGTTCTGGTTTGCACCGAAAATTTCATACTGTTCCAGGAAAAGTGGATCCCTGTTGTGCAGATGTGACATTTTACAAAGTACACTGCCAGCTTGTGAGTTCATTCTGGGTGAAGAATCCCCTATGGTACTACTGAATTCAAAATGGACCAACGTCATTTATTCAGAGAGAGGAAGATATTGAGTTACAACTAATAAGTAGCACAATACAAGGCGACACAATGGGCATGATTTTAGCTGGGAGCCGGGGACCCAGCCTGTCTTTAGATATTCACGTGGGGAACCCGGAAGCCAAATGAGTGCGTCACAATCTGCGATCGCAACTCAATTGAAGGTAAGTATTTGTGCTTTCGGGTTTTCCACGTGCTAGGCAGCCAGATCGACAGGCTGGCTGCCTGTCGAGAGGGAAAGCAGCCATGAATCGGAGAGGGGGGAGGAAGGAAGAGAGAGAGATCGTGAGCTCTGGAAGAAATGGGAGGCGGGGGACGTGGATGACATTGTGGGGAGGGGGGGGGGTGGTCCAGCATTGGAGGGGGGGTCCAACATTGAGGGAGGGTCCAGCATCAGTCCAAACGTGCCTGGGTCAAACCCCAAAAGTGGGCACGTTGAAGCCGGGATGCGGTACCGCTCCCAAAGTCCACTATTTTTACAGACCACTCGCCCCCAACCCACCCGTTACTGGGGGTTAAACTTACTCCCCTTATGTCCGGTTTGGCAGTTAACATTTTGCATTACACCAACCAGAATTACTAAATTGGGGCAAACATAATGGTGTCTGTAACAGCCCAAAGTGTTACAAAAATGCAAGTAATCATTACCCTCTAGACAGAAAGCTTATGAGTGGTTGTAAATTTCGGCCACAAAAGCATTATATGTATTTAAACCTGCTATCAGGAATGTGAGATGGAGGCAGGCCCACTTAGAACTGACAGCCTTAGTGAAGGATAGATGAGAGATCAATACCCTTAAGGTTTTCTCACTCTCAAGGTGTGGAATCTGTAAGAATATTGGAAATAGGGACAAATTGACATCATCTTCTTGATGCTATGTAAGCAGCGTTGCTTGGTTTGTTGAGTAAGTTGTCTATTTTGCTGAATTGTAAAGTACTGACGTTTGAATAATGACTGAACTTTATCACTCCATGGTGAGTCAGACAGCTATGTGGTTAAAAGAAGAACAATGACCCAAAAAGCGGAACAACACTCTAAAGATAGCGATACGGACAGGACAGTGAAGAGATAGCAACCAAACTGGCCAACTTGTAAATTAACCTCACAAAAGGTCTTGTGGCTAGATGAGTAATGCTAAAACAAGCTCATCATCTTGAATTCTTTGAAAAACAACCTTGTTAATCTATAAGGGTCTTATGAATAACAACTCCATATATAAGGTGAGGGTCTGGCCAAGGGGCTTTGAAAGCCCAATGTTTCCAGAGCTCAGTGCAAAGGAAAGAGGATAGCATGCCTGAAATCCCAAGCAAACTAATATTGAATCGGGGACAGGGACTCGATAAAATTAACATAAGTAAAGCAATAGTAATGAAGAAAATAACAGCACTAAAGAGTGACAAATCCCCAGGACCAGATGGTTTCCATCCCAGGGTTTTAAAGGAAGTGGGTGAGCACATTGCGGATGCCCTAACTATAATCTTTCAAAGTTCTCTAGATTCAGGAACTGTCCCTCTAGATTGGAAAATTGCACATGTCACTCCACTTTTTAAGAAAGGAGAGAGAGGGAAACCGGGGAATTATAGACCAATTAGCCTAACATCTGTTATGGGGAAAATGCTGGAGTCCATAATTAAGGATAGGGTGACTGAACACCTCGAGAATTTTCAGTTAATCAGAGAGAGCCAGCATGGATTTGTGAAAGGTAGGTCGTGCCTGACAAACCTGATTGCATTTTTTGAAGAGGTAACTAAAGTAGTGGACAGGGGACTGTCAATGGATGTTATTTATATGGACTTCCAGAAGGCATTTGATAAGGTCCCACATAAGAGACTGTTAGCAAAGTTAGAAGCCCATGGAATCGAGGGAAAAGTACGGACTTGATTAGGAAGTTGGCTGAGCGAAAGGCGACAGAGAGTTGGGATAATGGGTAGGTACTCACATTGGCAGGATGTGACTAGTGGAGTCCCACAGGGATCTGTCTTGGGGCCTCAATTATTCACAATATTTATTAACGACTTAGATGAAGGCATAGAAAGTCTCATATCTAAGTTTGCCGATGACACAAAGATTGGTGGCATTGTAAGCAGTGTAGATGAAAACATACAATTACAAAGGGATATTGATAGATTAGGTGAATGGGCAAAACTGTGGCAAATGGAATTCAACGCAGACAAATGTGAGGTCATCCACTTTGGATCAAAAAAGGATAGAACAGGGTACTTTCTAAATGGTAAAAAGTTAAAAACAGTGGATGTCCAAAGGGACTTAGGAGTTCAGGTACATAGATCATTGAAGTGTCATGAACAGGTGCAGAAAATAATCAAGAAGGAAAATGGAATGTTGGCCTTTATTTCTCGAGGACTAAAGTACAAGGGGGCAGAAGTTATGCTGCAGCTATACAAAACCCTGGTTAGACCGCACCTGGAGTACTGTGAGCAGTTCTGGGCACCGCACCTTCGGAAGGATATATTGGCCTTGGAGGGAGTGCAGCGTAGGTTTACTAGAATGATACCCGGACTTCACGGGTTAAGTTACGAGGAGAGATTACACAAATTTGGGTTGATTTCTCTAGAGTTTCGAAGGTTAAGGGGTGATCTGATCGAAATTTATAAGATATTAAGGGGAACGGATAGGGTGGATAGAGAGAAACTATTTCCGTTGGTTGGGGATTCTAGGAGTAGGGGGCACAGTCTAAAAATTAGAACCAGACCTTTCAGGAGCGAGATTAGAAAACATTTCTATACACAAAGGGTGGTAGAAGTTTGGAACTCTCTTCCGCAAACAGCAATTGATACTAGCTCAATTGCTAAATTTAAATCTAGGAGAGAGCGCTTTTTGGCAACCAAAGGTATTAAGGGATATGGGCCAAAGGCAGGTATATGGAGTTAGATCACAGGTCAGCCATGATCTTATCAAATGGCGGAGCAGGCACGAGGGGCTGAATGGCCTACTCCTGTTGCTATGTTCCTATGATCCAGGGAAGAACATCTAGCTGTCAGAAGATTGCCAAAATGTCGGAAGACTGTCAAGCTATCAGAGAATTCGGAATGACCACACCGCTAACTTAATTACGATCTCTGCCCAGCAAATGGGGGAAATTTGTTTTAATTTCTGTATTATTACTGTCTTTTAATATATGGTACTTTCACATGTTTTATTTGACAGTTAATAAATGAGACATTAATTACCATTTGACGTCCAAATCTGTTACACATGCCTCACAGCAATAGGACCATTTTGGAAAAGGATGAGTAATGAGGGGAAGAATTATTCTGGATTTTAAAATGGAGCTAAAATAAACTGACATAAAAAGCTATTTGTATCTGTGCCGAACACATGATTAGGGACCCGTTTTACGAAGAAGCAGGAAGATCAAAAGAGCGAGCATTCCATGGATATTTATGAAGCCGAGCCTAAAAGTTACTTGCGGTCTGCAGTATGTTATAAACAGATTAACGTGAGCTGAATGAGAGTGAAACTCCCATTTATTGAGGGGGGAAAAGAAACCCATTATGCCAATCGCTTACTGAAACAAGCACTGATGCTCTAATGGGACTATAACCCATTTACAGTGAAAAACAGACCAGTGGTCTATTAGGAATTCGCCCAAGGTCAATGAGAATGAAACTCTGACAAGTTTCATTGATGTTTGGCAAAAATATGCCACATAATGGGATGTTTTCCCCCCACAATAAATGGGAGTTTCAATCTCATTCAGCTCACGTTAATCTATTTATAATGTACTGCAAACCTCAAGTAACTCTTAGGCTAGGCTTCATAAATCTTCCAATCTTCCTTAGATAGGAGTGGTGCCAGAGGACTGGAGAATTGCAAATCTCCAAAAACCCTCACATTTCCCGACATCATACTCCATCTGCCACCTTCTTGTCCATTGTATCCCTTTGCAGATTCTTTGTATCCTCCTCGCTGCTAACTTTCCCACCTAGCTTTGAATCATCAGCAAACTTGGATACATTACACTCGGTCCCTTCATCTAAGTCATTAATATAGATTGTAAATAGCTGAGGCCCAAGCACCGATCCTTGCGCCCCCTCCCACCAGTTACAGCCTGCCAACCTGAGAATGATCCGTTTATCCCTGCTCTCTGTTTTCTGTCCGTTAACCAATCCTCCATCCATGCTAATACATTACCCCCAACCCCATGAGCCCTTATCTTGAGCAACAACCTTTTATGTGGCACCTTATCGGATGCCTCTTGAAAATCCAAATATACTACATCCACTAGTTCCCCTTTATCTGCCCTGCTAGTTACATCCTCAAAAAACTCTAATAAATTTGTCAAACACAATTTCAGGAGGACATAGGCAGACTGGTAAAATGGGCAGACACATGGCAGATGAAATTTAACACAGAGAAGTGTGAGGTGATACATTTTGTTCGGAAGAATGACAAGAGGCAATATAAACTAAATGGTACAATTTTAAAGGGAGCAGCAGGACAGAGACCAGGGGATGTATGTACACAAATCTTTGAAGATGGCAGGACAAGTTGAGAAGGCTGTTAAAAAAGCATATATGAGATCCTTGGGTAAAAGAGGTATAGAGTACAAAAGTAAGGAAGTTATGCTAAGCCTTTATAAAACAATGGTTAGGCCTCAGTTGGAGCATTGTGCTCAATTCTGGGCACCACACTTTAGGAAGGATGTCAAGGCAATGGAGCAGGTGCAGAAGAGATTTACGAGAATGTTACCAGGGATGAGGGACTTGAGTTATTTGGAGAGACTGGAGAAGCTGGGGTTGTTCTTGAGAGCAGAGAAGATTTGATAGGGGTGATTAAAATCATGAACAGTTTTGATAGAGTGAATAAGGAAAAATAGTTTCCAGTGGCAAAAGGGCCAACCAGAGGTCACAGATTTAAGTTGATCGGCAAAAGAACCAGACACAACATGAGGAAACATTTTTTAATGCAGTGAGTTGTTATGATCTGAAATGCACTGCCTGAAAGGGTGGTGGAAACAGGTTCATAGAATCAAAGAAGGGTTACAACACAAAAGGAGGGAATTCGGCCCATCGAGCCAGTGACGGCTCTTTATAAGAGCAATCCAGTTAGTCCCGTTCCACCACTCTTTCCCCATAGCCCTGCAAATTTCTTTCCTTCAAGTATTTATCCAATTCCTTTTTGAAAGCCACGATTGAATCTGCTTCCTCCACCTTTTCAGGCAGCGCATTCCAGATCATAATTACAAGCTGCGTGAAAAAGTTTATACTCATGTCGCCTTTGGTTCTTTTGCCAATTACCTTAAATCTGTGTCCGCTGGTTCTCGACCCTTCCGCCAATGGGAAGAGTTTCTCTTTATTTACTTTATCTAAACCCTTCATGATTTAGAACACTTCTATCAAATCTCCTCTCAACTTTCTCTGCTGTAAGAACAAACCCAGCTTCTCCAGTCTATCCACATAACTGAAGTCCCTCATTTTTTTTTATTCGTTCATAGGATGTGGGTGTCAGTGGCAAGGCCAGCATTTATTGCCCATCCCTAATTGCCCTTGGGAAGGTGGTGGTGAGCCGCCTTCTTGAACTGCTGCAGTCTGTGTGGTGAAGCTTCTCCCACAGTGCTGTTTTTATTATTCGTTCATGGGATGTGGGCGCCAGTGGCAAGGCCAGCATTTATTGCCCATCCCTAATTGCCCTTGAGAAGGTGGTGGAAAACTGCCTTCTTGAACCACTGTAGTCCGTGTGGTGAAGGTTCTCCCACAGTGCTGTGAGGAAGGGAGTTCCAGGATTTTGAACCAGTGACAATGAGGGAACAGCGATATATTTCCAAATCGGGATGGTGTGTGACTTGAAGGGGAATGTGCAGGTGGTGTTGTTCCCATGTGCCTACTGCCCTTGTCCTTCTAGATGGTAAAGGTCATGGGTTTGGGAGGTGCTGTCGAAAAAGCCTTGGCGAGTTGCTGCAGTGCATCCTGTGGATGGTACACACTGCAGCCACTGTGCGCCGGTGGTGAAGGGAGTGAATGTTTAGGGTGGTGGATGGGGTGCCAATCAAGTGGGCTGCTTTGTCCTGGATGGTGTCGAGCTTGTTGAGTCTGGTTGGAGCTGCACTCATCCAAGCAAGTGGAGAGTATTCCATCACATTCCTGGGGAGTCAGGAGGTGAGTCACTCGCCACAGAATACCCAGCCTCTGTCCTGCTCTTGTAGCCACAGTATTTATGTGGCTGGTCCAGTTAAGTTTCTGGTCAATGGTGACCCCCAGGATGTTGATGGTGGGGGATTCAGCGATGTTAATGCCATTGAATGTCAAGGGGAGGTGGTTAGACTCTCTCTTGTTGGAGATGGTCATTGCCTGGCACTTGTGTGGCACGAATGTTACTTGCCACTTATCAGCTCAAGCCTGGATGTTGTCCAGGTCTTGCTGCATACGCGCACAGACTGCTTCATTATCTGAGGGGTTGCAAATGGAACTGAACACTGTGCAATCATCAGCGAACATCCCCATTTCTGAACTTATGATGGAGGGAAGGTCATTGATGAAGCAGCTGAAGATGGTTGGGCCGAAGACACTGCCCTGAGGAACTCCTGCAGCAATGTCCTGAGGCTGAGATGATTGGCCTCCAACAACCACTACCATCTTCCTTTGTGCTAGGAATGACTCCAGCCACTGGAGAGTTTTCCCCGATTCCCATTGACTTCAATTTTACGAGGGCTCCTTGGTGCCACACTCGGTCAAATGCTGCCTTGATGTCAAGGGCAGTCACTCTCACCTCACCTCTGGAATTCAGCTCTTTTGTCCATGTTTGGACCAAGGCTGTAATGAGGTCTTGAGCCGAGTGGGCGGAACCCAAACTGAACATCGGTGAGCAGGTTATTGGTAAGTAAGTGCCGCTTGATAGCACTGTCAACGACAACTTCCATCACTTTACTGATGATTGAGAGTAGACTGATGGGGCGGTAATTGGCCGGATTGGATTTGTCCTGCTTTTTGTGGACAGGACATACCTGGGCAATTTTCCACATTGTCGGGTAGATATCAGTGTTGTAGCTGTACTGGAACAGTTTGACTGGAGGCGCGGCTAGTTCAGGAGCACAATTCTTCAGCACTACAGCTGGGATGTTGTCGGGGCCCATAGCCTTTGTTGTATCCAGTGCACTCAGCCGTTTCTTGATATCACTTGGAGTGAATCGAATTGGCTGAAGACTGACTTCTGTGATAGTGGGAATATTGGGAGGAGGCCGAGATGGATGATCCAATCTGCACTTCTGGCTGAAGATGATTGCAAATGCTTCAGGCTTGTCTTTTGCACTCTTTTGCTGGACTCTGCCATCACTGAGGATAGGGATGTTCTCAGAGCCCCCTCCTCCTGTTAGTTGTTTAATTGTTCACCACCATTCACGACTGGATGTGGCAGGACTGCAGAGCTTTGATCTGATGCATTGATTGTGGAATTGCTTAGTTCTGTCTCTAGCATGTTGCTTCACCAGGTTGCTCATTTTTAGGTACGCCTGGTGCTGCTCCTGGTATGCTCTTCTACACTCCTCATTGAACCAAGGCTAACCTCCTGGCTTGTTGGTAAATGGTGGAATGAGGAATATGCCGGGCTATGAGGCTACAGATTGTGCTGGAATACAATTCTGCTGCTGCTGATGGCCCACAGCACCTCATGGATGCCCAGTTTTGAGCTGTTCGATCTGTTCTGAATCTATCCCATTTAGCACGGTGGTAGTGCCACACAACACATTGGACGGTGTCCTCAGTTTGAAGACGTGACTTGATCTCCACAAGGACTATGCGGTGGTCACTCCTACCAAAACTGTCATGGACAGATGCATCTGCGACAGATAGATTGGTGAGGACGACGTCAAGTAGGTTTTTCCCTCGTGTTGGTTCACTCACCACCTGCCGCAGGCCCAGTCTGGCAGCTATGTCCTTCAGGACTCGGCCTGCTTGGTGGGTAGTGGTGCTACCGAGCCACTCTCGGTGATGGACATTGAAGTCCCCCACCCAGAGTACATTCTGTGCCCTTGCTACCCTCACTGCTTCCTTCAAGTGGTGCTCAACATGGAGGAGGACTGATTCATCAACATGGAGAGGGCGGTAGGTGGTAATCAGCAGGAGAATTCCTTGCCCATGTTTGACCTGATGCCATGAGATTTCATGGGGTCCGGAGTCAATGTTGAGGACTCCCAGGGCCACACCCTCCTGACTGTATACCAGTGTACCGCCACCTCTGGTGGGTCTGTCCTGCGGTGGGACAGGGCATACCCAGGGATAGTGAAGGAAGATTATGGGATGTTGGCTGAAAGATATGATTCTGTGAGTATGATTATATCAGGCTGTTGCTTGACTGGTCTGTGGGACAGCTCTCCCAATTTTGGCACAAGTCCCCAGATGTTAGTGAGGAGGATTTTGCAGGGTCGACTGGGCTTGATTTGCCTTTGTTGTGTCCGATGCCTAGTGGTCCAGTTTTATTCTTATTATGACTTTTTTTTCGTGAGATTGTACAACTGAGTGGCTTGCTAGGCCATTTCAGAGGGTGATTAAGAATCAACCACATTGCTGTGGGTCTGGAGTCACATATGGGCCAGACCGGGTGAGGACGGCAGGTTTCCCTCCCTAAAGGACATTAGTGATCCAGATGGGTTTTTACGACAATCCGGTAGTTCCATGGCCACCATTTTATTCATCTCTGGAACCATTCTAGCAAATCTTTTCAGCACCCTCTCGAAGGCCTTCATATTCTTCCAGAATTGGACACAATACTCCAGTTGTGGCCAAACCAGTGTTTTATAAAGGTTCAACATAACTTCCTTGCGTTTGTACTCTATGCCTCTATTTATATTTGCTTTTTTAACCGCTTTCTCAACCCGTCCAGCCATCTTCAAAGATTTGTGCACATACTCCCCCAGGTCTCTCTGTTCCTGCACCCCTTTAGAATTGTACCATTATGTCTATATTGCCTCTCCTCATTCTTCCTGCCAAAATGTATCACTTCGCACTTTTCTGCGCTAAATTTCATCTGCCACGTGTCCGCCCGTTCCACCAGTCTGTCTATGTCCTCTTGAAGTCTATTACAATCCTCCTCACTGTTTACTACACTTCCAAGTTTTGTGTTGTCTGCAAATTTTGAAATTTGTATTTGCATTATCTTTTCATTAACAAAAGGACCTGACGTTAAAAAGCAACGTTTTTGCTCAGTGACAAGAAAATAGCATATCATAGTATGGTTCAGCCCATCGTGTTCGTACCAGTTTGAAAGATCTATTCGATTAGTCCCACTCCCCTGCGTTTTCCCCATAGCCCTGTTATTTTTCAATAGCAACTTTCAAAAGGGAATTGGATAAGTACTTGAAGGAAAAAAAATGAAAGAAAATTCCCAACAAGTCAATGGAGGGCACTTTTCTGAGGTTGGGGTTAAGATACATTGTTGGGGCAATGTCAACGGAGTTATGTTGTACCTTACCTGTGCGCTTGATGTTGGCAGCTGAAGTCCAAAGCAGAAGAGCAGAGAAGGTTCAGAGGAGATTTGATAGAAGTGTTCAAAATTATGAAGGGTTTAGATAAAGTAAATAAAGAGAAACTGTTCCTTTTGGCGGAAAGGTTGAGAACCAGAGGATACAGATTTAAGGTAATTGGCAAAAGAACTAAAGGCGACATGAGGATAAACTTTTTTACGCAGTGGGTAATTATGATCTGGAATGCCCTGCCTGAAAGGGTAGTGGTGTCCAAGTCATTTTTATAAGGACAAAAGCAGAAAAAAAAGATGAAGCTCGTAGAACAATTTGCTACATAAAGCATCTTACTACATCTCTCAAAAACTTACCAAGTGCTTCAGAGACAATGAATTACTTTGAAGTATTGTCACTGCTGTTATGTTGGCAAAGTGCCATGTGAATTTGGTAAAAGAACCAGAGTTGCCCTCTCTCTTCTTAAAGGAGGAGAGAGAGGTAGAGAGGCAGAGAGGTTTGGGGAGGGAATTCCAGAGCTTAGGGCCTAGGCAGTTGAAGGTAAAGCAGTCAATGGTGGAATCGGTGGCTCGGGTATGGAGTTTCCGGTGGGGACCAAAAAACAATGGCCCATAATTTGCTCCAAAAATAACGGAGAGCTGAAAAGCGCTCACTGTTAGTTAAGGGCAAATGAAAGAGCAACTTCTGGCGAGCGCACATGCACAGTCAAATGCGCAAATCCAGAAATTTGAAAGCTGCGCAGGAAAGATAACTCGCCGGTGAAATGAATGGGCCAGCGTAAAGTTGCTCTCCTGCCCAGTTAGAAATGATCTAATCTGCACAGAAACAGGGACGCTTTTTTTTCCGATCTAAACTAACTTTTAACTTTATAAATTTTTTTTAAAATTAAGTTTTTACTTTTTATTTGTCTCTTTTATCTCTGTCTTCAAATTCAATATTTCTTAACCTCTCTTTATTTTGCTTTCTCTAACTGATTTTACATCGAATTTACTGTTGTAGCTTTCGCTTCCTGGTTCAGACTCTGCGTGGCTTGTCAAGGATGCTTCAATCTGATTGGTTGAGGGGACAGAGCGGTCCATTCCCCGCTCACAGATGCCCGAGGGAGGACACTGTGCTTTTTGCAGCTCACCATTAGAGGAAGTTCCTGCTCTAAAGTCCGTGGATCGTTTGTGAGTAAGTTTAAATCTAATGAGTGGCGGGTGTCATTCGTTTGCTGCTCAGAGCAAATTCCGGGCCATTGGCTTCGGTCTTCCCAATATTCAGTTGGAAGAAATTTTTGCTCATCCAGTACTGGACAACACCAACAACTTACATTTATATAGTGCCTTTAATGTCGTAAAATGTGCCAAGGCACTTCACAGAAGCGTCAAACACTCAAGTGACATCAGAGGTTTAGGAAGTATTTGAGGCACAATTAGCAATTTTTCTCTACTGTTTAGCAAATACATTTTCAAGTCTCCTTTCTCTACTTGGGTTCACCTGTTTCCATTTCACTTATAGCTGTGTGCCAGAAAATAACTAAGGCTTCAGCGAGACTTAAGGTAGAAAACCGAGAAAGGTATTGGGGAAAAGCCTATGATACGGGAACATCACTTTCAGCCAGCCCCTCTAACCTGTAATCTACCTTCATAATTTTTGTGTCCCTTTGAACAGAACCAACACTTCATCGTTGGATATTTCTATCCCTTTGGAACGTCCCTCTGCGCTCCAAGTTGTTGCTTTTCCTTAACGATGAACTAGTCTCCGGAGCACATAGTGGGAGAGACCACCTCTATTTTACTTGCACACATTTTGGGGATCATCCATATATATTGTATTGTTAACCTCTATGGTGCTGCCTATGAGGTTTCATCAAAATAATTTTTAGCACTGAGATTACTTATCTTCCTTAAGACCACCTAGGTCTCAGGTTTCTCCTCCAAAACCACAAAATATATATTCACAGTGAGATTTTAATCAAGAATGTGAATCTTTTGGACAAAAAAAAAGAAATCCTGTAATCTTAACAACGCCACACAAAAAAAACATTGTAGTCAGCACCTGCCAGCAGTTGAAAATGAGCTTTATTACAAAGTATAAATATTATCTAGTGAATAGTCTGAGGAGTATATAACAAAGAAAGACTGGCAGGGACATCAAGGCAGCAATTGAATCTCAGAATTCTGATGATGTTTGCAGCAGCAAAGCTATCAGACCCTCTCAATTACTGCTTGTATCTCCCTACCAGCCATCTGTTAATCTGCCTTTAAATATATGCAGGATATATTTCTCCTTGCAAAATTTAGTGAACCTAGAAAGACCTCCGCTCAAACATGATTCAATTGCAAGAGCTGACTGTCCACAGAAATCAGAATAAGGCCTCCCCTGCAGACACTACCCATGTCGATTCACCCAATAACCAAAATAAATTGACTTAATTAACCACCTAAATAACAATGCAAATTGTGCATGACTAATTTAGGTTGTAAACATGATAAAATGTACAATTTAAAGAAAAAAACTTTCACAGACCCCTGAAGCATTGGTGTGATGAAGAGCTTGTCTGAGCTTGATGGTGGGTGAATCAATTATCTTGCGTCTATTAGCAGGAATGAATGAGAACCAAACCGACCTGTGAACCAAGGTCACTAGAAATCCAAACTGGTTCCAATTTGGATTTAGATGCACTGGTGAGTTAGTTATGTTATAACTGTTCATATAGCACTGAATTCTACAGTAGGTGACTGAGTTTGATTTTAATAAACAATAAAAAAGTGTTTAATTTAAGGGAAAACATTCAGTTTATTTGAAATGGGTGTTCAATTTTACAGTAACAACAATGTTGAAAGATCATCGCTGTTTGAAGTTACAATGCCCCACTGTTTTCCTACCATTCAACTAGCAATTAAGATGCCAGTGACAGCAAGAATTGATGTCCATTGCTCTGTGTTAATGTTAAAGGCGCCGATTTCAGTTTTAATAACTTCTGTGGTTTCTACTCTCACACCAAGGGAGCACTACTGCCATTCTAGAGTGTTGGGTGGACCTCATTTGGAGTAGTGTGTCAGGTTTTAAGTGTCCTAATTCATGAAGAATATAACTGACCTTGGAGGGAGTCCAGCAATGATTGACGAGGATGATGGGATTCAGCTGCGACGAGAGTCTGGGTAAATTTCCATTGCGTTGCTCAGAGATGAAGAGGCTAAAGTGTGAACTGATTGAGGTGTTTTAAATAGTGAAGAGAATTAACAAAGTAGATGAGGAATGATTTTATTTTCTAATTGTGGAATCCAGGTCAAGGGAACATAACCTTAAAATTAGAACTAAGCTGTAGAAAAGCAAATTTCAATTAAAAAAAATCCACACCAACAATTTGAGACGCTGGAATGCACTGCCCCAGAAAACCATGGATTCAGAATCAATTGAGGTATTTAAAAGGGAATTGGGTAAATATTTGGGAAGAAAGGGTATTAAGGAATATGGAGTGAGAGTGGAGATTGGGTTCAAGTAAGATTGCCAAGGCCAACACGTTCAATGGCCAAATTGCCTTTTCTTTGCCATCTTAAATCTCCACAGTATGGAGCTGCAGTGGAAGCTGAAACAATTAGCTCAGTGAAAGCAGAGCAGGATGAATATCTGGATGAAAATGAGATTGGGGACTATGGATTGTTGATTGAGATGATCACATATTTCATAGGGCATAACTGCGCTGTTGGTGAAGGGGGTTGGGTGGGGTGGCAGGGTGGAGAGGGAAGAGAGACTATTGTCTGGAGGATAACAGGCCAAGCTCAACATGTATGGATGTGAGGATTGATAAATATTTTAGACTTTGTGTAACAGATTTTTTTAAGCTTTTAACCCTGCCCAAAGAAAATGGTTTTATGCACTTTTCATGAAGACAATCAGTGAATAAAATGTTATTTAATGGTTACTGAACTCCTGGCTGTAAATGAGGGGATTTTAATTACAAGATGACTATGAAATGATGCAACTTTAAATGGGACCTAAAGTAAGCTTTTAAAGTTCATCCCTTGCCCGCAGTCCTACTATAACACGCACTGTTCACCTACAACAGATTTTGCATTTCATTTGCACATATTATATTGGAAAGTGGACTTGAACATTCTCCCTTTTAAATCGGTGAAACCTGCGGAGGTAATTTTAAACTAACCCGCCCGGCAGAAATGGGGAGTGTTCGGTCTAATGCCCGTTTTACGCTCATCCCGATTTTGCTTCCCATTGACTTTAACCTAAATCGGGTGGGGTGTAATATGGCCGTCCAACCCGAACCTGCCCCATTCCCACCAGGCAGGTTAGGTTAAAATTATCCCTCTGGTTTCAAATCCAGGCTTTAGGCCTACAGTCTTTAAGCCTGAATATGAAACCTCCCCCACCCTGGTGCCCTTAAAAACTGCTATGGGGCCACTAAATCTCCCGTGCTTGTTCACTTCCTTTGTATCCATGTGTATAACGAGTTTGGGTCATTGCTACAAAGTCCCAAATGGCTGTAAATTCACAGCCTAAACCTGACCATAAATTGACAGAGTCAGATATGTCATAAGGATGGTTGGAAAATGAAAATGCCACACAGGCAGGTTGAGAAAAAGTCCCTGGGATATAAATTGTAGGAAATTGTTCCATTGTCCACCACTGACCGCCGCTTAAAGTCCATCTAAATCATTTTAAGAATAGTAATATCATTTTTTTGCGGATAATCAAGGAAAGTTGCCCTTTATACGTGCAAGTTTCATTAATATGGACTTGCACTGACTGAACAATCTGACTTCATTTGCTGCAGCCTAGCTTGATGGTGTATTGTGTTAAAACACATTACATGATGCTGTGCACTACTGAAATTACCGAAGAGGTTTTAAAAAAATTAAGTAATATTCTTTATTTAACGATGCGAGTTCAAGTTTGGTCAGACAAGCTCAGGAAGATCATTTCTATCAACCCTTTAAGACGTCACCATCACCTGCAAAAACAGTGAATGAGAAACAGCTTTGGTGTTTTTCTCTCTCAGTCTTCTCCACATTGTAGGTATACATAAAGATTAGTGAAAGGACATGTTAAAAGGGGCACTGTCTACCTATAAGGTTGTGGGTAGAGCTTAATGGGATCAATAATATACTGTCTGTACAACACATCATTGTGACATGTGATGGTGAAAGTTAGGCACAGGTCCTCTAGAACTGATTCATTTGGTTGCTCCAGTGTTGCCACTGGGATATCAAATGAAATATGTTGGCAAGTGGGCCAAATTGTCATACGAACGGTGCATTCACACTACCAGTCGACCTGCGTGGTTTCAATTAATGCTAAGGTCTGTACTTACATCAAAGTGCAGTGCGTTGATATTCTGTCCTCAAAGGAGTCCCAATGCACTTAATTTCACTGTCGGTTTGGGTTCTGACTCCAGTTGCACTTAAGAGTATAACTGTCACCTCAGGACAGAGTGAAACTGCTTTACACGGACACTCCAGTTACACCCAAGGTCCACTCAAATTGTGAACATTAGCCTGATTTTCCCTACATTACAACTGTGACTGCACTTCAAAAGTACTTCTTTGGCTGTCAAGAGCTTTGGGACGACCTGAGGTCGTGAAAGGTGCTATATAAATGCAAGTTCTTTCTTTTGTCTAGAGAGCCCATTACTGTTTGGAAGTGGGGTGTTGGCATTTAAGCCATTTTATTTCATTCAACAATCCAGCATACATTTCACGAATGAACTGTGTCCTTTACAATCTGTGCCTTTCAGTTTTTGTTCTTTCAGAGTGCATGGACCTAGGAATTAAGAATGATCCCAATTGCATAACTGTGAGTGGAGTCAGTTTTATCTACATTCTATGCTTCCACACTCACTTTGGAGCGGCAGAAAATATTACACACTCCAAAGATTCGGCTGGCAGACATAGCCAATCAAATCCATTTGCAAAGTCAGGCCCGGGTGTAAAGTACAGCGACTTGGGCTAAGGCTCGATTACAAGGCAACTGAGATTTATAACCTGCAGTCCATCTGAGGTCTCACCATCCCCGCTCCAACATGAGAAGAGTGAACGGTACCTGTTCACTCTTCTCATGCCCCTTGGCAACAGAACGTTGTTTCGAGCCAGCCACTCACACGCATGCACACACACACGCACAGACACGCACACGGGCACACACTGACATACGCACAGACACACATGCACGCAGACACACACACGTGCGCGCACAGACACACACCCCTTTCAGGTACTGCAGCACCAATTAATACCCTTTATCGGGGCCTTAAGTTACACTTAATATCAAAGAACAAACTGTCGCCAAATGAGAAATTCCCCCGTCAAAATTCTTAGTCAAGTTTCTGCTCCTTCAGTCAAACTTTTGAACTGCTGATTACTAAGCCCTTTTGCACAAGTTATTTCTGTCACCCAATCTTGTATGAATAATTTACGATTAGAACTCTCTGTTTATGTATCAACTCTCCATCTACAAACAGTGATCAAGATATCACTGCTGGCTGGCTCTTTTCATTAAAATCCTCTGCCTGCTCACCATGATCAGCCTATAAAGGAGAAAGCAAAAAAAAAAACAGGAATATTTGCTGATAAATGGGGCACATTTCCTACTCTTATATAACCCGGCCCTTCTGAATCTTCAAACCAGCAATCGAGAAACCTTAAAAATAAACAAAACTATCCCCCTGCCCCCCCACCCGACCCCTCAGTAATTTTATATCTTTCTTTGCCCAAATGGCCTGAAATCTTTGGGTGCAGAAATGAGGCCTTCTCCCATGCTGCTGCAATGCCCCTTGTGGTGGGTCACTAAGGGGTGCCTGAACCGACACAAGGAAGGCAGTTGCCCTCAGGTTTCCGTATCCCCTGAAGCCGAGATGCTGAAGCCTGCATGCACTCCACACCTACCCACTCAATGCAAATCAGATTGTGATCCGAGTCGACTAGCACTTAAGCAGTAGTCTCTTCTTGCTCTGTGACATTGACCATTATTAAGCTCACAGCACCACCCTAATGATCACAAACGTTTTGAAGGGAATCCGCTGTCTTCTGCTTATTCTAAACTACAGGTTCGCAAACTGAGCGGGAGGGGGGATGCTGAGGTGATCGGGGTGGGGTGGGGGGGGGTGCGAGGAGGATGGGCTGGCCAAAATCCAGAGCCACCGATGCCAAGCTAGAGCAGGTGCATTACGGGACGATCTTAGCACAGCACAGGAGGTTTGAATCCCCTCTGATTTCGAGAAATGGACACTGGACCGATCAGAGCTGCTTCTAAGGCAACAGTTACTACTCCCTTGGAAGCAATCTGATAGGTCCAATGTCAACTTTTAGAAATAGGCGAGGACTCAAACATCTGTGCTGAGATGGCCCCATTATGCACCTCCTCTGATTCTGCGAGGCTAAAGTGAAAGATATTTCTCTGGCATCTCTATATCGCTGCTTGAAAGTAGAGATCCTTGAAGCAGTTGTGTATTTGAGGCCCGGTCCTCACGTCACTGAAGGCCAGGGGGGAGCATTTGGAACTTCTTCTCAATTTTTTACCCAGTTTTTGAAGCCAATAGGATTGAACTCTGCCATCTTTCTGGGGACTAATAAATATTGTTTCACATAAAAGGAGATCCTGAATGGGACATGAATCTCTGAAGGTGGGGCAGGGGCTCAGCAAAAGAAAAAAAGTTTGAGAATCTCTGTTCTAAACAATAAGAGAATCCGTTGTTCAGACAAGACTCCTTCCCAATGAGCTCAAACTGAGATCTCATCTTGTGTGATATCACTTGAACCCCTTATTTGGATTTATTACTCTGAACAGTGCTTTGGTCAGTTGCAACAAAGCTCTTTAGAACGATGCTCCTGTGGGAACCTACTCTCGTTGTCTCCTGGCTGAACAATCAAGTGACTTCTGATCAACATTTTCCCCCAACAGATCTGCCGCTCACTACACTGGAGTTCCGATGTGATGCACCACTCTGCATCCCCCCCATTTTTCCAAACTCCTCTGCCCTCCTTTCATCCAACTCATACTAGGGTATGGTTCCTGCTGGCAGACCCCTCCGAGTGGCCATTTTTGATGCGCTAGTCTGGGCAGTCAACTTTAGCAGACTGTCCAACTGCTATACTGGATTTGCTGGTGTGCACTACCACGCACTGAGGCCACCACTCACCTCCGCTGAACCCCTGGGTCAACTTATGCTGGTTCCTGGTCGATAGTCCACACCTCCTCGGCTCTCCATTTTCCACCACCATACCCCTTGGCAGTTGGGGTTCCCAACTTGAGATGAAACCTCCAGGAATAAATTTAACCAATGACCTTCTGCGTCCAACTGCTCTGACTCCATGCTGCCGCCATTGGTTGCCCAACAGTCCATCCTCAAGACGCACTGCCTCCCCATGCCAATTGGAAAGAGAAAAGACTCTTCATTACCCAATTGGATGATTCCTGACCATCGGTCAAACAGCCTTTTTTTTCCCATCTCCAATATTTTTATAACTAATAAACAGAAGCGTTGAAAGCAAATGAAAATAAAACAATATTTTTTTTAAATGCCCCAATGATTTTTCTCCCGGACTGCTTGCAGCAGATTAATCTTCAATTTCTGGAGACTTCGGGCCAACCCTGGAGGGTTGCCAACCTTAACAGCAGTTTTTTTTAATCATTCATGGGATGTAGGCGTTGCTGGCAAGGCCAGCATTTATTTCCCATCCCTAGTCACCCTTGAGAAGGTGGTGGTGAGCCGCCTTCTTGAACCACTGCAGTTCGTGTGGTGAAGGTTCTCCCACAGTGCTGTTAGGTAGGGAGTTCCAGGATTTTGACCCAGCGACAATGAAGGAACGGCGATATATTTCCAAGTCAGGATGGTGTGTGACTTGGAGGAGAACGTGCAGGTGGTGTTGTTCCCATGCGCCTGCTCCCCTTGTCCTTCTAGGTAGTAGAGGTCGCGGATTTGGAAAGTGCTGTCAAAGAAGCCTTGGCGAGTTGCTGGATATCACTGATATCCTGCTCCTCAAAAGAAGCATAACTTTGGAAAGCCTTGGAGTCAAACAGTGATAGCGGCTGCTGCAGAGGTATTACACTCAAGCAAAGAAGTCAAATTATCTCCTACAAATCGCCGTCAGCAGGCCACATCCTTCATGAAGCGAATCAGCAGGCTGCTTCTCTTAGTTACCATCACCTGTAAGCACAGCTTCCATCTGTTAGTGAATGAAGCCCACTGCCAAACATCAGCCTTCTGCAGAACTGGCCAGCACACTAATTTATACTTCAAAATGCTCACGACAGGCACGATTTTCCAATCTGACTAGCTGACATGCTACACGGTCATCGTCATGTACCCGAAGCAAGTTGATGCAATCAAATCAAAGTCCATCACCGGCTAACCAGTTTTCAATTGTGCTAAACGGACAGTGCTGCTAATGAATTTGAAACACAGAATAGCTGAAGCCCTGGAATTGTTTAAACATAGAAGTCAGGTTGGCATTCTTCATCATTTAATGCAACCAAATTCATCCAAACTCCATTAGTGTCAACCCCTATAGCTTTTGACAGGACTTGGATTATCCGAATGTTGTACACTGAGACTTCTGGTAAGTACCGTGCTTCACAAATCTTGATGCGTAATTGCCAGTTAAATGCTCCTTTTTATTTTTGTGCACTATCCAACTGGTGATTCAGTGGGGCTGGTATCCATCTGCTTCAGTCAGCTATGAATTATTAATGCTCAGACTATGCTAATACTAACTTAAATTGATGTAAGAGTGAAGATAGTTTTACTTATACTTTTCCAAGTCCTTCCCCTTTGTTTCTGTCTGTGGCAATGCCTCGATTTAAAAATTCCCATCATTGTTTTCAAATCTCTCCGTGACCTTGCCCCTCCCTATCTCTGTAACCTCCTCCAGTCCTACACTACTTTGAGGTCTCTGCGTTCCTCCAATTCTGGCCTCTTGCGCATCCCATTCATTGCTCCACTATTGGCGGCCGTGCCTTCAGCTGCCTAGGCCCTAAACTCTGGCATTTCCTCCGTAAACGTCTCCGCCTCTCTACCTCTCTCTCTTCCTTTAAAACACACCTTAAAACCTACCTCTCTAACCAAGCTTTTGGTCACCTGTCCTAATATCTCCTTATGTGGCTTGGTGTCAAATTTTGTTTGATAATGCTCCTGTGAAGCGCCTTGGGATATTTTACTACGTAAAGTGAAAGCCAATGAGATCCAAGAGAAAGTGGCTAGTTGGATCCAAAACTGGCTCAGTGGCAGGAAGCAAGGGTAATGGTTGACGGATGTTTTTGCAACTGGAAGGCTGTTTCCAGTGGGGTTGTGGAAGGCTCAGTACTAGGTCCCTTGCTTTTTGTGGTATATATTAATGATTTGGATTTGAATGTGGGCGGCTTGGTCAAGAAGGTTGCAGATGATACAAAAATTGGCCATGTGGTTGATAGTGAGGAGGAAAGCTGTAGACTGCAGGAAGATATCAATGGACTGGTCAGGTGGGCAGAAAAGTGGCAAATGGAATTCAATCCTGAGAAGTGTGAGGTAATGCATTTGGGAAAGGTGAAACAGGCAAGGGAGTACACAATAAGTGGGAGGGTACTGAGAGGTGTAGAGGAAGTGAGGGACCTTGGAGTGCATGTCCACAGATCCCTGAAGGTAGCAGGACAGGTAGATAAGGTGGTTAAAAAAGGCATACGGGATACTTTCCTTTGTTATCCGAGGCACAGAATATAAGACCGTGGAGGTTATGCTAGAACTGTATAAAACATTGGTTAGGCCACAGCTTGAGTACTGCCTACAATTCTGGTCACCATATTACAGGAAAGATGTGATTGCACTCGAGAGGGTACAGAGGAGATTTATGAGGATGTTATCAGGGTTGGAGAATTTTAACTATGAGAAAAGATTGGATAGGTTGGAACAAAGGAGGCTGAGGGGAAATTTAATTGAGATGTATAAAATTATGACAGGACTAGATAGAGTGGATTGAGAGGAACTATTTCCCTTAGCAGAGGGGTCAGTGACCAGGGGGCATAGATTTAAAGTAATTGGTAGAAGGATTAGAGGGGAGCTGAGGAGAATTTTTTTCACCCAGAGGGGAGTGGGGGTCTGGAACTCACTGCCTGAAAGGGTGGTAGAGGCAGAAACCCTCAACTCATTTAAAAAGTGCACTTGAAGTGTCGTAACC
The DNA here is from genome assembly GCF_035084215.1 of Heptranchias perlo. NCBI lineage: Eukaryota > Metazoa > Chordata > Chondrichthyes > Hexanchiformes > Hexanchidae > Heptranchias > Heptranchias perlo. The sequence continues at coordinate 8,923,647 of NC_090355.1, read as the reverse complement.
TGCAGGGCTACGGACCAAGTGCTGGAAAGTGGGATTAACCTGGATAACTCTTTCTTGGCCGGCGTGGAAACGATGGGCCGAATGGCCTCCTTCTGTGCCATAACTTTCTATGATTCTATGATTTACTCTTGTGCTCAGGGTGATGGGATGGTCAGATTGATGACCTTCTCCATAGATCCCTTTATCACCTGACATGTAGTTCTTTTTTTAGAAAGGAAAGACAGGGATCTCAGTCTGCAGATGGACAATGTGGAAAGGAAAAATACAGGGCAGCCATTTTAAGTCATCCTTGTGCTATACGTGTCATTTGTGCTGTGGAATTGAATGCTTCCAACTGCAATACAATCACTCTGCGTTTTACCTATCACTATACTTCAAGGTAATTAACTGCACGTGAAGCAATGGAGATGTTTCTGAAAGATGTGATAAGGCGCTATGTAAAGAAAGATTTTGCATTTACATAGCACCTATCACATCTTTCAGGACAATCCAAAGGACTTCACATCCAATGGATTATCTTTTGAAGTGCAGTCACTGTCTTTATGTGGACAAATTTGCAGCTAATTTGCATACAGCGACATCCCACAAACAGCAAATCAGATGGAAAAACCGTTAACTTGGTTTTGGTGGTGTTGCTTGAGGAAGGTTGACAAGTGCACCAGCAGAACTCCCTGTTCAAATAATGTTATGGGATCTTTTAACATTCACTCGAACCATCAAAGCGGCAGACAGGGCACTGATTTAACATCTCATTGGAAGGGCAATGCAAGTCTTTCGATCCTTATGTCAACACCAATTCAAATTTGTTATCCATGTGCTACTCTTTTCACGACTTCTCAATAAAGGAAAACTGATGGCTGGGTTTTTGTTCTCTCCTCCTCCCCCCAAATGTTATGCTACACAACCATGCATTACCGATAAAATTGCAAGATATTTCAGGCAGGAGATGACCGTTCGTATATCTAGTCTGTCCGTCCAAATATCTCCTCTATTATTTGTAACATTTGACAACCTTAAATTGCTTCAGATGGAGAAATGTATCTATTTCCTTTTTGGAACATTTTAAAGTTTCTCATTCAACCATCAACATTAGCACTTCTTCTATATCGATAATCTTTTCGCCAAAGAGATTCTGTCTGAATTATCCACTTCCTGTATTCTTCCTCATTTTGAATCCACGAGCCCTGGTATTGTAATTCTGTAAGTGCAGAAAAACCTATTTGTTTTCATCTTATTAAACCCCTTTGTGATCCTAAAACTCAAGTCTTCTCTCTTATGAGGAAGTCCCAGGGTGTTTAATCACTCTTTACAGCTCACAAGCTTTTAAGCCTGGCATGAGCCTTGAAGCCCCTCTGTGGAATCTTCCTTTTAAGGTAACATTCAGGAGTTGCCTTATCTGAGGCATTTAATATTTTATTACCTTCAATGAGGTTCTCCCTTAGCTATCCCCTCTTTGTGCCGTAGAGATGGAGGTTTGTTAGCTTAGCTATGAGCACTCACATGCACACTCATCCTCTTCATGAGCCAGATGGTGTCAAATTAAATTAACCTGCGTGACACATGGGTTCTAACTTCAACTGCAGGCTGAGAGTCACTTGCCCTTCACATCGCATTATTCACACCAGATCAGTTTCAAGCACATTAACCTTGTTTGAAACTCAGGTCCTTTTTGTTGCTGCGAACTTGGTACAATTGCTAAAGCGTGTAGCACTAAAGCTTTGATCAGGCAAGGTCTCCCTTCGACTGCATGATGCTTATGACATACTTGCATATTGTTGTGACTAGGGCTTTATCTGCACCACTTTCCACACTTAACAATTTTGATGATTTAAGCGTCCCCGCTGTGAGGCTTTAACATGCTTTAGCTTGAAATTGGGTCTCAGTACCAGTCACCTTAATTTTACAAGGCCAACTGTAATCAGAACAGTTGATGCACAGTCAGCTTGAAACCAAGACCAGCGGAGACAGGAATTCCTTCCGTTCTTGTTAAGTATCAGTTTGGTTCAGTGGATAGCACTTTCCTCTTTGAATCAGACAGTTGTGCAGCGTGAATGCACAATTTTGGTTCACACGCCCCTGCAGTACTGAGAGAGGGCGGCATTGTGGGAGGTGTCATCTTTCAGATCAGATGTTAGACTGAGGTCCTGTCCGCATGCTCTGGCAGATATACAGGATCCCATGGGCCAACTGGAACAGGAGCAGAGAGTTCTCCTAGTGTCGTGGCCAACATTCATCCCTCAACCAACATCGCAAAAAGCAAATTATCCGCTCATTCGTTTATTTGCTGTTTGTGGGATCTTGCTGTGCTTGCCTAAATAACAGTGACTGCACTTCAAGAAGTAATTCATAGGATGTCAAGTGCTTTGGGATGTCCTGAGGATGTGCATATACATGCAAGTTCTTTCTTCCTTCTTTCCCACCAATTTTCTCTCTCTATCCTTCCAAATTCATTTCCTCTCCATCACCAAGGCCGCCTACTTCCACCTTTGTAATAAATCTTCGTCCCTGCCTCAGCCCATCTACCGCTGAAACCCTCATCCATGTTTTTGTTCCCTCCACAATCGACTATTCCAATACTCCCCTGGCCAACCTCCCATCTTCCACCCTCCATGAACTTAAGCTCATCCAAAACTCTGCTGCCCGTATCCTAATTTGCACCAAGTCCTGCTCACCCATCAACCCTGTGCTAGCTGACCTATATTGGCTCCCGGTACATCAATGCCTCGATTTTAAAATTCTCATCCTTCATGTTCAAATATCTCCATGGCCTCATCGCTCCCTATCTCCATAACTTCTTCCACCCCTACAACAATCCGACAATTCTGCGTTCCTCCAATTTTGGCCTCTTGTGCCCCTTCCTTCTCCAGACCATTGGGGGCCGTGTCTTCAGCCATCTAGGCCCTAAGTTCTGGCATTCCCTCCCTATACTTCTCCACCTGTTTTCTCCTTCAAGATGTTCTTTAAAACTTACCTTTTTAACCAAGCTTTTGGTCATCTGTCCCAATGTCTCCTCCTTTGGCTCGGTGTCAATTTTTGTCTGGTAAAGGCCTTGGGACGTTTTAGAATGTTAAAGGCGCTATATAAATGCAACCAGTTGTTGTTGCTGTGAGGTCTTGCTTGGGGTGCGGTATCAAAGGTCACCAGCCGGCCGCCAGTACCTTACCCAAGTGACTATTCTTCCTGTGTGAGTCCCGACAGTGAGTGCAAACACTGGGGGAGTGGGGCATCACAGTCAAGGCCAACACCGTCCTCACCTGATGTGCACACACAAACAATCATGGCAGTGGTCACTGGATGGCGGTCAGAAACCTGGCTGAGGTTTCCCTCCCTGACCCGCGAGTGCTATAAGTCATTGCACTGCCCCCCTCCCCCAATGCCACGCGCGCTGAGATCAAAGAAACAGTTTACAAGTAGGGAACTGATGGCCATACAATGGCAGGTTTACTAACAGTGGAACTTTCAGATAGTCCTCTCAAAACTAGAGACCTGCTGGTTAAGATTTGACATATTCACATTTACAGCAAAAGCAGAGCTGACGTATTGTCCTGTGGAAGGGAACACTTGGGCCCTTCACTCTCTTGCTAGCATCACACGTAAAAAAAGAAAGACTTCCCTTAGGGCGTCCCAAAGCACTTTACAGCCAATGAGGTACTTCTGAAGTGTAATCATTGTTGTAATGTAGAAATACAGCAGCCAATTTGTGCACAGCAAGCTCCCACAAACAGCAATGTGATAATGAATAGATAATCTGTGCTAGTGATGTTGATTGAGGGATAAATATTGGCCAGGACACTGGGGAGAACTCCCCAGCTCTTCTTTGAAATAGTGCCATGGGATCTTCACCTGAGAGGGCAGACGGGGCCTCGGTTTAACGTCTCATCCGAAAGAAGGCACCTCCGACAGTGCAACACTCCCTCAGGACTGCACTGAAGTGTCAGCCTAGATTATGTGCTCAAGTCTCTGGAGTGGGACTTGAATCCACAACCTTCTGGCAAGGCTGCTACCGCTGAGCCACGGCTGACACCACATCAACGATGGCCATTGGGTGAGGCAACCCCCCTGTTCCCAAGGTCAGGACTAACCAGCCCGAGCACAGGTAATGCTTCTGGTGCCACTGGAATTGGATTGGTTCGTTCTGGTTTTCTAAGTAGGTCAGTATCAGTGAAGTAGGTTCAAATCCCAGCTGAGCTGACCTTGTGTGGCTTGCACTAAGTGTAACCAATTCATTTCATCAGGCATTCGAGATAATTGTGGACAAACAAGATGTTAGATACATTTGTAATTTCACACGTCGTAAACTAATCCTTTGATCTTCCTCCCTGGCAGCGGATCAAAGCATCAGCAGTTAGAAGGTATCAAACTTTTAAAATGTCCTCCTTCTTTCAGGCTCTGGTTAATAATTTGTTATGTGGTGATGCTCTAAATATCATTCAGTGTCTGTCCAATGCCCAGCTGGAATCCCTTAAAGGGGAATGTATGTCCAGACCAAATCCCTTGAACAAAAAGCACTCCCTTCGACTATCCTTCCCCTTTAAGAGATTTGTTCTTTCTATTTGGGAATTGTGCTGTTCAATATATTATTCTGCGGAGTGCTCGACTCCACTTGTCACTTAAGACAAAGACACTTTGAAGTTTTTGCTTCACCCGCCCCTCTATTTTATATTCATGTCTTCTTGTGTTAAAGGTGCTTTGCTTTTTGCTCCTGCCCTTTCTTCTGAGCCACTTCTCCTCCTACAGATTGCAGCAAAAACAAATAAGACCCAAGGGTTCCCCTTCTACAGGAGAATATATCACCACAGCTTCTGTTGTAAATGTGAGCATGCCAGATCTTAACCAGCAGTGGAGGTTTTTGCTCAGCTCAGCCTTTCAAGTATTCAGCTGACTGCGTGCAGTGTAAAAACACAAGGCCTATTTTGAATATTGAATGCAGCAACTCAGCACTGAGATATTGATGGGGAGGCCAGAGCGTGCAACCAGGATTTCCATCCTACCATGGCTATGTGTTCAAGCAGAGAAAAGGGAATTGTCTCTCCTCTCCCTACCACCCCCACTGTAAATTTTCTCCCACTCCTCTCCTGAAGGCACTCCTGTGCTTCACACAAATGGTCATTCTTTACATGTGAGCCTGGACAGTGAGTGTTGAGAGGCCATTTCCTCATCCCAGCCCAGGGGCAATGAGACAAGCCCAGGCCACCACCTTGTGACCACACCTATGGCAGTCCTGGTTTGCAAGGCCTAGTATTACAACTCAGCCATCTGAGAGCTGAATATAAAACTCAGAAACACGAGGATGTGCCTCTGCTCTCACATATCTCCTACTGGCCAGTCACTGGTACCCATTGTAAGCCTGGGAGATGGTCACTCATACTGGTTCCTATCGACGGTGCAGTTCGGGATACGGAGATTGAACAATTGGAGAAGGTAAGATGTTGCTCGAAACAAATCCAAATGCCAGTGATTTTACATGAATCTGTTTGTAAGCAGAGATTAAAAAAACACTAAAACCAATGATTCCTTCTTGCCTTACTTCAAAAATGCTCAACGATCTCTCGTTGATCTCCACGGTATCCCTCTGTCAACTGTCCAAACCACAGATTTCCTCTTCATGGCCATTTCACGTCAATTGGCAGAGGTTCATTTTAACAGTAGGCCTCCCCATGCTGAGTGCCCATCTACTGAGCACTGGCAAATCTCCAGTCTCCCCCTGGGAATAGATAACCAAGTTAAAATGACTATTGAGGCTGGAATCTAAACCCATGACTGGGAACGGCGGTCGATTGCTCCATCACTACACTAAGCAGGATGCACTTCATTGAATATTTTCAAGTTGTGAGTTCTCTACTGCAATGCAGCAAAAGAAAACATTTTAAACATCTGAAGCAGCCAATACCATTGCAGTGAGCATGTGTAACTGAATATTCCTGCTGGGTTACAGACTGAAAACTAACACTCTCTACTTTTAGAAGCTGGCAGTTGCTCGTGTTAATGGGATATATTTGACCCTGAGCTGAGCTTCCGACCCCATATCCTCTATATCTCCAAGACTGCCTACTTTCACCTCCATAACATCGCCTGCCTTCAGCTGCCGAGGCCCTAAACTCTGGAATACCCTCTGCAAATCTCTCCCATCTCTCTACCTCTCCTCCTTTAAGACGCTCCTTAAAACCTACTTCTTTGACCAAGCTTTTGGTCACCTGTCCTAATATCTCCTTATGTGACTCGGTATAAAGTTTTGTTTGATAATGCTCCTTTGAAGTAGTTTGGGATGTTTTACTACATTAAAGGCATGATATAAACGCAAATGGTTATTGTTGTATATGTAGCTCTTTCCTAAACCTTTTGTAAAAAGAAAGAACAAGTATTTATGTAGCGTATTATCATATCCTCAGGACGTCCCAAAGTGCTTTACGATCAATCATTTTTTTTCCAAGTGCAGTCACTCTTGATGTTTCGGGAAATGCCCCAGCCCATATTTGCACAGCAAAATCCCTCAACCGGCAAATGAATAAACTGACACATAATCTGTATTGGGTGGCATTGGTTGAGGGAGTAATGTTGGCCAGGACTTGGGAAAACTTCTCTCTCTTCGAATAACGCCAAGGTATTTTTTACGTTCCACCTGAGAGGGCAGACGGTTTAAGGTTTTATCCAAAGGACAGCACCTCCGACAATGCAGCATTCCCTCAGTGCTGCATTAGAGTGTCAGCCCAGAATATGTGCTTTACCAAATTTCAAATGGTGATTTTGTCACTAAATGGATTTGTTTGCCAGTTTTGCCTCTGTGGAGAATTTCCCTTCATTTTGGCCCAAGTTGGTCGAAGCACTGCTTGGAATTTTCACTTCTATTTTATTTATTTTCTCCTGCCTTTTTCCCAGGTTCTGGAATCCCCCAGCACCACCTACCCCTTTCCGATGCCACAGACAGGCAGAGGACCTTATCCTAGAACACTGGTCGAGACGCATAACTGTGAGGTGATTTGACTCATTCTCAGGTCTTCCTGTATTTCTAGGGATCACCCTCAATGCAGCAGATTGCTCTCCATCTGATGGCTTACCTACATAAGGAGGCAAATTAGGCATAGTCTGCTGGAGGGAAAAGTCTCGCTACATGTATATAATACTCTTGCCACATAACCCACAACCTTCTGACTCAGAAGCAAGAGTGCTACCACTGAGCTAAGGCTGACACTAACTATAGGAAAGATTGCAGCAGCTCAACAAGGTTACTTCAATGGCACCTCACTCCCCTGTGATCTCTACCACCGAGAAGAGCAGGAATGTCATAGGAACGCTTTCACCTCCAAGTTCCCCACTAAGTCGTACATCATCCTGCCTTGGGCTTATATCAATGTTCCTTCATCGTTGCTGGGTCATTATCCTGGAATTCTCCACATAAAACCATCGTGGAAGCATCATCGCCACAAGAACTGTTGTAGTTCAAGAAGAAGGCCCACCATCACCCACTCAGCACAACTAGGAATGGGCAATGAATGCGGCCTTGCCAGTGTTACCCACATTCTGAGAACATCCCGTCTTATTTCAGTTGGCAGTGCTCTCGCCTCTGAGTAAGAAGTTTGTGGGTTCAAGTCCCAGTCTCGAACTACAATGGAGGCTGACACTCCAGGGCAGTCTTGAGGGAGCCCTGCATTGTCAAGTAAGTTGTTAAATTGTGGCCTTCTGCTCAAATGGATGTAAAAGATCCCATGGTATTAATCTAAGGAAGTAAGAAAGTGCCATACAATTCTTTATTTCATCGAATCATACAGCACAGAAGGAGGCCAGTCAGCCCATCCTGCCTGTAACAGCTCTTTGAAAGAGCTTTCCAATTAGTCCCACTTACCCTGCTTTTATCCCATAGCCCTGCAATTATTCCCTTTTCAAGTATATATTCAATTCCTTTTTGAAAGTTATCACTGAATCTGCTTCCAACACCCTTTCAGGCAGTGCACTGCAGATCATAACAGCTTGCTGTCTAAAAAAAATTCTGCTCATCTCCCCTCGGTCTTTGGCCAATTAGCTTAAACCTGTGTCCTCTGGTTAACAATCCACCTGCCAGTGGAAAGAGTTTCTCCTTATTTACTCAATCAAAACCCCTCAAAATTTTGAATGCCTCTATTAAATCTCCCCTTAACCTTCTCTGCTCTGAGGAGAACAATCCCGGCTTCTCTCGTCTCTCCATATAACTGAAGGCCCTCATACCAGGTACCATTCTAGTAAAACTTCTCTACACCCTCTCCAAAGCCTTGACATCCTTCCTAAAGTGTGATGCCCAGAACTGGACACAATATTCTAGCTGAGGCCTAACCAGTGATGATTTTTTTTTGGGGTAATTACATTTACCGCAACTTCTTTTTTGAATATTGATAGAACTGCCATTTTGGAGACGGGTTGCAAGTAATTGGATTTTCTCACCAATATTTTGTGGTACCACAAATAAGCTACGTCGTGACTGAAAAACGCTGATTCATCAAGTTGTTTTAAAATGCTCAGGATAAGCCTTCCAGTAATTCCTTCAGTTGCAAATGCTTCAGCTCATCAGGCAGCCAGCTATCTGCTTTTGGACCCAATAGTTCCATTTTTCAGTCGGCTGTCTGGAAATGTCTAAAATTTAAACTAGAAGTCTGTATTTTCTATTTGAACAGAAGCTTGTTCTTTTATTCACTTACTGCTCTGTCCTGTGGTATTGGTTATTAAGATTTTGAATGAATTTTCCTCAGCAGAAAATGGAATGTTCGGAGGTAGGAATTCCGACCTTGTGCCGTAACTTTGGCTGAAGACTGGCGGAAACCTTGGAGAAGAAGAAATGGCCTTTTACGCCGTTTCTCTGGGGTCTCCAGCCATGATCTGCTGAAGTTGGATCGTGAGATCAGAACAACCCTCGCAGAAATTCCAGGTGCAGAACTCAGCTGCAGGATCCCAACCCCTGCCTCAACCTTACTCTGCCCCTCAATCAAAAGCAAAATACTGCGGATGCTGGAAATCTGAAATAAAAATGGAAAAAGCTGGAAATACTCAGCAGGTGAGGCAGCATCTGTGGGGAGGGAAACAGAGTTAATGTTTCAGGTCGATGACCTTTCGTCAGAACTGCTCCTCTGCCCCTTATGTAAAATGACAAGCCTATTACTTAGAATGAAAAGAAAGAAAGACTTACATTTATGCAGCGCCTTTCATGACCTCAGGACAGTCAATGAAGCACTTTTGAAAAGTAGTCACTGTTGTAATGTAGGAAATGGGGCAACCAATTTGTGCACAGCAAGTTCCTACAAACAGTAATGAAATAAATGACCAGATCATCTGTTTTGGGTGTTGTTTGAAAGATAAATGTTGGCCAGGAGACTGGGAAAATTCCCCTGCTCTTCTTCGAATAATGCTATGGAATCTTTCACGCTCACCTGAGGGGACGGACAGAACCGTGGTTTAACCGCTCATCCGAAAGACAGCACTTCCGACAGAACAATATTCCCTCAGAACTGCACTGAAGTGTCAGCGTAGATTATGTGCTCAAGTCTCTGGAGTAGGACTTGAACCAATGCCCTTCTGACTCAATAACAAGAGTGCTGCCAACAGAGTCACGGCTGACACTTAGGCCAGATTTAAATAGCAAATGTAAAACCTTAAAATCAGGATGGTCCACTGCACAATAAATCAAGCCTTCTCGAATCCCAATATACGCCTTTGCTGCTGACGATTGAGCGAGCTAACGTTACCTGATTATTTTTGATGAAACCTTGCATTTTGCCCAACACGAATATCACATTAGAAAGATTATCCTGTGGTGAACACAGTGAGCATTTTATTCACAACTTGCCAAAGCATTATTAAATTAGGCCATGCTTAGAAGCCTCTTAGTGCACAACATGCTGTTGCTAGGAAACCTAGATATCACTAATTTAGTGATAATCAGTCTTAATCATGCATTTGAGTTTGTGCCAAGAGGCGACCAGCTTATTCTGGGAAGAAGGGCAGAGGTTGGGAAACTGTGCAATGAGGCAGACTCTGTGTTTTCATTGCAGGACTCTTGCACACTAACAAATGTCCACCCCTATCGAAAATCACGCGGCAAAGCAATTCGGTGCAGCTTGACATTCCACGACAAATCACGTTAAGTTCTGCATGCTAAAGTGCGATTTAAGGTCTAAATTTCACAACTTTGCATTGCAAGTCTCGGAGGTAGCGAATATGCTAGTTTCCGGGTGGATCAGTACGATAACAAATCACTTGCCCTAATTATCACTCCTCAGAACATCTGTCTATTAATGGCTGCTCTTGATGTTAACATGTTAATGTGTCAGAATGCAAAATTACTCCTCTATTTACCAATTTGATGATTAAGCATCAGCACTTTCATTTTATCAAGCAAAGCCATTAAACTTGATCGCTATAAGATTCACATTTATTTATTTTTTGCCCGTTGAATGTAGTGATATCCAAATTCCCTCGTACATACTTCACTGAAGCTGCAAGATTTATTTGTGTGATTTTCAAAGAATAATCTTACCATAGAATATGTAGTGAATGAACTGTAGATAACCTTGGTCAGACCCCATCAGAAGTACTGCATTCTGCTTTAGGCACCGCTCCTCAGAAAGGATATATTGGCCTTGGAGGGGGTGCAGTGCAGATTCACCAGAATGATACCAGGGCTTAGAAGATTAACTTATGAAGACAGGCTGCATAAACTTGGCTTGTATTCCCTTGAGTATAGAAGAATGATAGGTGGTCTGGTCAAGATGTTGAAAATGTTAAAAGAATTCGATAGGGTAGATACAGGGAAATTATTTCCTCTGGTGAGGGAATCAAGAACGAGGGGGCATAATCTTAAATTGAGAGCTGGGCCATTCAGGAATGAAATCAGGAATCACTTTTTCACACAATGGGTAGGAGAAATCTGGAACATTTCCCCCCAAAAGGCTACGAATGCTGGGACAATTGGAGTTTTCAAGACTGGGATCGATAGATTTTTGTTAAGCAAGGGTATCAAGGGATTAGGAGCAAAGGCGGATAAATGGAGTTGAGGTACAGATCAGCCATGATCTAACTGAATGGCAGAGCATGCTCAAGGGGCTGAATGGCCTCCTCCTCTTCCTAATGTTCCACGCAAATGCAATTTTTCCCTCACCACTTTTATCATCTGATCCCTCTCTCATCTCTAATCTTTCTTCCTGTCACAACCTGTCTCCTCTTTCCTCCATTCCTCTGTGGTCAGTGCTCCTTTGAACTTGCATCTCTTATATCTGAAGCTTGGGAGGAACATTATGCCACATACTTTTCCTCTTTCATACAAGCCCGCTGCCTCCAAACACATTGTTCCCCACACCTCAAAACTATGGAACTCCTTTCTTCCCTTAGTCATTCCTTCCTCCTATAAGGTTTTAAAATGCATGTTTTTTTTAATCATATGATCATTACTTCTACATTTACCTAACATTCATTGAAGTGTCATGAACAGGTGCAGAAAATAATCAATAAGGCTAATGGAATGCTGGCCTTTATATCTAGAGGACTAGAGTACAAGGGGGCAGAAGTTATGCTACAGCTACAAAAAACCCTGGATAGGCCGCACCTAGAGTATTGTGAGCAGTTCTGGGCACCGCACCTTCGGAAGGACATATTGGCCTTGGAGGGAGTGCAGCATAAGTTTATTAGAATGATACCCGGACTTCAAGGGTTAAGTTACGAGGAGAGATTACACAAATTGGGGTTGTATTCTCTGGAGTTTCGAAGGTTAAGGGGTGATCTGATCGAAGTTTATAAGATATTAAGGGGAACGGATAGGGTGGATAGAGAGAAACTATTTCCGTTGGTTGGGGATTCTAGGAGTAGGGGGCACAGTCTAAAAATTAGAGCCAGACCTTTCAGGAGCGAGATTAGAAAACATTTCTACACACAAAGGGTGGTAGAAGTTTGGAACTCTCTTCCGCAAACGGCAATTGATGCTAGCTCAATTGCTAAATTTAAATCTGAGATAGATAGCTTTTTGGCAATTAAAGATATTAAGGGATATGGGCCAAAGGCAGGTATATGGAGTTAGATCACAGATCAGCCATGATCTTATCAAATGGCGGAGCAGGCACGAGGGGCTGAATGGCCTACTCCTGTTCCTATGTTCCTATTCTCTTCTACTGTTTTGTAACCTCGGTGTTGTCTGTACAATGAGCCTTGGCCCTTCACCTTGGTCTTTCAATATATAAAAAAATCGTGTCATCTTATATCCTTTCCCTCAATCAGGTTTCAGTGGCATACACCATCGCTGCCCAAAGAAAGAAAGAAAGAAAGACTTCCATTCATAGTGTCTTTCACGACCGCAGGACGTCCCAAAGTGCTTTACAGCCAATTAAGTACTTTTTTCAAGTGTAGTGCACTGTAATGTAGGAAAGGCAGAAACCCTGACCCCCAGAGCTCTGCAACACCACTGTGCACACTAAGACTTATGGAACTACGTTCCAGAGTGACTCATCCTATAGTTCCTACCATCTCCAAAAAGCATCTCTCCATGTGGCCCTTAGTGATGTAGCCAAGAGCAGGAGTTAAGTGCGCATGAACCTACATGGTACCACACGACTCAATTGCATTGCACAACCCGAGGGCAGAGGTATCACACCGGTCAGGGACAACTCAGATCTCAGTTGCCTTCACACCCCGCCACCCCTCTCCCCCCGCCCCCTGCAAACCTGACTAATTACCAAAATCTCCATATCGGCACAATGCTTCTCTAGATTTATCACAAAACTGTTGTTTACATCTTGTGGAGTTCCTCTCGATTTCTGGATGCCTGTGGGGACTGCTAATTCACGTTGGGTCCAATCCCAAATTAAATTGTTATAAATGTCAATCACAGACTAAATTGGGGGAAATTATCTTTTTCTTCACTTAAGGGTTATTAAATGAGTCAGATCACATCATCGTCTCATCCTCTGCCACTGGGATTCACAAACAGCACACAGCGAGATTCCAGCTGTGTCACGATGGGCTAGAAACGTGATAAATTTTCTGCGCAGGCCATGTGTGCAAAAAGAAAGACTTCCATCTACATAGCACCTTATCAGATCGTTGAAACATATTCAAGTGCTTCACGTGATGAATTACTTTTCTGTGGAGTGACTGACGGCAAATGCAGTAGCCATTCTGCACCAACGATATCCCACAAACGGCCATGAGATGAATGGCCAGTTACATTGCTGTTTTGCAGGTGTCACTTGAAGTAATAATGTTGGCCAGGGCACTGAGCGGACTCCCTGCTCTTCTTCGAATAGTGAAATAAAAAGAAGAACGTGCATTTATATGCCGTCTTTCACGGCCAGTATAGTACTTTTGAAGTGTAGTCACTATTGTACTGTAGGAAACGGGGCAGCCAATTTGTGCACAGCAAGGTCCCACAAACAGCAATGTGACAAATGACCAAATAACCGGTTGATTTTTGTTGGTGTTGTTTGAGGGATAAATGTTGGCCAGGTCACTGGGAGAAGTCTCATGGAGAAATGCCATGGTATTTTTAACATCTATCTGAACAAACAATTCCTCAGTTTAACTTCTTAAATGGTCTCAGCAACTCTCAGCCAGCAGAAGTGGGATCCACCTGGGACCTCGGACCCGGCCCACCATATGACAGAAGCTGGTACTCCAAGTACAGCAGCCTCTTTTTACAAGGAGGCCGATAGGCCTCTTCTGATCTCCTGCTGGGGCAGCTGGTCTCCACTGCTTATCCCACTCCTCCCGCTCCCCACCTCACACCAGCAGCTAATGCGGGCACTCGAGATGCACCCACAGTGGTGTGGGTACCTGCCAGTTTTATTAAAACAAATTTTCTCTAGAAATGAGAAGGCTGAGGGGTGACCTAATTGAGGTCTTTAAAATTATGAAGAGGTTTGATAGGGTAGATGTAGAGATGTTTCCACTTGTGGGGGAGACCAAAACTAGTCATCATAAATATAAGATATTCACTGATCGTAGAATGGTTACAGCACAGAAGGAGGCCATTCAGCCCATTGAGCCCGTGCCAGCTCTTTGTAAGAGCAATCCACTTACCCCCATAGGGCTCTTTCCCCGCAGCCCTGCAAATTTTTTCCCTTCAAATATTTATCCAATTCCTTTTTGAAAGCCATAATTGAATCTGCCCCCACCACCCTTTCAGGCAGCACATTCCAGATCATAACTACTCGCTGCGTAAATAAGTTTTTCCTGATGTCACCTTTGGTTCTTTTGCCAATCACCTTCAATCTGTGTCCTCTGATTCTCGACCCTTCCACCAATGGGAACACTTCCTCTTTATTTACTTTATCTAAACCCTTCATGATTTCGAGCACTTCTATCAAATCTGCTCTCAACCTTCTCTGCTCTAAGGAGAACAACCCCAGCTTCTCCAGTCTATCCACGAAAATGAAGTCCCTCATCCCTGGAACCATTCTAGTAAATCTTTTCTGCACCCTCTCTAAGGCCTTCCCATCCTTCCTTAGGTGCTGGAGAGTGCTCCAGAGTTGGACACAATACTCCAGTTATGGCCAAACCAGTGTTCTATAAAGGTTCAACATAACTTCCTCGCTTTTGTACTCTATGCCTCTATTTACAAAGCCCAGGATTCCATATGCTTTTTTAACCGCTTTCTCAACCTGTCCTGCCACCCAGGTTTCTCTGTTCCTGCACCCCCTTTAGAATTGTACCATTTAGTTTATATTGCCTCTCCTCATTCTTCCTGCCTAATAAATCCAATAAGGAATTCAAGAGAAACTTCTTTACCCAGAGAGTGGTTAGAATGTCTAATTTGCTACCACATGCAGTAGTTGAGGCGAATAGCATAGATGCATTTAAGGGGAAGCTAGATAAAGTACATGAGGGAGAAATAAATAGAAGGATATGCTGATAGGGGTAGATGAAGTAGGGAGGGAGGAGGCTCATGTGGAGCATAAACACCGGCATGGCCTGTTTCTGTGCTGTGGGAACCTCCCCTGACCCGAACTTTCCAGCAGCGTCAATGACTGAGGCTCCTGGTAGTCGTGACCCGACGTTAAGCTGAGATCACTGACTTTTGCATTTGAAGATATTGCCTCTTTAAAAAAAAATGGTGATGCATAAGCGCAGAGCAGCGGGACCTGATGTAGACATGCACAGCAATTTCCGTTACCCTGCCATAACTTTCCGCCACGTACAAATTTTAAAATGGTGTAAATCCTTGCTATACAAAGAGACGAAAATGGCGGGCAGAAAAAGACCAGCTGGTCCATCAAGCCTGCTCCACACCCACGTGGCTGGTGCATCGTGCCTAGATACTTCAAATGAAAATCCATCAGTTACTCATACTGAGCCCTCTTTGATACAGTAATGAAGGTTAAATATATTATTAAAATAATACAATCTGAAATGTAAATCATAATATTTGTAATATATAAAAGGTAACAATGATTATTCACAGCATCATTAAAATGCTTCTCACAGCTTATGTACGACATAAATTATAAATTTGAATGACAAGCTTTTGGAATATCTCCATAATCCATAAGGCAGGCACATAGAAGGGGGGAGATTAAGGTACAGTATATTGGGGGACAGTATATGTAGATAAATGGGCAATCAGCTGGACAAATCAAGAGCACATCAACAGAGAAGTAAGAGGAGAACTAAGCAGATAGCAAAGGCATGAATGAACGATGGGATACAGGCACTGACTAGCCTGGGCTGGTGGCCAGTAGCATAGTCAGACAGCCAATTCCCAAGGCTTCTTCTGCAGCACTTCCCAAACCCGCGACCTCCACCACTTAGAAGGACAAAGGCTGCAGGTGCACAGGAACACCATCATCGCCAACTTGCCCTCCAACTCACACACCATCCTGACTTGGACATATATCTCCGTTCCTTCATTGTCGCTGGGTCAAAATCTTGGAATTCCCTACCTAACAGCACTGTGGGAGTACCTTCGACACATGGACTGCAGCGGTTCAAGAAAAAGGCTCACAACCATCTTTTCAAGGGCAACTAGGGATGGGCAATAAATACCGGCTTTGCAAGTGACACCCATATCCCGAGAATGAAGTAAAAATTGCAAAAAGTTTGCAGATGCTGGAAACCTGAAACAAAAACGGAAAATGATGGAAACACAGAGCAGGTCTGTCAGCATGTGTGGAAAGAACAGGTGAGTTAACACTGCAGGTGTGGACCCTTTGTCTGATCTGGCCAGTTCTGATGAAGAGTCCACATCTGCAGTGTGAACGCACCTCTTCTCTACACAGCTGCATGTTTCACAGATTTGCTGTGTGTTTCCAGCACTTTCTGTTATTATTTCAGCATTCTAAGCTAGTTGGTTATACAGATAGGCAGAGAGACTGACAACATGCAGTGAGAAAAAAGGTGACAATGTGGTCAAAACAAAGGAATAGGTACACAAGCAACAGGAACCAGTGGAGTGACGGAGTGGTGAGCAACAGGAGACACAGCAGAGCACACAGACTGGCAGTGCAGTGTGCACGCAGTGAACATGGAAATTGAGAACAGGCTTCACAAGTGAAAAGCGAGTTGAACTGATCAATAGAACCATGAGCACCAAGCCAGGCAACCAACACACACACAAAAAAAAACACAAGCACAGATAAAACAATCAAGTCAAATGCAAAATCAGAGAAACAATGTACAACTAAGCCCACAAAGAAACAATTTCCCATGGAACAGTACCATAATCCCAGATTTACAAAATCTAAACTGTGGCAATCTGTTCTGCACAAGGCCCAGTGGTAGAAATCTGTCCCCATGTTTCTCCTCTGTTTCAGAAGGTAGACCGATAAATACTCCAGTGAGATAAGGCCAAATGTAAACCAGCAAACTGGTTTATTTTACATAAAACAAATGACTGAACAGAGCACCGTTTTCACAGTGAGTTTTATCTATTTCCTGGTGCTTCTTGTAACATCAGAAATAATAAATTATGCAAACATTGCTCTTGATGTGGGCCGATCTAATTTTACTGGTCAGTATTCATGATTGACTGGCACTCATTCAGAAGCAGTGCTCTCTGCCTCAATTTCAGACATTCGGAGACATAAAACTGAGTATTTTCAACAGACATATCGGGGGAGTTTTAACCACCAAGAATGAGTGGGTTGGGGGAGGGTGGGAGGTTAAATGAATAGCTTCTTGGACTGGGACCACATTCGGGCTCCAATTCGCCCACTTCTGGGTTTGACTCAGGCGCGTTAGGATGCACGCACACAACAGACACCCGGAAGTCCTGCCCCCACTTAAAGCCAGCGAGCCGATACTTAAAGGGGCAATGTACCTCACTGAAATAGCTGTGGTACATTATTTTTTGTGTATTACAAAAGTAAAATAATTTTAACCTTATCTGTTCGGGTTTCCCATTGCTTCTGATTCATGTCAGGTGAAAGCAGGCGGGAAGGCCTGGATCCATGAGGTGAGTGCCTTTATTGCACTGCTTGTGGGACCGGAGGAGCAAGAGTCCTCCTTCCCAAGCCCAACAAGCTCACCTGCGCGATATGACCCCACGATCGGCCAACACCCCCACCGAAGGTGGACCGTCCGATCTTCAAGGCCCACCCGATATAGGCAACGTCGGTCCCCCCGCTCCGATTCTTCCAGAGCCCACGCTCTCTCTCTCCCTCCCACCCTTCCTCTCTGATTCGGGGCTCCTTTCCCTTCCGACAGGCAGCCAGCCTGTCAATCAGGCTGCCTGGCACGTGGGAAACCCGGAAGCATAAATAATCACCTTCAATTGAGTTGCGATCGCAGACTGCGACGCATTCATTTGGCTTCCGGGTTCCCCTCGCGAATATTTAGGGATGGGCTGGGTTCCTGGCTCCCAACTAAAATCCTGCCCATAGAAACTGAACCCATGTCTTCGGATAATGTTTCCAAGGCGCAGTGTATAAACAAGGAAACGAAGGTGGGGGCTAAGGATAGCACCTTGGGGTACTCCAGGAGTGACTGCAGGGAGGCAGGAGGAGATGCTGGTGTTGGAGGTAGGCTGGCTGAGATAGTGGAACCAGTCGAGAGCAGTTCCCCAAAAGGCGGGCCAAGAACGAGAGACAGTGGATGAGGAAGGAGTGATTGACCAAACTGAACAGTGCGGAGTGGTCGAGAAGGACAAGGACGAATATTGCACCACAGTCCCGATCACAGACGATGTCACTGACTAAATTCTGCCAGCTGATTGGTTGAAGAGACGTGACAATCCTACAGCACTGCATTACAAAGACACATTTTTACAAGACTCTCCAATAGAGATAGGTTTGTATCGTCCAAGTAAATGTGTGCAAGAAAATAGCATTGAATCCGAATGAGCAGCAAACCTAAATGTAAGTGATACTTAAATCATTGGATATCTGCCGACTTCTCGGTTTTAAACCACTACTTTATGGCAACGCAGTGACCGCAGACCCATTGAACTCAGAGCTATTTTAAGCCTGGCAACGTTCCACAGTAACAGCCTGGCTCTGATGGCATCACCCATCAACATGGATTGTCATTTTGTCTCCAGGGGAGTAACCACTGATGCAAAAAATTATTTTAGAACAAAACAAAAAAACTAGCGGTCAAACGAGCCCCCGTTTAAACCACCTCCGCAGCACTCGAATACATCCAATCTCATCTCGTTAACATTTGCAATGCCTGCATTTTGCTTTTAGACAAGAAAAGTTGCAAATGGCATGAATGCAACATAAAGATTTTGATGAATGAAATGTAATAATCAAAAAGGCAATATTCTCTGCCACTATGATAAAAGGCAGTGTCGAGTACAAAAAAGTTTATTTGAGGTCGTGCTGGTTCTTTGAGTTTTATAGAAGCTGACTTTCTTTGCCCTACTTCCAATTGGAGGCACCGAGACGTGCTGGCTACAGAACAAGACCAGGTTGCTTGATTCATACATTTGTTAAAATACAAAGGTCCTATTGGGTGTGATGGCTCAGTGGTAGCATACTCTCACCTGTGAGTCAGAAGGTTGTGGGCTCAAGCTCCACTCCAGAGACTTGAGCACAAACTCTAGGCTGACACTCCAGTACTGAAGGAGTACTGCACTGTCAGAGGTGCTGTCTTTTTGGATGAGACAGTTCATCAAGGCCCCTTCTGCCCTCTCGTAGACGTAAAAGACCCCATGACACTATATTGAAGAAGAGCAGGGGAGTTCCTCGCCAAAATTCATCCCTCAACCAACATCACGGAAAAAATACAGATTATCTGGTCATTATCACATTGCTGTTTGTGGGACCTTGCTGAGCACAAATTGGCTACGCTTCAAAAAGTACTTCATTGGCTGTAAAGCAATTTGGGATGTCTTGAGGTCGTGAAAGGCGTTATATAAATGCAAGTACTTTCTTTATTGTCTTAGGTGGTAATCAAATTATGCATGGCCAACATTAATCAATATGCTGGACCTGGATGCGATGAGATCATCTGCTCATCAAGCCATTCCATGCATATTGTACTCTATTATGTCCTTGATTTTTGTTGATTGACAATTTAGTCCCCCTGTGTTCTGAGGTCGCTAATACAAATTTCTCTTTCATTGAGTTCTCTTATCAAGTTTAACTTGGTGAGGTTGACACAGCGCTCATGTATCAGGAAGTTTATAAAAGCCCGTTTCACCCAAAAACCTTGTAGGTTGTTGGATTTTGTGCAATGCATGAGCTCTGTCATTTTGTGCTCCATCAAAAAGCTGGGTGAAAAAATAGTCAAGCAGGATTTCAGCCCGCCAAACATTAATTGGCCAAATCCTGATGGAAGTTCCACTATTTGCATTAAACGGGCAAGCTCCCGGCTTAAGGGATGACATTGGTTGGAAGTTCGCCACTGTGGCAGCAGAAACTTGCACGCAGAATTTAAAAGCCTGCAACAGCCATTTCAAACAAACCTTTAAAGGAAGATGTCACTAAGTTCTGGAGAAAGAATTCGAGCCCACAGGTTCACAGACGAGGCTTATAACAGAAATTAAATAGAGGATTTTGGAACCCTGCACCAGCATCCAGCAAGGAAAGCAGCATAGCAATAGTGGCAAGGGTGGCCAGAGCAGTCACTTACAACCCAATTACCCCAATGATTTTACTGGAAAGGAAAATTATCCTAGCATAGTGCATAATGGACGACCAATTCGCTATCACTCATTTTACAGCATCGCCCAAAATTAAAATTATACCCTCCCCCTGAAGTCATGGACCTTCATGAGTTATTGCAAAATACAGAGCAAATGTTGACCTCAAGATGATCTTTGGAACTGTAACCAGTCCTTAATCTGCCAAAGAACTCCCTTATGCGATATTTATTTGTTTATTAAGTGTAAAAATCCTGCAGTCCCATCTCTCATTGTGTCTAATCCACCACATTTTTCCATTGTTATACCTAACGCCACCTCTACCATGTTACTTAGCAGGCCCTCTCCTGATCTTATTACATTGAAACTATTAGTGGGCGACCGGCCAATATGTGATTCTATTGTCAGATGTCTGCCAAATCCATATTAAAATATTTAGCAGAGTACAGCTCACGTGACCTGGCCCGAGAGGACCACCATTTACAATGCAGATGGGTTGAGCAAACTGTAGTTGCATGTTTATCAGCTGCCTTACGTTTTGGAATTCTCTTCCTAAAACTCTCCGCTGCGCTCTCCCCCTTCTAGACCCTTCTTAAAATCCGCCTCTTTGACTAAGCTTTTAGTCACCCCTTGTAATATCTCCTTTGCCTCGGTGCCCATTTTTGTCTGATTACGCTTCTGTGAAACACTGTGGGACTTTTTCTGCGTTAAAGGCACTATGTAGATGCCAGTAGTTGTTGTTCTTGTTGTGGTTGCTACTGCCCAACTGTGGCCTGACTCCAGGCCCATTGCAGCCTGTCGACTAGTGACAGATGCGGTACACTCAGTATCACATGAAGTCACTGGCTCCAGCTGTCCCAGAGATCAGAAAGGGAATATGAACCAGGACAATCAATGCGGCCTTGTTGGCATTGCTTGCATCCCAAGAACAAATTTTCTTTAAGATATAAAACACAGTAATAATTAAGAAAAGACACAATATTTTCTCAAGAGGGCTGAAGGGGTATTGTAACTAAATTGAGGGGGCGGGGGCTGGGGGGGATCTACAGTTCCTTTAAACATGAGGGTTATGCCTATTCTCACAATGGTGAAAAGTGGCTGCTACAAGCTGGATATCTGTGCAATGCAGTGGGCAGGCTGAGTGGAGCTGGCCCATTTACACTGCTGGGTCTCGATGGCAAAGCTCCTGTTGGTGACCTACTCCCTGATGTTGACAAAATGCGATTCTACAAGCTGGATTTGTCAACACATAGCAGCACAAAGCTCAGAGAACTTGGCAAGGACAGTCTGTGTGTGTGTGTGTGTGTGTGTGAGTGAGTCAAGCACTGAAAATTTCCATCTCTTTTTGAAGCAGTAAGATTAGAAAGAAAGGAAGACTTACATTGCTGTTTGTGGGATCTTGCTGTGCGCAAATTGGCTGTCGTGTTTCCTACATTACAACAGTGAATATGCTTCAAAAGCACTTCATTGGTTGCAAATCGCTTTGGGACGTCAAATTCAACTCTTCTGCTCACTCCCCATATTCTTTAACGTTCCTCTTTTACAATCAATGATCTAATTCTCTTTCAAAATAACAAATGGACTCTACCCCAACAATGGTTTGTGGCAGAGAATTTCATATTCCAGCCAACCTCTGTGTAAAGAATTTTTTCTAACCTCCGCTTTAATTCTTTTTATGATTATTTTAAATTTGTGCCCTCTCCTTACCATCTCCCTGAACAATCGATCACTATTTACCTTATTGTAACCCTTAATAACCTTGAAAGGCTCCATCAGGCTGCCCCTTCATCTTCTCACAGAAAAGTCCTAACTTTGTGAATCTATCTTCGTAACTGTAACCCCTCAGCCTTGCTAACATCTGAGTGAATCTACGGTGTACCTTTTCCATTACTTTTTATCCTTCCTATAATGGAGAGTCCAATACTGCAGACAATTGTGTGTTTCATTTTTCCAATTCCTAAAATATAGCAATGGGGAAACATAATAACAAAATACTTCCTGATGGTGGGAGATTAGCATTTGTGGGCTTTTCGACTGCCTGACCGAACTCAGTAACTAGCAGTGACCAGGAGCATATTTTTCCTTTGTGCTACCTTAGAAGTGTGAACAGTTTTGTAACAGATAACATATTTTAAACAGTGAAAAATGCATTTATGGCCCACAGATTGTTTTTCTTGGCACTGCTGAGAATATAAGATGGAGTTTAAGAAATGGAGATGAGATAAAAGATTGCTTCAGATTGGAAAATACAACAAACTAATTCACCATGTCAGAAGACAGTCTGGGACAAAGGAAGCCTTTAAAGCCCATTTCATCCAGTGTCCTGGCTTCAACTACTTTTTCCTTGCAACCCGTTCCAACTGTTAAACACCCTCTGCAGAAGGACAATTTGGTAGCTGGAGTGGTGGGGGCACGGGGGCACTGCCCCCTATTCCCCCATCCTTGAAACAACATTTTAATCTGACATTTCTCCTTGGTAAAGTTCATCAAACTCAAGGAATACCAAGCTACTCAGCTGCTTACTAGGCACTGTCTTCATGAGAAGAACCATCGGCAGGAAAGGCAGCAGTGTTTTGTCGTCTTCACCATGACAGCACGCTCATGAGGCGCAATTTTGTGCTTTAAAACATTGCACAGTACATTTATAAAAAGGAAGGTTTGCCACGCCTTTTCATTGTTTTACTGTGATATAAAGGTGGCTCGATATGGACCCAAGTAACATAAGAATATAGGAACATAGGGACAGAAGTAGGCCATTCAACCCCTCGGGCCCGTTCCGCCATTCAATTAGATCATAGGTGATTTGTGTCTTAACTCCATCAACCCGCCTTGGTTCCGTAACTCTTAGCAAAAATCTATCAATCTCAGTTTTGAAATTTTTAATTGACCCCCAGCCTCAATACCTTTTTGGAGGACAGAGTTCCAGATTTCCATTACCCTTTGTGTGAAGCAATGCTTTCTGATATCACACCTGAACGGCCTAGCTCTAATTTTGTGCTGGACTCTCCCAGAGTAAATAGTTTCTCTCCATTTAACCTATCAAATCCTTTATTCATCTTAAACACCTCAATTAGATCACCCCTTACTCTTCTATATTCAAACGAATACAAGCCTAGTCTACGCAACCTGTCCTCATAATTTAACCCTTTTAGTCCCAGTATGATTCTGGTGAATCCACGCTGACCTCCTCCAAGGCCAATATATCCTTCCTGAGGTTCAGTGCCCAGTACTGAACGCAGTACTCCAGATGGGGTCTAACCAGAGCTT
Organism: Heptranchias perlo; assembly: GCF_035084215.1. Lineage (NCBI taxonomy): Eukaryota > Metazoa > Chordata > Chondrichthyes > Hexanchiformes > Hexanchidae > Heptranchias > Heptranchias perlo. Next base: position 8,900,354 of record NC_090355.1, on the reverse strand, counting down.
TACATAATTGTAACATAACTTCCACCCCTTTATATTCCAGCCCCCTTGAGATAAATACCAACGTTCCATTAGCCTTTTTAATTATTTTTTGTACCTGTCTACTAGCTTATAGTGATTTCTGTACATGGACCCCTAAATCTCTCATGCTCATCCACAGTTTCTAGCTTCTCGCCATTTAGAAAATACTCTGAACTATCTTTCTTAGCTCCAAAGTGGATGACCTCACACTTTCCCACATGGAACTCCATCTGCCACAGTTTTGCCCTCTAGCTTAATCTATCAATGTCCCTTTGCAACTTTCTGCTCCCATCTACACTATTTACTGTACCACCTAACTTAGTGTCATCGGCAAACTTAGATATACGGCTCTCTATTCCTTCATCCAAGTCATTTATAAATATAATGAAAAGGGAAGGCCCCAGTACAGATCCCTGGGGGACACCAATAGTCACATCCTCCAATTTGAGTACATACCTATTATCCTTACTCTCTGTCTCTTACCTCTTAACCAATCCCCTATCCAAGCCAATCGGTTATTTCCAATTCCATGCGCCCTCATTTTTGTTAACAGCCTCTTATGTGGAACCTTGTCGAATGCCTTCTGGAAATCCATATAAATTACATCCACAGACACTCCCTTATCTACCACGTTAATTACCTCTCAAAAAATTCAACTAGGCTCGTTAGACATGACTTACCCTTTACAAATCCATGCTGGCTCTCTCTGATCAGATCATATCTGTCCAAATGCTCAGTCACCCTGTCCCTAATAAAAGATTCTAGTAACTTCGCCACTACTGACATTAGACTAATAGGCTGATAATTTCCTAGTTTATCTCTCTTACCCTTCTTATATAGTGGAGTGGCATTTAAAATTTCCAAACCAAGGGGACATTTCCTGAATCAAGAGAGTTTTGGAAGGTCCTCCCCTCCTACTTTTAATATCCGGGGGTGAATCCATCGGGTCCTGTAGATTTATCTATCTTTAATAACATTAGATTCTCCATCACCATTTTTTTATGTATATCTTTCCTCCCTTGATTTATTTTTAGTTTTTCTTGTATCTCTGGTATATTATCCTCATCCTCTACTGTGAAGACCGATACAAAGTAACTATTTAGTAAGTCTGCCATTTCCTGCTTTTCAATTACAATACCATTGTAATTTCTACTTCTCCGTCCTGCCCCGCCCTCTTCCAATCCTTCAATATTGTTCCCTAGTCTGCTTCCAAACTTTGTCAATGACACGCTTCAACCAATCAAAATTAGAAAAAGAGTACACTCTCAATAACCTTTGTTAACCCGTTTTATGATTTAAAACGGCTGCTTCGAGGACATTTTCTATTGAATGTCCATCTCGTGACATCCTGAATGGAGATTGTGGATTCTGGGTCAAATGATGGAGCTGGAGTAGAAATTCAGGACATCAAATGAAGGGAGTGCGACACAATTATATCTGCTCCCAGCCTACCTTTAACCACCAATTCTGAAATGTGGAACAGATCACCAAGAGTTGATTGGAAAAGCATCAGTCAATCATCTTCACTTATAATACCAAAGATTACGGGAATATTTAATCAATGGCACTTAAAACACAAGCATAGGAAAAGACAAGTCTTAGTTGTTTCCTTTGTGGTACGAGGGGTTAAGACACAGATGTGGCATGCTAGTTCATGAAGTGACAGTCAGTTCTTGTACTTTTATAGTCAATCGTACTAGTTCAGATTATTTACTCATAATTTAACATCCTTTCTTGTCACCATGGTCTTGGAATTATGCTGTGCACTATCAGCATCTCAGCATCTGAATGCTGATTCATACATTCATATGAATCTCCTTTGTACTTGAAAGGCATTAATCCAATTAAAATAAATAGGTTAACACCTATGATAAATAATTCCATGAGATGGCAAAGGATTTGTACCCCATCATTTTACAGAATTTCTAGGTTCAACCCCTTTCCTCTCCAAAAACTCAACCAATGATCTTCCTGAGCCATTTGTACAACAATGGCCTTTCCCGAGTAATTCATTATGTAATTCTTATTACCCTTTGGGTGAAACAGTTCCTTCTCTTTATTAAACTTCTCCTATCATTTAAAATATACCTGTGAATATTCCTTCTCCTTGCCAGAAAAAAATAAAGAAAATACTTTTTCAAGGTACGTATTAAGTAACAGAGACCCTGTGTCCTGGCAGCCCTGTGACCACTGATACCCAACTCGCCAGCTTAAATCTCGCCTTGTGGCATCTCTGAAAGATGCCAGTCGCACAAATTCTCAGGTTTGGGATTCACTCCGTTTAAGAGCTTGAAGATGCCCGCACACTCCACTGCATGGGCAAGGAGTGCCAACGTGTCAAAACAAGCCACCTGCACTTGCCAATTTAAATACGCGGAGACACATAGAGGGAGGAAATGGGAAAGAAAGGTCACACTGATCTTTGATCAGGTTTGTGAGTAAATTACTAAGATAATAAGATGATGGGAAGGGGGGGTGGGCATATGGGTTTGATGCCAGTCTGGAGGTTTGCATTGCAAAGTTATTTCCACCAAGAACAACTATCACTTTGACCATTCTTTTTTTTAAGGGGGACAATCATCTAGATAATGGTAAAGGATTTAAACTTTTGGGTTGAGGTCAAAACCCAATGCCCACACAGGTTATAAATGGAGGATGTCGAGAGCGAAATCTACTCTCCAAGTCTCTCTGCACCAGCCGCATTCATCACTGTTACCTGAATAAATTCTCGTCAGCTGCTTACTGCCGTGCCTGTGCACCAGGCTGTCCCTTGCTTGCAGCCCACATTGCACACAGCAATGCCCTGCATCTCGACTGCAGGTCTCGTTCCCCACTGCAAAAAACACGAGAACAAAAACAGACCTTTGGCAAGGCCTGCAGCTACAGTTTGGTACATAACACAGCAAGGGTGAATCTCCATCAATTGAGTCGTCCACACTAATGAATAAAACGATAGGAGACCCACCTCTCGTATATTACCGACTTATTCCTCAGTCTGGGTAGTGCGTCCTTAAGCTACTCAAAATGATTAACTGGGCAACAAAAAAAAAACAGTGCTACACAATAGAAGGTTTGTACCAAAATGTGTCCGCAATGAGCTGCTCCTCCTGCTTTAAGCATTGGTTTTCTATTCTGAAGGCCAGTCAAACTTTACAGCTCCTGTAAAACACACGCTGGGCTGCCTGAAGCTCCTGTGACTGCTGGTTACGTCTCGAGTCATTTCCTTTGTGGTACAAGGGGTTCGCACACATAACACAACATTTCAATTGAGGAAGAAAGAAGCCAAATCATGTCCGAGCTCCTTTACAGCCAACAACCCCCTCCCTGAGATCCCTAGCAACACGACCGAAAGGTGAAACTAGACCTCATGTTTGAAATTCTGATTTTATAAAATTGAACCTAAGGTAAGATTGGATCTGCTGGGAAACATTATGCCAGATCCTGTGATATCCCTGCAAATTTTGTGTGTGCTTGTCTCTGTCAATAACATTTTAAAAAAATACCTGAGGGTTATCTGGGAATGGGAACGGAAAGCAAGTGTGCAGTATGAGTTTACAGGCTGCAGCCTGGGAAAAAAGACAAGTGAGCATATCCTGCAGTTTTGCCTTTGCTACGTTGCGAGTAACTTGGATTTTTGGTCAGCTCTCAGAGTCGAGGTGTCAAAGTGACGAAATGAACAGCACAGGGCAGACCAGCACAAGACACTGCTAGAATAACTGAATCTCCTATACATCAGCGGTTTGTTCAGTCACGTCTGGGCAACGTAGCTCCTGGTTTTGGGGTGTGTGGGGAGGAGGGGAGGGGAGGGGAAGAGTTACTTATCCACCCATCAATAATTAACTTTTAACGTGGATCCCAGAGCAAACTGCGGACTTTGCACCGTCGACATAAATCTATGGGAGTTGAAAAGATTTGCATGTTACATAACTCGCGGTTTGCCGGGATTAAAATCGGTGCTTTCGCGTGCTGAGCCCAACAGAATAAACCAGAAGTGCATTTTAATAGTTGCCATTTAAAGAGATACTGACGGTTCGTCTGCTGCAAAGCGCCAAATGTCCTCAAAGCTTGGGTTGAATAGAGTAAGGGCTCCTCCTAGTGGGGAAAGCTACCCCGGCACTACCTTTCTGCACAGTGCAGTCCCTACCTTGCTTTAAAGAAAACTTTAAAGGGGATGCTGAATGTAGAGAAAGACGCTTGTTTTCTGATCACAGCGAAAAAAGCATGGTTGCAAAACGTAAGATACCGATTTTTTTTTAAATTCGCATGGTTAGCTCGCGAGCCTCTCTAAAACTTCCAAAAAATTAAAAATAAAGACGTGAAACACAAGTTCAATTGAATTGCATCACCCATAGAAAATAATATTCTTAATCGATTGTGGAGTTTACCTAAATAAAATGAGCAAGGTAACATCTATTGAAAAGATCTACACTCCCTCTGCATTGCTGACTTTTTTTTTTCCAATTTAAAATCATTTTTCCCCCTGTGCTTGCATTTTGCCTTCTGTACATCAGTCAGCAAATTGCTTCAGTCTCTTCCCATGCTCGCCGCTCCCCCCCCCCTCTCTCTCCACCACCCACCGATTATTGCTTAGAGCAGGTTTCTACCCCATCAGCTCACACCTTGCTATGCAACTCTCAAAAACCAGACCAAAATGTACCAGGTCTGTCTGAAATGTGCATCGTACACACACACACACACACACACCGCGCAAGTCGGGGCTACAGAAAAATAAATAAATATTGGATGAGCAGGGCAAGATTTAATATCTGCAGGTGCTATCCTGGTAGATCCCGACAGCATTTCCTATCTCAATCCAACACAATATGGTCAACCGAGAAACATGCAATAACTGAACTGTGCACTTTAATCACGCTGCAGTTCTAAGTACCCAGGACTGACCGTTCCCCCCTCTCTCTCTCTCTCTCTCCCCCTTCCCCCATCAAAATATTTATCCTGTACACACAGATCATGTCAAATGTTTGGCCCCCCGACCACCGCCCTCTCACCTAGTGACGGTTCTCCTCCGCGGCTGAGGTGTAGCGAGCTCTGGTGTAGAAGGCTTTTCGGCATAAAGTTGCCGCTCGCCCAGTAGTTCCAGCTCCGGCGGTTCGGGCGACCTTGCAGGCTGTGCGCGGTTGATGAGCAGAGAGAGAGATCCCTTCTTTTCATGCCGGAGTGACAAGACTTTAGGTGGATGGGTTTTTAATTTTAAAAAAAAAATTATATATATATATTCGTTACCGACCGGCTGCGGAGTCTTATCAAGAGGAGCAGGAGCAGCGGCGGCTGCGGCAACATAGTCCAAGGGTGGATGGATGGCGAGAGGAAGCCTGCTGGGATTGAAAGGTCTGATCCTGTAAGGAGATCTATACTGAATGAGAAAGTAGCTGGTCCTACTGCTGGTGGGAGAGAGAGAGAGAGAGAGGAGGGACTGACTCAAACCTGAAGATGGGCTGAATGAAGAAGGAGCTGGAGAGAGAGAGAGAGAGAGAGCAGTTGATAGACTGAAGGAGCAAGGAGGGATCAAGTCAGAGCCTTTGGGAGTGGATGGGCAGAATGAGAAAGGAGGTGGGGAGAGATTTCGTGCTGGGAGAGGGGGCGGGGAGGCATTTGTTAAATAGATGTAGTGAATGAGATAGAAACTGGCAAAGGGACTGATTGGCAGGAAAGCAGGGACAGGACAGGGGGCCGTGGGCTGAGCAAGATTTTTTTTTTCAATCTTGATGCAGATTTTTTTTTTTCTTCCCGGCAATCGGTGGAATCGCAGCCCTGAAAACGAGCTCAGCTCTCGGCGAAAGGGGGTTCGAGTCCAGCAATCGGCTGCGATAGAAGAGGCGAAAGGACGTGTGTGTGTGAGGGGAATGATTCGAGCACAATCACAAGAGACATAAAATGAATGGGGGGGGGGTTGCAAAAAGGCGTTAGGGGGTAAATAACGACGTGGATTTTTTTTTTGATGGGGAAGAGGGAGTGAGAATACTGCATGGATGAAGAATAAGAGGATGAATAGATTGAGGAGGAGGAGGAGGAGAAGAGGTAATACCCGCAAAGGGGAGGACGTGAGGGAAGGTGGGGAAGAGACTGCTGGACGGAATATAGGGGCTGGGGAGAGGGTTGGAGTGGGGTGCCGGTGTCTGTATCAAGACCGTGCACAGAATCAGAGCCAGAGCCTGAATAATAACCCGAAACTGATCGGGAACTGACCAGCGACCGTCACCTGAAAGCGGTCCACCTGGGAAAGGGTGAGACGGGCAGGAGAGATCAGCAATCTTCGGGAGAAAAGGCGATGGGAACAAGTCTGGATCGAGTACCCCCCACCCGGTGAGCGAGGGGAGAAGCCGGTGAAACTTGACCGGAGGCGATGGAATTGACCAAGGAGAACTCAGCCTGTGTATGTGTATGAGACTCGGGCTCCTGTTTTATTTGCCGTTTCCAAATGCACATCAGACGCTCGCTTCACTTTTGCTACTTAAAAACATATATACATCTGTTTGCAAATTTACAAGTGGATCTTTCGCACTATCAGAAACACATGTGGCAGGAGTTCAGGACTCTGTGTGTGATTTTGTCCTTAAAAGCTATGATTACTGCGCTTATTACACAGTCCAATTCAAAGAATGTATTAGTGATTGAGGAAGAGGCTTCCTGACACCGACAAGAGAGGGAACCGAGCCCGGACTGCCAAGTGATGTGTGTTTCTGCAGCTGTTTTCTGTCCGTCACTGATGAACCAGAGAGCAAGGAGGTGGGGGGTGAAGATTTCCCCCCCCCCCCCGCCCCCGGGTACTTGCTCGGCGAGTCGCGGTCTGTGCACTCCACTCCCCAGTGTCGGGCAGAAGCAAGCTGATCCAACCTGACTTCTATATCCACCTACAGGAACCCCGGCTTCGGTTTTTTTTCCCTATTAAACACAGGCAGGGACAGTGAAGAGGTAGCTTAGGTCCCCTTTGCATTTAGTGGCTTGGTTTATACTTTATACTTACAAATTCCTTTGTGCCTTTTTTTTTATCATTTCATTTTTTCCCCACCGTTTCACGTTCTGTTGACACGAATGTTCTCATTTCACTCTTGTTCATGTGCAGCAATAAGTGAATCGGCACATCCTGGTTTGTAAAACGAGGCATATTTCATGATAATTCCATTAAAACAGGGCCGACTGCTTTTCGCACTGAAACCCTTCAGTATTCCATTCACAGCCCCGGCAAGTCTGGTGTGATACTATACACGGAACACCTGTACGGTATATACACACACACCGTGCATAACTGCTTATTCAGCATCGCTGAAGTCCTACCTCTGATTTCCAGATGTATTTGCATACAACCTGCTCTCTATCCTAATCTTTTCTACAAGGTCCAATTATGTTAAGCGTGTAAAATATTGAACGGTTCAGTTTCTCCTTTCACAGATATGAGATTCAGTTTAATAAATGATTGCCTTGTTAGCAACACAACGTATCTTGATTTATACTGATAGTCTGATTAATCCTATATACAAGTTATATTGCCTTACTAAGAGATAAATAAATGCGTTTAAAATCCAAATTCCTTGTTCATAATAATAAAAAAAAGATAATTGGTAATTGAAGGGTAATTGAAGTAACGTGAAGTGGAAAGTTAAACCACAAGCTGCGGTATGTGCTGGGCTGGAATTGTACGGCGCCTCGACAGGTACATCAGACCAGCGATGCCACCGATCAATGATTGTCCAGTTGCTCCCCTTCGAATTCAAGAGTACTACACAGGTAAGACTCGGAGTCAAAGAAATACTTTCATTCCACACAGCACCTTATGGAGTCTCCCAAACATCTCAAAGCAGGCAACCTACAATGGGTTACATTGAAACGCAGCGACTGTTATGTAGACAAACGCAGCGGCCACCTGGGCGCAGTAAGATCCCACAAAAGGCAATGAGATGAATAATTGACTAATCCATTTTTATGCTGTTGATTGAGGGACGAATGTTGGCCAGATCATAGGAACAGGAGTAGAACAGGATCACTGGGAGAACTTCCTGCTCTTGGAATAATAGTGGGGCTATCTGATATCCATATGGACAGAGAGAGAGAGCCTCCACTTAATAACTTATCCAAAGAAAGGCACCTCTGACAATGCAGCACTCCCTTAGTACTCATCTCAGTGTGCCTTACTTATAATTCTGCAATTAATCAATGTCTTTGGGTTTTACATGATCTGAAAGTCTGGACTAGTTTCATGCATTGAAAACAACAAACCCATTTATATATTGTAGTGAATCTCCATAGTAACTAAAGCATTCTCTAGAGCACTGGAATTATCTTCACTCTGATATTTCAGATAGTAACACACAAAAGGACAGCTACAATTTGCAATTGCTGACATTATGGGACAAATTGGCACCACATTTGGCAGTCTCAGGGAGGCTATATAGATCGATGGAGTGAGAAGTGGCCTTCTAGGGTTAGAGTAAAGGCATAGTGTTGTGACAGAGTAAACAGTGTCCTAGGCCCAACCATCTTCAGCTGCTTCATCAATGACCTTCCCTCCATCATAAGGTCAGAAATGGGGATGTTCGCAGATGATTGCACAGTGTTCAGTTCCATTCGCAACCCCTCAAATAATGAAGCAGTCCGAGCCCGCATGCAGCAAGACCTGGACAACATCCAGACTTGGGCTCATAAGTGGCAAGTAAAATTTGCGCCAGTTAAATGCCAGGCAATGACCATCTCCAAAAAAAGAGTCTAACCACCTCCCCTTGACATTCAATGGCATTACCACCGCCGAATCCCCCACCATCAACATCCTGGGGGTCACCATTGACCAGAAACTTAACTGGACCAGCCATATAAATACTGTGGCTATGAGAGCAGGTCAGAGGCTGGGTATTCTGCGGCGAGTGACTCACCTCCTGACTCCCCAAAGCCTTTCCACCATCTACAAGGCACAAGTCAGGAGTGTGATGGAATACACTCCACTTGCTTGAATGAGTGCAGCTCCAACAACACTCAAGAAGCTCGACACCATCCAAGATAAAGCAGCCCACTTGATTGGCACCCCATCCACCACCCTAAACATTCACTCCCTTCACCACCGGCGCACAGTGGCTGCCGTGTGTACCATCCACAGGATGCACTGCAGCAACTCGCCAAGGCTTCTTCGACAGCACCTCCCAAGCCCACGACCTCTACCACCTAGAAGGACAAGAGCAGCAGGCACATGGGAACAACACCACCTGCACGTTCCCCTCCAAGTCACACACCATCCCGACTTGGAAATATATCGCCGTTCCTTCATCGTCGCTGGGTCAAAATCCTGGAACTCCCTAACAGCACTGTGGGAGAACCGTCACCACACGGACTGCAGCGGTTCAAGAAGGCGGCTCACCACCACCTTCTCCAGGGCAATTAGGGATGGGCAATAAATGCTGGCCTCGCCAGCGACGTCCACATCCCATGAACGAATTTTTAAAAAACTCTGTAGCTGAACCACCTGTGCTTTGACCTGGAAATGCTTAATGCTGACTCTGGGTACCCAAAATGTAAGACTGTTACTTTCCTCAGCAATAACATATTCTCACCTTGATCAACATAAAAATTCACACACAAATGCAAATTAGGTAACAAAAGTGGTTCTATCTACACTTGTCATGCATACATTAGGGCAGGGTGAGTTTTAACATAAGATATTGCTGACAATGTGACAAAAATGAAGCATTAGTTATTGGATTGTTTTATGCTGGCCACAGCACACAGAGGGTTAAAATTAATATTAAAATTAAAAGTCTGGTATGCTGAAGGCTTTGAGCTTGAGCACAAAGGTTGATAAAGACAGAGCGTGAACCTCTAACGGAGTGAATTGCGAACAGAATGAGGACTTTCAACTGGGAATTAGGTGCTGAGAAGCAAGGAGGTGCTAAGCGATTTAAACCAAGGAACGATAAACTAATCTATCAACTTTTAAAACTTAAATAAAAAATACATCAAATTTTAAAAAAAGACTAAGTAATTACTAGTTATTTTGAAATCAAGCTAAATCCATTTACTATATATAATCTAGATCTCAAGTGATTCTATTAGTCCTAGAAATAAACTACTGATTAAATAAATAAAAACTAGAAATGGCAGTACAGACTGTGTGTCGGGACTGTAATATGTGGGAGTTTGTGGTCAGCGAGGCTGTCCCGGATTGTCATAGCTGCAGGAAATGTTTCTGGCTTGAGACACTCCAGCTCAGAGTCTTTGAGCTGGAGTGTGATTAGAGACACTCTGGCACATAAGGGAGAGGGAGATAAAGAAGGAGGTCCAGCAGACATTGGTCCTATCCAATAGGTACGAGGTACTTGATACCCGTGAGGATAAGGATGAAGGCTGCAGGGAGGAAGCCCAGAACACTAACCATGGCAACATGGAGCATGAGGTAATCCAAAGTGGGGGGGGGAAGGGGGAAGGGTCAGAATGGAAAGATTGTAGTCATAGGACATTCTATAATCAGGGGGATAGATCGCGTCTTCTGCAGTTGCATCGGAGATTCCAGGAGGGTCTGTTACCTACCTGGTTCAAGGGTAAAGGATATCTCGGAGCAACTGGAGAGCAACTTGGAAAGGGAAGGGGAGGATCCAGTTGTCGTAGTCCATGTCGGCACCAATGAGGAAGAACAAGGATGAGGTCCTGCTAAGGGAATATCAGAAGCTAGGAACTAAATTAAAAAGCAGGACCTCAAGGGTGGCAATCTCATGATTACTACCCAAGCCACATGTTAATTGGCATAGGGATAGGCAGACCAGAAAGCTGAATGCGTGGCTGAAAGAGTGGTGTGGGAAGGAGGGGTTCCATTTCATGGATCACTGGCACCGATACTGGGACAGGAAGGAGCTGTACCACTGGGACAGAGTCCTAGCAGGAAGGGTAAATAGGGCGGTGCATTAGGCTTTAAACTAACAAGATCGGGGAGGGGGGGGAGATCTGGTAGCAATAACAAAAGCTTAAAGATAAAAGAACAGGAGATGAGTGTAAAGGTCAGACCAGGGTAAGGAATAAAGATAACATAAACGGTCAAGGAACAAATACAGTTGCAAAACAGAAGTATAAAAGGACTGTTAAAAATAAAATAAAAGGAACAACTATTAAAGATGAATTAAATTGCCTGTACAGCAATGTACACAGCATCCAAAATAAAACAGGGGAACTGGAGGCAATAATCGGTCGTGAGGAACCAGTTGCATGATGAACCAAATTTTGTTTGATAATCACTCCTGTGAAGCGCCTTGGGATGTTTTACTACATTAAAAGCGCTATATAAATGCAAGTTGTTGTTGTTGAAGTAGTAGAAATAACTGAAACATGGCTACATAAAGAACAGTAGTGGCAAACTAAATATTGCAGGCTATAACATAATAAGAAAGGATAGGGAAGGAAGAAGGTGGTGGAGTAGCTGTACTAATTAGAGATAACATAATGGCAGTAGAGAAAAGGGACACAACTAACAGCAGGATAGAAACAGAATCCATTATGAACTGAAATAAAATATAAGAAGGAATTGACCACCTAATAGTGGAAAGGAGGTGGAGGAAGAAATATGTAAACAAATATGTGAAATGAGTAAAGAACTTAGAATAATAATCATGGGAGATTTTAACAATCCCCAAATAAACTGGCAAGAAGAGGTTGGTAAAGGGGTACAGGGAATGGAGTTTTTACAATATGTGTTCAGGACTGTATAAAGCCCAACAAGAGATGAAGCACTGCTGGATCTCGTAATGGGAAATGAACCACAACAGATGAGAGAAGTAAGCGTAGGGGAACATCTAGGCAATAGCGATCACAACATAATAAGGTTTAAGATAAAGATTGAAAAGGACATAAGTGAACCAAAGACCAAAGTAATAGATTGGAAAAAAGCTGATTTTAAGAGGATGAGAATGGAACTAGGCAAAATAAACTAAAAAAATTACTGACAAAGAAATAGAACCGCAGTGGGAAACAATTAAAACAGTGATCAATCAAGTCCAGGAGAAATATAACCCACTATAAAGCAAGAACAAACCAGTCAGTAATGATACACTGTGGATGATTAAAGAAATAATGGCAAAATTGAAACTAAAGAAAAAGGCATACATTAAGTATGTAGACAACAAAGGAGAGGAGGACAAAAGGGAATGTGAAAAAGTTAGGAAAGAAGTTTAAAAAAAACAATTAGGAAGACAAAGTGAAACTGCAAAACTAAATTATCAAGGAATATAAAAAGAAGTAGTAAAGTATTCCATAGATACATAAATAATAAAAGAAAAATCAGGATAGGGTTAGGGCCACTAAGGGATACACACGATAAACTCACAGATAATGAGAGCAAAATAGCAAAAATATTAAACAATTACTTTGCTTCAGAATTTATCAGGGAGACGAACGTGATGGACATGATATTAGAAGAAATGATCAAAAAAGATTTAAAGATATTTAAGGTAGAAAGGGGGAGATAATTGATAAACCAATCAAACTTAGAGAGGATAAAACCCTTGGTCCAGATGGATTGTATCCATAAATATTAAAAGAAGTTAGGGAAGAGATAGCAGAGGCACTATTACATATATAGAAAAATTCATTAGAAAAGGGAATAGTGCCAGAGGACTGGTGGATAGCTAATGTGTTTCCTATTTTTAAAAAGGGAAATGGAACCAGTCCAGGGAACTATAGACCAATTAGCTGAACATTGGTGGTAGGAAAGATAATGGAACCTTTACTCAAAGATTTAATAGAAAAACATCTAGAAACCGAAGATATAATAAAGAATAGTCAGCATGAATTTCAAAAGGGAACATCATGCTTGACCAACCTTATTGAATTCTTTGATGAAGTAACAGAAAGGGTAGACAACGGTAATGCAATAGATATAATCTATTTGGATTTTCAAAAGGCCTCTGATAAGGTACCGCATTGTAGACTCATGATTAAGGTCAGAGCATGTGGAGCCAAGGGACAAGAAGCAGAATGGATAGCAAGCTGGCTACAGGACAGATAACAGAAAGTAAGGGTTAAAGGTAGTTACTCAGACTGGCAAAAGGTGGGAAGTGGTGTTCCACAAGGATCGATGCTGAGACCACTGTTGTTCACAATTTATATCAACAATTTGGACTCGGGAATCAGAAGTACAATTTCAAAATTGGCGGATGACACGAAATTGGGGGGTGTAGTTAATACAAAGAAAGAATGCGTTAAAATGCAAGAAGACATTAATAAACTTGCAGAGTGGGCATGTAATTGGCAAATGAATTTCAATATAGATAAGTGTGAGGTATTACATTTTGGTAGGAAGAATAAGGGGACCACATAGTCCTTGGATAATAAGAATCTGAATGGTGTAGAGGAGCCGAGGGATCTGGGGGTACGGATACACAAATCATTAAAAGTAGTGACACAGGTTAATAAGGCCATAAAAAAGCAAACCAAGCACTGGGGTTCATTTCTAGAGGGATAGAATTCAAAAGCAGATAAGTTATGTTAAAGTTGTATAGAACCTTGGTCAGACCATACTTGGAGTACTGTGAACAATTCTGGTCTCCATATTATAAAAAGGATATAGAGGCACTGGAGAAGATGCAAAAAAGATTTACTTGGTTGATACCAGAACTGAGAGGTTATACCTGTCAGCAAAGATTGAACAGGCTGGGGCTTTCTTCTCTAGAAAAGAGAAGACTGAAGGGTGACCTGGTAGAGGTCTTTAAGATTATGAAGGGGTTGGTAGGGTAGACATAAAGAAGATGTTTCCCTTGCAGAGGAGACCAGAACTAGGGGCCATAAATATAAGACAGTCACTAATAAATCCAATAGGGGATTCAGGAGAAACTTCTTTACCCAGAGTGGTTAGAATGTGGAACTCACTACCACAAGGAGCAGTTGAGACATTTAGCATAGATGCGTTTAAGGGGAAACTGGATAAACACATGAGGGAGAAAGGAATAGAATGATATGCTGATAGGGTGAGATGAAGTAGAGAGGGTGGAGCATGAAGTCTGGCATGGACCTGTTGGGCCGAATGGCCTGTTTATGTGCTACACATTCTATGTAATGATCAGTGTGAATCAATTGCTCCCATGTCCCTGGCTGGGGACTTGACTTGCAGATCATTCAAAGAGCTTGGAACTGATCATTGGGTCAACCCATTCCATTCAATTATCAGGATGCTGTGGGGTTGCTTATGGTAGCTATATTTGTGTGGCAAATCCCATTTTGAATCTGACCGAGATGTATTTATGGCAAATATAATTTTGAAGTCCTTTGTTATGGAATATTTTCAAAATAATATGAAGCTATATCTCGGGCAGTATTGTATGAAGGCCAGTTGATCTGAAGCTAGCTAGGGCTAGACAGAGAACTCTGCAATGGTGGATAGCTACTTAAGGGAAAGTGCATTTGTTACTTTGGTTCTGAAAAGAATAGTGAAGTCAGTGTTTGCTATAAATTAACAGCATCAATTGAATTTGTCCAGTGATTTATAGCCTGATGGAAGGTAGGCTTGTTCTACCTATTGATGATCACGTGGTGTTACGCGATATATTCTGGTAAACTGGAGTACAGTGACAAGGGTTCTCCGTTCAACCTTGGGTCTAATTTTGTTCAGCTAGATATTGGAGAGATAAAGGCGCATTCTGGTTTGTGGGGACAGAAGGTCCACTTACGGGAGTGGCCAATGAAGCTGAACGCAAGGAAATATCATGCGTGAAAACCCAAAACGTAACAGTCACACATTGACACCTCAACCATAACAAGTTGAGGCTGAGAATTAGTGTATGAGAAACCTTCAGATGAGAGCAAGTCCACGACCCAAGTGTGAGATTACAGGTAACAAAGATCTTCTTAAAAAAATAGAAAATTCATAATCTGTAATGTCAATGAGCACTATTTTTAAGAGTTTTAACCAACTCTTTCAATATAAGCTTTAAAAGTGGTTATCAACACCTGTGAACTGATGTACAGACAGCAGCATCTAGGTAAGATGAGATGATAGTGCTTAGGAAGGGAACACAGATGAAGGTGATTGCTTCAATTTGTCCTCAGCAATGGTACTTTTGGCTGAAGGCTGAGGGAGTCTAGCCTTGGTGTAATTGCTTCTTATTTATTGACAAATAGGAAGAAAGAGGGGTGATAGGAAAAAGTCTGGAAAACAAGTAAGGCAGAAACTTGCAAACTGGAGATGGTAAGAAATTAACTCTCAAAGTGCAGAAGGAGATGGACAGAAATTATTCTCAATTACATAAATTCATGGCAAACAGGGATAATTTTGACTTTGTTCGACAGTATAAAATGGAAGATAGCGAATCGGCAGCCCATTTTACATCTCTCCCAATTTTTATTTCCATTGATTTTCTATCATCTGATTTACTCTTTCGTACAAAGTCAAAATTACCCCCAGTTTCTCTTATAATGCATAGCAGATGAGCCATAAACTTATTGAATGACGGAGCAGGCTCAAGGGCCTGAATGGCCCACTCCTACTCCTATTTCTTATGTTCTTCCATTCTTATGATAGTCTTTCCTGAATAATAATATTTTTGCAAAGCCTCCTTTTTAGGATAGAATACTTCCAATACAACAAGAGATCCAGAATATCAATTTAAATTCCAAGCATAGGACAAGGAGAAATAGGTTTAAATGAGCAAAATATAAATTTATGGCTGATATCTGCAAATTTTCCATCACACAAAGAGTGATCAAAATGTGGAGTACATTTAAAGGTACAGAAGCAGAGGCATTAATCCTAGAATCACTTAAATAATTGGATGCTACAATGGGAGGAATGTTAGGATCGCTCTGTGTGGATGAATTAAGATGGGATGAATGGCTACCTCATCTATTCACTACATTTATTAATGACTTAGATAAAACAATAGAGAGCCATATATCTAAGTTTGCCGATGACATAAAGATTGGTGGCATAGTAAGTAGTGTAGATGGGAGCATAAAATTACAAAGAGACATTGATAGATTAAGTGAGTGGTCAGAACTGTGGCAGATGGATTTCAAGGCAGCGGAGTGTAAGGTCATCCATTTTGGACCAAGAAAGGATACATCTGAGTATTTTTTAAATGGTGAAAAGTTAGGAACAGTGGAGGTCCAAAGAGATTTAGGGGTCCATGTACACAGATCACTAAAATGTAGTGGTCAGGTACAAAAAAAATCAAAAAGGCTAATGGATAGATAATATTACTAGATATTAGCCTTTTTTTCTAGAGGGCTAGAATATAAAGGGGAGGAAGTTTTGTTGCAGCTATACAAAGCTCTGGTTAGACCACATTTGGAATACAACTGTGTACAGTTCTGGGCATTGCACCTTAGAAAGGAAATATTGGCCTTGGAAGGAGAGCAGCACAGATTCATCGGAATGTTGCCAGGGCTCCAAGGGTTAAATTTATAGGACTATAGGAACATAGGAACAGGAGTAGGCCATTCAGCCCCTCGTGCCTGCTCCGCCATTTGATAAGATCATGGCTGATCTGTGATCTAACTCCATATACCTGCCTTTGGTCCATGTCCCTTAATATCTTTGGTTGCCAAAAAGCTATCTATCTTAGATTTAAATTTAGCAATTGAGCTAGTGTCAATTGCCATTTGCGGAAGAGAGTTCCAAACTTCTACCACCCTTTGTGTGTAGAAATGTTTTCTAATCTCACTCCTGAAAGGTCTGGCTCTAATTTTTAGACTGTGCCCCCTACTCCTAGAATCCCCAACCAGCGGAAATAGTTTCTCTCTCTCCACCCTATCTGTTCCCCTTAATATCTTATAAACTTCGATCAGATCACCCCTGAACCTTCTAAACTCAATTGCTAAATTTAAATCTAAGATAGATAGCTTTTTGGCAACCAAAGATATTAAGGGACATGGACCAAAGGCAGGTATATGGGGCCCGATTTTAGCAGGCCTGCGGGTTCCCAGCGGGTGGTCCTTCGGGAGCGTGGAAAACACGGACGGCTAATTGAGTGCGCCCCCCGCGCGATCGCGGGATAATTGATCACATTAAGCCCTGGTTCCGGGTTTTCCGCTCCCCAGCTGCGCGCCGGCGGGCTGCGCATGCGCACTAACGTTATCGCGATGGAGGAGCTCCACTTAAAGGGGCGGTCCCCCAAAGCCCCTCCTGCTGCAAGCAAGAGGCAACATAGGATGGCGCAATCCAGGGGCAAGGCTGAGCCACGCTTCTCCGACCTCGCGCTGCAGTTGCTGCTGGAGGGTGTGAGGAGGAGGAGGGACACGCTGTTCCCGGCGGACGGACGCAAGTGCCCTGGCTCCGTCACCAGGAAGGCATGGGCAGAGGTGGCGGCGGAGGTCAGCAGCAGGGCCAACACCCCCAGGACATGGGAGCAGTGCCGCAAGCGGTTCAATGACCTCACTAGGTCCGGCAAGGTGAGTACACCAACGCACCCTCCCACAACCCGTCCCCACCATCACGCCAAACAGATCACAACCCCTCCTGCAGAGCCACCACAGCGCTCCCGCAGCAATCCTCACAGCCACTCACTCACCATCCTCGCCGTGCCCGCAAGTACCCACCGTCCCTGTCCCCACCCGAACACTACCACACACCCCAATTCCCATGCAAAGGGATGGGCATGTGGCACACGCATCCTCCCATCCATCTGCCCCACGCTCAACCCACCCACACCGATGCTTGATGCGTCTCACTATGCAATATGCACTCACTCACGCATCTGTGTTTTGCCTTGACAGGAGAAGAGATGCAAGAATGACCGAGAAAGGGCCCGCACCGGAGGGGGCCCGCTGCACGTGGTCGAACTGACGGATGCAGAGGTGGAGGCGCTCGACCTCGCCTGCACGCAACATTGCCTCTCCGTGGCGGATGGCGAGTCTGGCGCTGCAGAAACGGCCGATAAGGGAAAGCTGACACTCAACACTCATGATCGCGAGTGACCGTATCATTACCTGCCATCAGGCGCACCGTAACGTTGGTGCACATGCCTCATAGTGCCCTCTGTTCTCTTGCAGGGCCGTCTGCGAGCGCTGTGTGTGAGGAGGGCGATTCCTCAGAGGACATGCCGGTCTCTGAGGGTGCATCGTCACATATCAGCCAACCATCCACCAGCGCAGAGACACGCACCTCGGTGGGTCCCCCTCGCCAACTAGTTGGGCTTGCACATGGTGAGTCACCGCGCACGTGTGAGCATGAGCAGACCCTGGTGGCAGGGGCAGCCGCGGAGGGTCCGCGTCGGTGGGAGCACTCATCTCCAGGCTCTGCTCAGCCGGACCCAGATGCTGAACCCCGGGGGCCACCAGTCAAAAGGAGAGTCGTCGAGGGGCACCAGCACATTGCCGAGGTACTGGGAGAGGTGCCGCGCGCATTGTCCACGATCGCGCAGGTGATGGAGGAGTCCAACTCCTGCATGCGGGCATTGGTGGCGCAGGTACAGGAGGGTATCGGCGACATAGTGTCGCGGGTTGGTGCGGGAACGTCTGCGGTGGAGGACAGGCTGGCCTCCCTCGAGCGTCACGCACAGCTGAACATCGAGTCCATGCAGGCCCTGACAACGGCTGTACGGATTCAGGCTGAGCAACATTCCGCCGCCATAAACAGGCTGACGGATACACTAGGGGTGGCGTTGCAAGGCCTCACACATGCCATCCAAACTGTGGTCCAGCAGGGTGGAAGGGGTAATGTGGGCCGACGCCACGAGAGGGATGATGGTGAACGGGGACATGGAAGCGGGGACGCTACTCAAGGTGCCACCACGTCCCACCCGTTGCCCCCCTCTCAACCAGTACCCGCAATGGTGCCTCCTCTCCAGGTGGCCGAGTCTGCCCCTGCACAGGTGCAGGAGGAGCAGTCTGTGGAGGTGCCCTCACGGGCACCGAAACCCAGGGGGCGTCGGCCCAAAGCATCTACACGGTCAGGGCAAGAACAGGAGCAACCTGCCACTACCTCTGCTGGAGCCACAGGGGTAGCACCACGTAGGGGTTCACGTAAACGAAAGCCAAGGGCGTTATAAGCACAAAGGGAATGCACCAGGGTGTCTGTTCGTTTGTACACTTTTTGTTTATTGTCGTTCACCATGTACATATTAAACACAATCGTTCTCACCACTCCTGCCACCTCTCGTCCATTCTTCTGCGGCTTGTGCAATAGGTGCGTTCCGTGCGGCCCATCATGACGACGAACACCTGCTGGCGCCCATTGGCCACACTACTGTGGGTGCAGGAGTACTGGCGAGACTCTTCTGTGGAGGGGGCTGGTATGGCCCCTCGTATGTGCAGGTGATGGGATGTGAACGCCTCAGACTGTCTGACTCTAGGAGAACCGTTGACGTATGAGTGCCTCCCTGGCCTGGCGACCATCCCGGTGAGCCGGTGTTCGGCGCATGGGTCGTACATCCTCCTCTCGCGTGGCCTCCTCCTCATCCCCCTCCACCTCCTCCTCCTCCTCCTCCTCATCGTCGTCCTCAATGTGGGTGGCGGGTGTGGATGGGGCCTCCTCCAGCGGCACCCCTCTCTGTTGGGCCATGTTGTGCAGGGCACAGCAGACAACTATGATTCGTCCCACTCTGAATGGTGTGTATTGGAGCGCTCCCCCAGAATGATCAAGGCACCTGAAGCGCATCTTGAGCAGCCCTATGGTAGCAATGTGGCTGTTATTGTATCGACGCTGCGGCTCGGTGATGGGGTTCCTCAGAGGTGTCATGAGCCACGTGTGCAGGGAATACCCCTTGTCGCCTAGGAGCCAGCCGTTGCCGGTGTTGGGTGCGTGGAAGAGGGGCGGGACGGTGGACTCCCTGAGGACGAAGGCATCGTGGCAGCTGCCAGGGTATCTGGCGCACACGTGTAGGAATGTCTGGCGGTGGTCACAGATGAGCTGGGCGTTCATGGAGTGATACCCCTTCCTGTTGATGAACAGCCCTGGCTCATGTGGAGGTGGCCGTATGGCGATGTGGATGCAGTCGATTACACCCTGCACCCGTGGGAAGCCAGCCATGGCATGGAATCCAACCGCCCTCTCCATCTGGCTGTGCTCGTCCATGGCGAAGTTGATGTAGGTCGAGGCCCTGTGGAACAACCCATCGGTGACCTGCCTTATGCACTTGTGTGCAGAGGACTGGCAGACTCCGGTGATGTCCCCGGTGGCACACTGGAAGGATCCGGATGCGAAGAAGTTGAGGGCAGTGGTGACTTTGATGGCGACGGGTAGGAAGATGCTGCTTGGTCCATCCGGGAGCAGCTTGTCATTAAGGAGGCTGCAGATTTCGGCGACTACCTGGCGATTGACTCTGAGCCTCCGTATGCACTGCTCCTCGGAGAGGTCCATGAAGCTGAGCCTCGGTCTGTAGACCCTCTGCGGAGGGTAGTGCCTCCTGCGACGCAGCTCTCTCTGCAGTTGCCCTCCCTCCTGCACTGCAGCTGGGTGTGCCGCAGCACCATGTTGGGGGGCTCCACGTCGATGAGGCGGACGGCGTGGACTGCGAGGCTGCTGGGGCTGGTGATGCTGTTCGTCCTCCGAGGATGTCGAAGCGGCCCCCATCTGGCAGGTGTTGGTCTGAGGGGTTGTGCACGGTAGGTAGGTGGTTCCTCGCACTGGGGCTGCGGTTCCACGTCGGGGTTTCCTCTGGCTTGGAGGGGGGTGGTGGAGGGCAGGCGTTGCCCTATGTGACGGAGTGGCCTCCTGCGTGGGTGAGGGGTCTCTTCCCCCCCCCCCCCCCCTGTGGAGTGCACCTTGGCAGCTGCCACAGGCTGCTGGCTGCAACACGTCCGGTTGGAGTGAGACTGTTTCCCCCAGTATGTGAAACAGTCTGAGTTGAAGGTAAAATCCCACACTTCCTAATAAGACAGCTGAATCAGGTCAGTTAATAACCTGAACAAGCAAAGTAAATACACTCAAGTGGCATCCCGCTGGCTTTAATTACCTGCGGGATTCCCACCAGCGGGGCCTGTGCGCGCAGCCCCGCACGTCAGCGTGGAACCCGGAAGTGGCCGGGATCGTGGCGCGTTCCGGTCCCGCACCTGGGGATCGGGATTATCGAGGCACCCCCGTCGTGAACACACACGAAACCCGATGCTAAAATCGGGCCCATGGAGTTAGATCACAGATCAGCCATGATCTTATCAAATGGCGGAGCAGGCACGAGGGGCTGAATGGCCTACTCCTGTTCCTATATTCCTATAAATTTCTCCTTGTAACTTAACCCATGAAGTCCGCGTATCATTCTAGTAAACCTACGCTGCACTCCCTCCAAGGCCAATATGTCCTTCCGAAGGTGCGGTGCCCACAACTGCTCACAGTACTCCAGGTGTGGTCGAACCAGGGTTTTGTATAGCTGCAGCATAACTTCTGCCCCCTTGTACATTTGCCTTATTGATTATTTTCTGCACCTGTTCATGACACTTCAATGATTTATGTACCTGAACCCCTAAGTCCCTTTGGACATCCACTGTTTTTTACTTTTTACCATTTAGAAAGTACCCTGTTCTATCCTTTTTTGATCCAAAGTGGATGACCTCACATTTGTCTACATTGAATTCCATTTGCCACAGTTTTGCCCATTCACCTAATCTATCAATATCCCTTTGTAATTTTATGTTTTCATCTACACTGCTTACAATGCCACCAATCTTTGTGTCATCGGCGAACTTAGATATGAGACTTTCTACGCCTTCATCTAAGTCCTTAATAAATATTGTGAATAATTGAGGAGAGGAGAGATTACATTAACTAGGCTTGTGTTTCCTGGGATATAGTAGGTTAAGGGGTGATTTGAGTGACGTTTTTATTATTTTGAAAGGAATTAATAGGGTAGATAGAAACTTTTTCCACTGGTGGGGGAGTCTAGGAAAAGGGGACATAACCTTAAAATCAGAGCCAGGCCATTCAGGAGACAAGTTAGGAAACACTTCTTCACGCAAAGGGTGGTAGAAGTGTGGAACTCTCTCCCTCAAAAAGCAATAGATATTTGCTCAATTAATAATTTTAAACCTGAGATTGATAGATTTTTGCTAGCCAAGGGTATTAAGGGAGATGGAGCCAAGGTGGATGAATGGAGTTCGGACACAGATCAAGCATGATCTCATTGAATGGTGGAATAGGCTCAGGAGGCTGAATGGCCTACACCTGTTCCTGTGTCTCTTTGTTCATCTGCAATTATCTTGTGGTGAACTATCACATTACATAACAAGCCAAAATTGCATCATACATTTTTCAACTCCCCTTTATTTTTCCTTGCTGCACATGTGCTGAATACACACTCACTCATGTGCATGTAACAGACTGCTCAAGGTTAAATGGTGTCCTATAAATACCGTAGTTGTGTTACTGGTTTGTGTGTTCAGGATCGATTGGGAAGGAATTCCCGTTTCTTTGGTCTTGGAGTCAGAATGCACTCAATGCCTCCAAACCAAGGGATCAGAGAGCAGAAATATACTGCAATTATCTCCTGGAAAAATAACAGATTCATGCCCACTGGCTCAGCACAGAAAAAAACAATTACAATAACAACTGATACGTACTGTTGTACTTGACGCTTCCCTTAAGTACATCTTATGCACCTGTGTGATTTTACGCTGTGATATACCCTACTTCTTTAGAATAAGATTTTTACATGCACAGCATCCACAAAGAGGAAACAGATTGACTCACATGACATTAGGCTATATGCAAAACATAACTGTCTTAATTATAGAGAAATAATGTCCAGATCTACCAAACTTCGCTCTTTTGGAAGTAAGGCCAGCTACTTTGGGATTAGGAAAAATCAGTCAAGATTCCTGCTATCCAATGATTGCAGCAGGTAAATGTACATTTGGGGAAATTGGGCTGGAGCAAGTTTCGGCTATGTAATATTCTCCCCAAATGGTCGAATAATGTGTCAAAAGTCACCACCTAGGCACTTATATGATGAATGGCCACTGGATGAGGTAACAATGGGCACTTGATCCCCATAGAAGCAGACCATAACATGAGAAGAAGGCACAGAATGGGAGTGGGGGGTGGTGGTGGAGAAAGAATAACATCTTTTTGTATATCACTATTTGAAATAAACAAGAAACTCTATTTAAAATAAAATGGGATTGTCATCTATCTCATTCTCTGTACTCACAAAATCTTACTCCCGATCCCCTTATATATGTTGCCACACTACAAATACTGGTAGCCACTTCTGGGCTATCCAATAGTTATCCACTACCTGACAATGAACACAAAATGTTTGTTGCTGACCGTAGTGTGGGTGTGGGGGTGGTGGGAGTTCAGGGCTAAAATGCTGCTCAATGGAGATATGAGTTAACGGGGGCCTGAAATGATTCTCAGTGGCAGGAGGAGCAGATGATAGGGCTGAAACGGAGGGTTAAGTGCTGCTCAGTGGGAGGAAGGGGGTTCTGAACTGCTGCTCTTTGAGGCGGGGGAGGGGATTGCAAGGGCAAGGATCCTGCTATTTGGAGGGGGAGAGATGGAGGTAATTTTTTTAAGACTTTAAGCTGAGAAATACATAAAAATATAAAAATCTTTGCAAGGGTTACATTGAGTGGTAAGGAGGGACTAGGGAGGAGTAGTCTTGTAACTAATTTATAAGCTGCAATTTAATTTCCTGTTTACCTCATGTATTTGTGCAATCAGGGAGTGGAAATGAATGCGGAGATCAGTTATGCTCATAATGCCCAGAAAATCATGTATCTATTCCTTGTCCCTTTTATAGGAAAATTCCGAATGTGACAAAGTAGATCAGTTTTGAGCTTCTGTTATGTGATCTATTTTATTTCTATATTTATAACTATCTACATTTTAGTTCAGGAGATTATATGGAAAATGTTCCAAGTGCAGGTGACTCCAAATGAACATTTGCATGTAATTTCAATTGACCAAATCATTGCCCATTCACTCCAATTAGAGAGAATTCCAATGGACCAAATCACTTCCCGTTCACTCCAATTAGAGAGAATTCCAATGGACCAAATCACTTCCCATTCACTCCAATTAGGGAGAATTCCAATGGACCAAATCATTTCCCATTTACTCCATTTAGAGAGAATTCCAAAGGGCTAAATCACTTCCCATTCATCCCTATTACAGGCACTTCCCAATGCAATCATAGAACATAAATACACAACACTAATCAAAGTCTGTGTATTAATGGTATTCACATTGTAATAATGAAATCATGGATAATGTATAATTTTTTTCCCCATAGTTATTAGTCCACTAATGAAATTGCATTCTCAAAAACTGTACATTTCAAAACTGCACATTCTGCAGTTTCATTAGCAGGTTGTTAATTCTAGAAAAAGGCAAGACATTCTCCTGTTTTTCCTAAACAAAATAAAGGAATTTCATCTCTGAAGTGTCTTCCAAGTGGAAAACATTTGCTTTGAAATTCATTTCTTGTCCATTCTAAATCTATATCGAGATAACGGGATGCTTTAGAAATCTAAATCACTGCTGTGTAAAATGTGTGTTTTTGTTATGTGTTATCTGCTTCTCTGTCGATCGAATTGCTGAACAAATGAACAAATGGCCATGATACAAAGAGCTGCAAATTGGCTTTTTTATCTGCAGTTTATAGAAATCCTTATCAAAGCATAATCCTGATTCAAGCACATTTGCCAGCAAAATACTAATGTGCTTATCAGGATTTGACTGTGTAGAAAGATCACTGGTTGGAGGACTTTAGAAATTCAACGTGTACTGCTGTAATTGTCCATACACGTAAAATGACCAGTTTGGAGACTATTTCCTCTCTCCTCTCCTCTCCTGAAGGTGCTAATACTTGCTGGGTTATGGTTCCATAGGTACCAGCAAACTTCCAGTGCCCACACACAAGGTAGCCATTTTGCATCTGGGAATCAAGATAGTGAATGTTGGTGGGCTATTCCACTGTAGGTGGAATCACAGCTGAGCTTGATCTTATACTCATCTGACGTCCACCCAGTATGAATCACTGGATAGTGATCAGGAGACCGAATCGTGCTTGATTTTTTTGTCCCCCTCCCAAGTCCAGGGGGTGCTGAGGCCAATGTTAGTGCCCCTAACCGCAGCCATGGCTAGTACCAACTAAAGAAGCCTTCGGGGGGAAAGAGTAGGGACATTTGTAGATAGCAGAAATGAAAGCCAGTACAGCTTTGATAAGATGTAAAAGAAAAAGCTTATCTATATACACCATGGCTTCTGAAAGTTTCAACCTTGCTCAACTTGTCAGTTGCAAATCGTAGATGACAATGATTCTTCATCTCAAAAATCTCCAACAGTTATGGGTTTCGAGCTTGAGTCATCTGCCAAGATTTTGAATGAAGCTGTTCTGAAGGAAAAAAACAAACATTTGTTATAAACTCCGCAAAACGAGTAGAAGGCGTGAAATTGTTCAGAGTGAACATTAATTGCCTGGACCAAATTAGAGTTACCTCCCTCAGGTGTTCGTCCGTTCATTACCTCGAAATTGGTACAAGCATTGCATATTTTCCACATTTAATACTCTTTGATAATCCAAGTACAAACATTTAGAGAAAGAAAAGAGGCTTTATTGGGGGGAAACAGACTCCAACTTGCAGTTCCTTCCAGTCCGAAGACCATGGCGAGACCTGGCAGCACATAGACTGCCGTGGCAGACTTGCCGGCAGTAAGGTGATGGGCTACCAGGCCAGGAATGGCAACAAATGAGCAACACACTGTTGAGCTCTCACAGAATAGCCAAAACAGTGGCAAGAGTTTCACGGTGTTACATTTCCTTAAAGGGGCACCATCCAAATCCGAATCAGGCTGAATATGTCAAAATGCTTCATCAGAATTTATTCAAAACATTTTTTTACCAGATCAAATGAGATTTTCTTTCTCATTTGGTTCAGCACTTACCTTTATTGCAAAGCAATTTCAATCTTTGGGGAAAAAAAATCTATGTACGGGCTGATATAATGAGACAATTTATGAGTTTATATTTTCCTGATTTTGATAAAGATGTGATTCGGCAGCTGCACTAAATTTACTGCATATTCCAAGAACCGAAGAATTCATATCAAAAATAACTATGAGGAAGGAAGTCATTTGAAAAAATAAATATAATAGCTCCAGTGTTTTTATTGAGCCATGAAAAGGCTCTCTGTTTAAATTATTCATGTGTGTCGCTCAATGTATGCATATGTATGTATTCGGATCATTGAGGGCAACTGGCTCGGAAGAGTTTCTGCTCAATGAAATAAAGGGGCTAAATTAACACATGGAACTCAACTGGATAAAGCAACTTTGATTAGCCATTTTTGTTTGTTAATATAAATTTAGCCATTTTACAACACTGCCAATTGCTGCAGTGATGTCTTGAGTAATGACTGTTTAAAAAATATTCTAAAATTCAACCAAAGACTGACTGAACAAAGGGATGTTTATTGTAATATCTAATGGACAATTGGTTTTAAAAGGGATCCCAATTGTGAAATTCCTTTGGCTGCAAAAGCATCACATCATGGAATGTGATTTACTTTGGTTAACGCCTGTTACTCACATCGTAAACATAACGGCGATTTCTCATGATTGCTATTTCTAGAGAAATCATAAATGTTTTCTAAAAGAACGCAGGTTCCACGAAAAATAGTGATCAGACAAAACCTTTCCTCACACTGGCCATAGGCGTGTCTTTCATTCCTTCTTCACTTCTCTATTCTTTTGGCACAAACGGTAGATCTTGGAGCATTTGGAGAGAAACTAGAGTTTCGCCAATTCCATTTTCTCTGTTTTTGTTAATTGCAGAGGGCGTGTTCCAGAATGTGGTCACCCCACAAAGAGAGAGGAATAGTGAAGGGGAGCATGGGAAGTGGGTGACAACCCACAAGGGGAGGAGGAGGAGGAGGAGACGGGATGGAAATCCCATGGGCCGGGTCTTTTCCAATAGGTACGCAGTAATCAAGAGCAACATCATGGTTCCGCAAGGGGTTAGCCAAGGGTGAAAGAGAAACAACAGGCCATGGGAATAGAAGAATGGTAGCTATGGGAGATTCCATAATTAGGGAGATGGACAGCCTGATCTGCAGCTGTGAGTGTGAGTCACAAATGGTACGTTGCTTCACAGGTGACACACTAAGGGTGGACAACCTTCTGAAAAGGGAAGGAAACCAGTCACAGGTCATGACTCACATAGAAACAAATGACATAGGAAGAAGAGGGTGGAGTCTTGCAGAGAGAGTTTGACGAGTCAGGTTCTAGAATAAAGTGCATGACCTCATGAGCAGTAATCTCAGGATTGCTCAGCATGCCACATGCTGGACAAGTTAGGGAGAAGCAGATTAGGCACGTCAACTCATGGCTAGAAATATATGGAGAGATTTTAACCTTCCCAGTTCGATATCCACCAATGTCTCGCATGGATCCCACCATCTGGTGGCAAGGGCACTCACCTGAGCCTGGCAGCGTCCTTCGTTAATTATACAGATCAGGGTCCAATGACTTTATTTGCCTTGATTGCAATTTTAACTCTGGCCTGAATGGGGAAGCCGTTGCGGCTTTCCCGCCTGGGGAAGCCAGCGGGAATGGGATCTGGGAGCAGAAGAGGCCATTTAAGATAAATTTGATTACTTTCCTTATGGAGCAAGGAGGAGCAGGGATGCTCCTTCAGAAGGTTTAGGTCTCCTCTGCCCCGGCTCCTCCCCCTTCCCTCCTGAAACCCCATCCCTGACTATCTGAGTGCTGGCGAGTTCTTCTCTGGTGTCGGCCGGCAGTCTACCGCCGCCCAAACTTCTGCCCGCCGGCCAGCCGCCTCTTCCTGCCTGTTTCGGACATGCAGCTGACCGGCGGCATGCAGATGAGGCCCGGGAGTTAAAACCGCTCAGATCTCATGCTGCCACTGCTAACATTGGTTGGTTTGGTACTTGCATTCACTCCCCCTCCCCCACCCGAATCCCACTCCAGGTTAAAATGGGGGCTATAGTGTCGAAAGGTGGGTTTCAGATTCCAACGACATTTGGAAAAGTTTACGGAGTGTGGGAAGCTCTACAGATGGCTCAGGCTTATCCTGAATTAGATCTTTCTTGATCCTCTCCATTTGCCCCACTACCCTGCATTTATACAAATAAAGCAGGGTAGTGGGGCAAATGGAGAGGATCAAGAAAGAGGTAAAGTTACACGTGATGGAGGTAGGAGCAAGTTGTTTTTGGGACAGAGCAAGGTACCTGGAAGCAGATGAACAATGACGTGGGCTGGACGAACATCTCTTTATCCCGCTATTCTTGTTGTTTCAATTTTTCCTTCTTTTCTATTGAAGCAAGTAACTCTTTCTGGGCTACTTTTGCCAAGGTGCCCGCTGCCTTCAAGTAACTCATGCCCAAAGACAACTCTACATGTGTGGGCCTAGACATTGAGTGTTGGCAGGTAATTCAATCATGGGTATCAAAGTCAAGCCCGATGCTGTTCTCACCTCATATCCCTATACGTGCAGTTTTTAGTAGCAGCAATCAGGAGAATTGAGTGTGGCCTATTTTTCACTCCCCCGCCTAGAAATCCGGACATGCCCATCGTGGGTGTGTGCGGTGGGGGGGTTGGGGGGGGCGAGGGGTGTGTGTGGAGGGGTCAATCCCTGCTCCTGAATGGTGAGGCCCGAGGCGCTCCCAATATTGGGCCTCATGTCTCAATATCTTCAAGCTGGAGACAATCGGGGCAGGTGAAGCATATGCAAAGGGCCTAATGCCTGTTTCAGGCGTGGGCACTGCACACCGATTTTTTTCTGGCCTTTACCGATATGGTGGGTGGCGCACTTCCGGCTCGTAATGAGCGTGCATCTCCCGCCCGCCACATTGGAGGCTTGAGGTGCCATTTACCGCCCCAAAATCACGGGGTGTGGCCGATTCTCTAGGTCCCCCAAGTCCAAAGGCTCTGTGGCTGTTTGCAGTGCTCCACTGGAGCTCTAACAGAGAGCAACGCAAATCAAGAATCAAGCCTTGAACCTTCCAGATCTGTACTTCACATACCACACAGCAAACTTCACACTGAATCAATGGGGGAGCCACAGGTCCTATTTGTGCCCAATTTATTAACACCATCTATGCTACACATGGTTTTGTATCAGACAAGGCAGAAAACCAATTTTTCCCATGCATTTGCCAATAGCTTTCGGGAACCAACACTACAAAAAGCAGGCCCTTTGATTTTTCCATCTTTTCTTCAGGCTTGGTGCCTCATCCAACAGACTAGTTAAAATTGGCAACTCACCACATAAGGAATCAGAATTGTCAATACATTTATGTTGTTAATAATTTTGCACAAAATGATTAAACCAAACCAGAACCTTTTACAATATAGTTTCCACGTGATGGAACCCAATACAGTGAGGTATTTCACATTGGTTCCTCAATTGTAGATGGAACTCTAAGCAGTCAGTATACACTGTGGCTTATACAGAGAATTACTGTTACCTACAACAGAACGGAACATAAATTAATTAGTTAGTCTTAAATCCAGAATGCAGTCATTTCGAAAAGTTTTTAAAAAATGTCTTTTTTGCATTTAATAGTGTTGATTTAAAATCTTCAGAATTGAGATGTGATCAACACTGCCATGTTTGCTGTTACCGGTATTAACATTTATTGTGTGCTGCACCATGTTTGAAGAAGAAAACGGCTGCAGCACAGCAGAAATTATGCTGATTGCGCAGATAGAATCGGAATTTATGCAATTGACTTGAAATTGACAAATGGATCATTGAACAAAGGAGTGTGCAGTTTTGAAGAAATGCTTCTTTCTGATTGTGCTAAAAATACACAGAGGGAAAAAACCGAAATACTGTGCAGCATTCTCCGCTTACTTTGTTGTGAAGGACTCTGAATGACAATCTATGCTTTACTTCCTTTTTAGTGAAAAATGCGCAGTTAGCAAAGTGCACCCCTGATTTATGAATAATTGACGACAACTATTTTTGTGACACCCTTTCCTGCTGCTGAGGGAAAGCAGCAGGAGGGCAACGGTGGTTGAAACGTGATTCTCAGTGAGGCGTTTATCTGCTGGGCTTGGGCTCGATGGTGTCGTGAAACCAATGTCACCATCATCGCCCTCGCTGCATGCAAGATGGCAGAATGGGTGGCATGAAGTGAGCAGCCCCCTGACTTTGTATCCTGCCCTCCATTTCGTTTGGGCACTTTTCCGTCCTCTAGCACCTTGCTCAAGTGGCCATCCTTTTAAGGGTGAGCTCAGACGGTGTGTGTCGGCTCGGTGTCAGGCTAGAGCGAGTGGCAGCTGCAGGAACATCTGCTTACTTTCCACAGAATACAGAGGCCTGGAGGCAAGTTATCACCCCCAATGTACAAGCTTTAATTGGCAGCGTTCAGCCCTTCATTGACATAATGGAAAGAACAGTACCAGATTCTAAGATCTCCATGGCGCCATTTCAAAGGTACATGGTAGACGTTCTCTCTGGGATTAAGGGCTATTAGTAATTGCATAAAGGCTGTTCTCCCACAGATCAGTGGCAACTAATATTTTGATCTCATGTTTAGTGGGAGAGCAGGAGATGGCTCTAAGGATTCTATCAAGGATTAGACGTAGAGAAGATGTTTCCACTTGTGGGGGAGTCCAAAACTAGGGGCCATGAATATAATATACTCACTAATAAATCCAATAAGGAATTCAGGAGAAATTTCTTTACTCAGAGAGTGGTGAGAATGTGGAACTCACTACCACTTGGAGTGGTTGAGGCGAATAACATAGATGCATTTAAGGGGAAGCTAGATAAGCACATGAGGGAGAAAGGAATAGAAGGATATGGTGATAGGGTTAGATGAACTTAGGTGGGAAAAGGTTGTGTGGAGTGGAAACACCAACATGGGCCTGTTGGGCTGAATGGCCTGTTTCTGTGCTGTAAATTGTATGTACCTTCCCTCAGGGCGGCAGCACCAGCGAGTTCACTGAGTAGTCCCCTCAGACTAGTGAATAATGTGGCAGGATGTATTGTGAAGCTGATTAAACACAAAACAAGAAATACTGTTCTGTCTGCTCAAGGCCTCATCTAGAATATTGTGCCCTGTTTTGCTCCCCTCACATAGTGGGTGAAATAGAGGCCCTGGAAAAGGTTCAGAGGGCCCACTAAATTGATAACTAGTTTAAAGGCCTGCAGTTACTATGATTGGCTTAGAGGGCTGGGGTCTTTTACTTTAGAAAAGTGTAGACTTTGAGGAGATTTGATTGAGGTTTTTAAATTATGGAAGGATTAGATTTGGTCCATGTAGACAGGCTATTTAGATCTGGGGCTTCCTATTGTACATTGTCACAGAGTTATTACAAACACACTTCACAGCTGCATCATTGAATTTTTAGTCAGGTATAGTTACTAACTAGCAACTTAGCTACTTAAGCAGTGTAAAAGGAACATTATGACAGGAATATTTGGTTGGTCCTGTAATCTGTCATTCCCGCAGGAATTTATGTTTCACAAAATCATTGGCTGTAAAATTGCACTAAACCCACATTTTGATTTCTGAACATTAAGATGTACAAACAATCATCTTATTAATATTTTTTTTTGAAAAAGAGCAAACTTTGTCTTTCCTGGCTATGGTCCCATTTATAACAGTGCTCTTTTGATTGCAAAATTATAATTGATTTCCAATTTCATGTTAAAACTTATTAGAATTGTACAAAGTTCAAATAATCAATCAAGTGCAAACGGATGGATGTAATTCAGAGTTACCATAGATATAAACAGTAATTAGATTAGGCTTTCAGAACTTACTCAATAATTCCAAGTTTATTAATGAACACCTATCATCCATGAAAGTGGGAAGCATGTCTGTGTACATACTGTATATGTACATTGCTGAACATAATCAATACAGATTATTGTTTTCCTATAAATAATTCGCAATCAATTTTATCTGCGATTGAGGTGAGATAAACCAAGGCTGATCTATACTGAACTTGAAGCTCCCAATGAGGATCAATCAATCCTCAGCAACAATCTGGATCATTGGAGTCGGGAATTGGATTAACGTAGATATAAGTACAATCATTGTGAGATGCACTCTGCCGTTGCTTGGTCAACAAAATGGTTGGAGTATGGATGATTGTGATGCAGATGATTAGAGTGTGGATGGTGATTTGGATTGTGGATGATGATATGGAGTGTGGATGGTGATATGGATTGTGGATGATGATATGGAGTGTGGATGATGATATGGATTGTGAATGATGATATGGAGTGTGGATGATGATATGGAGTGTGGATGATGATATGGAGTGTGGATGATGATATGGAGTGTGGATGGTGATATGGATTGTGGATGATGATATGGAGTGTGGATGATGATATGGAGTGTGGATGATGATATGGAGTGTGGGTGATGATATGGAGTGTGGATGGTGATATGGAGTGTGGATGATGATATGGAGTGTGGATGATGATATGGAGTGTGGATGGTGATATGGATTGTGGATGATGATATGGAGTGTGGATGATGATATGGAGTGTGGATGATGATATGGAGTGTGGATGGTGATATGGAGTGTGGATGGTGATATGGATTGTGGATGATGATATGGAGTGTGGATGATGATATGGAGTGTGGATGATGATATGGATTGTGGATGATGATATGGAGTGTGGATGATGATATGGAGTGTGGATGATGATATGGAGTGTGGATGGTGATATGGATTGTGGATGATGATATGGAGTGTGGATGATGATATGGAGTGTGGATGATGATATGGAGTGTGGATGGTGATATGGAGTGTGGATGATGATATGGAGTGTGGATGGTGATATGGATTGTGGATGATGATATGGAGTGTGGATGATGATATGGATTGTGAATGATGATATGGAGTGTGGATGATGATATGGAGTGTGGATGATGATATGAGTGTGGATGATGATATGGAGTGTGGATGATGATATGAAGTGTGGATGATACTGATGCGGTTGGTTGGAGTGTGGATGACAGTGATGCAGATATCAGTAAGGATGAGCAGGCAGTAGAAATGCTATGGATAGAATTGAGGAATAGAAAAAGTGGCAACATTTTGGTAGGAGTTGTTTAGAGACTTCGAGATAGCAGTGATGAAGTAGTGGGATAGATAAACACGGAGATCAGAGAAGCTTGTTGCAAGAAAAGTGTAGTTATAATGGGAGATTTTAATTTTCACATAGACTGGGGGAAGCAGAACAGCTCAAGTCCCAAAGGCAGCGAATTTCTTGAGTGTATTCGGGACAGTTTTCTGGAACAATATATTTTTGAACCAACAAGACAAAAGGTCATATTAGATTTAGTGATGAGTAATGAGCTTGAATTAGTCAAAAATTTAATGGTACGGGAACACCTAGCTAACAGTGACCATAATATAATAGAATTTGATATCAGGTTTGAGAGGGAGAAGGATGGGTCACCAACCAAGGTTTTAAATTCAGTTAAGAGTGATTTTGGAGGGATGAGGTAGGAATTGACCACAATAGACTGGGGAGGACTATTAACGGATAAAACTATCGATGAACAGTGGGAGGTGTTCAGGAAATCACAGGCTTATTAAATAGTTACTTTGTATTGGTTTTCACAGCAGATGGCGAGGATAAAGCACCAGAGATACAAGGAAAACTAAAAACAAATCAAGGAGAGGAACTAACTAGATTCAATTTAAGTAAAGAAAATGGTGAGGGAGAACCTAATGAGATTAAAGATAGACAAATCTCCAGGACCCGATGGTTCTATCCCAGAGTATTAAAAGTAATAGGTGAGGAAATTGTTGATGTGTTAGTCATGACAAAACTCTCTTGATTCAGGAATTGTTCCCTTGGATTGGAAAACTGCCACTGTCATTCCATTATTTAAGAAGTGTAGTAGAGATAAACTAGGAAATTATAGGCCTATCAGTCTAAAGTCAGTTGTGGGAAAGTTACTAAAATCTGTTATTAGGGACAGAGTGACTGAACACTGGGACAAATATGAGCTGAGCAGAGAGAGCCAGCATGGATTTGTAAAGGGTAAGTCATGTCTAACGAACCTAGTTTAATTTTTTGAGGAGTTAACTAACGTGGTAGATAAGGGAGTGTCTATGGATGTTATTTATATGGACTCCCAGAAGGCATTTGACAAGGTTCCACATAAGACACTGTTAACAAAAATGAGAGCGCATGGAATTGGAGACAACTTATTGGCTTGGATAGGGAATTGGTTAGGATTTAAGAGACAGAGAGTAGGGATAATGGGTATGTACTCAAATTGGCAGGACGTGACTAGTTGTGGCCCTTAGCGATCTGTATTGGGGCCTTAGCTTTTCACTATATTTATAAATGACTTGGATGAAGGAATAGGAAGCCATATTTCTAAGTTTGCTGATGACACTAAGTTAGGTGGCACAGTAAATAGTGTAGACGGGAGCAGAAAGTTGCAAAGAGACATTGATAGATTAAGTGAGTGGGCAAACCTGTGGCAGAAAGAGTTCAATGTGGGAAAGTGTGAGGTCATCCACTTTGGACCTAAGAAAGATAGTTCAGAGTATTTTCAAAAAGCTAGAAACTGTGGAGGAGCAGAGAGATTTAGGGGTCCAAGTACAGAAATCACTAAAAGCTAGTGGACAGGTACAAAAAATAATTAAAAAGACTAATGGAATGAGACCTTTCTCTCAAGAGGGCTGGAACATAAAGGGGTGGAAGCTATGGTATAGTTGTACAGAGCTCTGGTTAGATCCCATCTATAGTACTGAATTCAGTTTTGGGCACCGCACCTCAGGAAGGATATATTGGCCTTGGAGGGGGTGCAGCGCAGATTCACCAGAATGATACTGGGGCTAAAAGGGTTAAATTATGAGGACAGGTTGCATGGACTAACTTGTAGTCCCTTCAGTATAGAAGATTAAGGAGTGATCTAATTGAGGTGTTTAAGATGATCAAAGGAGTTGATAGTGTGGATCGAGATGTGCAGCACAAAGGTGAACTTCCATACAGAAGGCAATTGCCTACAATGGGATTAGGGAAAAAATATTTTGAAAATAAACATGCTGTAAATGTACATGTACTATACTCACGAAGCCTAACTTACTAACTCAACAGAATATTGTAAAGCATGGACTGAGAAAACTTGACCTTTGAAGCTCACTCTTTCCACAGGCCATGATCAGCAAAGATCATTCAGCAAATCATCAGAATATTCATCCCCACTCATTTCCCAATGTTCAATCCTCACTGATTGAGCTTCAGACACTCTCCCCTCTCTTCCTCTGCCCCATTGTGTCTTAAGGAGTATTTTATCGCACAAGCCTTTCTCCTCTATTCACACTCGATATACTAGCTCAGCATCGAGTACTGCACACCAAGCGTGCTGATGCATTGCTTACGTTTTCTCCCCTAGTCTTGCAGCAAGTTGGTGCTCCTCACATGCATGTACATTCTGGTCCTTCTCATAATCACTGTGGGGGGGACAGGGATTGCTTGGGAAATGGTCTCAGAGGGAATAGGGGCTACTGACTAGAAACCGGAACTTCCACTGCCTCTTAGACATTTTCAGCAAAATCACCTTGGTCAGGAAGCAAGTTGTGTTTTACGCACTAAGTGCTGAAATTTAAGGGATTTGTCATAAGTGTTACATCACGACAAGTCACTTGCCCGTAGCATGCTGGGGAAAGATTCCTCTGCCCACTACTTTAACAGAATCGTAGACATGTTTATAAAGACCACGCTTATGATTTCACTGTAATCAACAAACAGAAGAAATCCCCCTCCCCCAGTCATGGTAAATCCAGCAAAATGCCATATGTAAATATTAGCTGTATTTTTTAGACATTGATTAGGTAACTTAGGAGCCTAACTGACTGAATAAATGCAGCACATTGCATGCTCCCAGTTCCTAAATTTTGTTAAAAACATGTGGTAAACAGTTAACAGATTTAGACGCTGAATAAAACAGAATTCATACTTCACACACAATATCAATAACACTCCTTAATAGCTAAACCAGTTTAATAAGAAAATACTGATGAAGCATCCTGCAGATTAACATGTACTTGCAGGTTGTAATCTGATTGATGGATTCAGACGGTTTAAACATGGAATAGTGAATATCCGAGAGTGATTAAAAGCTTGCAAACTACTCAAGAGGTTCAGATTACCTTAAAAAGCAGGAAGTAGAAGCTCAAGTGATTTATAAGCATCATTTGAACCGCTGGAATCAGATTACAGCCTTGAACTCACTCCACGGTCATATCATGCAATGTATATCATGTTTTAAGAGTTGGAAGTTACAACTTCTGTCAGGAGAATTCTAGTGCTTCAATACTGAGATGTTATGACTTCTTTTTTGATTTGATTACCAAATTTTACCAAAGAGCTACTTTGAACAGATTACACAGAGAATAAAATATGACTTGGAGCATTACATAGAGTTAAATAGAACTTACAGAACAGAAACAGGCCATTCGGCCCAACTGGTCCATGCTGGTGTTTATGCTCCACACGAGCCTCCTCCCACCCATCTTCATTTAGCCCTCTATTCCTTTCCGCTTCATCTAGCTTCCCCTTAAATGCATCTATGCTATTCGCCTCAACTACTTGCGATAGATACATTCCAACCACTCTCTGGGTAAAGAAGTTTCTCCACAATTTCATATTGGATTTATTATTAATTATCGTATGTTACAAGACTAGAATATAATCTCACCAGATAAAAAATGGGAGCTCAGGGAGTGTTGCAGGCTGTGATACACTCCGATCCATCTCTGATTTCTTGTTGGCTCTGTTCATTTGCCTAACGCAACCAAATAACGCCACTGTGACTACTAATTTCTGGCACACTGAGAGGGAGTGTTTTTGGAAAATGTGTGCACGTCCTCTCAGGTGACAGCTTTGCTGAAAAAAATAATATCCCGTGCTTTACAGGGTGTTCTATATTTATGTTTTAATATCCCAGC
This sequence comes from Heptranchias perlo, assembly GCF_035084215.1. NCBI lineage: Eukaryota > Metazoa > Chordata > Chondrichthyes > Hexanchiformes > Hexanchidae > Heptranchias > Heptranchias perlo. Next base: position 8,863,522 of record NC_090355.1, on the reverse strand, counting down.
AGATCTCTTGTAGCATTGCTCATGCTGAATCAAAAGTTACGTAATTGAACTGAAAGAATTTGGAAGTAACTTTGTAAGAGATCTCCCCAGAGACAGTAAAGTAAATAGTTCCTGTAAAACAAATAAACAGTGTTTTCCTTACTATCTGCAGATAAATAAATCGCTGCATGAAATATGGAGGGGCAGATAATAACTTTTGCTGCCTATGGTTTTTTTTTAATAGCGAACATCAAAAATATATATAAAATTTATGAAAAGATTACATAGAATGTACAGCATCAGGCCTAACAGGTTTATGCGATAGATACATTCCAACCACTCTCTGGGTAAAGAAGTTTCTCCACAATTTCATATTGGATTTATTATTAATTATCGTATGTTACAAGACTAGAATATAATCTCACCAGATAAAAAATGGGAGCTCAGGGAGTGTTGCAGGCTGTGATACACTCCGATCCATCTCTGATTTCTTGTTGGCTCTGTTCATTTGCCTAACGCAACCAAATAAATTAAAAAAAAACCACAGATGACGGCATCGCTGCGACAGCATCAATACTCAACACCAACACCAACACCAACAACAGCCAATCTCCAGACGCCATCCTACAACTCATCCGTTTCATCCTGGATCACAATGTCTTCACCTTCGATAACCAGTTCTTTACCCAAACACACGGAACAGCCATGGGGACCAAATTCGCACCCCAATACGCCAACATTTTCATGCACAAGTTCGAGCAGGACTTCTTCACTGCACAAGACCTCCAACCAACACTATACACCAGATACATCGACGATATTTTCTTTCTATGGACCCACGGCAAGGAATCACTAAAGAGACTACACGATAACATCAACAAGTTCCATCCCACCATCAAGCTCACCATGGACTACTCCTCAGAATCAGTTTCTTTCTTGGACACACGAATCTCCATCAAAGACGGGCACCTCAGCACCTCACTCTACCGCAAGCCCACGGACAACCTCACGATGCTCCACTTTTCCAGCTTCCACCCTAACCACGTCAAAGAGGCCATCCCCTATGGACAGGCCCTGCGAATACACAGGGTCTGCTCAGACGAGGAGGAACGCGATGGACACCTACAGACGCTGAAAGACGCCCTAGTAAGAACGGGATATGACGCTCGACTCATCGATCGACAGTTCCGACGGGCCACAGCAAAAAATCGCATAGACCTCCTCAGGAGACTAACACGGGATGCAACCAACAGAGTACCCTTTGTCGTCCAGTACTTCCCCGGAGCGGAGAAACTACGCCATGTTCTCCGCAGCCTTCAACATGTCATCAATGAGGACAAACACCTCGCTATGGCCATCCCCACACCTCCACTACTCGCCTTTAAACAGCCACCCAACCTCAAACAGACCATCGTTCGCAGCAAATTACCTAGCTTTCAAGAGAACAGCGTCCACGACACCACACAACCCTGCCACGGTAACCTCTGCAAGACATGCCAGATCATCGACACAGATACCACCATCACACGAGAGGACACCACCCACCAGGTGCATGGTTCATACTCCTGTGACTCGGCCAACGTTGTCTACCTCATACGTTGCAGGAAAGGATGCCCCAGAGCATGGTACATTGGCGAGACCATGCAGACGCTGCGACAACGGATGAACGGACACCGCGCAACAATCGCCAAACAGGAGGGTTCCCTCCCAGTCGGGGAACACTTCAGCAGTCATGGACATTCATCCACCGACCTTCGGGTAAGCGTTCTCCAAGGCGGCCTTCGAGACACACGACAACGCAAAATCGTCGAGCAGAAATTGATAGCCAAGTTCCGCACCCATGAGGACGGCCTCAACCGGGATCTTGGGTTCATGTCACGCTACACGTTACCCCACCAGCGAACAAATGTTATCTGTTTTTAATATAACGGGTCAGTTGCTGTCTTTTCTATGTTTCTACCTCTCTATCTCTGTTTTTTTTTGTTTGTTGGTTTTTTGTTTTTTTTTGGTGATTTGTATATTCTGTGAGACCTGGCAGGTAACACCTGTCTGTCTGCACACTGATTGCCTTGGCAACGGGCAGTTGAAAAAACTGTCTGTACTCACCAAGCATTGTTCTGTGAATTATAAATGCGATTTCATTTCGAGGACTTCATTTCACATCGTTCACCTGAGGAAGGGGGAAGCCTCCGAAAGCTTGTGAATTTAAAATAAAATTGCTGGACTATAACTTGGTGTTGTAAAATTGTTTACAATTGTCAACCCCAGTCCATCACCGGCATCTCCACATCAGGTTTATGCTCCACAACCTTCTTCATCTAACCCAATCAGCATAACCTTTGATTCTTTTCTCCCTCATGTGTTTATCTTGCTTCCCCTTAAATGCATCTATGCCTCAACTACTCCTTGCAGTAGCGAGTTCCGCATTCTAACCACCCACTCTGGGTAAAGTCCTCCTGAATTCCCTATTGGATTTATTAGTGATCTTACATTTATGGTCCCTAGTTTTGGTCTCCTTCACAAGTGGAAACATCTTCTCCACATCTACCCTATATTAAACTAATTGGCATCTTTCCTTTTTTACCAAATATCTCTGCAAAGGCACTTAGCGTTAGCCAAATATTCTAGTTGTTTATTCATGTTAAATCAGAACTTGTATTCAGAACCTCCTGTTACATTTTTTGTTATCCTGGGCATTTTTGGCTTCTGTCTTGCTGACCGGTCTCGTGACTGAGCCCTTGCTCCCTATGTCCCATAGAGAGGTTCCCAGCACGCCCACCATTTTCTGATATGGGCAGACAGCAGGTAAGATTTCTCACTGCTACTGCGTACTCAGAAAAATTGGGCAGGAATTTCCTGGAAACTTGCGCCACGACCATGACGTATCTACGCCCTGAAGCCGTTTTCCAGCGCAGACGTCTGAGGGAAATATGGCGTAAGTGAGTGAAACCAGTTTTGACGCTATTCCGTAATTTCCAGAGACTTTTGTGGCACCTCGCTGAGACTCTGCCGACACCCTTCGAAACTCATTAGCATAGCCCCACCCACCATTCAAAACAGTTTTCGCGTGGCGTCCAGGTACACTGAGTGACCTCAGCGTAGGTAGGCATAAGGTTACCTGCCGGCAGTGTAATTTATGGGGGTCACATAACTCCGCAGACTGGGAGGACGATTCAAGTTTTACAGCTTCATCTCTGCATTTTGGAATTGATTGTTTACGGGGTTTTCTTTTGCTTGTCTCTTAGTGACATCTTTTGTTTTCCTGACCAGAATCCTATGAGTGTTTGAAGCCGATATTTTTAGGACCCCGCCACCAACCCTCTCAATGCGTGCAGAAGAGCAAAGTAGCTGCAATGGACGTCCCACCGGACATTCTCCTATTCACCATCATTATTATTATGCAGAAGGAGCAGATGGAGGAGGCACTCCACGTGGGACATCTGCTCCGAGCTTTTTAATAGCGTTTCCACTCAAGGCGCCCGGGGCCCGCCACTGGTCACGCTGCTTCGGAGGCCCTTGGAATGCCACTATCTTTGCTAAGACGTATGCAAATTAGTTCCCCAGGAAATTATGGTGCAAGTTCGCGTTGGGAAAACTGTTGTGCGAAACAACAACAACTTGCATTTATATAGCACCTTTAACGTAGTAAAATATCCCAAGGCGCTTCACAGGAACCTCATCAAACAAAATTTGACACGAGATATTAGGACAGGTGATCAAAAGTTTGTTCAAAGAGGTAGGTTTTAAGCAGCATCTTAAAGGAGGAGAGGTAGAAAGTTGGAGAGGTTTAGGAAAGGAATTCCAGAGCTTGGGGCCTAGATTGCTAGAGGCACAGCTGCCAATGGTGGAGCGATGAAAATCGGGGAAACAGCAGACTTATGGCATAACATGACAATTACATCGTTCCAGGAAACTCCCACCATTACCTCCACTGTGTTTGATGGCACAGGTACATATTGCTGCCATGGTGTTACACTCTTCAGGATCAGGGTGTCTTGTTGGCAGTAGGTATTGAGGGTTCAGGCACAGAGTTTTCTCGTCTTGCCTACAAGTGTCATTGGGAATTCTTGTGATGTCTGGAGCAACAGTTGGAGTCCTTCCATGTTGCCTAGAGTATCAGCCTGTTACAGATCAGTTAAAAGGAGACAGGATCAAATGACAATAACAAACCATCAACAATGCCATACATTTGTATGGCATGCGTTTATCGATGGGTTTTACTATGGTGATGTCGTAAGTCAGACCACGGCTATGTTAAGTCCTATATTGTATCCGTAGCTTCCTGTTCGTTATTTCCCAATTGTCTGACTTGGAAAAGAGGCAAGACAACAAAAGGGAAAAACACAACAAAAACTATAAGAGTGATTTATTTCCCATAGTGCACCCGGTCCAGGAATGAGATCCTTTCGCTTTCAAGTTATAAGAATTTATGTTTCCATATGAATTTGCTGCTGGATTTAGGCACTGGGATTTTAAAAATGTACGGTGTTAATCTGGTGTACCCGATTTTACAAAGAATGGAACAGTTTAGGAAGAGAGAGAAGCATGGAGAGGCTGGATGTGGCCTGAAGCTGACAGAAGGTCTCTTTGTAATCTCCACTCTGTGCCTTTCATGTACTGATTCACCAAACTGCGTACCGACACAAACAAAAAATGCTAGCACAGTGAGGGCTGTTTTTATTTTGCTTTTAGCTATGACAACTCTTTCCTGAATTGTCCACGCTGCCACCTTCTTGCTTGCTTAATCCATAACTGCCAATATTTGAGGAAGGGGTATGCTGGGGAAAGCATGTTCTCACTGCCCGTAATGCATTGTGCATTATCATTTCTCTGCAGGCACTGAGACAACACACATGTGCAGAAGCAACAATTTGCAATGCATTCATATGTACAGCTCCTGGGAAATGCAGACGAGTAACCCAATACAACCTCAATCTCTTGTTGCTTTCGGCTTTTCCTCCTCCCTATGGGGAAGCAACTGGGCTGGTGTCAGCTGAACAACTCCTGTTACTAGCCTGGGCGTTGAGGAATCATGGGTGCAGTGCAATTGGCACAAATGGAGGTTTAAAATGCTGACAAGTTTGTGCAAAACATGAACAGTAGAAACTTATGATGCAGCGTCAGCATCAAGCACTCGAAGGTGAGGATTTGCACAGCTATATGCAGAGCCTCAGCTCTAATGACAGAGGAGCACCCCCTACTGCATCACTGTGACATTATTCCATTTCCCACACCTGTCATATTTTGAATGACAGTGCTCATTAGTCGTAAATTAGGGATCGCTCTGTGTTGTAAGCAGATGGGTACTAATGAGCTGGACTGGGATTCTCAACCTCAATTGAAATAGGACCCTTACAGCTTGCAGTCGGAGGAGAATTTGATGGATTTGAACCCTGGCTGGAAGGTCAGTGTCTAACTCTCGGCACCGCCCAGCTCCCTTATTCACATTCCCTTTATCCTTTCACTTGTGCTCCTTTTCCTTTTGGTTAAGTTGTTTGTAAGACCTCTTACCTTTCCTTCTTTCCCCATACTGAAGGAGAGGGAGTTGGCCTGTTGATGGACTTCTACCTATACTGCCTGAAGCACAGCTCCTGGGAAATGCAGGGGACCAACTCAATACCTCCCTCAATCTCTTGTTGCTTTCTGCCTCCCCTCCTCCCTATGGGGAAGCACCCATTGAGCTGGTGTTAGCTCAACAAGTCCTGCTAGTAACTTGGCATTCCCTTGTGAATTATAAACTCACAGAATGATACAGCACATAAGCAGGCCATTCGGCCCATTGAGCCTGTGCTAGCTCTTTGAAAGATCTATTTGCAGGGCTATGGGGAAAGGGCAGTGGAATGGGACTCCTCTGCCCTTTCCCCATAGCCCTGCAAGTTTTTCTTCTCCAAGTGTATATCCAATTTTAGAAAGTTATTATTGAATCTGCTTCCACCACCCTTGCAGGCAGTGCATTCCAGATCATAACAACTCGCTGTATAAAAACATTTCTCCTCATCTCGCCTCTGGTTCTTTTGCCAATTACCTTAAATCTGTTACCGACCCTTGTTTCTCCTTATTTACTCTACCAAAACCCTTCATGATTTTGAACACGTTTACTAAATCTCCTCTTAATCTCCTTTGCTCTAAGGGGAACAACCCCAATTTCTCTAGTCTCTCCACGTAACTGAAGTTCCACATCGCTGGTACCATTCTAGTAAATCTCCTTTGCACCCTCTCTAAGGCCTTGACATCCTTCCTAAAGTGCGGTGCCCAGAATTGGACTCAATACTCCAGCTGGGGCCTAACCAGTGATTTCTAAAGGTTTAGCATAACTTCTTTGCTTTTGTACTCTGTGCCTCTTGTTTATAAATTTATAAATTTGACAAGTCTGCTAGCCTTCAGATGAAAAACTGTCATTTCACTACCCTTCTTATTCTTAACTTGCTGATTTTTAACAGGTGTTTCTTTGTATTGAACAGTATCATGGCTGTCTATATAATCATTTTGTCTATTTCGCATACCTGACACTGTAGTTCAACTCAAATTTCTTTCAATTAGACTTCAGACGAAACACAGCTCGTTAATTTATGCATCTAGGGGAGACTATTCAGTCCTTCAGTGAACAGCAGCACAGTGATACCTCTGCTATAAAGCCATCACATAATCATTCTGAATGCTTCTTGTGATGATACATTTCTTTGCTGGAGGCACCATTTGATGTTATGATGTTGGTTATTAGACTCATAACTCTTTCATTTACTGATGTCCTAGAGAGTTTATTAATGTTTTATATTGTTTAGTAAATGTTTTTTTTCTTATTTGTCATGACTTCATTAATCGAAGCTGTAACAGATAAAGAGTTACAAACAAAATTACAAACCCGGCGAGAAACAACAATATGTAATCATTTTACAGACTGAATAAGCATGGTTTGTCTACTAGTACCTTACCATGGTGGCCATTTTTCAATGTGTGAACCTTCACGGCGAGTGGCAGGAGGCGATCCTGTTCTCACCCGATGCTGTGCACACACGTTGTCATTAGGTGTCACTGGATACTGATCAGGGGCAAGAACCTTCCCTGATTTTTCCTTCGTCTAGCCCAGAGATGCTGAGGTCAATGCTGACGGCAGGTAGATCCTTTGGCCCTTTCTAGTCTGTATGGTTCACCAATCAATGGAGAAACTTGCTGAGTCACAAGAACAGGCGGGCAAGAAAAGACCTTCAGGCCCATCAAGCCTGCCCCGTTCAACAACACCCACCCACCTCTGAGCAACGCTATCTACTGGAAGTGGAGGGGGGGAAGGAAAGAGAGAAAAAGCTTGTGGCAAATTCAAGAAAAAGCCTGGAAAATGCCTTTCGGACTCCCTGAGGAATTGAGCCATTTCCAGGAGATCACAGTTGTCTAAAAGACTCCTCACACTTGCAACAAACAAGCAACTTATCCTCTATAACTGGAAATGTCCTCTCCTCTTAGGAACTCATCGTGCTCCCTTCTAAAGGGCTGTAGTGACTCCACACTCACCCCATGTCTCGGCAGTTTAATCCAGAGGACAATGACTTTTCTGTGAAAAGAAATACTTCCTGACCTCTGACATCACTCTTTCCCTATTGATTTTACAGATATGACTTCTAGTCCTACCTTCCCAATCCATTTCAAATCAAATGCCTAACCTGTCCGTATCCAGTCCCTTTGTCATTTGAAAACATCAGTCATGCCCCTTCTAAGCCTATGTTTCTCCAGCGTAAATAACCTATTGCTGGATGTTGCAACTGAAGTGCAAAATCTTAAATCAAGTATGAACTAGTTCATGAGTTACAACTCAAAACCTCCATCAACAATGTCAGTTGAAAAACTGTTCCTCACCAGGAAGTCTCATTGAGTAAGCTTATCCCATCTGTTGTATACTTTAGGGGAGATTAATTCAAATTGTCTTTGCTTTTTAGTTCATTACATACTCTGAGATATCTAAAAGGGTTTCAACATGAGATATTGCTCATATAAAACGTACATCCCATATTCACCAAGCTGTGACACCATCTCTACAGATTAAACTGAACAGAATCATAGAATCATAAAAAGGTTACAGCACAGAAGGAGGCCATTCGGCCCATCGAGTCAGTGCCGGCTCTATATAAGAGCAATCCAGCTGGTTCCAATCTCTCGCCCTATCCCCATAGCCCTGCAAATTTTTTCCTTTCAAATATTTATCCAGTTCTCTTTTTAAGGCCATGATTGAATCTGCCTCAACCACCCCCTCGAGCAGTGCATTCCAGATCCTAACCACTCACTGTGTCAAAAAAGTTTTCCTCATGTCACTTGATTGGTCCTTTTGCCAATCATCTTAAATCTTTGTCCTCTGGTTCTTGAACCTTCTGCCAATGGGAACAGTTTCTCCCTATCTACTCGGTCTAGACCCTTCATGATTTTGAACACCTCTATCAAATCTCCTCTCAACCTTCTCTGTTCTAAGGAGAACAACCCCAGCTTCTCCAGTCTATCCATGTAACTGAAGCCCTTCATCCCTGGAATCATTCCAGTAAATCTCTTCTGCACCCTCTCGAAGGCCTTCACATCTTTCCTAAAGAGCGGTGCCCAGAACTGGACACAATACTTCAGTTGTGGCCGAACCAGTGTTTTATAAAAAAAACAGAAGCTCGACCTTAGGGTCAACCAACACACAGATGTGCAGTGGATGGGAAAAATGTACTTGTCTCAGACTACTACACAGACTACTTGCATGCTAAACACCAAGAGAAAGAGTGTATAGTCAGAGCTAAGCAGTCTCATAACTTACTGATCAGAGCAAAGCTCTGTAGCCTTACCACATCCAGCCGGAAATGGTGGTGGACAACCAGGCAACTAATAGGACACGGAGGTTCTGATATTCATTCCCATCCTCAAGCACGGTGGAGCCCAACACGTGAATGCAAGAGACAGAGGCCCCGATGTTTATGGGGAGGCAGGAAGGGAGCAGGAGTGCCTGCCAGTGGCTGGGAAACCTGGAAATATCGGGAAGGCGGAGGTCCTGCCGAATTTAACAGCAGGACCTCATTGGAATTTTTTGAAATCCGTTTCCCACCTGGCAGCCGGCCGGATTGAGAGGCTGGTCGCTGCCAGGAGGGAAAGCTTGTGGTACAAGGCAGCAGCCAGGGACTGTTAGGGATGATCCTCAGCAATCCAGAAGATCGGGGGTCGTGGAGGGCATGGAGAGCGGCAGTGAGGAGGGAGAGAGGGAGGGAGACATCGCGGGGGGAAGAGGGATCGTGGGGAGAAAAAAGATTGTGGGGGAAAGAGAACATGGGAGGAAGAGAAGGTGGGGGTAGAGATTGCGGGGGGTAGAGATCGCAGGGGAGATAGAGATCGCAGGGGGAAGAGATCACGTGGAGGGAGAGATCACGTGGAGGAAGAAATCGCGTGGAGGGGGAAATCGCGGGGGAAAGAGATTGCTGGGGGGGAAGAGATCGCAGGTGAAGAGATCGCGGGGGAAAGATTGCAGGGGGGAAGAGATCGCGGGGTAGAGATCAGCGGCGGGAAGTGATTGCGGGGCGGGAAAAGATATCGCGGGGTTGGGGTTGGCCGATTGCAGGGGTTGGGGTCAGCAGAGATTGTGGCAAGAGGTTTGCTTGAGGGGCTGTGGTGGGGCACAGTCCTGCTCATGGCCTACAAGCAGTGCTGGAAAAGCACTTAACTGTTGGCTCCTGCCTCCCTTCAGAAGTCGGGTTTCCTGAGCCTTGGGAAACCCAGGCCGCAGCTGTTAAATTGAAATGGCTGGCAAAATCTAAGGCATGCAGCCTCATTTAAATATTACAATCACAGACCCGCCCCTCCAGTGTGGGTCACTCGGATGCCCCCAAACCCGTCGTTGTAAAACCAAAAGTAAGTGCGTTCGTGGCGGCTTGGGGTCAGGTTTCACATTTTTAACTCCTCCTGACCCTTTCTTGCCCATCGTGGGAGGGGTGGGGGGGTTAAAACTCCCCCCAAAGTGTTTGCATGCACCTTCAGCCAAAAGTGGCAGGTGCAGGATCCTACTTGGCCCCCTCCTAAGATCCCACCATCATAGATGCCAGTGTCCAGCCAATTCATTTCACTCCACGCGACATTGAGATGTAGCTGAGTGTATTGAACACAGCTAAGGCTAATGGCACATTGTTGAGGCACTTTGCTCACATCTGTCCCTTTGTTTCTTTCTGACCTGTTGCCAACATGACAGAAAAAAGATTCCATTCCCATGCAAAAATAAAACGTCAGGAAGATTAAAGGCACAATTATATGTCAGATTTTGGCTCTGTGCCATGTTCATGTCCCACTGATGCAAAATCTATGATATTACTAGGGAGTGAAGTCACCGAATTGACAGTGAAACACATTCTGGCCACTGGTGTGTGACATCCCATCAATAAAGTTGGCTCCTACTTCCCTTCATCTTTGCATTAGCCATAACAGATGTTGAAATGAACTTTAAAAGTCATTTTAAAACTTTTATTGTCAGCAAAGAGCCAACTGTACTGACTGTTTTGGATCCTTGCCTGAGCAAAGAGTAATGTGGAGCTCACATTATAACTTATCCGAGCCAAGCATCAATCTCAAACTGATGCCTGTGGTATAACAGCACCATAACCTCCTTTTAGTTGTCAATAATTTTGGCTGCTTTTATTCATGGTACATGTTTGAATGAGTTACTAAGCATGATGGATGAATTACAATGGCAGAAGCAGGCATTAACCATGTGCTGCTGAGCAAAAGTGGTGTACTTTAGTTCAGCTTTCATAGTTCCTAATGATGTCAGCAGCAGAGATTGGAGCTTCGAATACTTGACACTCCTCATGCTACTAAATGGCTAAGCCTTCCTCCCTTGTGCTTTGAGCCCTCTCAGCTGACCTGCTTGTCAGTGCCTCTCTTATGTTCCACCCACATCTGTCCTTCTTGGTCTAGCTGCCGCCTCTCACTATGTGTCTGTCCCTCATGGTCTTGCAGTGAGTATTCAGGAATACTTTTGGGACTACTAAAGACTGCAGTGTTGCTGTTCCCTGTGTTACTCTCTCCCAGGTGTCTGTTATTCCCCACGTATTTCACTCCCAGGTATCTGTTATTCTCTCAGTGATTCTCAACTAGGTATCCCTATGTCACAATAATGAATTCAGGAGAAACATCTTTATCCAAAGAATGGTTAGCGTGTGGAACTTGCTACCACAAGTAGTAGTTGAGGCAAATAACATAGACGCACTTAAGGGGAAGCTAGATAAGTACATGAGGGAGAAAGGAATAGAAGGATATGCAGATAGGGTTAGATGAAGTAAGGTGGGAAGAGGCTCATGTGGAGCATAAACACCGGCATGGACCAGTTTGACCGAATGGCCTGTCGCTATGCTGTAAAATCTATGTTTAAAAAAAGAAAGAATATGTATTGATATTGTACCTTTCACATCCTCAGGACATCCCAAACCACTTCACAGCCAATGAATTATTTGGAAGTGCACACATTTTTGTTGTGCGCACAAACACGGCAGCCAATTTGTGCACAGCAAGGTCCCACAAGCAGCAATGAGATACATCACCAGTTAATCAGTTTTTGGGTGATGTTGGTTGAGGGATAAATGCAAAGTGAACACAGTCTGCTTCAATTGATTCTGCTGTTAAAAGAAAGATGCAGTTCTAAACTCTTTATTTATCCCAACCCTTCACATAGGTTAAGGGGTGATCTGATCGAAGTTTATAACATATTAAGGGGAACGGATAGGGTGGAGAGAGAGAAACTATTTCCGCTGGTTGGGGATTCTAGGAATAGGGGACACAGTCTAAAAATTAGAGCCAGACCTTTCAGGAGTGAGATTAGAAAACATTTCTACACACAAAGGGTGGTAGAAGTTTGGAACTCTCTTCCTCAAACGGCAATTGATACTAGCTCAATTGCTAAATTTAAATCTGAGATAGACAGCTTTTTGGCAATCAAAGGTATTAAGGGATATGGGCCAAAGGCAGGTATATGGAGTTAGATCACAGATCAGCCATGATCTTATCAAATGGCGGAGCAGGCTCGAGGGGCTGAATGGCCTACTCCTGTTGCTATGTTCCTATGTACATCACTCCTGCATCAACCCCTTTCTCCCGACAATAAAGTAAAACATTATCCTTCAAACAAAACACTGAGATGGAGCTTTAGTTAGCTCGGTCTTCAAAATGGAGATTTGCAGTTCATCAGCAAACAGGATTTAATTATCATCAAGTGCCGCCATGAACTACGCTCCATAGATTTTAAAATAAAATTTAACAGATTTGTACACATACTTTTAAATTTCCATTTGAAAGCATTTCGGACTTCACAGAAACATTTAGCTGCATAAAGTTTCCTTCCAACATGCAATAGAATGCATTAAAAGTCATAGTCCTTTATTGCGAATGGGATCCCTACACTTTTTGCCCATGTGGTTACAGCTGGGTTACGTATAAAGGCACAGTGATTTACAAGCACGCAGTCAATTAAGAAATTATTTCCAAATCAATTTGAAAAAGACGCCAGGAATTTAGTATCCAAGCACTGATTGATTAAAATATAAAAAAACAGTGGATAAGAACATTTTGTTGCAATATATGTATATTTTTTCTTCAATGCTTTATGTGTTGTGCAGTGATGAAATACCAAAAAAAAATCCCTTTGGAAGATTTAAAAGCATTGTGCCCTGCATTGAACATGCCGATTTTGCTTTCTTACTCTCAATTTATTCAACGAAACAAAGACACCACAATATAGGATCATAGAATCATACAGCACAGAAGGCGGCCATTCGGCCCATTATGTCTGTGCCGGCTCTTTGAAAGAGCTATCCAATTAGTCTCACTCCCCTGCTTTTTCGCCATAGCCATGCAAATGTTCTCCTTTTCAAGTATTTATCCAATTCCCTTTTGAAAGTTACCATTGAATCTGCTTCCATCACCCTTTCAGGCCATGCATTCCAGATAATAACATAAATTAAACATGCTTAAAATAAATTCTCCTCATCTCCCTCTGTTTTTTTGCCAATTATCTTCAATCAGTGTCCTCTGGTTACTGACCCTCCTGCCAGTGGAAAAATTGTCTCCTTATTCTATCAAAACCCGTCAACATTTTGAACACCTCTATTAAATCTTCCCTTAACCTTCTCTGCTCTAACAACAATCCAAGTTCCCCCAGTCTCCACATGGCTGATGTCCCTCATCCCTGGCACCGTTCCAGTAAATCTCTGCACCCTCTCTAAGGCCTTGATATCCTTGACATCATTATGCCTGGGAAATGTTTGTAAATGTCTCACATGTATTATTCATCTTGTTCAATAAACTCCAGATTAGGGGCACAGTGCATCAGGCTGCCAAATTTGTGTACACCAAACTAGAGTATTCCAGCAAACCAATAGTTCCAATCCAGCATCGTAAAAGCACTGCAAAGAAGAAAATAAACCTATTCTTATTCTTTTCTGACTAATAATTATTATTTCTTATCCATAATGCTGAGTTAAGTGTCGCAACCCCACCACTGCCTCGGCTGCAATCTCCTGAAAGAGAACAGATCAGTGATCAAACCTGGGACCTTCCTTGTTGTATAGCTCAGTAACACAGAGGGACTAAGGCACTGGGCCACTGTGGAATCTGCTGGCCAACTTGAAAGGAAAGAAAGACTTGCACTTATATAGCGCCTTTCATGACTTCAGGATGTCCCAAAGTGTTTTACAGCCAAGGAAGTACTTTTTGAAGTGTAGTCACTGTTGTAATGTAGAAAATGCGGCAGACAATTTGCGCACAGCAAGGTCCCATAAACTGCAATGTGATAATGACCAGATAATCTGTTTTAGTGATGTTGGTTGAGGAATAAAGGTTGGCCAGGACACCAGGGAGAATTCCTCTTCGAAATAGTGCCATGGGAAACTTTTACATTCACCTGAGAGTGCAGACGGGGCCTCAGTTTAACCTCTCATCCGAAGGACGGCACCTCTGACAGTGCATCACTTCCTCGGTACTGCAATGGAGTGTCAGCCTAGGTTTTATGCTCAAGTCTCCGGAGTAGGACTTGAACCCGCAACCCACAGTCTCAAAGGTGAGAGTGCTACCAATTTGTGTGGAATACTGTATGAAGCAAAACAAATCGCATTGTCGATACATCACGGACATGAGAGAGGTTCTAGCTCATCCTTCCAAGATGGTCCATCTATCAAAGCATCTGACTGAATGATTCCTAAGTTTCTGCCTCCACTACTCTATCCTGAAGACCATTCCAGGTATTGAAAGCTCTTTGCATATTGAGCACTCTTTGTGTGAAGAAGTCCTTCTTGACATCACTCCTGAACTTGCCTTTTACCAGTTTATAGCCACGTCCCTTTGTCCTAGGGTTGTGTTTAAGTACTGTCCTCAGAATAATCTTTCAATGTAGTGAGTAATTAACTGAAGGAGCATTAATTTGTCAATGGTGGCCAAATAAATTCTCCAAATGAACAATGCTTATATCGAAAACTAAGCAACTGGTCATGCTGCTTCTGCCCATAGTGTTCATTCTGCATTCCATAGACCTTTTCCTTTTGTGACCTTTATCTTCTCCATAAAGAGACCCCTGGACTCCTAAGGCTGTTTAATAAGGAGACATTGAAACAAAATCATGTATTTCTGACAAAATAACATACTGTATTGTTAAAATATATGGCTTTCATTATGTCCTTTGTGATTTTATTATACATGGTCTGAATTTGCTGAATACCTAGTACAAGACCAACCCCTGACTGGCACCTAAATAAAAAGGAATCTTGTCAGCTCTGAATGGTTGTATTCCCCCTGTTAACTAGCCTTGGCCTAAACAAGGCATAAATATACATTTGGAGGAAGTGACACTCAGAATAACAGCTGAGCTCGAGTGTTTTACATAGAATGTATTAGGGATACTTCTCAATCAGTTGAACTACACCAGAATAAAGCTCCCCATAATATGGGGAAATGCCCTGACCAGTGTGATATTGAGCTGTACAGAGTGAAGGCCCCAGGTTCAATCTGTCCTCTCTTGTATCCTGGCTGATCTCATCTGGAACAGCAATTGAGCTGCAAGTGTTGGTCTTAGCACTTCTAGGCTAGGGAATGTGGGGGTTGCGGAGTGGGGGAGGAAGGAAAATCAACCACTCTTCCCATTCCTGATTGATATCGAGTGGTCAAGGCTAAAAAGTGCACCTATACGCACATTGCGTGAGGAATCTGATTGGGCTTGGCTGTGATGTCTCCTGATAGGCATTTGGTAATTTTTATGTGGCATGCAAATTTTTTCCCATAAAATGCACACAATGGAGGTAATTTTGACTTTGGACACAAATGTAAAATGGGCGATATCGTATCAGCCACCTGTTATACATCGCTCCAGACTTTCATTTCTATTGAAAACTGCCTTACACTATCACCCAGAGTCAAAATTACTACCCACCCCCCCGCTCCCCTGCACTCTCTTTTCTTTGCAACTTGTGTGTGTACATGTTTACCCATTGCCACTGAAGGAGAATGGCACTGAAGCCAGTCATATTTTCAGCTATTGTAAATCTCACTGGTGAGTTACATGATACCTTAAGGCACTGCAGCTTTATGATATAGGAGCTGTACTCTTTGCAATTTCAGAAAAATAGCACTCATGAACGTATGCGAAAGAGCTGACAGGTTCAGAAGGTGTCAGACTGTATACAAAGGTCAAATGGTTTGTTGTCATCTGCACTTTGGGATTGGGTTATATGCCAGAAATGAACCCAACTTGACTGTGGTCATGTTGTCCTTATGATGGGTGGCAATGACAAATGTCAGTCTTAGCTTAGCTGTTGAGGGATAAATGTTGGCCAGGTCACTGGGGAGAACTCCCCTGCTCCTTTTTGATTAGTGCCTTAGGATCTTTTATGTCCAACTGAGGGAGCAGTCAGTTCCTCGGTTTAACATCTCATCTGAAAGATTGCTCCTTCTACAGTGCAGCAATTCCTCAGTACTGCACCAAAGTGCCAACCTTGATTATGTGCCCAAGTCTCTGGAGTGTGGCTTGAACCCATGACCTACTGATTCAGAGGCAAGAGTGGTACCACTGAGCCATGGCTGATATCTGAATCTCAAGCCAGGGACTAACTGAAGGAGGGTCTCACTCCATTTCACTTCACTTCAGAGTCAGTTGTGGCCTTCACACCTGATTTACACAACATAAGTTTAGTTTTGGTGTAAATCTGAAGCTGCCTCACACCGATCTAAACTTACGGTATAAATGCATCATTAAACTATTCCCCCACCGTGCTAATTTTTTGTACCTTTTTCCATTTACTTTAGAAATGTCTATATTCACAGAAAGAGTATTTTCAGACACTTCATGGTGGGATCCTACCTGTGAAAGTATTCTTATTGTGAATAGTGCAGTCCTGTACAACAAGAAGGCGTACATGACTGAATTACCTTCAGCCATAGAACCATAGAACCATAGAAAAGATACAGCACAGAAGGGGGCCATTTGGCCCATCGTGTCCGTGCCATCTAAGTCTTAAGCTCTGGAATTCCCTCTCTAAACCTCTACGTCTCTCCACTTCTCTCCTCCTCTCTCCTCCTTTAAGATGCTCCTCAAAACCCATCTCTTTGACCAAGCTTTTCGTCACCTGTCCTAACGTCTCCTTCAGTGGCTCGGTCTCAATTTTGTCTGATAACGTACCTTTGAGGCGCATTGGGGCATTATACTACATCAAAGGCATTATATAAATGCAAGTTGTTGTAGATGAACATGTGTGCACACCATGCCCCCTCCACAATATAAACACTTGAACAGTATTCCATCTTAATTACAGTACACACAAATTTTGACTGCTATTTCCCAGAACTTCACAAGGTTCACAGCGGCCAGCTTGCCTCCGCACCGAACTCACCAACCTGCTGTGTGACCATCACAGCCCACACAACGGGGAACATGCAGTAAAACTAGTCAACGTGCGGTATAAACAAGACACTCAAGGGGACTCAGTGGTTGGAAAAAAAATAAGCCGATGAGTTAATAAACCTGCTTCAGGGATTTTTTTTTAACTGTCTGTTTATACAGTCACAACGTAGATACAGATAAGGAAGGTAATTTTCCTCATCCTTTCTCATTCAGCCAGAAAAGTCACAAAGTATGCAGCTGAATTCTATTGTGTATGTTTTGTGTCAATTCTGCCATCACTGTGGTGAATATTGCTGTCTTTATTTCAGACGGAATGGTCTTCTAAGGATGGGCAGTGTTGGAAATGCGAGTGACAAGACAGGGGCCTGCAGCAGTACTGATGACGGAACATATGTCACACAGTAGCAGTAACTAGTCATTTCTTTATGCAGTAATACTGAGAAATAAATTGGCCACCAAATACCATATACACCCACTTGTACATATATACGCATGCTCATAGGTGCAGTGTTCCAAGTCTACATCGGATATTGAATTCTGTATTAAATCTCACCTAATCACTACTTCTTCAAATAGCTCACCTGCTCTGCTCTCCTGAACTTTGCTGTGTATCCTGTACATTAGCTCAACTACATTTCCCCATTAAAAAAGCGGGTACATTATATCCATATCCTGAACCATATGTTTAAAACAAGTAATTTAAAGAAAGAACGTACACTTATATAGCACCTCCCATGTCCTCCGGTTATCCCTGAGAACTTCACAACCAATCAATTACAATTTTTGAAGTCTGTTGGCAAATGCAGCAGCCAATCACCAGTGAGTCTATGCTTGGTGCCGTTAATTGAGGGAGGAGTGTTGGTCAGGGCAACGTCCTGATCTTCTTTGGAAAGTGCCGTGAGATCTTGTGCTTCCATCGGAGCAGTCAGTTCAGGGACTCGGTTTAATGTCTTATTTGAAAGGCAGTGTCTCTGACGTTGCAGCACTGTCTCAGTACTGCACTGGAGTGATGGCTTAGATGATGTGCTCAAATCTGAGTGGCTTCAACCCACAACCTGCTGACTCAGCTTCAAGAGTACGGTCAACAGAGCCAAGCTGACACTTGAGCGATTTAGTGACATGTGTGCCTTGATTTCTTGCTGAGTTACTGTTGAAAATCATGAAGGGTCTGTTCAAATACTGCTCAAAATCATGAACGGTCTAGACAGAGTAGATAGAGAGAAGCTGTTCCCACTGGCGGAAGGGTCAAGAACCAGAGGGCATAGATTAAAGGTGATTCGCAAAAGAACCAAAGGCGACATGAGGAAAAACATTTTTACACAGCGAGTGGTTAGGATCTGGAATGCACTGCCTGAGGAAGTGATGGAGGTAGATTCAATCATGGCCTTCAAAAGGGAACTGGATAAGTACTTGAAAGGAAAAAATTTGCAGGGCCACGGGGAAGTGGGACTAGCTGGATTGCTCTTGCATAGAGCTGACGCGGACTCATTGGGCTGAATGGCCTCCTTGCTATAACCTTTCTATGATTTTATGATTCTATGATAAATAACTCTTGAGGAAGTCATAATATCTATATGTCTCATCATACATTTCGAGGCGGGGCAGGGACATCCCATTACTATATTTTATAAATGTTTCATGCTCAGTATTACAAAGGACAAAATTAGCAACAAAAAAGCACTGAATCTGCATCATTTTTATTAATGCAATTTTGATATTTTCTTTGACAACACCTCCCAAACCCACGACCTCCACCAACTAGAAGGTCAAGGGCAGCAGGTGGATGGGAGCACCATCACCTCCAAGTTTTCCTCCAAGTCACACACCATCATGACTTGGACATATATCGCCATTCCTTCATAGTCTCTGGGTCAAAATCCTGGAACTCCCTACCTAACAGCACCTTCACCACACGGCCTGCAGTGGTTCAAGAAGAAGGCTCACCACCACTTCTCAGGGGCAACTAGGGATGGGCAATAAATGCTGGCCTTGCTGGTGATGCCCATATCCCAAGAGTGAATTTTTAAAAAGGGTTAGTATTATCGTCACATCACTCTGGGTTATGATGCAGGCAGCTTCATTTAAAAGCAATTTCCTTTAAGAGCTGTTTACACCCAAGCACCAATCATTTAATGGAAATTGATTTCTTTGATACGTACCAGTTTTAGATGCAGTGTTTCAACCAAGCAGTTTGCCTAAACTACTGATGATCTAGTAAGCCTAGGAAAATGAAATATCCTTGGTCTTCTTATTCCATCTGGAGTCTGTGCTTCAAATGATCTACCTTCATGCTGCTTCAGTTTTTCCATCTTCCCCTCCCCTCCCCCCTTGATATACTAATATTTTCTCAGCCAAATTATAGGGATACCTCAAGGGCCATATTCAGATGTATGTGCGTATTAGTAGTGGAAGGATTGCAACACCGCAGCAATAAAAATGAGGTTATTATAAAAGTGAAAGAGCTATATATTGTAGACAAGTCGCTTTTACATTTTTCAAAATCGTTCCATTTGGAAAATCCATTTCTTCCAATGCAAAAACAAGGATCATTAAGAACTCTCATATGGCGAATGGCACAAGTCTTGCACAATGTTTTTGTTGATTGATTTTGCTTTGGGCGATATTTGTGTTCATTCTCTCCTGATGGATTATACTGCTACAGATTGTAACATGTTCCTCTTTTTGCTCTTGGGGTCAGGATCAAGAATGCTCACACCCGATGTTGCAAGCATGACCTTGATAGTTTAGTGGGTAAGTGTATGGCTTGGTGCATTCTTATGTAATGTGGGCTCAGAAAGTTCTTAAGGGTTAGAAGTGTCAAATTTTGATTTGATAGCACTCCTGTGAGGTGCCTTGGGATGTTTTACTACATTAAAGGCGCTATATAAATGCAAGTTGTTGTTGTAGAATCTATGCTGTGCTCCTTTTATGCATCTTCAGTACATATCACAAACTCTTCAAGAAGACTTCTAATTCAATGCAATTGTTATGGTTGCTATTATGCTTTGAACCATGACCCACTAGGAACCAGATTGAAATTTCCATGGCTCATTTTACTTATGCCCTTGTTTCGTGAGGATCATAAAACAGCACTGCCACTTTTGGCAGGCCAGAGTATACTGACAGGCGACAGGAGTGAGTTCCTTCAGGCATGTAAATAACTGCACATACATAGTGATACTGCCGTTCTGGAGAACATTGGAGTGCCCCATGTGTTTAGTTTGTCCTTGCCTGACCAAACAAACCCAAGGACCTGAAGTTTTGGGGGAAGGGGGCAGTACACTCATGCCAGTGATACACAGAATCAAGCCAAAAAGTACACAGGATAGTTGCAGTCCATGTCATGATCTGGTTTCTGTCCCAGATTAAGTTGTTGTGCTGCAGCCAACTTGGTGCTACTGTAGTGCCTAATAACATATTTGGGTGGGTCTAGCGAAAGTGACATATCTGCATTTATCAGGACACTACTACAAGTGTAAATAAAGCATAATGTAAGAAGGGCAAGAGGACCCTTACAGCGGGGAGAAAGGAGAGGTTTCCCCACCAGTCTGGGTTGGCTTTCTAACCCAGGTTCCAGAGGTGAAAGGACAGTGTTCCAACTGAGTGTCCCACTTACTTTTCTTTGTAACATTCTCCAATATATCACATTATACTTCCCTTCGTCTTCTGAAGTGTTGCTTAAGTATGTAGTGAAAGCAACATCAGATCGTAAAGAGAACAGTCTGCCATCTCTGTTTCCTTCACACACGCACACAGAAGTGTGAGGGAGTCTGTCAAAATATTAAATATATTGAATAATCTTTTGTCGTGGCATTTTATTCCTGTGAGAATAATATTTTTACTTTGTCGGTGTGAATAATCATCAACTACTCTTTACCAGCAGTTGATGATATTTGGTACCTAGGGACTTCAAATATTAACTTTGAGATGGTACTCATCCATGACAGAGATACTTAATATAAGTAATCGTATCATGAAGGTTTCCATTACTTCTTGTCTCTGCTCTGATCTTGCCAGCTTGTGCGAGCATTGAAAGGTAATTATCTAACAGTAATATCTGTACAGGAGACATTTCTGAAAGAAACACACTTTCAAAACAGCTACAATATTGCACCAAAATCTTCATCAGCTGGATCTGAATCACTTCCCTGGTGACTGAGGCAATTCAGATCTGCTCCTTTTGTTAACCTGCCACAGTCAGTCAAATGAAAATACCTTCTTCAAAAAGGTAGCTATCTCATCACAGGGGAAAATTGATGGCATAAATCATGTTTCTTCCAAAAGTTTTGAACTAAAAATTAATATTCTAAGAGCTAGACGACCAAGCAATTCACTGTTTGAATGCCAGGGGTTATATGACATAATTATAAAATCTGAAATTTTTCTTGCCAGCTCACTGTTGTTTAAACGCATGTACAATCTGTCATATTGTATAATTTCAGACAGTAAACATGATCTACCTTCTATATTTTTGAAATGAATGTTGAAAGTTATTTTTTAATGGACAACTTTATACTGGAAACAGCATTGTGAAGGGGGTGGAGAGAGGTATCTTTTTATTCAAACTATATTTGTAAAGATCAACACATTAGGATTTCCTTGCATGCCTTTCACTTTGCTATAAAAATAGGGGTAGATTTAAATGTGGAAAAGTTAAATTAAGAAATTGAAAGAATACAAGGACCTGAGGTTAAAAGGTCAAGATATTGTTGCTCGCAAGAGAACAGTCAAGATTTTGGAGTGGGGTACACAGAATATGAGTGAGGGGGTTAAAAATCCTGCATCACAAATGCCAATGATTGAGTATTATTGATCCCTTAGACTACTGTCTGATCTTGGGAAAATCCAGGCTTCCTGGGTCGATGTATTCAGTTTTCATCTTGCACAGTGACACAAAACTTCTAATTTACGGTGGTAAAACTACTCAAAAATATCAGGTGAATCTCTAGTGTCCCAATATTAACAATGGTGCAGTCAAGAGCAGGTTTATTTTTTTCAAAAAAATCAATAATTATCTTCTGCTGGCCTTCTATTCCACCTCTCCAAATTGCCTCTGTTTCTCCATTAAATCTCTTTTCAATTTAATTCTGTTAACTTGACTTTATTTCGATCGAATATACTCTAGTCTGTTTTAACACTTTTTGTGCAGGTAAATTAAAAACATATATGAAACATTTAAAAACGAAGAACAGGCAAAGACTAGCTGGTCTATTGAGCCTGTCCCATGCTTTCATGGTTTAGACTCATGACGACTCCTATCCACAGGCCCCTCCCGCCCCCACCAATCAGCCAAGAAAACTCCTGGGAGAGGCAAAGCAAAACACAGGGGAAAAAAAACCATTAGACCAATTTAGGAAAAACAAAACTCTGGGAAATTCCTCTCCAACTCCCAAGGCGATCAAACAAGTTCCAGGATTCCATTGCGACTTTCTTACTGTGTTCCCACGGTTAAAAGAAAAGATGGTTCAGATTTTCTGACAACGAGCTCTGAAGGCTGTTTTGAGCTAAACACATCTAAAGGGCGACAAAGTCATATCACAGTCATAACCAGATTAATCTTTAATCCAGTTAGGGAAGGACGCCCGAAGAGCCAGATTGTACCTGGGCAAGACGTCTTGATCAAAGCATGGCTAAGGCTGATATATCTGGTGTTATTGGTCTTTCACCTCTGAGACCTGGATTCATATCCAACCCAGACTAATGGGACAACATCTGCTTGGTCTGTTGGCTGCAAGTTTCCTGAATGAAATTTGTTTGTATTGCCTCAGTCCCTAGAAGGAGTTGGCACACAGTCCCCATCTCACTTACAGAGGCCGCAGGATGACCGGTGTAGGAAATGGAAAAATGTCACAGTGATGCAGTAGCAGATGCACTTCTGAGGTTGGGTCTGAAGCTCATTGTTGGGGAAGAGTAGAGAAGCTTTCCTCTGTATCTGTTTGGGCTGTATCTAACCTGGGAATGCTTGATGTGGACAATGGGTACCCAAAATGGTAAATGCTCCATTCCCCCAACATCTTGAGTACAATTCCAGGGATGAGGGACTTCAGTTACATGGATAGACTGGAGAAGCTGGGGTTGTTCTCCATGGAACAGAGATGGTTGCGAGGAGATGTGATAGGAGGTATTCAAAACCATGAAGGGTCTAGACAGAGTAGATAGAGAGAAACTGTTCCCACTGGCGGAAGGGTCAAGAACCAGAGGACACAGATTTAAGGTGATTGGCAAAAGAACCAAAGGTGACATGAGGAAATACTTTTTTACACAGCGAGTGGTTAGGATCTGGAATGCACTGCCTGAGGGGGTGGTGGAGGCAGATTCAATCATGGCTTTCAAAAGGGAACTGAATAAGTACTTGAAAGGAAAAAAAAATGCAGGGCTACGGGAAAAGGGTAGGGGAGTGGGACTAGCTGGATTGCTCTTGCATAGAGCCGGTGCGGACTCGATGGGCTGAATGGCCTCTTTCCATGCTGTAACCTTTCTATGATTCTATGATTATATGAAAAAAAAATCACAGACAAGCAAATAAGAAAAAAAATATTCTTTATCCTATACCAAAGGACTCTGAAAAAGGGTATTTTAATCCCTCATTGCCCCCAATTGCTGTAAAGACACATAAAATTAGCATTCTCTAGCTGAGAGATTGTTAAGTAAACTCAGCAAAGAGTTCAACCAACACGTTGGTTTGCCATTGATATACTCAGATGATGACCATTATATCCACTGAGCCACCATTGATTAACAAAGTCTGCCCACACGAGTGCCACCTATACAGTGGGTTTATCTAGAATGGGCCCTGTATACCCACGACTAAATAAAATGGCTGCTTCAACAGCCACTTACAAAAATGCATTATTTGTGAAGTGCTTCAGCATACATACATTTATACCAATTGCTCTCATTTAGCTATCATCCATCATTGCGCTGCTTCATAAATTTATATGTGTAAAAAAAAATCAATATACAATGTCAATAGTGTTAAGAATTTACAAAGCACCATTCTGTGGGCCCTTCTGAACTGCATGACAGTGCAGCATCCCATCTGAATGCATGATTAAACTCTGGTTACAAGCTCAAGATGGTCATGCAGCATTAAATCAATGTCTATGTAAATAACTCATGATACCTGTTCAGACATATCATTTTATTCAACATAGAACTTTTCAAAGCCAAATTGATTTCCCCTTTGATGCATAAAGCGTGAAAATGAATGACTGCTGACATAACAGTCACTGCAGTTCAAACTTAACTCACTGTGTGAAGTGGTTTGAGATTTTTCTCATGCAATAAGCAGTGATATAAATACAAATGTTATTTTATTATTTAAATATTGCTTGAATTCACAGTGCACCCTACAAATGCGAGTTCACTTCCTGAAAAAAAATCTACACTGCTCACGAAATAACAGCGAGGCTAACAGGGCTCGACGTTATTTTATGGCAAATGGAAGGGCAGGTTCCTGCGAGCGCACATGCGCAGTCAAACGCGGAAATCCAGAAATTACTCTACCATTTGCCCTGCTCGTTTGAAAGCTGCAGGGGAAGGACAGCTCGCTGGCTGAATGAATGGCATAATGCAAACTTGCTGCACTGCCCAGCTGGAAGCAAATTAATCTCGCCATTAAAAAAAAGGTAAGCTGGGTATTTTAGGTCTAAAGTAACTTTTAATGGCGTGGCAAGTATTAATGACTGCCAAACAACCTGAAAATTAACTTTTAAAAATGTGGAGTCCCATTGTTGTTGGACATTTACAATAAAAATTTTTAATTTTGTTTTACTTTTTCTTTCTGTCTCTTTTATCTCTGTCTTTTAATTCGATATTTCTTACCCTCTCTTTATTTTGCTTTCTGTAACTGATTTTACATTGAATTCACTGTCGTAGCTTTCTCTTCCTGGCTTTGAGTGCCCAGCTTGTCAATGATGCTTCCAGCTGATTTGTTGAGGGGAGAGAGAGATCCTTTCCCCGCTCCCACTGCTCAGAGAAGCCCGCGAAAGACCGCCGCACTTTTTGCAGCTCGCCGTTGAAGCAAGTTGGCGCCCAGAAGCCCACGAGTAGTTTGTGGGTGAGCGGCGGGCGATGTCCGTTTGCCGCTCAGCACAATTTTCGGCCGTTATACCTGCCTGGTCAACAGTGATGGCCCCTTGAGATCATGAGTGGATTCAGACACGGCTGTGTAATTTTAATTAATCATGTTTAACACATATGTGGAAACGTTCCATATGTAAACAGTGAATTTTGTCTCACCTTCTCTCTTGAAGCCATTGATTCTTGTTCATTATGATTCCATGTACACCGATAGTTCTCTAATACCTCATCCAAATGACCTGTCAATCTGACTGGCTGCCGGGCGCGAAATCCGGAAGTAAAATTTTAATCCTTCAGTTCAGTTGCGATCGGAGATTCCAACCCGCCTACTTCACTTCCGGGTTTCACGTCCAATAGACTCCTCCCGCCCCCCTATCCCCCCCACCACTGATCTCTTCCCGGCTGCAAGTTAAAATCCAGGCCCAAGTCTCAGTTCAACAATGTCAACAAATTCCAAGACCCCAAAAGCACACTCAATTGTACTAATGAGAATAATTTTGAATGGTATGAAGTTTACAGTGAATTAAAGGTGATTTAGAAGGACACTAAAGCTTAGACCATTGACTAAAGACCACTATTACCATACAGTGACAAAAATGATATAACATTCTCAGCACTTGAGGTGTTGAGTTCCTTATGGATACTGGGTCTGTCATGTGTCATTCATTAGGTGCGACAATCACTCATTTGGGTTTAAAATGCAACATATTCTGAGCTATGTCACTTTGGAATAAATACAGTTCCATATTTTTGCCATCCAAGCCAATCTTGCTGATCAGAAATGTTGCCCTGCTGTTAATAGCCCTGGGATACTTTGTGCAAAAGTGGCAAGACTATGATACAGCAAGACAATAAAAACACAAAGACAGCAGCAACACCTAATTTTTTTTTAAAAAGCTTAAGCTGAAGCAGTTTGGACATCTGTGCAACTGAGGCAAATGGCAATTCAGGCATGTTTGGAAAGGTGAAGGACAGAGCAAAAAGAAGTGAAAAAGTGAAGTTGTGACTTAAAAGGATGGATTGGCAAAAGTATGAATGATGAAGTAGGATTGACCCAGTAATGAAGGAAACGGAAGTGTCTCATCGTAAATTGAACTGACTGCTGTGGTGTTCACAGGGATGAAGTCAGGAAGCACTTCTTCACGCATAGGATGGTAGAAGTCTCGAACTCTCTCCCGCAAAAAGCTGTTGAGGCTGGGGGTCAATTGAAAATTTAAAAACTGAGATCGTTAGATTTTTGTAAGGCAAGGGTATTAAGGGTTATAGAACCAAGCCAGGTGGATGGGGTTAAGATACAGATCAGCCATGATTTATTTGAATGGTAGATGAACTGAGGGCATGGATGGGTACATGGGACTGGGATGTTATAGCTATTACTGAAACATGGCTAAGGGAGGGGCAGGACTGGCAGCTCAATGTTCCAGTGTACAGATGCTACAGGAAAGATAGAGCAGGAGGTAAGAGAGGCGGGGGAGTTGCGTTCTTGATTAGGGAGAACATCATGGCAGTAGTGAGAGAGGATATATCCGAGGGTTCGCCCACGGAATCTATATGGGTAGAACTGAAAAATAAGAAGGGAGAGATCACTTTGATAGGATTGTACGACAGACCCCCAAATAGTCAATGGGAAATTGAGGAGCAAATATGTAAGGAGATTACAGACAGCTGCAAGAAAAATAGAGTGGTAATAGTAGGGGACTTTAACTTTCCCAACATTGACTGGGACAGCCATAGCATTAGGGGCTTGGATGGAGAGAAATTTGTTGAGTGTATTCAGGAGGAATTTCTCATTCAGTATGTGGATGGCCCGACTAGAGAGGGGGCAAAACTTGACCTCCTCTTGGGAAATAAGGAAGGGCAGGTGACAGAAGTGTTAGTGAGGGATCACTTTGGGACCAGTGATCATAATTCCATTAGTTTTAAGATAGCTATGGAGAATGATAGGTCTGGCCCAAAAGTTAAAATTCTAAATTGGGGAAAGGCCAATTTTGATGGTATTAGACAGGAACTTTCAGAAGTTGATTGGGAGAGTCTGTTGGCAGGCCAAGGGACGTCTGGTAAGTGGGAGGCTTTCAAAAGTGTGTTAACCAGGGTTCAGGGTAAGCACATTCCTTATAAAGTGAAGGGCAAGGCTGGTAGAAGTAGGGAACCTTGGATGACTCGGGAGATTGTGGCCCTAGTCAAAAAGAAGAAGGAGGCATATGACATTCATAGGCAACTGGGATCAAGTGGATCCCTTGAAGAGGATAGAGATTGCTGGAGTAGAGTTAAGAGAGAAATCAGGAGGGCAAAAAGGGAACATGAGATTGCTTTGGCAGATAAGGCAAAGGAGAATCCAAAGAGCTTCTACAATTACATAAAGGGCAAAAGAGTAACTAGGGAGAGAGTAGGGCCTCTTAAGGATCAACAAGGTCATCTATGTGTGGAACCACAAGAGATGGGTGAGATCCTAAATGAATATTTCACATCGGTATTTACGGTTGAGAAAGGCATGGATGTTAGGGAACTTGGGGAAATAAATAGTGATGTCTTGAGGATTGTACATATTACAGAGAGGGAGGTGCTGGAAGTCTTAACGTGCATCAAGGTAGATAAATCTCCGGGACATGATGAAATGTATCCCAGGACGTTATGGGAGGTTAGGGAGGAAATTGCGGGGCCCCTAGCAGAGATATTTGAATCATCGACAGCTACAGGTGAGGTGCCTGAAGATTGGAGGGGAGCAAATGTTGTGCCTTTGTTTAAGAAGGGCGGCAGGGAAAAGACTGGAAACTACAGACCGGTGAGCCTGACATCTGTAGTAGGTAAGTTGTTAGAGGGTATTCTGAGAGACAGGATCTACGGGCATTTGGAGAGGCAAGGACTGATTAGGAACAGTCAGCATGGTTTTGTGAGAGGAAAATCATGTCTCACAAATTTGATTGAGTTTTTTGAAGGGGTAACCAAGAAGATAGATGAGGGCTGTGCAGTAGACGTTGTCTACATGGACTTCAGCAAAGCCTTTGACAAGGTACCGCATGGTAGGTTGTTACATAAGGTTAGATCTCACGGGATCCAAGGTGAGGTAGCCAATTGGATACAAAATTGGATTGACGACAGAAGACAGAGGGTGGTTGTAGAGGGTTGTTTTTCAAACTGGAGGCCTGTGACCAGCGGTGTGCCTCAGGGATCGGTGCTGGGTCCGCTGTTATTTGTTATTTATATTAATGATTTGGATGAGAATTTAGGAGGCATGGTTAGTAAGTTTGCAGATGACACCAAGATTGGTGGCATTGTGGACAGTGAAGAAGGTTTTCTAGGATTGCAACGGGATCTTGATAAATTGGGCCAGTGGGCCGATGAATGGCAGATGGAGTTTAATTTAGATAAATGTGAGGTGATGCATTTTGGTAGATCAAATCGGGCCAGGACCTACTCCGTTAATGGTAGGGCATTGGGGAGAGTTATAGAACAAAGAGATCTAGGAGTACAGGTTCATAGCTCCTTGAAAGTGGAGTCACAGGTGGATAGGGTGGTGAAGAAGGCATTCAGCATGCTTGGTTTCATTGGTCAGAACATTGAATACAGGAGTTGGGATGTCTTGTTGAAGTTGTACAAGACATTAGTCAGGCCACACTTGGAATACTGTGTACAGTTCTGGTCACCCTATTGTAGAAAGTATATTATTAAACTAGAAAGAGTGCAGAAAAGATTTACTCGGATGCTACTTTTCGGGAGAGGTTGGATAGACTGAGACTTTTTTCCCTGGAGAGTAGGAGGTTTAGGGGTGATCTTATAGAAGTCTATAAAATAATGAGGGGCATAGATAAGGTAGATAGTCAAAATCTTTTCCCAAAGGTAGGGGAGTCTATAACGAGGGGGCATAGATTTAAGGTAAGAGGGGAGAGATACAAAAGGGTCCAGAGGGGCAATTTTTTTCACTCAAAGGGTGGTGAGTGTCTGGAACGAGCTGCCAGAGGCAGTAGTAGAGGCGGGTACAATTTTGTCTTTTAAAAAGCATTTGGACAGTTACATGGGTAAGATGGGTATAGAGGGATATGGACCAAGTGCAGGCAACTGGGACTAGCTGAGTGGTATAAACTGGGCGACATGGACATGTTGGGCCGAAGGGCCTGTTTCCATGTTGTAAATTTCTATGATTCTATGATTCTATAATAGGCTCGAACATCCTGTGTTCCTAATGAACAATTAAAGATCACCCTTAAATTTCCACTTCAGAACTGAGTTTGAATACTTTACACTCACCCTCTCCGAGATGAAAACTGCTTAACCCTTAACGTAGCATCGACAATTTTTTCCCCCTGGTAGTGACGTTATTTATTTCGTATTTTTGTTCCCTTTGGGCTTTCACCTTGTTTGTATATCTGGTGTCTGTTCATCAATTTGAAAGCCAACAGGTATTATGGTACGTTCTTTGCAACAAAGTCAGAGAGAGTAGTCCTGCATTGAAGAAACGTCCACATGACGTGTGGTGAGTGGAGCACAGCACGGCTTCAATTCAATGTCACTGGGATAGAGACCAAGCATTCCCATAAAATTATCGTGTCCTCAGATACGGTAGCATAGTGGTTATGTTACTGGGCTAGTAATCCAGAGGCCTGGACTAAAATCCAGAGTCATGAGTTCAAATCCTGCCACGGCAGCTGGCGAATTTAAATTCAATTAATTAATTAAATTCAATTAATTAAATAAAAATCTGGAATTAAAATACTAGTATCAGTAATGATGGCCATGAAACTACCGGATTGTCGTAAAAACCCATCTGGTTCACGAATGTCCTTTAGGGAAGGAAGCCTGCCGCCCTTACCCGATCTGGCCTATATGTGACTCCAGACCCACAGCAATGTGGTTGATTCTTAATTGCCCTCTGAAATGGCCGAGCAAGCCACTCAGTTGTAAAATCTCGCTACAAAAAGTCATAATAAGAATAAAACCGGACGGACCACCCGGCATTGGACCACTAGGCACCGGACACGACAACGGCAAAACACCAAGCCCAGTCGACCCTGCAAGGTCCTCCTTACTAACATCTGGGGACTTGTGCCAAAGTTGGGAGAGCTGTCCCACAGACTAGTCAAGCAACAGCCTGACATAGCTATACTCACAGAATCATATCTTTCAGCCAACGTCCCAGACTCTTCCATCACCATCCCTGGGTATGTCCTGTCCCACCGGCAGGACAGACCCACCAGAGGTGGCGGTACAGTGATATACAGTCAGGAGGGAGTGGCCCTGGGAGTCCTCAACATTGACTCTGGACCCCATGAAATCTCATGGCATCAGGTCAAACATGGGCAAGGAAACCTCCTGCTGATTACCACCGACCGTCCTCCCTCAGCTGATGAATCAGTCCTCCTCCATGTTGAGCACCACTTGGAGGAAGCACTGAGGGTCGCAAGGGCACAGAATGTACTCTGGGTGGGGGACTTCAATGTCCATCACCAAGAGTGGCTCGGTAGCACCACTACTGACCGAGCTGGCCGAGTCCTGAAGGACATAGCTGCTCGACTGGGCCTGCGGCAGGTGGTGAGCGAACCAACACGAGGGAAAAACTTACTTGACCTCGTCCTCACCAATCTACCTGTCGCAAATGCATCTGTCCATGACAGTATTGGTAGGAGTGACCACCGCACAGTCCTCGTGGAGATGAAATCCCGTCTTCGCACTGAGGACACCATCCAACGTGTTGTGTGGCACTACCAACGTGCTAAATGGGATAGATTCAGAACGGATCTAGCAGCTCAAAACTGGGCATCCATGAGGCGCTGTGGGCCATCAGCAGCAGCAGAATTGTATTCCAGCACAATCTGTAACCTCATGGCCCGGCATATTCCTCACTCTACCATTACCAACAAGCCAGGGGATCAACCCTGGTTCAATGAGGAGTGCAGAAGAGCATGCCAGGAACAGCACTAGGCGTACCGAAAAATGAGGTGCCAACCTGTTGAAGCTACAACTCAGGACTACATGCATGCTAAACAGCGGAAGCAACATGCTATAGACAGAGCTAAGCGATTCCACAACCAACGGATCAGATCAAAGCTCTGCAGTCCTGCCACATCCAGTCGTGAATGGTGGTGGACAATTAAACAACTAACGGGAGGAGGAGGCTCTGCAAACATCCCCATTCTCAATGATGGCGGAGTCCAGCACGTGAGTGCAAAAGACAAGGCTGAAGCATTTGCAACCATCTTCAGCCAGAAGTGCCGAGTGGATAATCCATCTCAGCCTCCTCCCGATATCCCCACCATCACGGAAGCCAGTCTTCGGCCAATTCGATTCACTCCACGTCATATCAAGAAACGGCTGAGTGCACTGGATACAGCAAAGGCTATGGGCCCCGACAACATCCCAGCTGTAGTGCTGAAGACTTGTGCTCCAGAACTAGCTGCGCCTCTAGCCAAGCTGTTCCAGTACAGCTACAACACTGGCATCCACCCGACAATGTGGAAAATTGCCCAGGTATGTCCTGTCCACAAAAAGCAGGACAAATCCAATCCGGCCAATTACCGCCCCATCAGTCTACTCTCAATCATCAGCAAAGTGATGGAAGGTGTCGTCGACAGTGCTATCAAGCGGCACTTACTCACCAATAACCTGCTCACCGATGCTCAGTTTGGGTTCCGCCAGGACCACTCGGCTCCAGACCTCATTACAGCCTTGGTCCAAACATGGACAAAAGAGCTGAATTCCAGAGGTGAGGTGAGAGTGACTGCCCTTGACATCAAGGCAGCATTTGACCGAGTGTGGCACCAAGGAGCCCTAGTAAAATTGAAGTCAATGGGAATCAGGGGGAAAACTCTCCAGTGGCTGGAGTCATACCTAGCACAAAGGAAGATGGTAGTGGTTGTTGGAGGCCAATCATCTCAGCCCCAGGGCATTGCTGCAGGAGTTCCTCAGGGCAGTGTCCTAGGCCCAACCATCTTCAGCTGCTTCATCAATGACCTTCCCTCCATCATAAGGTCAGAAATGGTGATGTTCGCTGATGACTGCACAGTGTTCAGTTCCATTCGCAACCCCTCAGATAATGAAGCAGTCTGAGCCTGCATGCAGCAAGACCTGGACAACATCCAGGCTTGGGCTCATAAGTGGCAAGTAACATTCGCGCCAGATAAGAGCCAGGCAATGACCATCTCCAACAAGAGAGAGTCTAACCACCTCCCCTTGACATTCAACGGCATTACCATCGCCGAATCCCCCACCATCAACATCCTTGGGGTCACCATTGACCAGACACTTAACTGGACCAGCCATATAAATACTGTGGCTACGAGAGCAGGTCAGAGGCTGGGTATTCTGCGGCGAGTGACTCACCTCCTGACTCCCCAAAGCCTTTCCGCCATCTACAAGGCACAAGTCAGGAGTGTGATGGAATACTCTCCACTTGCCTGGATGAGTGCAGCTCCAACAACACTCAAGAAGCTCGACACCATCCAAGATAAAGCAGCCCGCTTGATTGGCACCCCATCCACCACCCTAAACATTCACTCCCTTCACCACCGGCGCACTGTGGCTGCAGTGTGTACCATCCACAGGATGCACTGCAGCAACTCGCCAAGGCTTCTTCGACAGCACCTCCCAAACCCGCGACCTCTACCACCTAGAAGGACAAGGGCAGCAGGCGCATGGGAACAACACCACCTGCACGTTCCCCTCCAAGTCACACACCATCCCGACTTGGAAATATATCGCCGTTCCTTCATTGTCGCTGGGTCAAAATCCTGGAACTCCCTTCCTTACAGCACTGTGGGAGAACCGTCACCACACGGACTGCAGCGGTTCAAGAAGGCGGCTCACCACCACCTTCTCAAGGGCAATTAGGGATGGGCAATAAATGCCAGCCTCGCCAGCGACGCCCACATCCCGTGAACGAATAAAAAAAAAAGATGAGGGTTTCACTTCCATTTCTTCATTAAAATCTGTGCGGCTTTTCATCGTGATACAAGCAAAACAGTTCATTCAAAGGAGAAACTAAATACAATGCTCATGCGATAGATATAACGAATAAGGCGATAGCAACTGCAGATTTCTAAACGTACAGACCTAGAAATTGAGCCGCGTAGTGCCCATCTTTCAGGCGCTACACGGCCTACTAAGGCCACAAAATGGCGGGCAGGAACCGTGCAGGCACATTCGACCGGAGGTGCGGCTGCTCGCCATATTGTTAGAGGAGGTAGCGCTCAGGTCAGGAGCGCAAGACGGTAAGCATTCAAAGTTAAAAATAAAGGATAGAGATCAGGGTTCCTTTGCTTTGTGCAGGATCCATTTTCCATTTTGGACTACCCGCCACGTGCTGACCTCGTGATTGGACTTCTAGGCCAATGCGTTTAGCGAGATCTGCCGGCTGAGTTCCGCCGTTTTGCACGAAAGTTCCCAGAAGTGGCGATGACGACGAGCTCTGAGAAGGCTTGAGCGATAATCAACTACCTACCGCAACAAATCACTTGTCCGAGCAACGAAGCACTGATCACATTGTGCGGCGGCGTCTGCTTCACCTACTCAAGTGAAGTTGCTGATACTTGCCTGAGGACCACTTGTTTTGTACCCATATTTACAAACACATCTCCAGTTGAGTGGACTGTCAATTCTCAGGCAGCTATCGATCCCCAGAAGGTTGAAATTGAACCTGCTTTGGAAATTAATTTTTTTTTTTGAAGGAGGCCTTGTTAAACAGGAATTTCCTGCAGAATAGAGATTGATTGTTTTCCATTTTTTAACCTAGCCAGAACACAGACTTAATTACAATGTGTTAGAAATCAATAAATATGAGTAATGTGCAATCTCCAATCCTTTGCCTCATATCTAGGTGTGGGCTGAGTTTTATCAATTCAAGAGAAACCAAATCAAATAAAAAACCAACTCATTGCATTACGATATCTCAAGCAGACTCACACAGAGGCAGGAAAATCCCAGGTTCCATCTTAGCTGGGCTGGTAGTATAACTTGTCTCAGTAGACTGGGCTCAGGATGGAGGTAAGCAAGGAAACAAAATAAATGGTCCTCGGGAAACATTTTTTTACAGCGAGTTGTAACAATCTGGAATGCACTGCCTGAAAAGGTGGTGGAAGCAGATTCAATAGTAATTTTCAAAAGGGAATTGGATAAATACCTTAAGGGAAACAATTTACAGGGCTATGGGGAAAGAGCAGGGGAATGGGACTAAATGGGATAGCTCTTTCACAGGGCCAGCGCAGGCACGATGGGCCAAATGGCCTCCTCTTGTGCTGTACCTACTATGATACTGGAAATCCAAATTAAAACAGAAAATGCTACTCTGAAGGAGGGTCCCACCTCTAGACTGCCCTTTCTGTCACATACTTTTCGAGGCAGCTCGTCAGAAAGGCTCAAGAATTAATAAAGTCAGAATTAAATATTTGATTGAACAGTAACATTCCCCGTTACGTATTTGAAGTATCTTTCAGATCGAATATAACAAAACAACTCTGATGCTGTGTCACGTCAAAAAAGAATTCTTCAAAGTCTGAATTTGGGCTTTTGAAGGCTGTGCAAAATTTCAGTTCTAAATTCAAACCTATGTGTTACCTGAGTGATTCATAAACTTCTGAAATAGTAAAGGGGCGTTAACTATTGAAAATTGAAATTAATTTTGATTCATTAGTTTTAACATCTCCTGGAACTTACGATCCAGGAAACCTCCAGCCTCCCTTATACTCTGCAATGACTCCAGCCGCCCCTCAAGCTCAGAAACCCTCCGCTCCTCTTGTCCGCCCAGGTCCGGACTCACTGTCGCTCCTCTTGTTCTCCCTCCTTGAGGGACGGCTGGTGTCACTGCAGAGCATAAGGGAGGCTGAAGGTCTCCTGGATCATACAATCCAGGAGGTGGTCACCCCACAGCAACAGAAAGTTCAGGATAGCAAGTGAGTGGCCATCCGAAAGGGTAGGAAGAGGCAGGCAGTGCAGGAATCCTCTGGGTGTGTGGCACTCTCAAACTGGCATTGAATACCAGTGAGGGTGACGACACCTCGAAGGAGTGGAGTCCTGAGCATGGCACCATGGGGCAAAGGACTGCACGGTGAAGTGTAGAAATGCAGTAGTCAAAGAGATTCGATAGTCAGGGGGAAAGACAGGTGTTTCTGTGACCGCCGTTGTGAGTCCTGCATCGTGTGTTGCCTCTTTGGTGCTAGGGTAAAGGACATCATGGAGAGGGTGCAGAACATTCTGAGGGGTGAAGGGGTGCAGCCAGAAGTCGTGGTCCATGTGGGTACCAACATCATAGGAAAGAAAACAGTCAGAGTTTCAGGAGTTAGGGAGGAAGTTAAAAAGCAAGACCTCAAAGGTAGTAATCTCTGGATTACTCCCAGTGCCACACACCAGTGAGTACAGAAATGGGAAGATAAGGCAGGTTAACGCGTGGCTAGAATCATGGTGCAAGAGGGACGGCTTTAGATTCTTAGGCATTAGGACCAGTGCTGGGGCAGGAGGGACCTGCTCAAGACAGATGGATTGCACCTCAACAGAGCTGGGACCAATGACTCGCAGGGAGGTTCACTAGTGCTGTGGGGAGAGTTTAAACAAACATGGCAGGGGGATGGGCGCCAGCACGTAGCATTAGAAAGGAAAAGCAAGGTGCACAAAGGATTGGGAGAGACAGATAGCACCAGAGTAAGAAATAGTACAGTATTAGGTGGGATCGGTCTAAGAGAGGATACGAGCAGGTCTAAGATAGGTTTAGAGTGCATGTGTGTAAACGCACGAAACGTGGTAAGTAAGGTTGGTGAGCTACAAGCGCAAATAGCCACGTGGGAATATGATGTGGTGGCGATAATGGAGACCTGGCTCAAAAAAGGGCAGGATTGGGTGCTAAGTATTCCTGGATACAAGGCGTTGAGGAAAGGTAAGGAAGGAAAAAAATGGGGGGGGTGGGTGGTGGTGGCAGTATTGATTAAGGAGAATATTGCAGTGCTGGAGAGAGACGATGTCCTTGAGGGATCAAAGGACAGAATCGATTTAGTTAGAGTTAAGAAACAATAGAGGCGCCATTACACTACTGGGTATATCCTGTAGGCCACCACCTAGTGGGAAGGAGATAGAGAAGTAAATTTGCAGGGAAATTACAGAGAGGTGCAAGAACGATAGAGTAGTGATAATGGGGGATTTCAACGATCCTAATATAGACTGGGATAGTAATAGCATAAAGGGCAGAGAGGGGGAGGAATTTCTCAAGTGTGTTCAGGAGAACTTTCTTGATCAGTATGTTTCTGGCCCAACGAGGAAGGAGGCATTGCTGGATCTAGTTCTGGGGAATGAGATGGGTCAAGTGGAGCAAGTGTCAGTGGGGGAACATTTAAAGAACAGAGATCATAGTATCATAAGGTTTAGATTAATTATGGAAAAGGATAAGAGCACTTTAGAGTAAAAATACTTAATTGGAGGAGGGCCAATTTCAGTGGGTTGAGAACGAATCTGGCCCGGGTAAATTGGAATCAAAGGTTGGCAGGGAAGACTGTTATTGAACAATGGGCGAGAGGAGATGGTTTGGGTACAGTCTAGGTACATTCCCACAAGGGGCAACAAAAGCCAGAGCTCCCTGGATGACGAAAGAGATAGAAAATAAGATGAAGCAAAAAAAGGGGGCTTATGACAGATGTCAGCTTGATACTACAAGTGAGAACCAGGCTGAATATAGAAAGTACAGAGAAGTGAAAAAGGAAATAGAGGGGCAAAGAGAGAGTATGAGAATACACTGACGGCCAACATAAAAGGGAATCCAAAAGTCTTCTACAGGCATATAAATAGTAAATGGCTAGTAAGAGGAGGGGTGGGGTCGATTAGGGACCAAAACGAAGATCTACACATGGAGGCAGAGGGCATGGCTGAGGCACTAAATGAGTACTTTGCATCTGTCTTTACCAAGGAAGAAGATGGTGCCAAAGTCACAGCAAAAGAGGAGGTAGTTGAAATACTGGATGAGCTAAAAATTGCTAAAGAGGACGTACCAGAAAGGCTGGCTGTACTTAAAGTGGATAAGTTACCCGGTCCGGTAAGATGCATCCTCGGTTGCTGAGGGAAGTAACGGTGGAAATTGCAGAGGTGCTGGCCATAATCTTCCAATCCTCCTTAGATATGTGAGCGGTGCCAGAGGACTGGAGAATTGCGAATATTACACTCTTGTTCAAAAAAGGATAAACCCGGCAACTACAGGCCAGTCAGTTTAACCTCAGTGGTGGGGAAGCTTTTAGAAACGATAATCCGGGACAAAATTAATACTCACTTGAACAACTGTGGATTAATAAAGGAAAGCTAGCATGGATTTGTTAAAGGCAAATTGTGTTTAACTAACTTGATTGAGTTTTTGGATGAGGGCAATGTGGTTGATGGTGTGTTTATGGACTTCCAAAAGGCATTTGATTAAGTGTCACATAATAGGCTTGTCAGCAAAATTGAAGCCCATGGAATAAAAGGGGCAGTGGCAGCATGGATACAAAATTGGCTAAATGACAGGAAACAGAGAGTAGTGGTGAAAAGCTGTTTTTTGGACTGGAGAAAGGTATACACTGTTGTTTCCCAGAGGTCGGTACTAAGACCACTACTTTTTTTAATATATATAATGACGTGGACTTGGGTGTACAGGGCACAATTTCAAAATTTGCAGATGGCACCAAATTTGGAAGTGTAGTAAACAGTGAGGAGGATAGTAATAGATTTCAAGAGGACATAGGCAGGCTGGTGGAACGGGTGGACACATGGCTTATGAAATTTAATGCAGAGGCAATAAAAACAAAATGATACAATTCTAAAGGTGGTGCAGGAACAGAGAGACCTGCGGGTATATGTGCACAAATCTTTGAAGGTGGCAGGACAGGTTGAGAACGCGGTTAAGAAAGTATATGGGATCTTGGGCTTTATAAATAGAGGCATAGAGTACAAAAGCAAGGAGGTTATGATGAACCTTTATAAAACACTGGTTCGACCACAGCTGGAGTATTGTGTCCAATTCTGGGCACCACACTTTAGGAAGGATGTGAAGGTCTTAGAGAGGGTGCAGAAAAGATTTACTAGAATGGTTCCAGGGATGAGGGACTTTAGTTATATCGATAGACTGGAGAAGCTGGGGTTGTTCTCCTTAGAGCACAGAAGTTTAAGAGGAGATTTGGTAGAAATGTTCAAAATTATGAAGGGTTTAGATAAAGTAAATAAAGAGAAACTGTTCCAATTGGCAGAAGGGTTGAGAACCACACAACACAGATTTAAGGTGATTGGCAAAAGAACGAAGGCGACATGAGGAAATACTTTTTTACCCAGCGAGTAGTTATGATCTGGAATGTGCTGCCTGAAAGAGTGATGGAGGCAGATTCAATTGTGGCTTTCACAAAGGAATCGGATAAATACTTGAAGGGAATAAAATTTGCAGGGCTACAGGGAAAGAGTGGGGGAATGGGACTAACTAGATTGCTCTTACAAAGAGCCGGCACAGGCTTGATGGGCCGAATGGCCTCCTTCTGTGCTGTAACCATTCTATGATTCCATCCATTTAAAATAATTCCCTCAAAGTCTACGCCTCAAAGATAAACACTCATTTGATCAAAGTCACAATATTTGGCAGATCTAATGAAAAGGCAAGAGGAAATTGGACTAATTGGACAACTGCATTATTTTAGGACAGTCTCATAGTAATTTGTGAGATTTCAATCAATTAATAAATCAACATAAAGCATCAACTGCTCTACAGCTTTTTAAAAAATATTGACTAAAATGTCTAATATTGCTCTGAACGCATGTTGTGTCTTCTTTGATGTGTGTAACAGCTGTAAGTTTCTATTGCTGGTCTGTATTTCAACAATGAAATGCATGTAGTATCCAAAGTTTTTTCAACACGGAGCCATCCAAGTGTTACATCGATCCATTCTATCACTACATCAAGAACACTCTTTGTAATATAGGAGTTAAAGTTTCTCACCAAACTGCTTGCATTGATATATTGTAAACAATTTTACAACACCAAGTTATAGTCCAACAAATTTATTTTAAATTCCACAAGCTTTCGGAGGCTTCCTCCTTCCTCAGGTGAATGGTGTGGAAAACCGTTCACCTGAGGAAGGAGGAAGCCTCCGAAAGCTTGTGGAATTTAAAATAAATTTGTTGGACTATAACTTGGCGTTGTAAAATTGTTTAAAATTGTCAACCCCAGTCCATCACCGGCATCTCCACATCATGCATTGATATAAACAGATGGGAAAGGAAAGTTCTTTCACGAATGAGCAGCCACAGAGTTCCCTCACGAGTGCAGGGGCACAGTTCACTTTCCCCAGTGCAGTGCCGCAGGACTCTTTCCCCAGTGCAGTGCCGCAGGACTCTTTCCCCAGTGCAGTGCCGCAGGACTCTTTTCCGAGTGGATTGCCGCAGGACTCTTTCCCCAGTGCAGTGCCGCAGGACTCTTTCCCCAGTGCAGTGCCGCAGGACTCTTTTCCGAGTGGATTGCCGCAGGACTCTTTCCCCAGTGCGGTGCCGCAGGACTCTTTCCCCAGTGCGGTGCCGCAGGACTCTTTCCCCAGTGCGGTGCCGCAGGACTCTTTCCCGAGTGGATTGCCACAGAAATCTTTTCCGAGTGGATTGCCACAGAACTCTTTTCCGAGTGCAGTGCCACAGGACATTTTCACGAGTGCAGTGCTGCAAGACTCCTTCACGAGTGCAGTGCTGCAAGACTCCTTCACGAGTGCAGTGCCACAGGACTCTTTCAAGAGTGCAATGTCACAAGGCTCTTTCACGAGTGCAGTGCCATAGGACTTTTTCACGAGTGCAGTGCCACAGGACATTTTCACGAGTGCAGTGCCACAGGACATTTTCACGAGTGCAGTGCCACAGGACTCTTTCACGAGTGCAGTGCAACAGGACTCCTTCATGAGTGCAGTGCCACTGGACTCTTTCACAAGTGGAGTGCCACAGGACTCTTTCAAGAGTGCAATGTCACAAGGCTCTTTCACGAGTGCCGTGTCACAGGACTCTTTCACGAGTGCAGTGTCACAGGGCTCCTTCACAAGTGCAGTGTCACAGGACTCTTTCACAAGTGCGGTGTCACAGGGCTCTTTCAGGA
Source organism: Heptranchias perlo (assembly GCF_035084215.1). Taxonomy (NCBI): domain Eukaryota; kingdom Metazoa; phylum Chordata; class Chondrichthyes; order Hexanchiformes; family Hexanchidae; genus Heptranchias; species Heptranchias perlo. The sequence goes on along the minus strand of NC_090355.1, from coordinate 8,823,530 downwards.
GTGCAATGTCACAAGGCTCTTTCACGAGTGCAGTGCCATAGGACTCTTTCACGAGAGCAGTGCCATAGGACTCTTTCACGAGTGCAGTGCCAGAGGACTCTTTCACAAGTGCCGTGTCACAGGACATTTTCACAAGTGCAGTGCCACAGGACATTTTCACAAGTGCAGTGCCACAGGTCATCTTCACGAGTGGACTGAAAATGCTAAAAATCACTCTTGCCACTGCATCACACAGTTGTGTCACTTTTATCTGTTAATATTCTTGAAATAAAATTTCTGGAACTCCTGATTTTGAGTACAACAGCATGTGGAAATGACATATTATGAAACAATCTGCTGGCAAAATGATAGAGATCAGCACGAAGGATGGTTTAGGCTTCATGTTTGGATTTGGCTTCAGTCATTCTGAAACATATGTTGTCTGAAACTAAATCCAAAGATTTTGATTAGAAGGCTACAGCAAATAAATCAAAATGACAAACATACTTATCTACACTCTGAATACTTCCTCAAGTATGCAACACAGCTCCATGGAGCTTCACCTGTGCCAAGCAGCACAGGTAAAAAAACAAACGCTGTCATTTTGATTATTAAACTGAAGACCAGATACCAGGTTTTCATCCCACTGAACCTGAATGGATGCTTAATGTAGCCCATACTTTACAGCCATGAATATGCCTCTCGTTTGACAAGTGGGCACTGAACAAACTTTAGACACCATTAAAACAGAAAATGCTGGAGAAGCTCAGCAAGTGAGGCAGCATCTGTGGAGAAAGAAACAGAGTTAACATTTCAGATCGGAGACCTTGCGTCAGAACTGGAAGACGTTAAAAGAGTTAAAGTTTATAAGCTCTAACTCTTTTAGCATCTTCCAGTTCTGACGAAAGGTCTTCGACCTGAAATGTTAACTCTGTTTCTCTCTCCACAGATGCTGCCTGACTTGCTGGGCTCCTCCAGCATTTTCTGTTTTTATTTCAGATTTCCAGCATTCGCAGTATTTTGTTTTTGATTTTGACACCATAAGGCCACTTTGGAACAGTGTTCAATTTGGTCTCTCCAACTGAACAGGATACATTCAAGATGTTTTTTTTAAATAAGCAACAAGAATGATTCTGAGAATTAGAAAGTTAAGAAGAGCCACTCACAAAACCAAGCTTGTTTTTCCAAGAAAAGATTGAGCAGGGATATGATACAGGCTTTTAAGATGATGAGATGAATGGATAATATAGATGTAAGCAGGTTGTGTAACTTGAACTGTGAGTACAGAACCAAGGACAGAGACGTTGCATCTTTGGAGGAAAGAGGATTTAAACATTTGAAGCACAGAAATGGGGTTATGGGGAAAGAACAAGGCAGTAGGATGAGCTTTGGATTGCTCTAGAGATAAGCTGGCACAGATTCAATGGGCCAAATGGCCTCCTGTGCTGTAACGTCCCAGGTTCTATGGCATGAGTATAACATTAGCAAGATTGGAAGAGTTCCTTTCTATTTCTCCCCTCAGAGCAGTGCACATGAACAACAGTTTCGCAATTAAAGCAACTAATGCTATGTTGGATAAGAAAACATGATTGAATACCTGGTTAGAAGTGGGACTTACAAGGATAGTGCAGATAGTCATGATTGAGTGCTATGTGCAATGTAAGAGGCCTGAGCTCCTTTGACTATGGGAATGCCACACCACAAAAGAAAGAAATAATGTAGAATGCAATGTTCGATAGATATTCTGGGGTTTGACTTGGTTGAACTTGGGGTGGGGGATAAGCAGGGAGAAACATAAAGGTTCTTTTCTCAGCATATTGAATGGGTCGGGCAGAGGACATAATAGAGCAAGTTATGATGCGTGGAAGGAATGGGACAGACAGACCAAAAGTATTTTCTCAGTCCACGTTTACCTTCTCATCTCACGGGTTTCATGTTGGCTCTGAACAGGTGACTTTGGTTCAAATAGCAGTGATTACTAGCAGGGTCTGAAACTTCACAAAAGGTTGGTGATAATTGCTGATCCAGTCTCACCCTCTCATCCATCTCAGCTTCCAGTCTTTAGTTCCCTTAATGCCTCTGCTATAGTAGTAAAATAGTAAAGAGTTAAAATTGAAGGCGCTTTATCTGAATACACGAAGCATTCATAACAAGATAGATGAATTAATGGCACACATAGAGATATATGGGTTTGATCTAGTAGCCATTACCGAAACATGGTTGCAAGGTGACCAAGGTTGGGAACTAAATATTCCAGGTTACTTGACTTTTTGAAAAGACAGACAAAATGGAAAAGGATGGGGTGGTGGTGGTGGGTGGGGGGGGCGGGGGGGTAGCCCTGATAATAAAGGATGACAAAGGCAGTAGTGAGAAAGGATCTTGGCTCGGAAGATCAGGAAGTGGAATCATTATGGGTGGAGATAAGAAATAAGAAGGGGCAGAAAACATTGGTGGGAGTAGTTCATAGGACCCCTGACAGTAGTTATACTGTTGGACAGAATATTAATCAAGAAATAAAATGAGCTTGTAACAAAGGAAATGCAATAAACATGGCGGACTTCAATCTTCATATAGACTGGGCAAATCAAATTGGCAAAAGTAGTTTGGAGGATGAGTTCATGGAATGCATTCAAGACACTTTCCTACAACAATACATTGTGGAACCAATCAGGTTATTTTAGATCTTGTCTCGTGTAATGAGACAGGGTTAATTAGTAATCTCATAGTAAGGGATCCTCCAGGGCAAAATGATCATAATATGATAGAATTTCACTTGAGTTCGATAGTGACGTACTTAAGTCCGAAACTAGAGTCTTAAATTTAAACAAAGCCAATTACATAGGTATGAGGGGTGAGTTGGCTATGGTAGATAGGGAAATTAGGTTAAAAGATATGACAGTAGATAAAGAATGGCAAACATTTAAAGAAATAATTCATAATTTTCAACGAATATACATTCCCTTGAGGAATAAAAACTCCACGGGAAAAGTGATCCATCTGTGGCTAACTGAAGAAATTAAGGATAGTATTAGATTGAAAGAAGAGGCTTATAATGTCACCAAGAAAAGGAGTAAGCCTGAGGATTGGGAAAGTTTTAGAAACCAGCAAAGGATGTCTAAAAAATTGATAAAGAGGGTGAGAATAGAATATGAGAGTAAACTAGCAAGAAATATAAAAATAGATTGTAAGAGCTTCTACTAGTATGCAAAAGGGAAGAGAGTAGCAAAAATAAACATGGGACCCTTTAGAGGCTGAGACAAGAGGAATTATAATGGGGAATAAGGAAGTGGCAGAGGCATTAAACAAATATTTTGTATCTGCTTCACAGTACAGAATCATAGAATCATAGAATGGTTACAGCACGGAAGGAGGCTATTTGGCCCATCAAATCCGTGCTGGCTCTCTGCAAGAGCAATCCAGCTAGTCCCACTCCCCCACCCTTTCCCCGTAGCCCTGCATTTTTTTTCCCTTCAAGTACTTATCCAATTCCCTTTTGAAAGCCATGATTGAATCTGCCTCCACCAACCCCTCAGGCAGTGCATTCCAGATCCTAACCACTCACAGTGTAAAAACGTTTTTTCTCATGTCACCTTTGGTTCTTTTGCCAATCACCTTAAATCTATGCCCTCTGGTTCTTGACCCCTCCGCCAATGGGAACAATTTGTCTCTATCTACTCTGTCCAGACCCTTCATGATTTTGAATACCTCTATCAAATCAATTCTCAACCTTCTCTGCTCTAAGGAGAACAATCCCAGCTTCTCCAGTCTATGCACATAACTGAAGTGCCTCATCCCTGGAATCATTCTAGTAAATCTCTTCTGCACCCTCTCTAAGGCCTTTACATCCTTCCTAAAGTGTGGTGCCCAGAACTGGAAGCAATACTCCAGTTGTGGCTGAACCAGCGTTGTAGAAAGGTTCATCATAACCTTCCTGCTTTTGTACTCTGTGCCTCTATTTATAAAGCCCAGTATCCCATATGCTTTTTTAACCACTTTCTCAACCTGCCCTGCCACCTTCATCGATTTGTGCACACGTACACCCAGATTTCTCTGTTCCTGCACCCCTTTTAGAATTGTACCCTCTAGTTTATATTGCCTCTCTTCGTTCTTCCTACCGAGATGTATCACGTCACACTTTTCTGCGTTGAATTTCATCTGCCACGTATCTGCCCGTTCCACCAGCCTGTCTATATCCTCTTGAAGTCTATCACTATTCTCCTCACTGTTCACTACACTTCCAAGTTTTGTGTCATCTGCAAATTTTGAAATTGTGCCCTGTACATCCAAGCCCAAATCATTAACATATATCTAGAAAAGCAATGGTCCTAGTACCGACCCCTGGGAAACACCACTGTAAACCTCCCTCCAGAATGAAAAACAACCGTTCACCACTACTCTCTGTTTCCTAATACTTAGCCATTTTTGTAGCCATGCTGCTGCTGCCCCTTTTATTCCATGGGCTTCAACTTTGATGACAAGCCTATTATGCAGCAATTTATCAAACACCTTTTGGAAGTCCATATACACCATATCAACCGTATTGCCCAAATCGACCCTCTCTGTTACCTCATCAGTAGAAGACACAAAAAACATACCAGAAATAATGGGGAACCAAGGGTCTAATGAGAGTGAGGAACTTAAAATAATTAATATTAATAAAGAAAAAGCACTGGAGAAATTTATGGGACTAAAGATTGACAAATCCCCTGGACCTGATGACCTACATCCTAGTGTTCTAAAAGAGGTGGCTGCAGAGATGGTGGATGCATTGGTTGTGATCTTCCAAAATTCCCTAGATTCTGAAATGGTCCCAGTGGATTGGAAGGTGGCAAATGTAACACCGCAATTCAAGAAAGGAGGGAGAGAGAAAACAGGGAACTACAGGCCAGTTAGCCTGACATCAGTAGTCGGGAAAATGCTGGAATCCATTATTACGGATGTGGTAACGGGACATTTAGAAAATCATAATGTGGTTAGGCAGAGACAACAGTGTTTTATGAAAGGGAAATTGTGTTTGACAAATCTATTAGAGTTTTTTGAGGATGTAACTAGCAGGGTAGATAAAGGGGAACTGGTGGTTGTAGTCTATTTGGATTTTCAAAAGGCACTCGAGGAGGTGCCACACAAAAGGTTGTTACACAAGGTAAGGGCTCATGGGGTTGGAGTAATATATTAGCATACATAGAGGGGTAAGAGAGAATGGGAGTTAATAAAAGAGGAGGATTGGATGGGGACAGAAAGGAACATGAGAGTGCAATGCAGACTTCAAATAAATAGATGGAAATAAATTATGTTTAAAGTCACATTGATGAGCTAGGTTGCATGGTATACTTCAGTTACAGTCTGAATACTCATGAGCAGACAGTGTCCATAATATTTAGAATTAATGGTTCTTTTCCAATCTAAAAGTTTCTTTTCCAAGTTCTTGAGCTATGAACGGTTCTCCAGCCCTTGAGTTACTGTGTCTGATTGGGGAAGCGACATAAATTAAATAGGTCCATCTGCTTTTCCTGATGGCTCAAAGACTTTAACCAGTGAATAGCAGAGCCCTACAGACTCGGTGAGTCTTGGGATCCATTAGCATAACTCTGCCAGAGCAGTAGAAAAGGCGCTACAATTGGCTTCAGTACCTCTTGGTCAGGGAGGACAAAATCAGTCTGGTATCCCACTCCTGATTGCCTTGAGGTGACTACTGCTGGATTTGCTTGGGTGTCAGGTGGGGATGGGATGGGACTTGGCTGCTATGTCGTCCATGGTTAAATAAACTTATCGACCATCGCTGTCAAGGTCACACATTAATAATGCCGGCTTGGGGTGGTAGGGCAACTGGTTCCTATGCAGCCATAGCCCAGCAAAGAGTTCATATCTTTAGGAGGGGAAAAGATAGGAGAAAATTGATTGAGAAAATCTGGGAGAACATAACAGAAATAGAGCCATCGTCTTTGATAGAGTGGTAAATGTTGCAAGACGGTGAAACGATTTGTATTGGAAAGTGTTGGCTCTTTATAAAATGTCACAAAGTCACAACAGATCTGATGCATGACTGTTTCATCTGTTCCCCCTCCTCTGGGAGAAAAGTTGACCACTGAAGCCCCCTCAGTTACCAGCTGCACCTCTACAAATATTAACTCTGTTTCTTCCCTGCTGTGAGGTGCAGTAACTCCTCCAAGCCAATTCACGTTACAAATGTCATTTGCATTTGTTGATTCAACAAAAATGCTCTTTTCAAAAAAAAAATCAAGAGAGGAATAAACATTACAATATTATAAGTTATTTAAGATTCTTTGCAACTGGTCTGTTAAAAATGGTGTTCCAGGCTCCCCCAGTGGTTGAGTTGGAATATGAACTTCCATTGTTGGAACTGAGCCATTCGCACAAGGAATAGTTTACCTGAGAAAACAAACTTGGCCTCCGTTTAACGTCTCAACCAAAAGACTGCACTGAAATGTCAGCTGAGATTATGTGCTCAAGTCATGACGTAGGGCTTGAACCCATGATCTTCTGACTCAGAGACGGGAGTGATACCACTGAAACAAATGGACACATAAAGGTCAAAAATGAGAAATAAGGGATAGATACATCAAGGTCCTGCTTCTTTAATCTCTTTGCATGTTCTTCATGTGAAGGATGCCACATTATTGACTGCGTAGAAAGTAAAGCAGCAGTTAGGTCTAAATATAGCACCTGATTTCCTGGAAGCAGTTTCTTCATTTCTCTATACGGTAATTCTGCCAAAGAACAAAAAGATGTAGGGCAGATTTTTTTTTAAAAGTAAGTGAATCAAGGCCAAAAAACCTACGACTTAGGTACCATTTTACATCATATCAGATTGCTTGAATTCATACAGTCAACAGTCAGCCTGTTATCAATCATCCATCACACCCTCACCACTCATAAAACATACCCCATGTTGTGTGCAACAATAAACAGAAAGCTAAGAAGACATTAAACTGGATTAAAAAAAGCGTTTTTTTTTTTGCCTTGATCACCTCCTTCAGCAAATTAAGAGCATTACCAAAGCAGGAAAAGGTTACATTGTATCAGGGCTCACAATAGCAAATGCAGGCTAATATGATATAGTGCAACACTATAATTACCCGCCTCCCACACGCATCTGGAGATAGCACATGCAAGGAAATTTAGGTTGTGTGAGAAGCCGTAGTTTTTCTGTGCTGAACTTCAAATATGGAGATCCATCTCCGTAAGAAACCGTCCTTTAACTGATGTCAAAAATCATCTGCTTCACTGGTGCTGCCAGTACATCTAAGGAAAATGACAGAGCCAGTTCAGCCAAGAGCAGGAGGGGGGGCATGAGGAGCCAGTTGAAGGAGATGTGCTGTGGTAGCTGCCCAAAGTCTCTGGAAAGCCAACAGAACGGAAGCAGGTGCCACAGAGAAGCAACTGGCAGATGCCTATTCTGACCGAGTGGGAGTCCAGGAGACTTGCACTTAAACCTTTGCCAATGCAGCTCTGTAATCAGCTCCTCAAATTGTACAAAAAGGAATAGCCCAGCTTAATTCCAGCTCTGATTTTACTTCTTTTGATTCACTCATCTTTATACCAATCCAAATGAGATCAGAAACTGACAATGTGCAGAATCACAGGAATCGGCCAGGATTGTGCCCATTCCGCAGTACAAAAAGGTGCCCTTCAAAAAGCAAAAATGATTTCTTATTCAGTCACTTTATAGTGCTGTCTTGAAACACAACCTAACTTTTCATCGAATCGTAGAATCATGTTATAGAAATTTACAGCACAGAAGGAGGCCATTCGGCCCATTGTGCCTGTGCCGGTCAAAAAAGAGCCATCCAGCCTAATCCCACTTTCCAGCTCTTGGTCCGTTGCCTTGTAGGTTGCGGCATTTAAAGTGCATATCCAAGTACTTTTTAAAAGTGATGAGGATTTCTGTCTTTACAACCCTTTCAGGCAATGAGTTCCAGACCCCATCATCCTCTGGGTGAGAAAAAATTCTCCTCAGCTTCCCTCTAATCCTTCTACCATTTACTTTAAATCTGGCTATTGACCTATAGGTCCTTCCTATCCACTCTATCAAGGCCCCTCATAATTTTATACACCTCAATTAAATCTCCCTTCAGCCTCCTCTGTTCCAAAGAAAACAACCCCAGCCTATTCAATCTTTCCTCATAGCTAAAATTCTCCAGTCCTGGCAACATCCTCGTAAATCTCCTCTGTACCCTCTCTAGTGCAATTACATCCTTCCTATAATGTGGTGACCAGAACTGTGCACAGTACTCAAGCTGTAGCCTAACCAATGTTTTATACAGTTTCAGCATAATCTCCCTGCTCTTATATTCTATGCCTCGGCTAATAAAGGAAAGTATTCCACATGCCTTCTTAACCACCTTATCTACCTGTCCTGCTACCGTCAGGGATCTGTGGACATGCACTCCAAGGTCCCTCAGTTCCTCTACACCTTTTGGTATCCTCCCATTTGTTGTTTATTCCCTTGCCTTGTTTGCCCTCCCCAAATTGATTACCTCACACTTCTCCAGATTGAATTCCTTTTACCACTTTTCTGCCCACCTGACCAGTTCCATTGATGTCTTCCTGCAGTCTACAGCTTTCCTTCTCACTAACAACCACACAGCCAATTTTTGTATCATCTGCAAACTTCTTAATTGTGCCCCTCACATTTAAGTCTAAATTATTGAAATACACTACAAAAAGCAAGGGACCTAGTACTGAGCCCTGCGGAACCCCCACCTCCCCCCCGGGAAACAGCTTTTCAGACACAAAGACACCCGTCAACCATTACCCTTTGCTTCCTGCCACTGAGCCAATTTTGGATCCAACTTGCCACTATCCCCTGGATCCCATGGGCTTTTACTTTTCTGACCAGTCTGCCATGTGGAACCTTGTCAAAAGCCTTGCTACACTCCATGTAGACTACATCAAATGCGCTACCCTCATCAACCCTCCTTGTTACTTCCTCAAAAAAAATCATAGAATCATAGAATAGTTACAGCACGGAAGGAGGCCATTCGGCCGGTCGAGTCTGTGCCAGCTCTCTGCAAGTACAATCCAGCTAGTCCCACTCCCCCGCCCTATACCTGTAGCCCTGCAATTTTTTTCCCTTCAAGTACTTATCCAATTCCCTTTTGAAAGCCACAATTGAATCTGCCTCCACCACCCCCTCAGGCAGTGCATTCCAGATCTTAACCACTCGCAGTGTAAAAAAGTTTTTGCTCATGTCGCCTTTGGTTCTTTTGCCAATCACCTTAAATCTATGTCTTCTGGTTCTTGACACTTCCGCCAATGGGAACAGTTTCTCCCTATCTACTCTGTCTAGACTCTCAATGATTTTGAAAACCTCTATCAAATCTCCTCTCCACCTTCTCTGCTCTAAGGAGAACAACCCCAGCTTCTCCAGTCTATCCACAAAACTGAAGTCCTTCATCCCTGGAACCATTCTAGTAAATCTCTTCTAAGGCCTTCAGATCATTCCCAAAGTGCAGTGCCCAGAACTGGACACAATGGGCCTGATTTTACCAGGCCTGCGGGTTTCCGGCGGGTTGGGTTTCGGGTGCGTGGCCTCCGCGTCCGGTGAAATTAGTGGGTTGCCCGCGCGATCGTGGCAGGCAACACACTAATTGGAATCACTTACCTGCTCCTCCGGGGTCCGCGCTGCTGGTCTGCGCGTCGGGCGGGCTGCGCATGCGCAGTACGATCTGTCAGCTGGAGGCTCTCTAGTTAAAGGGGCAGTCCTCCACTGACAGATGCTGCAACCAATGGAACAAATTACTGCATGGAGCAGCCCAGGGGGAAGGCTACTCCCAGTTTAATGATGCCTCACCCCAGGTATCATCAGATGGGGTGAGGAGGAGGGGGAGGACAGAGATCTTCCACCCGGCGGGCGGGAGGAAGCGGCCTGCCTCTGCCACCAAGAAGGCCTGGCTCGAGGTGGCAGAGGGGGTCACCTGCACCACCAACATATCGCCCACCTGCATACAGTGCAGGAGGCGCTCCAATGACCGCAGTAGGTCAGCCACAGTGAGAACACGTAGTCTTTCCCCTACACTCCGTCTGCCACAACACTGCCCCCACCCCACATCTCCTTCGGCACCGCCAACACTACTCTGTCACATCACCCCTCATACCCACTCAAACCCCATCCTCATCTTACCTGCACCTACTCACCTCGCCAGTACTCACCCGCCACTAACACGCAACCCAATCCTCATACAATCTCATTGCTCTATCCCATACTCACCCTCTCGTGCATCTCTCTCACGGCCAGCCTCACTCAACCTGCCACCACCTGTGCTGCAGCCACAGGGCATGCATCGCATATGTGCAGTAGGCAGCGTACGGCAAACGTGTCGTGAGCATGAAGGGGATGCACAAGGGTGTCTGAGGGTTTGCCATGGGTGTTACCTATATTGAATTTCAGAGCAACAAACATCACACATTATATTGGCACCACCACTGCCATATCTCCGCGAATCCTGTCTGTTGTGTCCAATAATGCCCGCTCCTGGGTATCACTATGAGGACCCACCACTGATGCCACCCATTGTGTTACTGCAGAGTAGGTGCAGGTGTATTTGCAGGGCTCTTCCGCGCAGACGACTGAGAGACATCAGCGGTGTACCCGGCTGCACCCTGGAAGGATGCGGAGGAGAAGTTGTGGAGGGCAGTGGTGACTTTGGCAGCGACAGGTAAGCAGATGGTGCTGGGGCCAGCCAGGAGCAGCTCGGCATGAAAGAGCCTGCAGATCTCCACGACTACATGTCGAGTGAATCTGCGCCTCCGTGTGCACTGCTGCTCGGAGAGGTCCGGGGAGCTGCGCCTCGGTCTGTGGACCCTGTGGCGAGGGTAGTGCCCTCTGCGACGCGTCTCTCTCTGCGGTAGCCCTCCCTCCTGCTGTACAGGTGGATGTGTCACAGCACTGTGTTGTGGAGCTCCACGTGTCAGAGGTGGACGGCCTGTATGGCGAGGCTGGTGATGCTGTTCGCCCTCCGACGGGGTCATGACTGCAGCTACGGCGGCCCCCATCCGCAATATGTACATCTGAGGGGGTCCGCAAGGTAGGTACATGTCTCCGGACCCCGGGGTGAGTGTGCAGGTTGGTGACTTTGAGCGTCCGGAGATGGGTGATGGAGGCCACACTTTGTCCCAAGTGACAAAGCGGCCTCCTGCAATGGGTGAGGGTCTCCCCCACCCCACCTGTCAAATGGACCTTTGCAGCTGCCACAGGCTGACGGCTGCAACACGTCCAGTTCAACTGGGACTGTTTCCCCCAGTGTGTGAAACAGTCCCATGTTTCTCCAAAATCACACACAGTCCCTTAATCAGGTCAGTTATTGACCTGAACAAGCGAAATAAATAACCTCAAGTGGCATCCCGCTGGCTTTAATTGCCTGCGGGATTCCCACCAGCGGGGGCCGCGCACGCACCCCCGCACGTCATCGGGGAACCCGGAAGTGGGCGGGATCGTGGCGGGATCCCGTCACGTGACTGGATATCGGGATGTTCGGGGCCCGCCCGCTGGAAACCCACAGGAAACCCAACAGTAAAATCGAGCCCGCTGAGTGAGTGGGCAAGAACATGGCAAGTGGAATATAACATGGAAAAATGTGATGTTATCCACTTTGGTAGGAAAAACAGAAATGCAGAGTATTTTTTAAATGGTGAGAGATTGAGAAATGTTGATTTTCAAAGGGACCTGGGTGTCCTTCTACATGAGTCACTGAAAGCTAACATGCAGGTTCAGCAACCACTAGGAAGGCAAATCATGTGTTGGTCTTTATTACAAGAGGATTTGAGTACAGGAGTAAAGATGTCTTACTGCAATTATATAGGGCCTTGGTGAGACCGCACCTGGAGTATTGTGTACAATTTAGGTCTCCTTACCTAAGAAAGGATATACTTGCCATAGAGGAGTTAACAAAGATTCCTGGGATGGCGGGATTGTCGTATGAGGAGAGATTGTGTAGACTAGGCTTGTATTCTCTAGAGTTTCGAAGAATGAGAGGTGATCTCATTGAAACATACAACATTCTTACATGGCTCGACAGGGTAGATGCAGGGAGGATGTTTCCCCTGGCTGGGGAATCTAGAACCAGGGGTCACAGTCTCAGAATAAGGAGTAGGCCATTTAGGACTGAGATGAGGAGAAATATCTTCACTCAGAGGGTGGTGAATCTTTGGAATTCTCTACCCCAGAGGGCTGTGGCGGCTCAGTCATTGAGTACATTCGAAACAGAGGGAGAAAGATTTCTTGACATCAAGGGATATGGGAATAGTGCAGGAAAATGGCATTGAGGTAGACGATCAGCCATGATCTGGTTGAATGGCGGAACAGGCTCGAGAGGCTGGATGGCCTACTCCTGCTCCTATTTCTTATGTTCTTATGTTCTTCATTAAATTTCATCTGCCACCTGTCCGCCCATTCCACTTGCCTGTTTATGTCCTCTTGAAGTCTATCACTATCCTCCTCACTGTTCACTACGCTTTCAAGTTTTGTGTCATCTGCAAATTTTGAAATTGTGCCCTGTACACCCAAGTCCAAGTCATTAATATATATCAAGAATAGCAGCGGTCCTAGTACCGACCCCTGGGGAACACTACTGTATGCCTCCCTCCAGTCCGAAAAACATCCAATCACCACTACTCTCTGTTTCCTGTCATTTAGCCAATTTTGTATCCATGGTGCCACTGCCCCTTTTATTCCATGGGTTTCAACTTTGATTACAAGCCTATTATGTGGCACTTTATCAAACGCCTTTTGGAAGTGCACATACACCACATCAACTGAATTGCCCTCATTTATCCACTCTGTTACCTCATCAAGAAACTCTATCAAGTTAGTTAAACATGATTTGCCCTTAACAAATCCGTGCTGGCTTTCCTTAATTAATCCACACTTGTCCAAGTGACTATTTACTTTGTCCCAGATTATCATTTCTAAAAGTTTCCCCACCACCGAGGTTAAACTGACTGGCCTGTAGTTGCTGGGTTTATCCTTACACCCATTTTTGAACAAGGGTGTAACATTTGTAATTCTCCAGTCCCCTGGCCCCACCCCCATATCTAAAGATGATTGGAAGATTATGGCCAGTACCTCCGCAATTTCCACCCTTACTTCCCTCAGCAACCTAGGATGCATCCCATCCAGACTGAGTGACTTAGCTACTTTAAGTACAGCTCGCCTTTCTAGTACCTCCTCTTTATCAATTTTTAGCCCATCCAGTATCTCTACTACCTCTTCTTTTTCCGTGACTTTGGCAGCATCTTCTTCCTTGGTAAAGATAGATGCAAAGTACTCAATTAGTACCTCAGCCATGCCTCTGCCTCCATGAGTAGATTTCCTTTCAATCAAGTTCATCAGGCACGATCTTTCCTTAACAAATCCACGCTGACTGTCCTTGATTAATCCATGCCTTTCTAAATGACGATTAATATTGTCCCTCAGAATTGTTTCCAATAATTTGTCCACCACCAAGGTTAGGCTGACTGGCCTGTAACTACTCGGTCTATCCCTTTCTCCCTTGTTAAACAACAGTACAATCTATAATGGTTTTACACCATTTAAGCAATAGTTTTGAATAACCAAGATATTTCTGTGACCTGTTTTCAGCCCTTTCAATTTGTGGTAGATGATTCAGTGAATGCAGAACATCCAGGAGGTACTGACAGCACAACACCAGTGAGCGAAGGCTAAATAATGAATAATTGGGGGAATATTCCCTCTCATCACTACTTCCAGTGAAATAAAAAACTGGTTCCCTTGGAACACTTTGGAAATAGCAGACACATGTTAATCTTTCCATCAGATTCACAATGGCACAGACTCACAGAGAAAATCTTTCCCCACTTCAGCTAAAAGGAAAATATTTGAGTCCAAAATCTATAAGAAAGCTTCCAAAAACCCAGAACACAATGTTCTTGTCACAATAATTAAGAGTTGGTTTGGAAATAATTGCACTTACACTTCATACCCTTGTGAAGCTCTTTATTTAAATATTTATGTTTTAAACACCCAATCTATTCTTTCTACATTTGCCTGTGCCCGTTTCTACAGTGCTTTGCTATTTAATGTGATGAATGAAACAAATTGAAGCATAGCATATTGTGAGAGGTGGGGTTTTTTTGGACATGATTAAATTTGTTTTTTGCTTGCGAAGGTATTGCTTCTGGGAATCAGATTCTAAAGTTTATTTATTTTAAAAAATATAGCAAATAAAGATTTGACAAGAAAAAAGAGAATTTGTACTCATTATTGGCATCATTTGTTTGAAGCATGATTTGTCAAGTTGCTGGTCATTAATTTCTGAAGTCTGGCTCATAAAACCCTCTCAAAGTCCCTCTGCCTCTCCACGTTGCTTTCCAGCTTTTGAAACCTTATCAAAACATTGCATTTTTAAACAAGCTTTCAGTCATTTATGCTAACTGTATCCATTCCTCTTATACTTTCAATCACCCCCCCAAACCTTTGTGGAGCATTATGAAGTATTTTCTATGTTAAAGGCAGTATTTAACTCAAGGTTCTCTTGTTGTGGCTGACTGAATGCAACATCTTAAAGAGAGGAAAAATGAATTTTTCAATAGGTTAACTGTATAACACACCAAGAGCCATATTACAGGGGGTTTGGAATCCCACTCCAGACACTTGAGCACATAATCCAAGCTCACACTCCAGTGCAGTACTGAGGAAGTACCGCACTGTCGGAGGTACCGTCTTTCAGATGAGCTGTTAAATCGAGGGCCCATCTACGCTCTCAGGTGGACGTAAAAGATCCCATGGCACTATTTCAAAGAAGAGCAGGGGAGTTCTCCCCAATGTCCTGGCCAATATTTCTCTCTTAACCAACATCACTAAAAAAGAACAGATTTTCTGGTCATTTATGACATTGGTGTTTGTGAGACCTTTCTGTGCGCAATTTGGCTGCTGCGTTTCCTACATTACAACAGTGACTACACTTCAAAAGTACTTTATTGGCTGTAAAGCGCTTTGGGACGTCCTGAGGTCATGAAAGGCGTAAGTTCTTTCTTCTCTTGTCAAAACAAAACTGGCGACAAAATACACAGTTAGAGCATTGGAGCACTCATGACGCTACTAATGGGTGGGACATGGGTTAACTCAGGCCTGTGGTGTGCCACACCAGTGAGTTTCCCATCTCAGACACATTGCTGTGGGCTGTTGCTGAACGGAGAAGGGAGGGCAGAGTCAGAGGAGAAGTGGTCACCGAATCCTACTTCTCAACCTTCATGCCTTCAGTTCAGTCGTGGCACCAGTGGTGACCGAGTACCATATGACTTGCCTGCCTCCCTTTCTGCAATTGGGACATGGCCATACCAGGAGACAAAGCATCGGCTGAGAAGGTGGATTTGTATTCTCACAAAAAAAATTAATGAACGTGGAAAGTTTTGCTTCTTGTGCCTTGAAGTACTTACAACAGGCTCACTGGCAAACCTTCCTCTTACCTTGGGCCAAACTGATCTTCAATAATTTAACATAATTGAAACTTAATTGATACGTTAACTGCTAATTACAAGCAACTGCTCAGAAGAAATGGGATTGTGGGTTGAAGTGGATGAGAAAGCAAGCACAGATAGGCAATTACAAAAGTAATTTAAAGTGTTGCAATCGATGATGCTTTTCGCTTGACATAATTGATGTTGTTGAAATCGAGATCAAAATGAAAAGCTCCAAAAAGTTTCCATATTAATGGGGCATAAATTGCTTACAAAATAACGGTGAGCTCAACAGTGCTGTCTGTGGTTAGTGGCGAAATGGAGGAGCAAGTTCCAGCGTTTGCACATGCACAGTGAAACATGGAAATCCAGAACTTGCTCATATTGGTTCGCCAGCAATATGACAGCTTCGAATTAAAGGTATATCGCACGCTGCAATCAGAGAAATCATTGAAAAAGTGCAAACTTGCTTATCCGCCCAGCTGGAAAGTAACTAATTACGCCACAAAACAGGTATGCTTAAAAACACTAGGTCGAAACTAAGTTTTAACAGCGTGGTAAGTCTTAATAACTGCCAAACAAATAAAAATTAACTTTTAAAAATGTAAAGTCTCATTACTCCTTATTTTAATAGTTTTTGGTCATTAAAATTTTTTTAAAATTAAAATTAAAACTTTTTTTAAACTTTTCCCTTCTTTCTCTTTTACTTAATTCAATTATTCCTTACGCTCTCTTTTTTGACTGTCTATAACTGTTTCTACAAAAATTTTAATGTTGTACCTTCCACTTCCTGGTTTTAATGTTGGAAGCCTGCAGAGAGTTGTCAAAAATGCTGCGATCTGATCGGTTGAGGCGAGAGATCGATCCTCTTGCTTATCCCAGGGCCCCAGCTTCGCTTGAACTGACGCTGGGCTCTTCTCTGCTTCCTATTCAAGGAAGTGGTCGAAGAAAAGACCGTGTTAAGTTAGTGGTTTAGTATAAATCTATTCAGCGCCGAGCAATGTTCATTCGCCGCTTAAGTAATTTCTGCCCCAATACATTAATAAGGTCATTGGTGCCTTAACTATAAAATTCTACACAAAAGCTCATCTCAATCATTTTTAAAGTGCATCATTCCCGATTCTTCCCCTTCCCGTCCCCTCTTCCAGCAGTATTCTTCCAGACAAGGACTTGAGCTCATTGGCAAGGTTGACCCGCTAGTGCATTGCCGAGGGAATGCTGCATTGTTGGGGGTGCCACCCTTGGTTTGAGACGTTAAACTGGATTTCCACCTGCCACTTTGGGTGGATGGGAAAGTTCCCATGGCGCAATACATGAGCAGGGAGATCATCCGTCCTTCAATCACTACCACCAAAAAAGACTGGATTAACGAGTCATTTGTCTCACGGTTGTTCGCGGTCACTGTTGCCGCGGAATGACTGCTATGTTTGCCCACATAACAGTAGTCGCTAATTCAATATGCACAGCACTTTGGGGCATTCCGACGCTGTGATAAGGTTTATACAAACAGCGGTGGACTGGCTAAATGGAAAATCAGATTTCCCGAGTGCTGCGTTATCGGCACCCCTTTCTCTATGAGAATGCCCAAAGAATCCGGCACCCTTTCAGAGAACCCAGTCCACCCCTGTATATGAATCCAAGTAATTCTTTCTAAAAAGTGTCAGCCTCGGCTCAGTAGTAACACCTCAAGGACTGCTGCAGTTCAAGGAGAAGGCCCACCAGCATCTTCTCAGGGCAACTAGGGATGGGTAATAAATATCGCCACACAGCATCGTCCACATCCCACGAGCAAATCGTAAAAAAGAATTAGTCTCATTAGCTGGTACTCCTGAAATCACCAATGTGTGAATTAACGTTTGAATGTGTGGTGTGGCAGAATAGTAGTCCAAGGCTAGCTAAAGCTGTGCTTTGCACCATAATTATTTCTGTTATTATTCTTTCAAAATAAAAATACTAGGACATTTTTCGTAATATCCCCTTACACACTTCCGCTGAGATCTTGCGCTGGGAGTTGGGACATTCACATGCACACCGACTCTTCCATTGTTTTCACTAGCACAACAAAGTCCTGATTTGTAATCTGACCGATTAACAAATAAAAAAACTTCTGCTGTCACACGAAAGGGATAAAAGCGACCAAAACGAAACTGAAACACTTCTCAAAATAAAAAAAGTATCATTGATTCAGATGGAGTTTCAGAATTTCAAGTAGCCCTTGTAAAGACTTGGCTTTGCTTGTGCCTTCAATCCGAGATTTGTTCTTAACCATCTATCAATAATCTGTTCCTATCACTATCTAAGCTTCGTTGTTTCATTTAACCCATTGTTTTTTTTTCCATTCTCTTTCTGTTTCAGTGCCTGTCATCATGCAACCCCTTAAAGCAATGAGAGTCGAGACATTATGTTAACGCTGGTTTATGATTGAGCAATAGGAGGTATGAATTTCTCTGTATCTACACTCCTACACTTCCTCAGCACCCAAGTGAGAAGTGGTAGAAAGAACTCCCTCAACCAAAGGAAGCAAGCTGAAGCAACAGGGGGTCAATTTGAAATTCAGACTTTATCTGATTTTTTAAAAATGTTTTGTAATTGGAACATTACGTTAACATCAGATTTGCTGCAATGAATTATCAATTTTTTTGACTCTGTAATCATCACATCACTGGACAGTGAAATTATTTCCACCCTGGAATAAATGCTCATTCATTCTCTTACAATTCTTCTTCGCCTCTTAACATTAACCCATTCCACCACCCCCCTCCCCACCCAAGCCTCCTTACACCATGCTCCCAGGAGTGGACAACAGGCTGCAATCTTGAATCTAGACCTCTGTTAGAGCCTGTCCGTAACTGGGCATGAGGCTCTGTGAAAGCGACCAGTCCGCATTTGTCCCACCTCTCAACAGAGATTCATGTGGAGATCTAAACATGTATGTTATGATCTGGAATCCCCTGTCTGAAAGGGTGGTGGAAGCAGATTCAATCGTAACTTTCAAAAGGGAATTGGATAAATACTTGAAGGGGAAAAAATTGCAGGGCTATGGGGAAAGAGCAGGGGGTGTGGGACGAATTGAACAGCTCTTTCAAAGAGCCGGCATAGGCACGATGGGCCGAATGGCCTCCTTCTGTGCTGTAAGATCCTACGCAGTCGCTGGGCAGCATAGAACGACGGAGTGTGTTACAATCTTTTAAACATACACAGCAGTTTCAGTTGAGACAACATTCGGGTGCAGTAATGGGTCTCAGGGCTCTTGGGTCAGGAAGACCGGGGATCCTGCTCCTGAGCTAACAAATCCTGCTGGAAAAAATTGTGTGCGGATGTCAATTGAGAACAGGACCGTGCTTGCCTTACACGGGGTTGAAGAACCAGCTGACAAGGACCATACTGAAATAATGGGTACTTAAGCAAGATACCAGTGGGCACCCAACGCCCATGGAACATCACCTTCCCAAGGAGTCAACACCTTCAGAAGAAGAGTGGAGAAAACCAGTCAGAAAGAAACCAAGCCTGGCAAAAGTTTTAAGAAAAAAATTATTGAACTACAGTTTCCCTTTGTTCTATCCCCACTCCCCCCCCCACTACCCCCTCCCCTTTTCCCCGGCTCTGTACTTGCTTATAAAGTGTTAAATCTCTAACTTCTTCCAGATCTGATGAAAGGTCATCGAACTGAAACGTTAACTATGTTTCTCTCTCCGCAGATGCTGCCCGACCTGCTCAGTGTTTTCCAGCATTTTCTGTCTTTGTTTCAGATTTTCAGCATCTGCAGAATGTTGCTGTTATTGAACTACAGTTTATCGGAGCTGCCACATCTTTGCTGACCTTGGGAATGATTCTAATTGTTACTAATCATTTATTTATTTTTGTAGGCAGGTTAATTTATTAGCTTATGATTGAAATGTCTGAGGGCTTCCCCTAATTTGGCATTTAGATTGGTCTCTGGGAGGTGGAATGAATGTTAATTGTTTGTTAAGAGGATGAGATGACAAAAAAAAGACTCTTTTAAATGAGGAAAAATTGTGACTGTATTTTATGGGTGAGGAAGACTGTAAGGGTGCAGTTTACTTTCACTCGAGCTGATGCAAAACACCCATTGATGTGAAAGAGGCAGTACAACTCAAGGGACACGTCCTGATCTGACTCCCAAGCCCATTATGGCTAGGAGATGGAAGAATGCTCCAAGCACACATACACAGAGCTCTGGTGTCAGTGACTTCAATAGAACCTGTGGTGTGCCCAGTCAGCAGTCTAACTCCAGTCTACTGATTGTCCATCTCACTGTTCAGACATTGATCAGAAATAGAAGCTCGAGCAAATCTTATCCGTGAATAAGGCCTTCAGAAGCAAATATTTCAGTGTCCTATTATTTCTGGGGAACTCCTCTGCTCTTCTTTGAATATTGCTATGGAATCTTTTATATTCACCTGAGAGGGCAGATGGGGACTCAGTTTAACATCTCATTTGAAAGACGGCATCTCTGACAGTTTACCATTCCCTCAGTACTGCGTTAAAGTACCAGCCTCGATTATGTGCGCTCTGGAGAGGGGCTTGAACCTATGACCTTCTGACTCAGGCAAGAATGCTACCATATTGTGCTCAGAGTCAGCTAATGATAATCATGATGTGGAGATGCCGGTGATGGACTGGGGTGGACAAATGTAAGGAGTCGCACAACACCAGGTTATAGTCCAACAGCTTTATTTGAAATCACAAGCTTTCGGAGCTTTGCTCCTTCGTCCTGACGAAGGAGCAAAGCTCCGAAAGCTTGTGATTTCAAATAAAGCTGTTGGACTATAACCTGGTGCTGTGCGACTCCTTACAATGATAATCCTGTTTCTTATGGACTATTTTCTTAAGACACAGTTGGGGCCGCTTATTAAAATGAAAACAGTCCCAAGTTTAAAAGGGAAGCAAAAAGTTCTGTAGCTCATTTAAACAAAAGAATAGCACAGGACCAAAATAAGTGGAAAGATTTTTGGTTCCACTCCACCCCATAATCGAGAACTATGTTTAACAAAGCACTAATTACTCCACAAACATCTCTAATGCCATTCTTTGTGCTGTTGTGCCCTAAACTTATCACAAAACCCCACAACAATTTCAAACTGGTGCATCAGAAACAAAGCGTAAGCATAAATTACTAAATATATCACCCCAAGAATTCAAGTCCACAAAAAAAATGCTGCCTGATCACCAATATGAAAATATCAACAAGCCCCAAGGACGACACCCAGAAAGATGACACAAATGTTCTGTATATTTTCCACGCGATCTCCCGCGCATTGTTCACGGTGAGTCGGGGGATACGCTGTTTTATAACAATATGAGTGTACGAGTGTTAGCAACAGAAGTGTGAACGGGAAGCTTTCCAGGAAGTATGCGTGACACTTCCAGTAAGTGCACACTTTATATGAGATTTTATTACACATATTTATATATTATTGTAAACAAAAACAGATAGACAGGACTGGGTTGAAAGATGTAGTCTAATATTGATGTGCAAATGATATTAGACACGCTTGAGATTAGCTCTTAAGGTTTCTGATGTCATCCAAATCCCCTTGTTTAGAGATTAGTTGATAGACCACTCTTGTTGGCCATTACTCCTTTTCCATGTTGCAGCTTCTCATGGTCAGAAATCTTCTGCAGTTTGCTCCTAATAAATACAGAATTAAATCTCTGGGTGATGGGGGGATGGATTGAACAGAACTCTTGAAATGAAAATGAGTAAATTGGATTCAGAAGCATCTTGAGAAAGTAGTTTAGGTCAGAAAAGTATTCAAGAATGCCAATTCAATGCTTTGTCTCTGCAAATTGGTTAAAACTATTATACAGTGTCCAACTGCAATTATATTCTGTCTGTAATGGTGGTGGTGGTACCAGGTGCTTGTGTCTCCTTGTGTAAGAGTCAGCCACAACACAAGAAGCCTGCGGTATTGCCATGACAACAGAATCGCATGCCAAACCTCAGAAGAAAGTCTTCCACCCACTTATTCTCCCAAGCGCAGAAGGTAACAATTTCTATCCTTTGTAATCTTGTATAAACATTACCACAGAGCCCCAGGCTCCAGAATAAATTGATAACAACAAGCATTGGCTTTGTATATTCCTAAGTTTTTACTGAATTTTCTTCCCTCCTCTCCTGAAGGCACTGATTCATTCTAGGTTATGGTTCCAGACGTGCGGCTACCCTTCAGCACCCGGCTGTCACGTGGCCATTCTTCACACGAGAGCTGAGGAAGCATATTTTGCATGGATACTCAACAGTGAGGCGCCCAATCAAGCCCTCCTTCTACGTCCATACAATGATAACTTGCATTTTATAAAGCACCTTTAACGTAGAAAAACATCACAAGGCACTTCAGGTGTGAGGAGAAAATTGGATGCTGAGCCAAAGACTATAGGATAGGGCAGATGCTGAGAGGGTGTTACCCATCATGGGGGAATCTAAATCTAGGGGGCATTGTCTCAGAATAAGGGGTCGCCCGTTTAAGACGGAAATGAGGAGGAATTTCTTCTCCCAGAGGGTCGTGAATCTTTGGAATTCTTTACCCCAAAAAGCTGTGGAGGCTGAGTCATTGAATACATTCAAGGCTGAGTTAGACAAATTTTTGATCAGCAAGGGAGTCAAAGGATACGGGGAAAGGGTGGGAAAGTGGAGTTGAGCTAAAAATCAGATCAGCCATGATGTCATTAAATGGCGGAGCAGGCTCGAGGGGCCGAATGGCCTACTCCTATCTCTTATGGTCTTATGGATGTTGAGGTCATGAAAGGCACTCGATAAATACAACTTCTTTCTTTCTTTAGGAGGACTGATCAAAAGCTTGGTCGAAGATATGGCTTTTAAGGAGGGTCTTTAAGGAGGAAAGGCAGAGAAGTTTATAATTCCAGAGTGTGAGGCCTAGGCAATTCAAGGGAAAACCACCAATTGTGGGGGCGAGGTGGGGAGGGGAGATGCATAAGAGGTTGGAGTCAGTGGAAGAGAGTGTTTTGTTGGGGGGAGGGGGTAGAAGAGGCTTGCAAGGCCGAGAAAGTTGCTGAGATGGGTTACCGAGGCCATGGGGGATTTTAAATTCGAAGTGTTGGGGGACTCGGAGCAGAGGTACATTAGCGGGAACAGAGCTAACTGCAAGGGGGCTTGCTGCCAGATAGGATATGGGCAAAAGAGTTTTGGATGAGCTGAAGGTTACAAAAGGTGAAGGATGGGAGGCAAGCCAGGAGAGCACTGGAGTAATGAAGTCTAGAAGTGACAAAAATAAATAAATAACTTGCATTTCTATAGCACCTTTCATGACCTCAGGATGGCCCAAATCACTTTACAACCAATGAGGTACTTTTGAAGTGTAGTCACTGTTGTAATGTAGGAAACGCGGTAGTCAATTTGCGCACAGCAAGATCCCACAAACAGCAATGAGATAAATGACCAGACAATGTGTTTTTTAGTGATGTTGGTTGGGAGATAAATATTTGCCCAGGGCATCAGGGAGAATCCCCCCACTCTTCTTCCAATAGGGGCCGTGGGATCTTTTACGTACACCTGACAGGGCCTGAGAGGACAGACGGGGCCTCGGTTCAACGTCTCATCCAAAAGACAAAGGTTTCAGCAGTAGATGGGCTGAGGCAGGGTGCAGGTGGGTGATGTTACCGAGGTGGAAGCTGGCAGTCTTAGTGATGGAGAGGATATGAGGTTGGAAACTCCACTTAGAGTAAAAAAAAGTGCCAAGTCGGCAAAGTCTGGTTCCTTTAAATTATGTTGGAGCTGGCAGTCACTTCACGTAAATGGTGAAAATACATAACTTCTCTCTCCCCATCCACCCCCTTCCCCTGATTATACCTTGAAAAGTACCTAGATCATCTGTATCTTTCTCTAGGATAAACAAAGATGATCTCCTCCAATGGGTTATGTAGTTTACCTGGTGAATAACTAAGCCATTGAACCAGGCAGATCCCAGCAACACTCAGTCTGTGCTGAGTTAGTTGGCTTTGGGAGTTAGGGTTGCTACAATTTGATTTAATGCTCCTTTTGAGTTCGGGCTGGATTCCCATTCCTAATCCCTATCCATTGAACACAGCTGGAGGTGCACATAGGAACAGCATCGGGCTTATCTGTGTCACCCTCCGTGATCATTTGAACCAGCTGACCTTAACTATCAAGGTTCATACATGACTAATGGCCACATGAGCAAGTTACCAAAAGGTGACCGTGCAACTAATCCCCAGAAAGTAGTTTAACGCTGAGCAAAAGAGGGAAATTCGACAAGAACATTTAAAAAGATACGAAAGTCAACCTGAACAGTCATACTTCAACTGTGTTGGATTTTGTTTGGAAAGTTTGCCAAAACTTCTATTTTCTTTTGCCCAAAAAACATGTTGTTATTTGTGTATCACGTTTTTGGGGAACAATTGCTGCGCTCTAAAATCGTGTATCTGAATCAATGGCTGCTCTGAATCACTCAGGTTATCTGCAAGAATGCATCAATGTAGCATTAATTGCCACTTCAGTCTAGTTGACATATATATTATTCACGTGTCTGACCTGCATGTGACATCACGTCCAATGCCTTCACTTTGAGTCACAATGTTGTGTCCAATCCTCTGAGCACTTCACAAACAGAACAAATGACAGTCTTAATTAAAACCAAATTACTTAGTATTAAGGGAAATCATGGATAAACAGTGCTCTGTTCCACTGAGACAAGATCTGGGCCTAACGAACTTCACGTATTTACAAGTTCATTGCTTAATTGCTTGACGATTGGTTCTTCTCATCGTGTAAATTTTACAATACTCCAGGATGTATTTGCTGTCACTGATGGATTTCATTGTCAAATACCGGCATTATCAGAGAACTGCCTTGTCAGAAATTTTCGCAAAATTCCAACAATCATCGTCTATCTTCCCACCACCCTGAAAGTCTGGGATGCAATTTGGAAAGTCCAAGATTAAACTTCGGTTTCAAAAAAAAAATTGAGTTTAGATTAAAAACGTTTCTCACTTTATAAAGCTCTCGGACTAAATCCCCCAAATGTGGTTTAGAATTGTGTTGCACAATTTTTACATCATGCAGTGGAAATTCTAAAAATAAATTAAAAAAACAGAGGGAAAGAATATTGGTCCCAATGAAAAGTGCTATTTTTTACTCTTTTTCCAGTTTTCTCCCTTCCTCACCTGAAGGTACTGACTGTTGTTCGGGTACAATTCCATGGGCGCCAGCACCCTGTCGAAGTTGCCACTCTTTAAGCCAAGACAGTGAGGGTCAGCAAGTTATCTGACTGCAACAGAGGAGGGTGTCATCAAAGGTGGGGGAGGATGTCATCAAAGGTGGGGGAGAGTGTCGTCAAAGGTGAGGGAGGTAAGTGCCTTTATAACAGGAGTGCTTCCCCCAGGTCCAACAATCCCAACTGCAGAGACCCTACAGACACAATCGAACCCCCCCCACACCCCCACGATCTCCACACCCTAAGATCTCCAACCTCCCACGATCTCCGCCCCCTGCGCCGACCCCTGACCCCTATGATCTCCGACCCCCCCCATGATCTTCAACCCCGACCTCCACGATCTCCAAATCCCGCAATGACCCCCGACCCCGACAATCTCCAACCGCCCCCATGATCTCCAACACCAGCGATGACCCCCGACCCCGATGGCAACTCCCCCATTACTGAGCCCCCCCCAATGACTGACGCCCCCTCCAATGACTGATACCCCCTCCGATGACTGACGCCCCCTCCGATGACTGAGCACCCCTGATGACTGACCCCACCACTCCAATGACTGAGCCCCCCTCCAATGACTGACACTCCTGATGACTGACCCCCACTGGTGACTGACTCCCCCCTCCTCACCTGGTGACCGCCGATGACTAACCCCCTCCGATGGCTGACCCCCCTCTCCAAAGACTGACCACCCCTCCGATGAATGAACCCCACCCCCCCAGTGACTGAGCCCCCCCACCCTGTTCGATGACTGAGCTCCCCGATGACTGACCCCCACTCCCGATGACTTACAACCCCCCCCCCCCGATGACTGAACCTCACCCTCCGGTGACTGAGCCCCCCCTCTGATGACTGAGGCCCTTGATGATTGACCACCCCACCGATGACTGACCCACCCCCCTCCAATGACAGAGCCCCCCCTCCGATGACTGACGACCCCCCCACTCCAGTGACTGACCCCCGATCCCCCCCTGGTGACCTCCGATGACTCTATTCCACCCCTCGCGACCCCCGAACCCCTCCCCCCAATAAACCCCCCACCCCCCCATCTAACACTCACCTGTTCAGATGCTTTTCCTTCTTCTCCCATCTGACAGAGGCCAGCCTGTTAATCAGGTCGGCCTGTCGGGCGGGAAACAGTCAAATAAAAAAGACTTCCTTACGTCAAAATCGTAAGGGCGTCCGGGAAACCTGTTCTTCTGGGTTTCCTGACAGGAATTCCACTCTCCCCCCACCGGCCTGCTGCACTCCCGATAAATCAGGCCCCAGGAGTCTAAACTTTGGTGGCTTTTTCACCTCCGTGGTCCAGTTGCAATCAGACTACTGCTACAGGAGATGAGATCAGCTAACTTGGCACAGACTGCGGATCGACCCTGGGACTTCCTGCGTCCGTAGGACTCACTAAGTACATATTCATTTCTCTCCTTTCATAGCCAATCGCCTCTGCACAAAGGGCAAGTGAACAGAATGCTCACAGTGAATTAAATCTCGGTCGTTTTTTTGTTGAAAGTTACTCCATGTCCAGTGAGCTACAATCGGAGACAGATAACACTGGTCGTCAATATTTATACTCAACACTCAACACAGAATAGGCCGTATTCCCGAATCAACTGAAGCAATTAGATGTTGCATGGGGGAGGGGGGAGGCGAGGGGGGGATTGGAACAGACCGAAGTCTCTGCCTCTAAAACTGCCACACTGGTGAATCCTGAATAAATACACAGAGAAATGCCAAAGTCACAGATTTATTTCTTGCACGCATGATAACACCTCCATCTCTATTGATTCTCATCGCTTCCTCTGTACACTGACCAAAGATATTGATCACAGGATGGTTCCTTTAGAACTCTTGAAACCCAAGTAAAAATCGACAAGTAGATTATTGGGAAAAAGGATACACGACCTGAGATTCATGTTCCATTTGCACTCGAGAAACAGATTTGGGGTTAATTGGCTGCTGATGCATCAATTTTTACAAGATTAGTAGACTAATGTTAATGGTCCCACCAATATACCAAGGCGATGAATATAATGGATCAGGCTTGGTATTTTACCAACCTCTCTGAACGGCATGTGAACTACGTTCTTTCCACAAGTTTGAAACTAATTGGTCTACGTTTCTCCATCAAATTTTCCTGTACTTTGCGTGAAATGGGCTGACCTCTTCTCAAGTATAGTCCTGCAGGTACTGGATGCCCCCCAAGACCTGACCAGGGGCTTATTCAGCACAAGGGTCACTGAGCAGGCATCAGGGGTGGGACGCTGGGCTGATTTTTCCCTGTCCTATCAAAGGGATTCTGAGTATCCAGTTGCTATTACCTAATTGCTAGCACCTAACTGCTCCTTAATCAGCACAGACAGGGAATCAAACCTCGGATCTTCTGATCAGTTAAGCTTAGTGCTACATCAAGAGATGCCTTTACCCACGAGCCTATCAGGGAATCTTGGACTGCATTTGTATCAGCAGCATCAATGTGCTGGAAGTATTCTGTAAATGATGTAGGCACCGAGTCACTAGTGTATTTGGATCAAACAGATCCAAGAAGCATTAGTTCTGATTTGATCCAAAGGATTTCCAGAATCGTTTTTAAATGAACCCACCACCGTAGTCTCCGACGGTATTCTTTTTCATTCTGATTCTCTCTGAATTGACTTCATCCGCTCTGCTTACATTTTCTTTCATTTGATTTGGCTGCAGTTGACTCACATCCACCTCGATGTCAGCAGAGCTTCAATCGTCTTCACTTCCTGGGCGATACTAACTGACAAAATAGGTTTGACAATGAGTCGCTGCTGGCTACGTCTTCGTAATAAAACTACTGTTTACGGATATGGACAACCTCACTCATTAATCCATTCACTTACTCATTCATCGTTTAG
Organism: Heptranchias perlo; assembly: GCF_035084215.1. Classification (NCBI taxonomy): domain Eukaryota; kingdom Metazoa; phylum Chordata; class Chondrichthyes; order Hexanchiformes; family Hexanchidae; genus Heptranchias; species Heptranchias perlo. The sequence goes on along the minus strand of NC_090355.1, from coordinate 8,796,022 downwards.
TTGGGGAGAGGAAAAATAGCGCAACAATTCCAGTGACAGGATGAAACTTGCCTGCAGCTGCTTCTCCTCGTTCCATTTACTGTCTATTCCCCAACAACAGCTCCATTTATGCTGCAGGAGACGAACAAACAAGGCCTCGTTCTTTTGCCATCATTTATAATAATTGGAAGCACTTCTTTCCCAAAATAAATGGCTCCACTAATTGCTTGAGGGTCCGATAAACACCAAAAGCCTCAAATGCAAACATTTAGCAAACATAACAGTACATCACTCATCGAGGGAGTGAGAGAGAGAGAGAAGTGCTCATACATAGAGATCAGCTTCAACAAAGGAGGGTTTCAACAACTGGTGGGTTTTATGTACTGGCTGGTACCACCACAAACAGAATTCCAGATCTAAATGAATGCTTTGTGGAGGTCTGAAGGCTACTTTTCTGTTGCATTTCAAAAGTCAGTAGCTCATTTGTTGGTTTGCATCAACTGTTTTACTTGAAAAATCATGAATGCAACATTTTGTTCAAATTACAACTGTATGAAAAGTATTATATATTTTCTAAATTTCTTTATAGAAACTTTGGGAAAGTTGAATCGAACAGCACTCCAACTAAGAAAAAAAAATGCTTTTGGTTTTATGCACTTTTTAGTTCAATATATAAACTGCTTAGCTGGAAGAGCGACGACCTCTATCTGACTGTGATAGGGTGATGAATTGTGCATTGTTACAAAGTGCAGTTGGACAGCTGTTAATGTGGTCTGCGAGTCTTCTGATATCAATTTCAGGCGGTCTCCTTATACAGGCTCGTCTGAATCATGAATTTATTGCTGGCTTTGATGACAGGTGGTCAGTGTAGCCAGATGGTCCCTCTATACAGGTGGTCCCACTATACAGGTGGTCACTCTATACAGGTGGTCAGTGTAGCCAGATGGTCCCGCGATACAGGTGGTCCCTCTATACAGGTGGTCCCACTATACAGGTGGTCAGTGTAGCCAGATGGTCCCACTATACAGGTCCCTCTATACAGGTGGTCCCTCTATACAGGTGGTCCCTCTATATAGGTGGTCCTTACAGATAACCAATTGTGAAAAAGTCAAAAAGGTAAATGCAAAATACAAAAACAATATTTATTATCTACTTGAATGGCGGAACAGACTTGAGGGGGCTGAATGGCCTACTCCTGTTCCTATGTTCCTATCTACAGTTACTTTTTATTCAGTGTTAAATATTTTAAATTTATGCCCCTCAAAAATTCCTGTTACCTTATGCATGATATCTGTGATATTTATTTGCTTTATTCATGTGTTTCTAGATTCTCTTTGCTTGATGTAAAGTAAAAACTTGTTATTATAAATTCTGAGAATTTAAACCTTTCACTCTAACCTGGTCCTGATGGAAGCTCGATTCTAAGGGGGGAGAAAAAAAAAATTGGATAAGGGCCGTTTTTGGGCGCGGGTAGCGTGATGCGCTATTATTCCCCCACCCAATGACCCCTGCACAGGCAAGACTTGAGTTTCGGCCAGCCTGAGTATTAACCTGCAATCAGTGTTCCATTCCAGGCCTTGCAAATGGATTCAATTCAATTTGCACTATCCACCAGCAAGGGGAGCCCAATCTCTTAAACAGAGGATCATTCTTAGAAGACTCTTAAAGGCAGCTGGTACCTGTTATTTGCTGAAAATAACTGTCCACTGTCTGCATGGAGTCTGAACGGAGATCAGACATCGCACACATAAAACACAGATGCAGGTTCCATCCCCATGTTTACACACTGATGGGTTATGTTAAAACATTGAATAAAGGTTGTGCACTACTAAATCCCGCATCCTCCAATCTGCTCGCCAGACCTCACCAATCTGCCGATCTGAGTTGGTACCAGGCCTGCGATAGTGCATGCACCAAGGTTCTCTGCTGATGCACTAGAGACCTTGGTGCAAGAGGTGTACAGAAGGAGGGACATCCTATATCCACGGAGGGGGGTCGTCCAAACGTATATCCAAAAGGCAGTGGGAGGCAACGGGGGACAAAGTCAATGCTGGGCGCACAGCATCATGACCATGGATGCAGTGCAGGAAGAAGTTCAATGCTTTGACATGAGTGGTCAAGGTGAGTGAGGTCAACTGCCAAGTGGCGTCTCCTACCAACTGCACCACGCACTACACCCCCCATCACCCACATACCAACAAACTCTTTCCATCAGTACTCAACTCTTCCGACCAGATGCTTCCTCTCACCCTCACACATTACTAGTGTTGCAAGCCGTCCATCCATTACTCATAGGCCACACACACTGGCAGCTATTCAACCATGACAGGCACATCATCCAGACACATGTCGCGCTTTCTTGCAGGAGAAGGTGGCACATATCAGGAGGCAGCAGGTGGCAGTGGCATTTAGCCCCTCTAGCCTGTTGCGCCATTGAATGAGAGCATGGTGGACTTGTGACCTAACTCCATATACCCACCTTAGCTTCATATCCTTTAATACCCTTGGTTCACAGGAATCTATCGATCTCAGATTTAGATTTCACAATTGAGCTAGCATCAACTGCCATTTGTGTGTAGAAGCATTTCCTAACTTCACTCCTGCATGTCCTGGCTCTAAATGTTAGGCTATGTCCCCTAGTCCTAGTATTCAAGTATAAGAGGCCTCCAAAAACAGTTACAAATGTCTCAGCAGCCAGAAGCAATAATCCAGCCACCAACATGTAAATCCTGCATGGTCCCTTTAAATAGCGCTGGTGGGGGTCCTCCAGGCACGCTCGGACATGTTCAGATGGTCAGGGTTAAGACTGTGCATTGAGTTGAGCGTTAAGTCCCAAAATGTTGTCTATCACTTTAAATCAGCGTTGCACACTGATTGAAGCCATTTTCTCCTTACTTTACATGCTTCCAGCGTTCGTTATCTGTGCCTGCGCTAGCTCCTTTCTCAAGATGGCCTCCGGCGCACGTCACGCTGGAAACGTGCGTGTGCAGCCAAGGCGCCATCTTGGCTGTCGGAGAGGCCGTGTGGCCGGCCCAATTTAGCGCCCAAAGTCTATGGAAGAAGTCAGGAGCTGCACCCCTGAGAAAAAGAACAACGTTATAATTCTCTGTCAAAATAGCTGACTCCCTCTGCACAAAGGCAGAGTCCAACTATTTAACGATAAAGATCAATACAATCAGCAGGTGAATCAAGCAGCCATTTCAAAAATCCGTTTCTGGTCATTTTTGTTGAAGACTGCTATTGTGATTTGATGATGGGTGTGAGCTGTAGGCCCACACCACCTACACTCAGCTAGATTTATGCTTAAAAAAAATGGCTGTTATGTCCCTGAACCAAAGATTGCTGTTCAACTCAATAAGCACTTAACAAACTGACAATAACTACAGGCATTTGTCTGCACTGACAATTTCTCATTGACTTGTCACCTCCCTGGTTGGCTCTCCAACATGTTTTCAGCAGCTATTATAATTAAACAACAACATGCGAGCAGATTTAAAGGTACTGGGGAATTGAGGGCAAGTAGACTGATCGAAGGATGAGCTGGCAGGTGGAATCCTTAAATCAACTGGCCTACTCGCCATACAGTTGAAGATAAAACAATGTTGTTCCTTGCTTTCAACACCAAAAAAACACTTCCTAATCTGATGATTGACATTTAAAATATTGGTCCAGAATTTGCTGGAGTGGGATATCTCACAATGTGCCCTGTTAGTTAGACTTGTTCTGCACCCTTCAGCTCAAAGATTTTTGCCCACTAAGTTGCTGGAAATGTGACCTGATATCAGCAACAGGGCATCTGGGACCTTAGTGAACAATGGGACAAACAGGGTATGTCCTTAAACAATGAGTTTTAAGGATTGAGAAATAATCAGAGGAAAGACTGTGGACTGAGAGGGAGGGCGAATTAGAGTGGGAGAATTCAATGTCAAATCGGGTACAGAGAGAGAAATAAAGAGAGGGAAAGAAAGAGTGGATTAAGAGAGAGAGAAAAAAAAGAGACAGAAAGGAAAAGTAAGAAAAAAATTAAAACATTTTAATATTTGACATTTTAAAAATCTTCAACAACAATTCACAACCGAAGGAATGAGACTCCACAGTTTTAATTGTTCTCTTTCTAGGCAAGAGAGGTTGATTGGCAGTTATTATCCACCATGACATCGTTGAAAGGGTGCTTACGCTATTAATTACTAGACTTAACTTTCTGTGGCGAGTTTAATGGGCAGTTAATGTGCAAATGCAGCAAATTCATGAAAATCACGAGGTTAAGGGCGAGATGCTGTTTTCGCGAAGCTAGCACCGGAGAAGCGCAAATCGGCCAGCAACATGCAGCGATTCACTATTCGCGGGGTATCTTTTCCTCCCCACAAGTTGCTGGCCGATTTATACATTAATAACGATACGCATCGTTCGGGCGCCGTTATTTTTTCTGCAAATTCTGGGCCATTGCCTGTTCCCTCTCAGGATGCGTGAGAACCCAATTGTATGATCAAGAATATGGTGGAGAAGGAACAAATGAAGCAGAGATACATTGCGACACTCATCTTTTCACAGGCCATTTAAATGCCATCAGTAACTGCCCACCAAAAGTTGATTGATGAACATCCAACCTTGCAAGAAACCAATTGGTCAGCGTTGGTCATTTCATTAATATATCTTCTCCTTTAATCTATATACTTGAACATTAAAATCCAACAGTTTATTAAAAAAGGACAAAGGCATTTCAAGGATGCAATCGGAATTCCAAATATGTTTGCAATTGTGTGTCAGATTTTTTAACTTTACTCAGCAACAGTAAACTACCCACAAGGTGATGACTGATTTAAAAGGTGAAAGATTTAACATCCCATAGGCTTACAGCCACCCCCATCTAAAAAAAAAACTACATCAATTGAAACAAATCCAGTGCCCAGACTCCAAAGGCTTCCAAGTTTCAGAAGATGCAGAACTATATTGAAATGAGTATACTAATGTACTGCCCAGAACATGGTTCAATGACAATGATTCCCCCACATGTTGAGTTCCTGATCTTGGTTGAATCATCAGGTGGAGGCACTGAGAAAGAAAGGGAGAACTTGGATTTACATAGCTCCTTTCACAACCTCAGGAGGTCCCAAAACGCTTCACAGTCAATGAAGTACTATTGCGGTGTAGTCACTGTTGTAATGTAGGAAACCCGGCAGCCAATTTGCGCACAGCAAGGTCCCACAAACAGCAATGAGATTAATTATCAGATAATTTGTTTTTGATGGTGATGGCTGAGGGATGAATGTTGGCCAGGACACCGGGGAGAACTCCCCTGATCTTCTTTGGTTAGTGCCATGGGATCTTTTACATCCACTCGAGAGGGCAGACAGAGCCTTGACTTAACGTCTCATCTGAAAGTTGGCACCTCAGACAATGCTGCACTCCCACAGTACTGCATTAGAGTGTCAGCCCAGATTATGTGCTCAAGTTTCTGGAGTGGGGCTTGAATCAGAAGCAAGATTGTTACCTCTGAGCCAAGAATGATACTGGGAAGAGACCAGTTGCACTTTCGGGGAAAAAAACCTGTGACCTATTAACCATAAGTGAACCCCTTTAGGGCTTAATTTGCTTTTAGAACTTGAGCTAGCACACATGCCAGCTGTGTAGTAACTTTGTTGGTTATCATTAATAAAGTAGATACCAACTTCTGCCAATGCTCTTAAAAATCTCAACAGAATTATCTCTCGTCTCACTGTCTTCTTAAATCTCAAATGATTTTTATATTGAGTGTGCAGTCTTGTGTAATTACTGCATTTTCTAGGCTGGAATTCTTGAAGTGTACATAATTAAGCAATACCAATGCAATTTTGATCTCCTTAAAATAGGTGATAAGAGTACTGAGATGCACACTGTTTCTATTCTCTTCGCCCCCATTGCAACATCAAGTGTTCTCTAAGTAGGTTAGAAACACCATGCAGATCTCACCCAAAAATAGCACCTGTCTCCTGACACACTAAAAGTTTCCATACTCCAGTTCCTGGAATAGTAACAGAGAAGGAAACCACTTGCACCCAGGACCACTCTCTGAAAGGACTATCCGTTCAGCCCAAATCCCCTTTCCTAACCCATAACCTTATAAATTTTCAAATATTTATCCAATTTTCCTCTTAAAAGCATTATGGATTCTGCTTCCAACACACCTTTTGGTCAGATATTCCATGTCCTAGCAATCCTCTTAGTAAAAAAAAATTCCAAATCTTTCCTTTCTTTTGATGGTGATCTTAACTTTCTCTCCTCCTGTTAGCCACTCATCAACTAGCAGAAATAATTTCACCATATTTACCTTATAAAAAAGCTCCTGTAATTTTGAACACCTACATCAGATCTCTTAACTGACTCTGTTGCAACAAAGAGATTTACAGATTCTCCATTTTCTCTGCAAACTAAATTCTATCAACAAAGGTATCATCTTAGTAAACCGCTTCTGTACTCTTGCATGATCTTGCCATCCTTCCTAAGGTAAGTCACCAAAACTTGGTATAATATTCAAACTATGCCCTAACCAATGTATTGCATAAATTTAGCATGATTTGTCTTCCCACTTTGAAAGACCTGTGTATTTGAGCCTGTGGGTCTTTCTGCTCATCTACTCTTCAAGTTTTTACTGTTTAGCATCCATAAGGCATTGGAGAAAGTGCTGAGGAAATTTACTAGAATGATACCAGAAATGAGGGACTTCAGTTATGTGGAGAGACTAAAGAAGCTGGGATTTTTCTCCTTGGAGCAGAGGAGTTTAGGGGGAGATTTAATACAGGTGGTCAAAATTATGAAGAGTTTTGATAGTTTCTCCTTATTTACTTTGTTTCCACTGGCAGGAAGGTCAGTAACCAGAGGACGTAGATTTAAGATAATTGGCAAAAGAACCAGAGTTGAGATGAAGAGAAACTTTTTATGCAGCAAGTTGCTATGATCTGGAATGCACTGCATGAAAGGGTGGTGGAAGCAGATTCAATAGTAACTTTCAAAAGGGAATTAAATATATACTTGAAAAAGAAAAACATTGCAGGACTATGAGGGAAAAGCAGGGGAGTGGGACTAATTGGATAGCTTTTTTAAAGAGCCGGCATAGACACGATGGGCTGAATGACAATCTTCTGCGCTGTATGATTATTTTCTATGGTATATTTCCTCTCATTCTACCTCCCAAAATGTATGGTTTCACATTTCTCTGAATTAAATTTCATCATAATCTATCTGCCCAATTTAATAACCTATGTCTTCCTGAATTCACTTACAGTTGTCTTCCACTGCTAATCACACTCCCTATTTTTGTGTCATCGACACATTTTGATACTGCATCCCCTCTCCTCAAATCTGAATCATTTATATATTTTGAGAAGAAAAGCTCCCAACTCTTGGGTGGGGAGGGGCACCATTGATTATGTCCCTCCAATTAAACAAAAATGATTAACCAATACTCATTCTTATTCTGTTCTTTAGCCAAGAACTGGATCAGCAACATTATCCAATTGGTGCCAATATTCTTGGGAACCATCAAACATGTTACCACCATCAGAGAAGAGACTTTCCATCCCCTCTATCCAAATAAGACTCAGTCCTGAGGTCAAGCAATAGTGTTCTTACTCCTGTAGATTTTACACATAGAGATTTGTACTGAAGTTTACACCACAGTAGCAACGTGACCTGAGATTTGCAGATTGCAACCAGACGCAGGGGAGGAAGGTAACTGTGATAATTAACTGGGAGAGTGAGATATGTTGACAAGCATGTGTTGGTTGCTATAATTTGGTTGGGGCAGATAACATCCATGTGATCTCCCTGTCAGAGAGGATTGTAAGAGTTTTTATTTTAGGTTGTGGTAGAGGTGGTGTGATTTACTGTTGGGTCAAATTGAACTGAATTGATCTACCAAATTGTATATTAATGATTATAATTTAACCTCCTCCATGTACTTCTGTGGAACAATGAAAATCGATTGACATGCTTGGCTCATTATTTTCTCTGACCTTAAGGTGGAACTCTCATTTTTCACTCAAGCACAATTTTTCCTGTCGAATCTATTCTGCCCATACTGCTGCGGTCAATATTCCTCGTAACTATGTGCTCTTGTTCCTTTTAAACTCCAAATATGCTAATCTGCACTAACTTCCTCAACACATTTTTCCATGTTGGAATCAAGGTTCATTGCACAGTTTCCCATTTGAACTCATGTTTTTTTTCCCTAGACCTCATTCCTTCCGTCAGTGATCCCTTCCGTCGACAACCTTCAGGCTTTTAAAATGTAATCTTAATCGCTACTCCCTAATTTACCTCATTTCTTTTACCCCTTTCAACCTTGGTGATGTCCTAGACTAAAATGCCAATTAAACCACTCCTGCTGCATTACAGATCATCTTTTACTGCAAAGGATCACTGGCAATTTTTTTTGCTGCTTTCAGGAGGCAAATTTTGGACTGAATTATTAAATTAAGTTATTTTGCTGCAAATAAGACTGGCAACCATTCAGGTAAACCACCGAGACTAGGCTGGTATCAATTAAGAAGGATCAGATTGATATTTTGTTCAAATGCATGCTTGCCAACAATCCCATTTTAGCACGGACAGTCACAGTTCTCCTGCACTGATTCAATTTCATTGAATGTTGGTTCAAAGCTGAAATTCCTGGTACATCTTTTAAGATTCTGCACACACACAGACTGCTTCTCAAAGCAGGGCACTGTCATGGAAATTTGTACTTAGCTTGGTTTGTCCCTGAAAAAAGTATAAGGAACGAGGTCAATTTGGATTGTTTTGGGACAGAAAATCTAAACTAAAAACACTGGCAAATCTATTCTGGCAAATTAACATTCCAGAGACAGTGAACTACAATTCTTGATAAACTCACAAGGCTTATTAAGGCTTACTTTTTGCAATCTAGTTTCCTAGTGGATAAATATTTGTCTAATATACTTGCCCAAACAGATCTTTATACTAAACAGAAAATATGCTAAAAATTTGGCAAAGTGACAACAAACTGCCATTTATATCATCTTGGACAACAAAACAACTTGTCTATCAATTTATGATATGAATCACTCAAGGCAACCAAGAACACAAGACATGTACAACACAACAGCCTTTAGCTGCTACTTTGGATATATAATTTATCCGCAACACATAATTGGTCAGGTTTAAGGGTCTCACTTAGCAACTCAATATGCTCAGAAGTTATGAGTTGTCAGACTATCCATGGGATTCAAAATTAATTCATTGGATTCCACACACGAGCTAATTCTGTGTTCTCAGCTAGGAGCCAAATTGGTGAGTTGCATCAAACCACCACAAAGGAAGCCCACCACCATCTTCTCAGGGCAACTGGGGATGGCAATAAATGCCGGCCTTGACAGCGACACCCACAAACCGAGAATGAATAATAAAAAAATACAGTGAGTTCACCATGCAAAGTGTTCCATCAGGGGTAAATATCAAGCAATAGTGGGGAACATTTCCACATGAAGGGAAAAAATGTGGGACAGAAAGAATGGACAGTCATCCAATCATATTAGCTAGCAATCTCAGCAGCCCCTTACACCATGTCATTGATGGAAGCTTGGGATGCATTCACATCTCCACTAAGAGGACATCACGATGGTTTGCTGATGGATTGGGATGGCAATGTCTCATTACTTCTTGACCCATGCTTGGTCACTGTTTTTTAAAGGTAATGAACCACGTAGGCATCCAAATCCAAAGTGATTTGATCGGCCATATGAATTATTCAATGGTCAAAAGGGCAGATCAGATGTATTAAAGCACATTCAACACTGTGCTGGCATGAAATGAGGTAACACTCTGCTATCTAACTTTTTGAAAACACCCTTCTTGACCAAATTAGGAATGATTCTGGTAAGGCCATACACTTGAGGTTCAGTGTCCTCTCATTCTTCCGACGACGGAAGCCCGGACCTGCAGGAAAGTATGCCAATAATTTCAACAGAAGTCGTCAATCAGGTAGCTAATTTAGGATATGCATGAAGTATTGGTTTTATCAAGTTTATTATCTTTATATATTTTACCTCTGAGCTTCACATTATCAACCACCTCTTCTTCCCACCCTGACCTGATATCATTGGCAGACCCTTCTGTATGGGAAACTTCTGTTGCTGGGACTTTGCTAAGCAACTGAGGGGCAGCGTTGTGTGACTGGTCAGAGAAGGAGGTAAAATAAGGTAAAGCTTATAGCTGATGAGTAGTATCAGAGAACTCATAGAACGATTAGAAAATGGACATTGAAGATTCACGATTGCTAGTATAATGGTAGTTTGTGCAATTTGACTGTTCAGCACTGCTCACATAGTTACCAGATGAGATGACAGAATTTCTTCGGTTATGCTTGTCGTGCTCATCATGAGGGATGTTATAACTGGAGAGTGGAATACATTCCAATTTGCTTGAACCTGGTATCAGTATCAAGCATCCTTTAGTCTGCTCAAGCCCAGAGTAAAGGTTCCTCTATTCTGACACAACAATGTGCTTTGATGCCAAACTTGGAAGAGGACCTTCTACTGCTTCCTGTTCCCCACACCAGTCATCTTGTGAATTCTCTGGGTGCCAAATTCATGACAACTTTGGAGCAGTTTATTTTGCAGTGAGCCCATTCCTTCTTAGAAAAGTGGATTGCAACAGCTTTCAGGGAGAAGAAAATGGTGTACCGTTGAAGCAGAGGAAAACATTTTTTTTTTAAAAAAGGGAATTGGACAGTTGTTTGTCAAATAGGAATATTAAAAGGAAATGGGGAGCAAACTTCAGAATGGAATTAAACTAGGTGCTTATGGAGAAAAGCCCTGATGCAGATTGATGGGCCAAATTCGCCTCTATCTGTGCTGCATTTTCATTTCATTAATCTGGATCTAATTCAAACCTATACCCCGGTGGTGAAGCAATGGTGTGCTAACCCATTTCACTCTCAGTCCCTATTGTGCAGAATTACTGGCCCATTCCAATTGTGCCTATTAGCTTTTTGAAAGCTGTTCATTATATTCCAATTCACACGTATGAAATGTGTTCTCCTTGCTTCTGAGCTATAAGGTGTTGTTATCATTTATGCACAAGTACACCAGTTTATGTTAATACCTGCTTTTGATGCTAGTTTATAGGTCATAAATAGGGCACAATACAAATAAAACTAACGTGGTCACAAACACGAGAACCTTTCCATTTACTAAAGCACCTTGCAATGTTTTTCTATGTTAAGAGCATTATATAAATGCAAATTGTAGTTGTTGTTATTTGGCCACAACTGGCAGAACTAAGAGAATGTGGTTTAATTTACCTTGGGTATAATGTCGTGTCTGCACTGCATACATGTGGTAATGCAGTCTAGACTATTTTCACATTGTCTCTGTGAAGCTCTCTGCCCACAGACCACCAGATGCATTCGAACTTATGATTAGCACAGGCAAAGTGATGATTTCAACACGATAGCCCCAAAATTGCTTGGTTGGTAACTCCAGTCATTACGTCGGGATCATGCCCGATGGTGTGCTGCAGCACTGACCCCACCAAAGTTTGTTGGCCTAGTGGGAGGCCACTTCGGAGCATCTTTGGCATCTGTCTACCCCAAGCTGCTACTAACTCCAGTCTTGTTCTGCCCTGGGGGGAGAGAGGTGCTGCAGGGTGCTCAAATGCTTCCTGACCCTGGTAATCATTCTATTGCTCCACCTAAGCAAGTGGAATTTTTAAGAAATTAATTCTTTGGGGGTGGGTCCAGTCCACTTGCCTGGCCAGGACCTCACTGGTGTGGCTGACATGTGCCCTTGTGGTTATGCCTCACTTTACTAGGTGTACCAGCTTCCACTTCAAAGCCAGGTCACTACTGTACAGCAGGAGTGGGAACTACCAGCTTAGGGACTCCCCGCCCACAGCCCATCATTTGCCTGGTAAAGAGTGGACAGAAGATCTGGCCCTTACAAGTTAAATCAGAATTCACCAATTTGCAGCACAACCGTTTCTGGGGTTCTACCACTCTCCTGCTGGACTTATGGCTGTTGGCTAGGGGCTGTGGTAACCTGAGACGTCGGCTGCTGATACACACAGGCAGGAACGACTTTTGAACTAAAGTAACCTGGGTTCAGTTACTGGCCTCAGCTGCCTGGAACTGGTTTGAATTAACCAAGTTTTGTGAAAGACAAAGGAAATGTGATCAGACACAAGTCCTTATTTAGAAAAGGAGTAATGAGGTAATGCTACCTAAGTCCTTGGGACAGAGTCAATGTGGAGAAGACACAGGGTAACCGAGCAAGCCTAAACCAACGGGAGAGAGAGACAACACAGCCTGAAGAGATAAGATTTGGAATAAGAATGAAGGATCTGAGGCGTGGAGCCAGAGCGAAGACTCCGGAGACCAACCATCGCAGAAATGGAAGACCCTACATCAGGGACGTAGAGACGACATCGAGAGAGAGAGAACGGAACGCCTGGCCAGCGTCAGCTCTCCTTTTCGGGTATTATCCTTTATATTCTGTGACCATTCATGGAGTGTCAGAAAAACCTAGTGGGTGTGCGTTTAGATCTTAGTTTGGGTATAAGACTGTATAACCTGGTGTAAACTGCATGCCTATATCTAACCAGACATATAAGCTATATGTATATGATCTAACGGCATGAATAAAGTGAATTGAGAGTTAAGAGAGAATTGACTCTTCTCCTCTGTGTGCTAAGCCAATAACCGTAACCGGTGACCTCCGGTCAACATGGCGGAACCCCCGTGGAACTTTAGCGCCAATATCTTTCTAGGCGTTTGTAGAATGGGTCACTTGCTTCCAACCTCTGCTGCGTTCAGGCTGATCACCATCTCCAGTGTGAGAAACATGAAGGTTGCCTCCGAAGCCATGCCAACTATTGATTGGGATCTGGACCAGTTAGTCTTTAGCTTCCCTTATTAAATCACTTGTGTCACTTTTTCAAGATTTTTCTTGGTTGCTGATGTTGCATTCAATTTATTCTTTTTCAATTTACAGAAATTGGTAGGAGTGACATGGCTCTTCAGCCTGCTGTGGGGGAAGCTTGGTTTGGATTTGAAGTTCCTCTCTGATGCCCAATAATGTTTATATGCCAAGAGGTCTACTATCTTTATCTACCATTTTTGCCGCAGAATCCCAATGGTAACACAAGAACATTTCCATGATGGTAAATAGTCTACCAAAAACACCAGAAGTTAGGGTGCAATATAGTGATGACACCTGGGGGGAGGGAGTGGGGGGGGAGGGAATTGCATGCAAATAAGAAGTTGGATTACTTCAAATACTGTTTTCTAGTTCAAACTGTAACTTTCTTCATTCACATTCCTAATGCTGCTTAATACAATAGCTGGATATGATAAGTGTGGCTAAAATCAAATATATAGAAGATACATAAATAAATAGAATTAACAAGTGACCACAAGTAGAGGAAACTGGATATCCCAATGGTCCATAACTGTATATCCTGTTTTCTCTAGCACGTGAATAATTTTAATTGATGTTTAATTTATTTTTGTTGCCATCGAAAGATGGAACACATTTCAATACTTATCGTTATGGTCGCTTGCCTCTCTCCTGATACAACTAAACATCATCTTAAAAATCCACTTGAGCGGGATGCAGTACTAAATTCATTGGTAGTTTCTGGTCCCAAACACCATGTTTTCATGTTTGTGCAAATGGTGTATATTTTTATTTCCATAATTCTGCCACCAGAAATGATTAGAATGATTAAATGGGAGGGGTATAATCTATGACAGCGTAGATTGTACATGACCTGTGCAAGGAGTAGGGCTGATGGGCTGATCTGCCTTTTCCCTCATTCCACAGTGTCTTCGCTCTCATTGCATCAACTCCATTGCTACAAGTTTGTCGCAACCAACTGAAAATGGCCAATATATATAACTATAGCCAGAAAGGGGAAAGTAGATTCACATAAAGAATTACTGCAAGTATTTTGCAAAGGATTACAGTTGGATAAAATATTTAAGTGGGCAGAACAATGGCAGATGACATTTAATGCAGACAAATGATGCACACAGGAAGGAAAAAATAGGTGACACATGTACTCAATGAATGGTGTTGAAATAACTAAAGATGAAGCTGAAAGAGACCTTGGAGTCCAAATAGAGTCAATGCTCAACATGTCCAACCAATGGAGGCAGCAATCAACAAAGTCAGTGGGATGTTGAACTCGATAGCCAAAACAGTAGAATCTAAGTCAGAGGAGGTGGTGATCAAACTTAATCGCATTCTGGTCAGACTGCACCTTCAACACTATTCTGGTTGCCAAGAAAGCGGAGACACATTGATGCGCTGGAAGTACTGCAGGGAAGAACATCAAGGCTGATCCCTGGTGTCAGGGGTCTTAGTTATGAGGAACGACTGGAGAGTCTAAATTAGGCTTTGACCTAGAAAGGAGGCAGCTGAGCAGTGACCTTCTAGAGGTTGTTATGAGAATGCAAAGACTAAACCTGGAATATTAGTTTGTTAAACTGCATGAGTAGAACAAGGGGACACAGGTTCAAACTAGTAAAAGGTAAATTTAGGACTGACATAACAAAATTTTTCCTGACATCAAGATTGATCAATGCATGGAACAGACTTCAGGGCAGGAGTCATCGAGGCAAAAATCCTCAAATCATTTAAGAAACAATTGCGTGCTGATTTCAGGATCTTTCTGGATGGATAAATTAAGATGGGATGAATGGCCTTCCTTCTCCATAATAATGCTGTGATAATGCTGAGGAATGGCAGGAAGCCTCTCCTGAGTCCCTGGTCTAAACATGGAGCTCTGCCTCAAGTCCCAATAACTCTTCCGTTCATCTGAAGTATTATAGAAGGGTATCAGTAGAGTCGCACCAAGCTTTGGCATAATGGTGTCTCCAGGCCATCCCAACAAAACAAATTTGCATTCCCACTCTGTGCTCCACTCAGTGGCTGATTTAGAAATGTGGGAAGGAGATGTGAACACTGAAGGCACATCTGTAAATAAAGATGTCAGCAGAATTGTGGAGCACCCCTCTTCCTCCTCACTTTGAACTTAGACATTGTCTTGTATAAGTCCATAACATTTCGCTGTGGGCAGCTACAAAGAACTGATTCAAGTTTTTCCTGCTTTCTTTCAGCTTCACAAATAATAGGCAATGGGGTAAAGATGTGCTCAAACTGCTATTTATTTCTCCATTTTGGTCGCCATGGTGACATAATGGGTTTAAAGTTACTTGAATGCGTTGAGTGCTAATTTTTCTCTCATGTTGCAGAGCTCCTACAGGTTTCCTGTCAGCCAACATCTGCGAAAATGGCATTTGTGGAAATGCAATGCCTAATATTATAACCGGGATCTGGGAATAATGTGTAATGATGTAAGAAGCACTCCTAAACTTCTTACATTCTCTAAGCAAACTGAATTATTGACCTGGGATTCAATTAATAAAGGGTTTCACATTTTTTAAAAAAGGCTTTTCATAACATTTATTTGTAAAACTGAAAGCAATTTCCTGATCTCACTGAAATGATGGGTCAGTGATTGTTTACATAGCTTTTACTGTTTTGATAAGTCATCGCACTTTCAGTTCCTGTACATTGACATGTTCTAATACAGTTCCCACAAACTAAATACCTTACGAAGATTGCAAGGCACTTGCACTCTCGTTACATAAAGAGAAATTGAGCATTGTAAATCGTAGATCTTGTAATGCCAGTTATAAAACACTTTTATGTGATGTATGAGTTACAAGTTCATACACATCAGGCCAGAATTTGCTGGCAAAATAACGGCGAGTTAATGCGCACGCCATTATTAGTGTGTAAATTGTCCAGCAATTTGTGGCGAGATAGAGATATTCAGTGAGTTGTGAATCATCACAAATTACTGAATGATTTGCTCCGCTCTGCTGTTCGCCTCGCAAAAACGGGAGCTCGCCCTCAACCTCCCCGGGGGGGTTCAAGATATTGCTACATGTGTACATTAATTACAAATTAAACACGCAGCAGAAAGTTAGGGTTGGTGCTTAACAGTGAAAGGTCCCTTTTAATGATGAGATTTATGTCCCTGCAATGCCACTCAACCTCTCCAGCCCAGATAGGGAATAATTAAAATTGTGGAGTCTCAATCCTGCAGGTAGCAAATTATTCTTGGAGATTTTTAAAATTTAAAATTTAGATTTAAAAACTTTTTTCTTACTTTTCCTTTCTGTATCTTCTTTATCTCTCTCTTAATCCAATCTTTCTTTTCCTGTCTTTTTTCTCTTTCTGTACCTGTTTCGATTCTAATTCACTCCATTTCCTTCTCTGGTATTCTTCTGTTTCTTTCTCAATCCATAAATCTCCTTGGTTCAATAGATAGACTGTCGGTCCTATCATTCAGCAAGGTCCCAGATGCTCCATTGTCCTCAGAGTGCCGTTATCAGCTCGCACTTCCAGCAATTTGGAGTGCTGAAGAGTGAGGGAAAAGTCTAACCAATGGGGTACACTGTAATATGCCCCGCTCCAGCAAAGTCTGGGTCAATATTTAGTAAGTATGGTATGACAGGAAAACAGTGAACTTATTCATCTTAACACTGTATTTAAAGGGAACCAATGTTGCCATGATACAATGTCCTTCATTCGTATGGGAAAGTGTGAGGATACAAACTGGGATGCAGGATAATCATGTGTCAACTTGGCTCAGTGGTTGTACTCTCACCTCTGGGTCAGAAGATCATGGGTTCAAGCCTTACTCAATGAATTGAGAAAAAATACCAGTTGACACTTCAGTGTAGTACAGAGGGAGTACTACATTGTTGGATGTGCCCTCTTTCTGATGAGATGGCAAACCAAGGCCCCTTCCACCTGTTCAGGTGGATGTAAAAGATCCCATGGCAATATTTGAAAAAGAGCAGTAGGTTCACCAGGTGCCCAGCCAATATTTATTCCTCAAGCAGCTGATCAACTGGTTGTTTACCTTACTGCTGTCTGTGGGACCTCTCTGCATGTAAATTGGCTGCCGCATTTGCCAGCTTAACAACAGTGGCTGCACTTCAAAAGTAACCCAATGACTGAGAAGTGCTTTTGAGATGTCCCAAAGATGTGAAAGGTGCTTTATGAATCTAAGTGCTTCTTTCTACTATCAGAAAAACTAAAAATGTTGGAAAACACAATTGGTCCATCAGCATCTCTAAAGAGAAAGAAAAATACTTTCAATGTTTCAGGCATAGAACTAGAAAATGGATGAGCAGTTAACCCCTTTATAGAACACAACAGAATCAGTTTGGGAGAAGAGGGAGAGAACAGCAGGTAAAAGTCAAGAGGCAGGTATGCTGAATCCCATCACAAAGACGCAACTAAAGAACATTTACATTGGCATTTGTTTAGTTCAGATGATGGGACAGTGACATCTCCCTGAATTTAATGTTAAAGCTGGCTGTCTGATCTCACTGACAGAATTATAGACACACGAGAAAGTGGGTCAACGATTCTGCCACTGGGATAAGGGAGCTTGTTTCTGCAGTGGAAATGTGGGGAGCTAATGCATGATGTTGTGGTTCCATGATTGAAACTTCCACAGTGTCGATGTAAATCTACATTTAATGGATTTAATCATCCGTGACTAGGTTTTTTAAACAACTGTAACAAAATTGAAGTGTTGGATGAGGTTCAAGAATCATGTTAGTCAGGGTGCCTAAAGGCATGAGAAAAAGAGAGTGACAATAGTCCAGTCAGGCAATGGGAAAGGCAGTGGAAAGACAAAAAGGTACAAACAGCTCCAAAATGGAAGATAGTGAAGTTGAAGGTGGCTGGCAAACATAAATGGAAAATGTACACTGGCACTGAAAGTCCAGTTCCATAAACTTCCAACTTTCAGGCATCATGTGGGCAAAGGCACTAAATAAAGTAAACTTACTGGGCTCCAATCAACTGATGGCAATGGAATCCCTCTTCTCCCTGGGTCTCCTGATCTGCCCTGGGAAACATTGTCTCCTGCAAAGACCTCCTAGAATTGCTGAGCTTTTCCACCGCGACAACGTGCTTGTGTTCTGATGTTGAGTTTCGCCTCCGTCCGAGCACGCACAACAAACTGAACCGACTCAGCATCTGCTTGCAGGCCATAACGTGGAATTGTTTGTTTTTAAACTGAATGGCCCTCTATTCTATCCTGTGCTTCAACTCTCCTGTAGGTCTGTTGGAGAAGGCCAATTGAGAAAATGGAAACCTTGCTTCTTCTGTGCTTGCAGTCTCCGATGAGTCTGCAGGAGAGCTGAGGGAAAGGGCCATATATAAACTTGGGAGAGCAAGACACATAGATCTCAAAACCTGATATAAAAGTGCTGCAGATATTCACGTGCCAATTATTTCACATTTTTGTCTGGGAGTTTGATTCATTTCACCAAGGATTCTTTAGCTTTTTTTATGCTGTGCTAATGGGTTTCCCTGGCAACTGCCCTTCGTGAACCTGGCAGTATCAATTTAGGGTTACCCACCTAAGACTCACGTGCCAGGTCATGGCAGAACCGGTGTGGCACAAAACCAAGACAAAAGCAACTATTCAGCTGGCACAAGGAAGAGGCATTCAACGCATTAGACTTGGCTGGGTCCAAACCCGAGTCCAATGGTTGAATTTTTAAAATATATATATTAAGTTTTGGCATGTGGGTGTCGCTGGCAATGCTGACATTTATTGCCCATCCCTAGTTACCCTGAGGAATGTTGATACAACTGAATGGCTTGCTCCACCACTTCAGAGGGCAGTTAGGAGTCAACCACTTCAGTGTGGGACTGAAGTCACATATAGGCCAGAACGGGTAAGGACAGGAAGTTCCCTTCCCAAAAGGACATTAGCGAAGCAGTTGGGTTTTTACAACAATCCAGCAGCTTCATGATCACTTTTACTGGTACCAGCATTTTATTTCCAGATTTTTTTAACAGTTCTCAAACTGCCACGCCCACAACAACACCTTGAATTGAAAATTCTCACCCTCGTGTTCAAATCCCTCCATGGCCTTGTCCCTCCCTATCTCTGTAACTCCCTCAGCCCTACAACCCTCTGAGGACTCTGCATTTCTCCAACTCTGGCCTCTTGTGCATCCCCGATTTCCAATGCCCCACCATTGGCAGCCGTGCCTTCAGTTTTCTAGGATCTAAGCTCTGAAAGTTCCTCCCTAAACCTCTCTGCCTCTCTGCCTCCCTTTAAGACGGTCTTTAAAGCCTTTGACCAAGCTTTTGATCACCTGTCCTAATATCTCTCATGAGGGTTGGTGTAAATTTTGTCTGATAACGCTCCTGTGAAGGGCCTTGGGACATTTTACTATGTTAAGGGTGCTATATAAATGCAAGTTGTTGTTGTTGCCATGGTGGGATCTGAACTCACTTTCTTTGATTATTATTCCAGGTCTCTGGATTACTAGTCCAGTAACATAACCACTAGACTGCCATACCCGACAACATCAAGAAATACATCCTTCTTTAAAAATGATCTAGAAAGAATTATAGATAAAACAAAGGTCAACTTAATTTTTTTCTCTCTGTCATGCTGCTGATTTCTCACTAAGCAACGGACCACTATTAAGATAAGATAATTGAGGGAAGTGGTCTAAAGGCCGTATTTAGCTCCACAGGACCAGGGAGATTCATTAGCTTAACAGTCAGAACGACCTGACTGTTGCAACACCCTGGCGTTAATGACTGTTCTTGCACTGATGTAAAATCAGCTTCCCCACAGCGACAAACTCAGTAACACCTTCAACGCAGTCACTCCCACCTCCCGATAATAATTCTTTGCAGGTCACTGAAACCACAGGGAACAGAAACATCATTGATTTTAACACACTGTTTCTCTCTGAGGTGAGGATGAATATATCCATAGGGAGCAGGAGACAGAGAGGCTGTTTACTTCATGGCCAAGTTAAGGGTCGAACAGAGTTCTGTGATGATTTGTAAGTTTGCTTTTTAAAACAGAAAAAAAGTACTCTTAATGGCTCGCTTGGTTACAACAACGCACAACTGAGCCAGATAGACCAGAAGTCTCTACCTCTGGTCTCTGCTGCATTAGAGGTCCTCAGCGATAGGGCCACCCCACCACACCCCCCACCATTGGTAGAGGCGCCTCTGAGTTGGAGAGGCAGGAAAATGCTGTCAAAATTCCTGCCCCCTGACCACGATATAGCAGGAGCTTCCTACGAGGACAGGATCAGTCTCAGGTACGGTGCCCCTTCCCGGTTGAGCAGCCTGCTGACGCTCTCAGTACGGGCCCGCCCATGAAGAATGAGTACCTGGGGGGGTCGCCAGTGTTCACGAAACCACAACGTAGCAAGGAATCAGCATTTCAGGGGAGGGGAGAAAATCAATGGAAAAGTTCAAATCTTGAATTGATAATGTTTGTTAGATGGCGTGTTCTGCCACACTTTGTGCTAATGGGTGTAAGCCCAAGGTTATTGGGCTTACAATAAACCCAACTTCTTTACAAATTGTTGTAAAGAAAATGTAAACAAATACTTCATCTGTGCTGATGCAGAATTCCAGCCAAAAAAAAACATGATTTATTGAAGGATGTAAATAGTTAAAATGTATTTGCACAAAATTCCACATTCACTGACAAATCCTGAGGCAGTACTTTATCTCCCTTCCCTCTCCCTTAGGCTTACACTAGGAAAGTACAGAACATTTTTGGATTGACAAGGTAGAAGGTCCTGGTTAGGATTGAGTTGAAGCTAAAACTGAGAACCAAGCTGAATCATACCTTGTCCAGATTACTGATCCACACAAGAGAATGTCGCCCCTCTAACTCTTGCCTCCTTTGTGTACTGTAGTAGAATACACAAGAAGGGCTCAAGAGTACCATCTCAATCTGGAGGGCTCACTTTCACAAACATAATAACATTATATGATAAACATTCACGTTCTAGAATGAACCAAACTAATTTTTAGCCAAGAGATAACAAGACTAGAAACATTTACCTTAAACCTTATGACAACAGTGATTTTGAAAGTGTTTACAAATTAGTTCAAGTGTGCCCGCTTAATCCAGGTATAGATTCCACTTAATGAGATTGCAAGCTTAACGTTGTTTACAACTGTCTGCATCCTTGTTAATAGGTGATCCAAGTTCCAGTTAAGAGCAGAAATATCTGCTCTTGGAAACTGCACTACAGGCGACAGATGATGGCTTAACACTTTTGAGGACTGCAGTGATATACAAAATAAAAATTTCCCCTAAATTAAGTTAGATTGTTGGGCAGTCCCAGTCCAATCCCAAGTATCCTTGTAGTTGTCCTTGATTTTGCACAAATTAACATTTATATAGAGCCTTCCATGACCTCAGGATGTCCCAAAGCACTTTACAGCCAATGAAGTACTTTTTGAAGTGTAGTCACTGTTGTAATGTGGGAAAACATGGCAACCAATTTGTGCACAAACAGCAATAAGATATATGCCCAGACAATCTGTGCTTTCTTTAGTGATGTTGATTGAGGGGTAAATATTGGTCAATACACCAGGGAGAGCTCCCCTGCTCTTATTCAAAATAGTGCCATGGGTTCTTTTACATCCATGTGAGAAGGCATTCAGGGCTACAGCTTAATATCTCATCTAGAAGATGGTACCTCTGACAATGCAACTCTCACTCAGTACTGCACTGGAGTATCAGCCTAGATTTTGTGTTCAAGTCTCTAGGATTGGGACTTGAACCTATAACCTTCTAACTCAGAGGCAAGAGTGATATCAACTGAGCCATGGCTAACACCTGCTTGTATAAGGGATTACAGGGAGTGGTGCACATAGACCCAGGCCTTCTATGCATCCCTCTGCCCTGTTCACCTCAGCTGGTGCAGTTGCACCAAATGAGTGTCCATTGGAAGCTAGGGAATGTGCACTTCCCATAATTAAAAGGGAGGGAGTCTGGCTGCACAGGTTTCAATTTATGTGTAAGCCAGACTGCAGTTCGAAAGGCCCAGAAAAATGTGGGCCAACAATACATTTTGTGTTTTTTAAAGTCAGGACCTTGACCTTACAGCATCCCATTGATGTGGCAGTACAAAGCAATTGCTGTTAACTCCGTTCCTTCAATGAAAAATGCACCCTAAAAAGAGAAGCAATAAGGAAACTTGGGTGTGGAAGCTAGAAGTTTCACATTGGCCGCAGTCGGAGATGCACTGCTGAGGTTTGGGATAAATACCCACTGTTGGGACAGAGTGGAGGGGGACTTTCTTTGAATCAGACCCTGCTGTACCTAACCTGAGGACACTGGATACCGACACTTAGTGTGACAAGTGAAAAATCGCCCTGTTCTGCGGCACTGACATTTCTTACCCTGAATAGTACAAAATTCAACCTCCCCTATATATAAAAGAATTAAAATATATATTATCACTGTGTAGCTCAGTCTGATGATTTGTGTTAAACATTCTTGAACTGATAAGTATAGCATGAAAAGAGATCTGTACACAAAGAACAATACTCTGAAGTTGACTGACAGAGATGCAGTGCTAAGTAAATCTCCACCTCTGTAGAAACTAGTACTCATACTTATTTGTTTTTAAAGAATACATTCTGAAGGGGGTCGCTTGTGTATTGTGTATTGTGAAAACAGACAAACATATCTAGCTGCTGTCCTTTCATGCCAACATTACCAATGGAGATGACTGAAAATCTGGGCCTAAATTGCAGGCTTATCCCAACTTGGCCAGTGTCTAACGCGCTGCAAATTGAACTTGGTTCGGATAAGCTTTTCAATAGAAAACGGAAACTCAAAACTTGAGCTGAGATTTTCTCCACCAAACAGGAGGACGGAGATAGGGGATTCTCACAGTTTGGACTTGGCTGTGATCTTGCTTTTGGCAGCAGTTCCACACTAGGCTCTTTGCTTGTGCCTCGTTACCAGATACACAGCTTTCAATGCATTAAAGCTGAACTAAACTAATATTGTGGAACTCTTGAACAAATAAATAATGAAAATAAAAACTGCGTGGAGCCTGGGGCAAATTGCTGAAAATTGCAAGGTGGCTATGCAAATATATGAAAATAACTGGGTAATTATCAGGTATGCAATTAAGCAGAACCAAATGTTCTGTACAGCTCAATTGTTTACTACTGCACTTCATAGTGCCTGTAATGTTTCCCCCTCTTAAAGTACCACGAGTGCTTTGTAAATTGTACTTTCCTCTCTGTTTGACCTTTTGAATTCAGCAACATCAGAAGCTGGCCCCGCAGGCAAATTTCTGTTTGAGAGCTGAGATAACAACGCCGGCCAGAAGTTCTGCAATTTGTATGTAATTATCCTGCATTTGCCTGGCTCTGTGGCTGAGCTTTATGACATGCCCGGGCAAATTGGAGTAATCCCAGCTGAGTGCGATACCTAATGTGTCTCTGGCTCATGATGTGGACTTTCATCACTGTCGAGATGCAGATCATAACAATCTCTCAAAATAGATGCATAGAGTGACGGGCCTGTGCAACTGAGGAGGAGGTGCGGGCCGAGCTTCATTGATGAAGAAGTTTACTCTGCGCATTTCCTCATTGCAGATGATGACTCAACTGTGCAGCAAGATTCACGGTGTAATATTTTTTAAAAATCCTTAAAATATGTGGAAGTTATCTGCCCGATTGCTGGAGTTTATTTCGCTTCTTAACATTTGGCATTCAACTCAATCGCATCAAGGTTCAGTCTGGGACACTCTTTTTACGTTGCGGCTCGGTGTCCTTTGTGTTCATCTCCCGTTTTATACTGGAAGTCTACCGGCGGCCGATTCGGTCCACAGAGGACCTGGTTCTGATGGCTGGTCCGGCAAAGGATAAAATGTGCCCTTTGGAGGATAAAGCACGAAAGGAAAGGCAGCCCAACCATGGTTAACAAAAGAAATTAAGGATAGTATTAGATCCAAAGAGGAGTCATATAAAGTTGCCAGAAAAAGTCGCAAGCCTGAGGATTGGAAGCAGTTTAGAATTCAGCAAAAAAGGACCAAGAGATTGATTAAGGGGGGAAAAATAGAGTATGAGAGTAAACTTGCAAGGAACATAAAAGTGGACTGTAAAAGCTTCTACAAGAATGCAAACAGAAAAAGATTAGTGAAGACAAATGTAGTCAGAAATGGAAGAATTTATAATGGGGAACAAGGAAATGGCAGAGCAATTAAACAATTACTTTGGTTCTGTCTTCACAGAAGAGGACACAAGTAACTTCCCAGAAATGCTAGGGAACCAAGGGACTAGTGAGAAGGCGGAATTAAAGGAAATTAGTATTAGTAAAAAAAGTAGTGCTGGAGAAATTAATGGGACTGAAAGCTGATAAATCCCCAGGGCCTGATAATCTGCATCCCAGAGTACTAAAAGAGGTAGCCATGGAAATAGTGGATGCATTAGTTGTCATCTTCCAAAATTCTATAGATTATGGAACAGTTCCTGCAGATTGGAGGGTGGCAAATGTAACCCCACTATTTAAAAAAGGAGGGAGAGAGAAAACAGGGAACTACATCAGTAGTAGGGAAAATGCTAGAGTCTATTATAAAGGATATGAGAACAGGAAACTTAGAAAATATCAACGGGATTAGACAAAGTCAACATGGATCTATGACAGGGAAATCTTGTTTGACAAACCTTCTGGAGTTTTTTGAGGATGTAACTGGTAGAATAGATAAGGGAAAACCAGTGGATGTGGTGCATTTGGATTTTCAGAAGGCCCTTGATGAAGTCCCACATAATAGGCTAGTGTGCAAAATTAAAGCACATGGGATTGAGGGTAATATACTGACATGGATTGAAAATTGGTTAACAGACAGGAAACAGAGAATAGGAATAAATGGATCTTTTTTGGGGTGGCAGGCGGTGACTAGTGGGGTACCGCAGGGGTCAGTGCTTGGGCCCCAGCTATTCACAATTTATATCAATGATTTGGATGAGGGAACCAAATGTAATATTTCCAAGTTTGCTGATGACACAAAACTAGGTGGGATCGTGAGTTGTGAGGAGGATGCAAAGAGGCTTCAAGGCAATTTAGACAAGTTGAGTGAGTGGGCAATTACATGGCAAATGCAGTACAACAGGATAAATGTGAAGTTATCCACTTCGGAAGGAAAAACAGAAAGGCAGAGTATTATTTAAATGGTAATAGATTGGGAAATGTTGATGTAAAAGGGACCTGGGTGTCCTTGTGCACCAGTCACTGAAAGCAAACATGCAGATGCAGCAAGCAGTTAGGAAGGCAAATGGTATGTTGGCCTTTATTGCAAGAGGATTTGAATACAGGAGCAAGGATGTCTTACTGCAGGTATACAGGGCCTTGGTGAGACCACACCTGGAGTATTGTGTGCAGTTTTGGTCTCCTTACCTAAGAAAGGATATACTTGCCATCGGGGGAGTGCAGCGAAGGTTCACCCGACGGATTCCTGGGATGTCAGGACTGTCGTATGAGGAGAGATTGGGTCGACTCGGCCTGTATTCACTCGAGTTTAGAAGAATGAGAGAGGATCTCATTGAAACATAAAATTCTGACAGGGCGAGACAGACTGGATGCAGGGAGGATGTTTCCCCTGGCTGTGGGGTCCAGAACAAGGGGTCGCAGTCTCAGGATACGGGTAGGACATTTAGGACTGAGATGAGGAGAAATTTCTTCACTCAGAGGGTGGTGAACCTATGGAATTCTCTACCACAGAAGGCTGTGGAGGCCAAGTCACTGAATATATTTAAGAAGGAACTAGATAGATTTCTAGACACAAAAGACATCACAGGGTATGGGAGAGAGCGGGAATATGATATTGAGATAGAGGATCAGCCATGATTATATTGAATGGTGGAGCAGGCACGAAGGGCCGAATGGCCTACTCCTGCTCTTATTTTGTATGTTTCCATGTTTCTATCTCCAACAAGAGAGAGTCTAACCACGTCCCATTGACGTTCAATGACATTACCATTGTCAAATCCCCCACCGTCAACATCCTGGGGGTCATCATTGACCAGAAACTTAACTGGACCAGACACATAAATACTGTGGCAACAAAAGCAGATCAGAGGCTGGGTATTCTGCGCCGAGTGACTCACTTCCCGACTCCCCAAAGTCTTTCCACCATCTACAAGGCACAAGTCAGGAGTGTGATGGAATACTCTCCACTTGCCTGGATGAGTGCAGCTCCAACAACACTCAAGAAGCTCGACACCATCCAGGACAAAGCAGCCCGCTTGATTGGCATCCCATCCACCACCCTAAACATACACTCCCTTCACCACCGGAGCACCGTGGCTGCAGTGTGTACCATCTACAGGCCATAATGGACTCATGAATGAGATGAGATTGGAAAGGGGGTGGGATGGAGATGAGAGAGAAACTTACGAACGAGTAGGTGGCATATTTGGGGGAAATATGAAGAGCAAAACATGGCAGAGCTAAGTGTACAGAAGGTCTCAATCTTGATGAAGAGTCTTGGCGATAAAAAAATCCATAAGCTTCTTGCAGATGGTATTTAAGATGTGGGTATGGGGCAAGTGACATTAAGTAATCTAGTTGTCATGGACAAAATGACCCTGGAGTTATCGTGGCTCTCTAGAATGATCCCTGACTATTAGCTGTGTCATCGATTTCAGTAGATGTTTTCCCTCATTCTAAAATACGTTCTTTGTTTCTGAAGAACAAGTCACAGACCCAATAGTTCCCATCAAGCCAGCACCTCACAACAGTCAGCGTCACTCATACAAATGCATCCACCATGAAGAATTTGGTTGATACATTGGGTGAAGCACAGAGCACAAGTGAGCAGGAGCAGGTGGTGAAGTTAGAAGAGCAAGTACCTGCTGACCAGAGGGCTAGATACATCCTTCCTCAGTTGTAAAGCTCTGAGCTCCAGACTTCATTGGAACTACTTTTAAGACAAGGATGTGAATGGAGCACCAACAGTAAAGTGTTCACAGCTGTGCAGTCATGCATGGCAGCTTATTGGAACCGCATTCCATCACAGAGCACTTGGCAATTCTAGGGTCGCCTGCAGAGCAACCCCAGTAACAGAGTCCTAAACTCAGCTGCTGTAGCTCTCGTGACTGGTCAGACTGCTGCTACAAATTCCAGTTTCGGACGGGCCATCAAATCCGGTTTCAACTCTTTTGGGGGATCGATGAACAGAGCCATTCCGCAGGCCAACAATCTGTTTCCCACACTTGGTGCAGGAGTGCCCAAGAGTATTGGAATAACTGGAGTAGGAATGGATGCGGCTGTTGCCTCTCAGGGTGCTGCCACATCCAGCCCTCCCTCAAATGACAGAAGATGGGCAGGGCCAGCCAGCCAACAAAGCATTAGATGTGATGGCATCAGCTGCAGAGTCACTTCACAGCCCAGTGCAAGGAGGTACAGGCCATCTCAATCCAAAGAGGATTGCACTGATGTCCAGCAACCTCACTTAACCTGACACTGGCAAAGCATCTGGAATGAATACCAAGTTAATTTCTAAAAGGTAGGTATCATAAAGAGGAAGCACACAAAGCACATGGACTCCATATTAAATTTTGTTGCATTTCATTTCAACATTAAGAGAGTTTTTTGATGAGGCAGAATGGCAGCAGCCAATCAAAGGGTGAACATCCATTGTAGGTGAAGCTGCAAAAGACAACGGGGGAAGGTCAATTGAGCCAAAACATAGTGTTCACGTAAACTAGGCAACGCAGGCACTTAGGTGTAGGTCATGGGTGTTTTATAATAAAGAAGGGGTTAAGCGGGAGAGGCAAAGTGCATGGGGGGAGGGAACCATTTAAGATGTCAACTATCATTGGGGCCAGGAAGGGATGTTGGGTGGTCAGCAGTTTAGTGGCAAGTAGCAGGTGGGTCTCCTACTTCCCACGAAGATGAGATAAGCTCAGAGAAGACATGTGGGAAGATAGGAGAGAAACTAGAAACACAAGGGTTCAAGGCTGGGGCAGAGAGGCCTGGGGGAGGTATGGCTTGGAGCGCAAAGGAAGCGGGAAGAGGGGGGAGCAGCGGAGGCAGCTGATTATTAATGTAATTTCTCAAATCCACCCATGGATGTTGACTATTTAACTATAGGTGGTGCAGACTTTCTCCCTGGCGAATGCATGGTAACAAAAGAACCTTCATCATGAACATGTCAATGATCTGAAAACAGCTTTCAAAGTTACAGACCAGAATTGGGCGTTGCACTCAAACCACAAAGCAGGTTGTCTGCCCACATTGCTGCAGAACAACGTAGCAAAATCCTAAATACAGGAATCTCTTGTGTCTTTTTAAAAAAATTAAGTTAAATACATCACCGTCTAATGACATTTTCTGTAGTGATAGAAATGGTCAAGTAAAGCCAGTTAAACCATTCAGACCAGAGGAACAACCAGCTTGTCTGAAAGAAGAGGCATCAACCAGTCTTGAAGGAAATAAACCTTCACTTCAAACAACAACTGGGCACACCCCAGAAAGCTCCTTTAGGGAAAATTAAAAGCTTTTATAAAGTTGGAATTTAGCAGCGTGTTATACATAACATCTTTAGTGATAAATGCCACATCAATAAATCAACTTATAACTGTGCCTATATCTCACCTTGGAAATTTTCTGTCTCAGGTTTGCATGCAGCAAACGGTGGAAATATTGGGCCAGAATTTACTGTAGCCAGTGAATCAACGCCATTCATTAGACTTGCCGTTGCCCCTTGAATTTCCATGAGACTTTGCACTGCAAGTAGCTGTAAGTGGGAGATGAAAAGAGTACAGTTCCCCTTACAGGACATCGAGGTTCTGTGTGAACAGGGCAAGCAACTGTGTATCTTTTTTTTAATTCATTCATGGGATGTGGGCGTCGCTAGCAAGGCCGGCATTTATTGCCCCTCCCTAATTGCCCTTGAGAAGGTGGTGGTGAGCCGTCTTCTTAAACGGCTGTAGTCCGTGTGGTGAACGTTCACCCACAGTGCTGTTAGGAAGGGAGTTCTAAGATTTTGACCCACCGACGATGAAGCAACGGCGATATATTTCAAAATCGAGATGGTGTGTGACTTGGAGGGGAACGTGAAAGTGGTGTTGCTCCCATGTGCTTGCTGCCCTTGTCCTTCTAGGTGGTAGAGGTCGTGGGTTTGGGAGGTGCTGTCGAAGAAGCCCTGGCGAGTTGCTGCAGTGCATCCTGTGGATGGTAAACACTGCAGCCACGGTGCGCCGGTGGTGAAGGGAGTGAATGTTTAGGGTGGTGGATGGGGTACCAATCAAGCGGGCTGCTTTGTCCTGGATGGTGTCGAGCTTCTTGAGTGTTGTTGGAGCTGCACTCATCCAGGCAAGTGGAGAGTATTCCATCACACTCCTGACTTGTGCCTTGTAGATGGTGGAAAGGCTTTGGGGAGTCGGGAAGTGAGTCACTCGGCGCAGAATACCCAGCCTCTGACCTGCTTTTGTTGCTACAGTATTTATGTGTCTTGTCCAGTTAAGTTTCTGGTCAATGGTGACCCACTGGATGTTGAAGGTGAGGGATTCGGCGATGATAATGCCATTGAATGTCAAGGGGAGGTGGTTGGACTCTCTCTTGTTGGAGATGAGCATTGCCTGGCACTTGCGTGGCGCGAATGTTACTTGCCACTTATCTGCCACTTATCAACCATCTTCAGCAGAAGTGCTGTGTGGATGATCCATCTCGGCCTCCTCCCGATATCCCCACCATCACAGAAGCCAGTCTTCAGCCAATTCGATTCACTCCACATGATATCAAGAAACGGCTGAGTGCACTGGATACAGCAAAGGATATGGACCCCGACAAGATCCCAGCTGTAGTGCTGAAGAATTGTGCTCCAGAATTAGCTGCGCGTCTAGCCAAGCTGTTCCAGTACAGCTACAACACTGGCATCTACCCGATAATGTGGAAAATTGCCCAGGTATGTCCTGTCCACAAAAAGCAGGACAAATCCAATCCGGCCAATTACCGCCCCATCAGTCTACTCTCAATCATCAGCAAAGTGATGGAAGGTGTCATCGACAGTGCTATCAAGCGGCACTTACTCATCAATAACCTGCTCACCGATGCTCAGTTTGGGTTCTGCCAGGACCACTTGGCTGGAGTCATACCTAGCACAAAGGAAGATGGTAGTGGTTGTTGGAGGTCATTCATCTCAGCCCCAGGACAGCTGCAAGAGTTCCTTAGGGCATTGTCCTAGGCCCAACCATCTTCAGCTGCTTCATCAATGACCTTCCCTCCATCATAAGGTCAGAAATGGGGATGTTCGCTGATGATTGCACAATGTTCAATACCATTCACAACCCCTCAGATAATGAAGCAGTCCGAGCCCACATGCAGCAATACCTGGACAACATCCAGGCTTGGCCTGATAAGTGGCAAGTAACATTCACGCCAGACAAATGCCAGGCAATGACCATCTCCAACAAGAGAGAGTCTAACCACCTCCCCTTGACATTTAACGGCATTACCATCGCCGAATCCCCCACCATCAACATCCTGGGGGTCACCATTGACTAGAAACTTAACTGGACCAGCCATATAAATACTGTGACTACATGAGCAGGTCAGAGGCTGGGTATTCTACGGTGAGTGACTCACCTCCTGACTCCCCGAAGCCTTTCCACCATCTACAAGGCACAAGTCAGGAGTGTGATGGAATACTCTCCACTTGCTTGGATGAGTGCAGCTCCAACAACACTCAAGAAGCTCGACACCATCCAGGACAAAGCAACCTGCTTGATTGGCATTCACTCCCTTCACCACCGTCGCAAAGTGGCTGCAGTATGTACCATCCACAGGATGCACTGCAGCAACTCGCCATGGCTTCTTTGACAGCACCTCCCAAACCCACGACCACTACCACCTAGAAGGACAAGAACAGCAGGCACATGGGAACAACATCACCTGCACATTCCCCTCCAAGTCACACACCATCCCGACTTGGAAATATATCGCCGTTCTTTCATCGTCGCTGGGTCAAAATCCTGGAACTCCCTTCCTAACAGCACTGAGGGAGAATCTTCACCACGCGGACTGCAGCGGTTCAAGAAGGCGGCTCACCACCACCTTCACAAGGGCAATTAGGGATGGGCACTAAATACCGGCCTCGCCAGCGACGCCCACATCCCATGAACGAATAAAAAAAAAGCCCAAGCCTGGATGTTGTCCAGGTCATGCTGCATGCGGGCACGGACTGCTTCATTATCTGAGGGGTTGCGAATGGAACTGAACACTGTGCAATCATCAGCAAACATTCCCATTTCTGACCTTATAACGGAGGGAAGGTCATTGATGAAGCAGCTGAAGATGGTTGGACCAAGAACACTGGCCTGAGGAACTCCTGCAGTAATGTCCTGGGGCTGAGATGATTGGCCTCCAACAACCACTACCATCTTCCTTTGTGCTAGGTATGACTCCAGCCACAGGAGAGTTTTCCCCCTGATTCCCATTGACTTTAATTTTACTTGGGCTCCTTGGTGCCACACTCAGTCAAATGTTGCCTTGATGTCAAGGGCAGTCATTCTCACCTCACCTCTAGAATTCAGCTGTTTTGTCCATGTTTGGACCAAGGCTGTAATGAGGTCTGGAGCCGAGTGGTCCTGGCGGAACCCTAACTGAGCAATTTTACTCATTGTCGGGTGGATGCCAGTGTTGCAGCTGTACTGGAACAGTTTGGCTAGAGGCGCAGCTAGTTCTGGAGCACAAGTCTTCATCAATACAGCCGGGATGTTGTCGGGGCCCATAGCCTTTGTTGTATCCAGTGCACTCAGCCGTTTCTTGATATCATGTGGAGTGAATCGAATTGGCTGAAGACCGGCTTCTGTGATGGTGGGGATATCGGGAGGAGGCCGGCCGAGATGGATCATCCACTCGGCACTTCTGGCTGAAGATGGTTGCAAACGCTTCAGCCTTTACTTTTGTACTCACTGCTGGACTCTGCCATTATTGAGGATGGGGTTGTTCACGGAGCCTCCTCCTCCCGTTAGTTGTTTAATTATCCACCACCATTCACGACTGGATGTGGCAGGACTTTGATCTGATCCACTGGTTGTGGAATTGCTTCCTTTGTCTATAGTATGTTGCTTCCGCTGTTTAGCAAGCATGTATTCCTGTGATGTGGCTGCACCATCTCCTGAACCAATCAGCTTGAAGCATTTTTAATGCACAGCGCAGAGTCTGAACCAGGAAGTGTAAGTTAGAATAGTGAATTCAATGTCAAACCAGGTACAGAAAACAAAATAAATAGAAAGAAAAATTGTTTTGAGAGACAAAAGAGACAGAAAGAGAAAATACAAAAAGAAAATTATTTTTAAATCTCCAACAACAATTAAAAGCTGAAGCAATGAGACTCCACACTTGCAAAAGTTAATTTTCAGTCCCAGAGAGGTTGTTTAGCAATAATTAAGATTATCACGCCATTAAAAGGGTGCTTTGGTTGAAATGGAAAAGCCCTAACTTTCTGTGGCGAGTTTAGTTCGTATCTACTATGCAAGTACAGAAACTTCAATGTATTTGAACGGTGAGTCAGACAGCGAGATACCGTTTTCGCGTCGCTAACAGCGGAAAGGCAACTTCTAGATTTTCGCATTTAACCGCGCACCTGCCCTCGCCTGAAGTTGCTGTGCGATTTGCGCATAAATAGCAGGGAGCGCCATTAGCATCACTGTTATTTTGACAGTAAATTCTGGCCGAGTGTCCAACTTAATGGTTCTGACAGCCTCCAGTCCCACCCTCCAACCAGTCTGATTGGTTCTGACGGCCTCCGGTCCCATCTTCTATCCAAGTTTATTGGTTCTAACAGCCTACAGTCCTGACCTCCAATTTATCTGATTGAATGATAATCAATCTCCAATCACAGCAAAAAACAGATTTTTCTTGTGGGATATTAACGAGCAGGGACATAGATTAAAATGCTGTCAGCTTGAAATGATAGATATGCCCAAATAGACGTGAATTGGCAATCTTAGTCAAACAAGCTATGTGATGGTGAATATTGGAAATCAAAACTGTCACGTTGGTGCAGCAGGGGATGCTCTTCTGAGGTTGGGGTTGAGGGACATTGCTGGGACAAAGGGAGATTTTCCTTCAGTTAATCTGTCAACTGTAATACGTTTGGTCAGTTCTTAGTTGAGATTTCAGCTGGCACATCCCACCTCTGTCAATGATTAATTTGTTGCCTGGCTCCCATTTCATTGAGTATGAAGGTAAAGCTATGAGACTTCGACCAATGTGTCCAATGAAGAGAAAGTCTCAAGGTCAACAACATTTTTTAAACATTAGTTGCACAGAATTTAACTTAATTACAATTTTCTTTGATTAAAAAGGTTTTGCTTCAACATTTCTTATAACAGTATGAATGGAATTAGCTTGAAGGTGTTACTGAGCCCAGCATTGTGGGGGTGAAGCCAAGGGTCTGTGAATGAGATGCCAGATTAGCAGAACTGGTTTGAGGAAAGTAAACCCAAGGAGCCAGTCCCCCTTCACAAAGCAGCCAAGTGCAATAGACACCTGACTGTAAAAGTAACAAGGGTAGATGATGCATGGATGTCACTGTTGCTGGGCAGAATGGAAACAAGTGATCAATACCTAACTGTTTTTATATAACACTTAGCGCCATTGAGGTGCCACCAGTTCTTACACGAGGGTCTTCCAAGGCGCCAGCCTGAGAAAAAAAGGTAAATTTACTGCCATCAGTTGTGCAAGATCCATGCATTGAGAGCTTTCAGAATTAAGCACAATACAAAAACATGACAAGTGTCAGTCTTGGCTCAGTGGGAGCACTTTTGTCTCTGAGTCAGAAGGTTGTTCATTCAAGCCCCTCTCCAGACACTTGAGCACATAATTCAAATTCAGTACTGAGGGAGTGCTGAACTGTCGGAAGTGCTTACTTTCAGATGGGTTGTTTAAATGAGACCCCATCTGCCCTCTCAGCGAGATATAAAAGGCTCCATAACGCTATTCAAAGAGCAGGGAGTTCTCCCGGTTTACGGCCAATGTTTACCCCTCAACCAACAGCACAGAAACAGATTATCTGGTCATTTATCTCATTGCTGTGTGCAAAATGGCTGCTGCGTTTGCCTACATTACAACAGTGACTGCACTTCAAAGGTACTCCATTGGCTGTGAAGTGCTTTGGGACATCCCGAGGCACTATATAAATGCAAGTTCTTTATCTGCTGACCTTAATTCACCTCCCTCACAACTCAGTTAATTCCCTGACAATATCGCCAGCAGAAAAAAATAAAACACTTCAGAAAAATAAACAAATACAGATCAAGAAAGGACAAAGTGAATTATAATTCCATTAGTTCCATTTTTTTTACGGATACATATACATCAGGGTGAAGCTCATTCTTTCCGTGTATTTTCCTTTGATGTTGACTTGTTTGATCTTTTTCTTTCAAACTGCAAGTACCACTTTCCCTAATTTAGTGCTTTTGCCAGACAATTGTTTCTTCACGTGAAACTAAGTCTGCTCCGTGCAAATGGACCCTCTGTTGTCTGAGTGCACAATTAACGATAATTGTTTCTCTCACTAATGTCCACTGTTAATAGGCCCAGAATTTCAAAAGGTAAAAAGAGAGCCTTGAGGTCAAATCTTGGTATTCTATTATTGAATCAAAATTAATAAGTTGGGAGTAAATTTGTCTAATTCAGATTTTGAAACACCCATCTAGGTTAACAAGGGAACCTTTCTCCCAATAGAAGCTGTGCTCACTGCACACATTAGCCAAGAGAGGTTCAAACTGTCAGATGGTAAAATAATACAAAGCAGCTTTGCTTCATATTTCATACTTTGCATTGATACAAAATATGTAACTTAATTAGTGAGAACAGCCTGCATTCGGCTTTCGGATTCTCATTCAACAGCTTTTTGGGGGAAATAGTTCCAGATTTCTACTACCCTTTGTGTGAAGAAACATAGAATCATAGAATCATAGAAAGTTACGGCACAGAAGGAGGCCATTCGGCCCATTGTGTCTGACCCAGCCGAAAAAGAGCTATCCAGCTTAATCCCACTTTCCAGCACTTGGTCTGTAGCCCTGTGGTTTAAGGCACTTCAAGTGCACATTCAAGTACTTTTTAAATGAGTTGAGTGTTTCTGCCTCTACCACCCTTTCAGGCAGTGAGTTCCAGACCCCCACCGCCCTCTTGGTGAAAAAAATTCTCCTCAGCTTCCCTCTAATCCTTCTACCAATTACTTTAAATCTATGCCCCCTTATCACTGACCCCTAAGGGAAATAGGTCCTCTCTATCCACTTTATCCAATCTCGTCATAATTTTATATACCTCAATTAAATCTCCCCTCAGCCTCCTTTGTTTCAAGGAAAATAACCCCAGCCTATCCAATCTTTTCCCATAGCTAAAATTCTCCAGTCTTGGTAACATCCTCATAATTCTCCTCTGTACTCTCTGTAGTGCAATCACATCTTTCCTGTAATGTGGTGACCAGAATTGTAGGCAATCCTCAAGCTGTGGCCTAACCAATGTTTTATACAGTTCTAGCATGACCGCCCTGCTCTTACATTCTATGCCTCGGCTAACAAAAGGAAGTATCCTGTATGCCTTTTTGACCACCTTATCTACTTGTCCTGCTACCTTCAGGGATCCATGGACATGCACTCCAAGGTCCCTTTGTTCCTCTACACCTCTCAGTATCCTACCATTTATTGTATACTCCCTTGCCTTGTTTGCCCTACCCAATTGCATTACCTCACACTTCTCTGGATTGAATTCCATTTGCCACTTTTCTGCCCACCTGACCAGTCCATTGATATCTTCCTGCAGTCTACAGCTTTCCTCTTCACTATCAAGCATACGGCCAATTTTTGTAACATCTGCAACCTTCTTGATCAAGCCGCCCACATTCAAGTCCCAATCATTAATATATACCACAAAAAGTAAGGGACCTAGTATTGAGCCCTGTGGAACCCCACTGGAAACAGCCTTCCAGTGGCAAAAACACCCGTCAACCATTACCCTTTGCTTCCTGCCACTGAGCCAATTTTGGATCCAACTTGCCACTTTCCCTTGGATCCCATGGGCTTTTACTTTTTTGACCAGTCTGCCTTGTGGGGCCTTGTCAAAAGTCTTACTAAAATCCTCTACACCACACCAAACGTGTTACCCTCATCGACCCTCCTTGTTACTTCCTCAAAAGATTCAATCAAGTTAGTCAGTTAGTCATCAAGAAGTGCTTCTTGACATCACCATTGAATGGCCAAGATCTAACTTTATGGTTATGCCCCCTTGATCTGGACTCCCCCACCAGAGGAAATAGTTTCGCTCCATCTACCCTATCAATTCCTTTAATCAAAAGGAATTGATAGGGTAGATAGGAGGCGCTGGAACTGAGCCGCACCCTCGAGTGCCTGTCCGTCGGGGACACCGAGACTGCCACCCGACAAACGGCTGGTGACAGAACTTTAACATTCAGCACTCGCAATAGCAAATGATGTTAACATGCCTTGCCATCTTCAGCACCTCAACATCTGTCACCATGCTTAATATTGCCTTCTGTTCTCTTACAGATCCTCGAGCGACCGCCTTGACAGCGGAGAGTGATTCTTCAGAGGACCTGCCAGACTCTGAGGGGGCACCATCACATCTGAGCGAACCATCCATCGGCGCAAATACACACACCTCGGTGGGTCCCCATCCTCACTTAGTTGGGGTCACACACGGTGAGTCACCACACACATGTGAATACGAGCAGACACTGGTGGCAGGGGCAGCTGTGGAGAGTCCGCGTTGGTGGGAGCACTCTTCTCCAGCCACTGCTCAGCTGGACGCAGATGCTGAACCCTGGGGGCCATCCATGAAAAGGAGAATGATCGAGGGGCAGCAGCGAATTTGCGAGGTGCTGGAACAAGTGCCACGCGCACTCTCCACAATCGCACAGAGGATGGAGGAGTCCAACTCCTGCATGAGTGGAATGGTGGCACAGGTACAGGAGGGAATCTCTGAGATAGTGTCGTGGGTAAGTGATGGAATGTCTGCGATGGAGGGAAGGCTAGCCTCAATTAGACCACACTCCTTCACCTTCACAAGGAAGGTTGTCCAACTGCAAGTTATACAAAGCCAACTTTCTGCAGTTTAAAACTGGAATACAATAAAAGTACCTTTGTGAACACCTGGAGGCCGATTTTCGGATGACCGAGTGGGTGTATTGGGGGCAGGGGGCTCCTAAAATGGCGGAATCCCGGAGCAGGTTCGGAGCCCGGCTTCCAGGTTCCCCACTGATGCGTTCGGGTGCGCGCGCAGCTCCCAAGTGCGGGACTCCCACTGGCAATTAAAGCCGGCGGGATGCTGCTTTAGATAGTTAGTTAGATACTTGACACACCTCATTGAGTGGAGATTTTGGCAGGGGTGCAATTTTGAAGGAGCCTCAGCATGTTTCCTGTGCTGTGGGAAACACTCCCTGTTGGAGCAGACGTGTTTCAGCCAGCAGCCAGTGGGAGATGCAAAGGATTATTTGACAGTTGGGGGGAAAACCTCATGTATTGCAGCAGGGCACTCTGTCACTTCAGACAAAGTTTTGACTGCAACACCTTTGTCTTTCCACTCAAAATGCTTAATTTATATCCTAAACTCTGCTGTGCAAATTTACCTACTTTGCGGACCCCCTCAAACTCACTCCGTCAGAATGGGAGGGGCGCCATAGCTGCATTCATCACTTCATCCGAGGACGAGCAACATCACCAGCCTCACCAGGCACGCCGTCCACCTCCTCCTCGTGAAGCTCCACAACACAGTGCTGCGCCACAGGCACCTGCACAAAATAGTCGTGCAACTACACATACACCCACTGTAGAGTGACCCAATGGGTGGCATCAAGTGTACGTGTTCATGGTGAACCTCATGAAAGGGACTTATTACATAAGCCAGTCAAGAATGGCCAAGATGTGGCAGTAATGCTGACAATAATAATATTTAATGTGCCAGTAACAAAAATCAAATATAAATAAAAAACATGACATACCATCAAACACCCTTGTGCATCCTCTTTGTGCTCACAAAACCTTTGCCTTATGCTTCCTACTACTTCTACGTGGTGTTTCCCCTGTGGCTGCAGCAGAGGTAGTCGCAGGTTGCTCTTGTCCATGCCCTGACCGATTAGATGCTTTAGGCATATGCCCTCTGGGTTTTGGTGCCTGTGAGAGCCCCTCCAAAGACTGCTCCACCTGCACCTGTGCAGGGGCAGACTTGGCCACCTGGAGAGGGGGCAGCATTGCGGGTACTGATTGAGAGGGGGGCAACGGGTGAGACGTGGGGGTGCTTTCCAAGTCCCCTTTCGCCATCATCCCTCTCCTGGGCCAGGCCCACATCACTCCCACTACCCCGCTGGACGACATTTTGGAGGATATGTGTGAAGCCTTGAAAGGCCAGTGCTAGTGTATCTGCCTGCCTGTTTAAAGCGGCAGAATGTTGCTCACCCTGAGTCCGAAGGGCCGTTGTCAGGGCCTCAATGGAATCATTGGTGAGCCGTGCTTGAAGCTCCCTGGAGGCTAGCCTTCCCTCCATCGCAGACATTCCATCACTTACCCGCGACACTATCTCAGAGATGCCCTCACGTCCCTGTGACAGTATCTCAGATATTCCCTCCTGTACCAATGTCACCATTCCATCCACTCATGCAGGAGTTGGACTCCTCCAACCTCTGCACGGGTGTGGAGAGTCCGCATGGCACTTGTTCCAGCACCTCGCAAATGCGCTGCTGCCCCTCGATCATTCTCCTTTTCATGGATGGCCCCCAGGGTTCAGCATCTGCGTCCAGCTGAGCAGTGGCTGGAGAAGAGTGCTCCCACCGACGCGGACTCTCCACAGCTGCCCCTGCCACCAGTGTCTGCTCGTATTCACATGTGTGTGGTGACTCACCATGTGCGACCCCAACTAAGTGAGGATGGGGACCCACCGAGGTGTGTGTATTTGCGCTGATGGATGGTTCGCTCAGATGTGACGGTGCCCCCTCAGAGGCTGGCAGGTCCTCTGAAGAATCACTCTCCGCTGTCATGGTGGTCGCTCGAGGATCTGTAAGAGAACAGAAGGCAATATTAAGCATGGTGACAGATGTTGAGGTGCTGAAGATGGCAAGGCATGTTAACATCATTTGCTATTGCGAGTGCTGAATGTTAAAGTTCTGTCACCAGCCGTTTGTCGGGTGGCAGTCTCGGCGTCCCCGATGGACAGGCACTCGAGGGTGCGGCTCAGTTCCAGCGCCTCCTGCTCCACGTCTGCGAGGGCGACCAGATGTTGCGGCCCCACTCTGGTGCATTCTGGGCTCTCTTCTCCTATAAGGGGAGAAAGTAGAGAGGTGTGAGTGAGGGATAGTGACGTGGCCAACCGCTGAATGCATTGGTTTGGGTGAGGCTGACCGTGAAAGAGATGCATTAGAGGGTGAGTATGAGACAGAGCCATGACATTGTATGAGGATTGGGTTTAGTGGTAGTGGTGGGATGAGTACTGGGGTGCTGACGAAGTGCAGGTAAGTTAAGGATGAGGTTTGAGTGGGTATGAGGAGTGATGTGATAGTGTAGTGTTGGCAGTGCAGAAGGAGATGTGGGATGGGGGCAGTGATGTGGAAGACAGAGTGTAGGAGAATGAGTAAGTGTACTCACTTTGGCTGACCTAGTTAGGTCATTGAAGTGTTTCCTGCACTGTATCCATGTGCAGGAGACGTTGCTGCTGCTTGTGACCTCCTCTGCCACCTCGAGCCAGGCCTTCTTGGTGGCAGAGACAGGCCACTTCCTCCCGTCCGCCGGTTAGAAAATATCCCTCCTCCTCCTCACCCCATCCAGTAGGACTTGGAGTGAGGCATCGGTAAATCTGGTAGCAGCCTTTCCCCTGCTCTGCTCCATTGTATAATTTTGGTTGTTTGCTGCAGGAATAGCTTTGGAGGACTGCCCCTTTAAATAGAGCTCCTCCAGCTGACAGCCTGTGATGCAGGTGCGCAGTCCGCCCGCTGCGCAGGTTGATGACGGGAAACCCAGAAGCCATGGTCAGTGGCTTCAATTTATCCGCGATTGCATGGGGAACAGACGGATTTTACTGGGCGGGTTACCCACGTGACCAGTCGCCACCCCCCCCTCCCCCCGTTGCCATCCCACCTCCCTGGTAATATCAGGGCTCAGGTCTCATTTTTCAGCTTTTGATCCAATGAGCTATGGTGACAGTCCAGGCCTAATAAAAGGGAAAAATGTTCCCGACAGTCAGACAATAGGTGCAGGGTTGCACCTTGTGATTTTGTTAACGATTTAGTGCACTATTACTTTAGTTCAAGTTATAGACAGAGACTGAATGGAGAATTTTCTTGCTTCCTCTCCTTTCTATCTCCGTGAATGATGTGTATTTACATAATAGTGCAAAATGAGACTCGGTAACAAAATCCTAAGTGTTGGTAACACTGTAGTTACTGTAGCTCTGCACGTGCTTTAAGTAAACACATACAGCAGCCTGCTTTTCCCTAATCGGAGAATAGTGCGCTATCTGCAGTATAACTCAGTGCTGAATCCTCACTTGTTTACCAAACAGTTCCTGCAGTACAAGAGATGTCAGGAATATACAAAAGGGGTTTTGCAGGCAAAGCTCACAAGAATTCTATTTGTGAACCTTAACCTTGTATCCGATAGTTTCTAAAATGAAACAATAAGGGAATAAAATATAGAAACAAACACAGGAACAGGAGCAGGCCATTCAGCCCCTTGAGTCTGCTCTGCCATTCAACCAGATCATGGCTGATTTCTAACTCAACCCCATTTGCCGGCCTTGGTTCTGCAATCCTTAATAACCTTACCTAACAAAGATCTATCAATCTCAGTTTTGACATTTTTAATTGACCCCCAGCCTCAACAGCTTTTTGGGGGAGAGAGTTCCAGATTTCCACTACCCTTTTTATGAAGAAGTGATTCCTGACATCACAGATTATTTGACCACAGTGGGTGGGGTGGATGGGAGGGGGGGGATTACAGCTGTGCTTGATGCTGTCTCAATCCCAAATCCAGACTTGCCCATTTCCCAGCGAACAAGATGGTGAACAAGGTTGGGAGTCCTCCCGTCCTCCAATCGATGGGCACTGGGCCAATGGTAGTGCCACAAATGCCAACCCAGCTGAGATCAGGTAACTCGATGCAGATTGGGAATCGAACCGGGGACCTCCCTGGATTGTGAGGCTCAGCTGCTCACAGAATAAAGCATCGGGGAAGCAATAGAATAATAAATTTACGCTAATTTCCCACAGCGTTCTTATCACGTTGCTTTCCTGTCAATAGGCCAGTACTAGAAGGGGAAATCAGGTAACTGAGAGCATGGGTTTAACCTTTTGAATGTTTACAATGTGTAGCTGCTTCACTGTGGCACAGAGTAAATAAGTTGCAAATGAATAGTCTTAAAGCTGCCTGAATACAATTTGTGTATTTTGCATTCATTCAGCAAGACGGACAATATTTGCTTCTGCGGCATTCACTCACCAGTTCCCACATTGTGTATAAATTATCCGGCTGTGTTCGTTTCCTAATAATCTACTTGTCAATTTTGCACCAGTTTTGTAAGTCCAAAATCAATCGGCCCATGATCTCTGTTTGCTCAGGCTACCTCAGCAGCATGACTGTCAGTTATTTGGTGAAATTGCCTCTGCTCGCTGGGTGAAGACAGCATTGTGCTCGGCTGCAAGGCTCCCGGTGAGCCCCAGAAACTTGCTGACTCTCATTCATAGAATCATAGAAGTTTACAACATGGAAACAGGCCCTTCGGCC
The DNA here is from genome assembly GCF_035084215.1 of Heptranchias perlo. Taxonomy (NCBI): domain Eukaryota; kingdom Metazoa; phylum Chordata; class Chondrichthyes; order Hexanchiformes; family Hexanchidae; genus Heptranchias; species Heptranchias perlo. The sequence continues at coordinate 8,754,416 of NC_090355.1, read as the reverse complement.
CAACATGTCCATGTCGCCCAGTTTATACCACTAAGCTAGTCCCAATTGCCTGCACTAGGCCCATATCCCTCTATACCCATCTTACCCATGTAACTGTCCAAATGCTTTTTAAAAGACAAAATTGTACCCGCCTCTACTACTGCCTCTGGCAGCTCGTTCCAGACACTCACCACCCTTTGAGTGAAAAAATTGCCCCTCTGGACCCTTTTGTATCTCTCCCCTCTCACCTTAAATCTATGCCCCCTCGTTATAGACTCCCCTACCTTTGGGAAAAGATTTTGACTATCGACCTTATCTATGCCCCTCATTATTTTATAGACTTCTATAAGATCACCCCTAAACCTCCTACTCTCCAGGGAAAAAAGTCTCAGCCTATCCAACCTCTCCCTATAAGTCAAACCATCAAGTCCCGGTAGCATCCTAGTAAATCTTTTCTGCACTCTTTCTAGTTTAATAATATCCTTTCTATAATAGGGTGACCAGAACTGTACACAGTTGACCAGAACTGTACACAGTACACTTCTCATTGTCAAAGAGAACGCAGGAATATGGCCCACTTGGGTGAGGGGGGAGGGGGAGGTTCAACGAGGGGTGACTGGCCCCCATGGAACCAGACCCCAGCAGTAAAACAATGCCTTAAGAGAGAAGGAGGGAGAAAACTGTCAAAAAAAAGATTACTGTGCTTTCCAGCACAAAAAAAGTAATACATTTGAAAAAAGACTTTAATATATTTGTTTGAAATTACGCTCAAGCCACGTTTTCTTTATCAAAGAATCCAAAGCCTTATACAAACTTTAATTCATGGGGGCACTGCCACTTTTTGCCAAGTGCAAAACCAGACAGGGAGGATTAGGGCAGGGAAGCTGAAAGAAATAAGGAGATTTCTGCACTAGTTGGTTCAGTTTTCAAAGTAGTTAAAATGGAAGCTGTCTTCCCTCACCCAGATTCAAAATGGAGGACCATAGGTGTTGTGTCTTTGGGGAAGCAGCGAATGACTTTGTTCAGAAACCAGTTGAGTCAAAAGTTGCTTTGGTGTCCAGAACATTTTATTTGAAATGTAGGTCTATGCAGATCGACAGACCGTAGAGCAGATGCTTCTAGTCTCTGTGAATTCTGAGTCATTAGGGGACTCATTACAGGAGAAAATCTATATACAGGGGATATAAATACAGGAAATCCAGATAGTAACTCAGCTCACAGGGTGTAAGATATGTTGACTCTCAGTTTGTTTGTTAACTTCAAAAGTAATGGCTGTAACGTGAAAGAAATTTTATTGCATAAATCACGGCTCAGGCTGCTAAGTTTGAGTTCTGGAAAAGAATCTGAACTCTATGGCTGAACTGGGAATTGCACCATTAGTGCCCAACATCTCATTTGAATGTCTTCCAAGTGACATGCTTGACTGTTCCATCCAAACATTTGTTACTTCTCGGACACTGTGATACTATTTTAAGAAGGGTATATTAACCTTGTGTGGATTGATTCTGGTCTTACACTTCTCAAAGTATTTTGCTGTTGACAATTTGGCTAATTCTGTTCACTTCTGCATGTTATTTAACTCGTAAATAAAACTGACTAAGTAATTTTAGCCTGTACTTGCTCGTCTGATAGGATGGGAGAATGTGATGGGCATCTCATATATTGCCCAGTGAACAATATACAATGAGTAGGGATTAAACGTGGGTGCACTATCCCAAATGTGGCCAGATACAGTTGGAGGATTTGATTCATCAGAGACTCAATCTATTACTGTCTAGCTCTGAACAAAAAAGAGTTATAGCCAAGGAGTGTTGGGAAAAAGCCTGAACTGTAACAGTTTTCAGAGTACGAAATAAGATGGGAATAGGTTGGGCCGGATTTTGCAGTGAGCGGCGAACGAACGATGCCAGCTGCTTGTTAGACTTGCACACAGACTTTCTGTGGGGTTTTGCAAGGCAAATTGCTGTAGGTTGGAGAGCCAGGCGGTGCCCTCTACAGGGCATCTGGGACCTGTGTGAACAGGACAATCAACTGTGTATCTCCTTCACCAATCAGATTGAAGAATCGTTAAGAAGCAGTGCACCGTCTGAACCAGGAAGTGTAAGTTAGAATCATGAATTCAATGTCAAATCAGGTACAGAAAGAGAAACAAAGAGAGGGAAAGAAAGAATGGATTAAGAGAGAGAAAAAAAGACAGAAAGAAAATGTAAAACAAATGTTTTTTTTAATCTCCAACAATAAAGCTGAATGAATGAGACTCCACACATGTAAAAGTTAATTTTCAGTGCCGGAGGGGTTGTTTGGCAGTAATTAAGACTTACCAGGCGTTAAAAGGGTACTCAGACTGGAATGGACAAGCCCGAACTTTTTGTGGTGAGTTTAGTCCATATCTACAACATCAGTACAGGAACTTTACGGCATTCAAAGCCAGGCGGCGAGATGCCGTTTTCACAAAGCTGATGGAGGGGCAGCGCATCTCGGATAGCAACTTCTGGATTTTTTCGTTTAACTGCACCTGTGCACTCACTGGAAGTTGCTGTCCGATTTGCGAATAAATAACGGGGAGCACTGTTAGCCTCACCCTTATTTTCACAGCAAAATCCGGCCCATTGTGTTCTGAAACTCGCTTTGCCGCTGATATAACTTCATTAAAAACTTCAACAACTAATGCCTGCACACAACATAAATTGGAGCATGTCCTGCTGCCAACTCCACAGTACTTGATCAGGCAGTACCTTCTGGCCACTGAGAAATTATAGATTCAGCCCAGGAGGTAGTACAGAGAAGAGCCACCAGACTGATACCTCGGGGGTAAATTTTAATCCCCAAGATCAGGTGGGTTGGGGGCAGGTGGGGGGTAAACTCCTCCATGTTCAGAGCGGGACAGCATCTCCACTCTGACTAGCCCACTTCTGGGTTTAACCCAGGCAGGTTTGTCTGCGCATGGAGAGCAGACACCAGGAAGTCCCGCCCCCACTTAAAGCCGACGGGCCGATACTTAAACGGGCAATGTACCTCATTGAGATACTTGTGGTACTTAATATTTTGTGTTTTGGAATAATAAAACAAATTTAACCTTACCTGTTCAGGTTTCCCATCGCTTCCCATTCACATCAGGTGAAAGCAGGTGGGTAGGGCCGGATCCATGCAGTGAGTGCCTTTATTGCACTGCTTGTGCGCCTGGAAGAGCAGGAGTGTTTCGTCCAGGCCCAACAAGCTTACCAGGCCGACAGGTCCCCCACGATCGGCTGAACCCCCACCCACTTCATGATGGACCCCCCCACCTACCTCCAACTCTTCACTTGACCTCCAGCGACCTCCGATCTTCTTCCTGGCGCCCCCCCCCAATCTCTTCCTCAGCTTCCCGACCCTACAAACTCCTCCCCGCCATCCCCCCCACCCCGATCTACTCCCCGGCCCATGATCCCTCCCTCCCTCCGATCCCCGGCTGCGGCCTGCTGTAGCTGGCCCCCTTGTCAATCAGGATGGCTGCCGGGCGCAAAACCCGGAAGTGCAATTGATTGACCTCATTAAGGTCGTGCCGCCCACTTACCTTCTGGGTTTCACATCCGGAAATCTTCCCCCCCACCCCACCCTGCTCCCTTCATTGCTCGCAGTTAAAATTTACCCTCTCGTGTCAGAGGAATAAGACTGGAGGAACATGGACTTTTCAGCCTTAAAAGAGGGCACAGACTCAAACTGGTGTCAGGACTGATATGAGAAAGTTCTCCTTAAAGTGTGACTCAAGACTTGAAATGGATGTCTGGATAGGGTAATTGAAGCAAAATCCTTGGCGTCATTTAAGAGGCACTTGGATGTTGTGTTTAAGGGGATTATAGGTTTTTCTAAAATGGATGGATAAGATAAAATGGGCCAACTGGCCTCCCTGATCTATATTTATCTTGTGATAGGACACAAAGCTGGAAGCTGGCTTATGTTATTATTTCAGAGATTTCGAGACAATCTACTCAATCCACTCAACCTTAAACAAGAGGGTTGGTAACCCTAAATCAGAGAAAATTAATCGTAGAGTAGAATAAAATACACTTTTGGATTAAACCTAGGGCTAGAATAGGCCACACAAATTCAGAAACACCAAGAAAGTGGGAAATGAAACAACAAAGGATTAGATATGGAGAGATAAAAGCAGCAATACAATTTGCAAGCTGTCTGGTTACTTTGCGGTTCAGCTTTGTTAAAGCCAAACAGAGTCTTTCCTCAGGGGAGTAGGTAAATGGAATTTTCCAATCCTGGTACAGGCCATAGAAAAGGTCAAGGGGAAAGAATATTGCCACTTCAAAGGGTAGAATTTGTCAGATGTTGTAAGACTACATTATTCCAATTTAATACCTGGGACTCTTTCTCGTTGCCTCGTTTGATAAGTTGGACTAGTAACCAGTGAATGAAATGGTTCATGGATCGATTAGGGATGGACAGAAATCTAAGCTGAACAATTGAATCCTGTGAGAGTTTGCTATTTGTTTTTGTAAAATAAAACAGTTTTGAGGAGGTCTCAACAGGAAAAAATATACAATCTGACTCTTGGGGGAGGGGGAGGGGAACAGAGGCATGTACAGTGGGGAACTCTTGTTCGTGAAAATTTTAATCTGGGGCAAGTTTAACTGGGGTAGGGCTGGACATGTGAGAGACAGTTTTACAAATGTGCACCTGTCACAGGAACATCCAGGAATTGTGGGCTTGACCAGCAGGTGATACTTCCCATCAATTGTGTCCATTTGTAAAATCAGCTTACATCGGACATGGCCTGCCACCATGATAAAAGCAAGTCAAGGATGCCTAGTGAAGAGCATGGATAGTTGTGGAAAGGTATTCATTGAAGGGCTGAGGAACAGACTTGACGGTCAAATTGTGGTACCTACAAAGACCTTGCACAAGGAGCCTGAATTTCAGTTAAAGGTGCCAGGGCCAGATACCTGAACCAAATACCTGAAGGTAAGTAGCCTTGTTTTACTCCTCTCTGGTTCTTTATACTGTTGAGAAGTCAGAAGCTGCATTTCCAAACTAGATGTTTATATTTCGAAGAGCATTTTCTGGCATACAACTCGCACAAGTGGCTGCTCTTGGAATCTGCAACTGAGCAGGTTGTTGGGTGCTTTATAACAATCCACCTTGCTACAGCTGAAATGGGCTTACATGCCAACCGTCCCAGTTTGATGCAGACATTCATTGTTGTAGGGGGCCTTGCCATGTGCGTTGATCGAAATTAGCACAGTTCAGCCCCCCTTCGCCCCAAGTGTCATTCTGTAGCTCCTACCGACTGATGCTTTAGTTGTGATTGATGGCAGCGTGCACTGTGGCAGGAATTCTTGGGAGGTTCCTACTGACCATGTACAATGCCGTCAATCACAGCAGGAGCACCAGTAGATAAGTGTGCCAGAGTGACAACTGGTGGAAAGGGGAGCAGCAGCACTTGGAGATGGAGAGAGGGGTGGAGGAGTCACTTTGGGTTGGGAGGTCGGGGGGGGAGGCAGATTGTCAAGAGAAACAAAGAGGGAAGGGAAGCTTTGAGTAGTCCTTTGGGTAGCTGGGTCCGGCTGGTCTATTGAAAACCCTGAATGTTTTTGTTTTTGTTTTGAAGGGTTAAAAATCTATCAACTGTGAAGCATAAAGGTGTTTAAAGGTAACCAGAAAGCACCATTTGTAACATAAAAATGTTGTATTTTCCAGGGGCGTATATCCCCAGACCCATCTAGAAATGCACCGCATTGGGAGAGGGGCAGAATTCACTGCCTATAGCTCTGGCTGGAATGATCTTATAGTGAATATGATAGAGGTTGAATTCCTTATTTGACATCAGGCAATACTTTTCGAATATTTTTACTCACAGTAAAAAGGCCACCTACTGCTACTGAGATGTTGAAAGTTTAAAATGTAAAGAAAAATAATTAATTCCCCAAAATGGAAAGCAGAGAATAGTTTGCAGTAAGATTGTGCAGAAGACCTTAATTTTAAAAAATGAAAACAATGCAATGCTAATACCCACTGCAGATTTCAAAATACTGGAATTTGCACCAAATAAATATGTATTTTGAAAAATGTAAAGTTTCTGTAGGGACATACCCCCAGACTCACCACCCCCCCCACCTCGAAAATAAATCTTGTGCTTTCAACACTTGTCTTTTCAGTCTTCTATACATTTAAAAACGAAGGAATCTTGGGTATATCCGGCTTAACAAACAGGCCTGAGTCCCAATTTCAGTGTAATTTCTTGCTTTGACATATCATCAGCTTTTATTCAGGGTTGTCTTTGAGTTGTCAGGTTTACGGTTCTCAGCTTTCACTAGTCTTCTAGGTTGGCATGAAGGTACAGGGTATGTGAAGATAGATGATAATTTGTTATTGGTATGGTATATAATCTGAGGATTTTACTCAAGAGCTTTGAGGATTGAAGGTGTGGAGCCTATTTTAATCATTTTGTTTTGGCTGGATTTGGGCCAATTCAGAGATAATGTGAGGCTGGATTTCTTGTTGTTTGCAAATATCATTTAAAATGTTCGTTATTACTGTGAAACTATGTTTTTTTTCCACCAAAACTCTTTCAATTAAAATGCTCACTTCACATCTCTGCAATTTTGCATCTTATTTTCAATGTATTGTACTGGTTTGACTTAATGATTACAGTGGTGCTTGTTAACACATCTCCTTGCATTAACCTAATGCACCGACCCCCAGCTGAACAGCAAAAGTTCATGAACTGCTTACTCCTCCTTGGCTGCAACAGAAGGCATGGCAGGGGAGCAGTGCATAAAATAGGCTTGGGCTGTCTCAGTGAGTAATTTGGGACCAGTTTAGCTTGCAGTTTTGAGACATGGTAGTTATCTTGAGAGAAAAATTAAAGACTATAAAAGAGTCACGTCACAAACACAAAAGCAATTCGAAAATAGCCTGGCCTCCTGATTGCTTTCACAGCATGTGTCGGTGGTACCAACATTTACATTGTATACAGAACAAATCCTGTAGTTACTAATAGAGGAAGAAAAACAAGAGGAGATGTGAACAATGCAAATGAAATAATATATGATGAAAATTAGACTAAGCTGTGAACAAAGGTTGACTTTAGAAATAGAACAAAATCATCTGCACTTATACATGTAGCTTACTCGCAGTCTCGGACTAAAGATTTGATTTTACTCACTTGCTTTTAGGAGGTAATCTAATAGGGAAACTGCACACCTCACATGACAGGACACAACCAACAAGTGAATCAGAAGCTTTACTGAGGTTACTTCACAATTAGATCAGAACTAACTTCATTCCAATAAATATCTCTGTATTTTTTCCAGAAATGTCTTTGATTTCTTATTTAGTAAGTGCTAAGTAGACCCGATAGAGTAAGACAAGGTCTGAAACAACATCGGAAAGTCGGGCAGGAGGAAAACCATTTCAGCTCATCAGGCCCATTCCCTCCAAAGACACTGCCCAGTTTGCAACAAAAACAAACTCTCCCCAATCCACTCAATCACCTGAGCTAGGGAGCCTTTGGCTTAGTGGTAGCATTACCTCCCTCCGCTCCCGAGTCCGAAGGTGCAGAGTTCAAACCCCGTTTCAGACAGTCCAGTTGAGAGGAGACTGGAGCACCAGCTCCAGAGGGATTCTTGCATCCGCTGGGTGTGGGTGAATCCCCCTAATTGAGTGGGTTGTGGGAGTCCATAAAACCCTCCCGGCGTATAGGACTAACCATCCTAATGGCTGGTATAAAGATCCAAGTCTGTCAGAATGTCAACTTGCAAATCCTTCCACTACTTCACACTATTATCCAAGGGAAGATCTGAAAACAAGAACCAACTGAGGGAGGACACCAATGGCTGGTGAGCTTCCAGGAGGATAAACCTATGTAAACATTCTCCCTGACCTCTAAAAATAATCAAATAAAATTATAGGACATTAATCACTCCATGAATCATTGACAAGTTGCATTTCACATACGATATTATCAATGGTCCCAACAGCACAGCAATCATTACATTTTACAAACAATCTGATCAACTATGTCTGTCTTTCTCCTTAAACTCTTCAATCCCGTTCTGATATTCATCTTTTCTGAAGGAGAATCTATTTGATGTCCAGGAAAAAAAATCTACAAAGCGATTTTCACCTTAACCGCTTGGGCGATAAACTGGTGGAGCAGATTGCTGGACTGCTACAGAAACTGCCCAATTTTCAATGGAAATAAAAATCAGACAGGTCTTTAACGGTGGGCGATCCAACCCATTAGTTAACCGCCCAAGTGGTGAAAGTGAAAATCACCCCACCAGTGTCATTAAAGGCTTGTTAATTTTATTCTCAAATCTTCTTGTTCCATGAGCACAGTCTAAGTTAAATGGTCTACTTACATCTACTTTATTTTGCCCCTCAGTATTTTAAACAAGATGATGTCTCCAATTATCTTTTGTCTGATAATACCAAGTCGAGTGGTGTGAGTTTCTTGCCATAATTTAGAATAATCATTTAAAAATTAACTATAAAAAGGAAACTATGATTAAGCAAAAGCCAAATCTTAATCCATTTAAGGCCAGTATACACATTGAAAATAAGATGTGAAATTGCAGCGATGTGAAGTGAGGAAAAGGAACTGGGAAGAAATACGGGTGAAAGAAATTGCATAATTATCAATTTATTTACACTTAAATTAATCACTAAGGAACAGGAATCTGCAACAAAGAATCACTAGATTCCTCATCAGATCATCCAAATATAATCCCAGGTTTAACTACAATTTCACATGAATAGCAGAGTTCGAGTGAGCCTCAGGTTATGAGTGAGGGAATTTCATGACATCAGAGTCCTCTATTTTAACGAATGGTAAAAACGATACAGAGAAATCCTGCCTTGCACACATGTGTTTCTCATTGTCCTCTGCATGGAAATGTTTTCAATTGTTGGGAACTGGAATGTTAATCTCACCATTTTTTATTTTATGGTGACTAGTTCAGTTTTCTGTCCGGTGAGTTTGTTCTATTTTGTAGCCACACTGGAAAAAACATCTGACAAATTAGGCCAAGTCAGCAGTAACTCCCATTTCATGCCTCTCAAATAGCTTTGAGAACTACTCAAGTCAAATCATGTCCAAGGACGTTAATCCAACTCTGTAGAAAATGAAGTGCAGCAAATTTGTACATCCCGATTCACTGACATGCCCATTTCCGGATGTTGTAAGACTTATTTCTTGATCCACAGTATTGGAACCAAAGTCTTTGCAATCTCTGATTTTGAAATCTAAAGCAAAGAGTAAATTACAGTGCAAGCTTTACAAATGCAAGCAGTGTCTGCTTCTCGAGTTTGTATTGGACATATTAAAATTAATTTTGTGGTTAATTCTGGCTCTTTTTGTTAAACAGCCAAACCTTGAGGTTTTTGATTTCAGATGAAGGAGAATGAAGAATAAGGCAGAGCACTACATCTAATCAATAGTTCACTGCTCATCTGTTTAAAGTGCCCCTGGGCCGAATGCTACTCAGTTGATTAACCTGTCGGTGAATGCAAAGCTGCACAATAAGAACATAAGAACATAAGAAATAGGAGCAGGAGTAGACCATATGGCCCCTCAAGCCTGCTCCACCATTCAATAAGATCATGGCTGATCTTTGACCTCAACTCCACTTTCCCATCCAATCCCCATATCCCTTGATTCCCCTAGAGTACAAAAATCTATCGATCTCAGTCTTGAATATACTCAACAACTGAGCATCCACAGCCCTCTGAGGTAGAGAATTCCAAAGATTCACAATCCACTGAGTGAAGAAATTTCTTCTCATCTCAGTCCTAAATGGCTGACCCCTTATCCTAGACTATACCCCTAAGTTCTAGACTCTCCAGCCAGGGGAAACAGCCTCGCAGTATGTACCCTGTCAAGCCCTCTCAGAATTTTATACACTTCAATGAGATCACCTCTCATTCTTCTAAATTCCAGAGAATATAGGCTCATTATACTCAATCTCTCCTCATAGCACAACCCTCTCATCCCAGGAACCAATCGAGTGAACATAAGAACATTGGCTCAATCATTGAGTACATTCAAAACAGAGATCGATAGATTTTTAGATATTAAAGGCATCAAGGGATGTGGGGATAGTGCAGGAAAATGGCATTGAGGTAGAAGATCAGCCATGATCTTGTTAAATGATGGAGCAGGCACGAGGGGCCGGATGGCCTACTCCCGCTCCTATGTCTTATGTTCTTATGTAAAGGCCAATGTATCATTTGCCTTCCCAATTGCTTGCTGTACCAGCATGTTAACTTCCAGTATTTTGTGTACAAGGACACCCAAACCCCTCTGAACACCAACATTTAATAGTTTCTCACCATTTAAAAAATATTCTGTTTTTCTATTCTTCCTACTAAAGTGCATAACCTCACACTTCCCTGTTGAAATGCACTGTTGTCAAGCGTGATGGTAGTCGGTGGGGTGGGAGCTTGGTCTCTGGTTCAGTCTGCACTCCCCGGTGGCCTTCTCCCACAACACTGTCTCAGTTAATGCAACAATTGCAGCAAATTCCATGTTGAGCGGATCCTGTGTCAAAGAGCTTAGCTGTTGCTTTGTTAAATTAACTTCAACTTAGCTGCTGAGCTGATTCCTACCTGGTTGCTTTAATTTTCTCTAATGGGAAACTACTGCATCTTTGTCTCAAAGGTCATTAATGAGGCCTTAACATGCATATTCTTTAAATTAAAAAAATATTATCAATTTTACGCCTCTGTTTCGGGCAGAGAAGAGCGAGCAGTGCAGAAAAGGCAAAAATAAACTAGCAGTTTCAGCTTATCTCTTGATTATCTGCCCATTTTAAGACTTGCCAGTTCCTTGTTTCCATTAAAAAGCAGTGGAAAAGATCCTTTCCCCAATGTGCAACTGTTCTGGAACTGTGCTCTTAAACACTTTGGTGAATTAAATATCATTGCCTGGGCATCTCCAAAACATACAAGAGTTTGAAACTAGGAACAAAGGAAGGAACATAAGAACAGGAGTAGGCCATTCAGCCCCTCGAGCCTGTTCAATTAGATCATGCGTGATCTGTATCTTAATTCCATTTACTCACCTTGGCTCCATATCCCTTAATACCCTTACTGTGCACTTCTTAACAAGTTACAATTATATTGCCTCCCACAACAACCATATTCATGTCTATTTAGTTTCCTCTCAAATCACTCTATCTGGCTATCATTGATGGCTCATCCTCTGACAATGTTTCTACCAACTCAGGGAATCCCCAGGGCTCTAACCTCTTTCCCACTCTGTTCCTTCTTCATAACAATAACTCCCACCACCCACCATCCAACCCTGTCCACTTTTTCCCTGATTATTCTACTGTAGCATCATCAACTTCTTTCAGATTATATCATCTCAGTGCTCACAACCTCCAGTCCTCTCACAGCACAACGGCTGAATCTTGATCTCATTTATGCCCTTTAATGGGACAAGGTAAATCTTGGTCTGTTTAGTTCTTCACAGAAAGTTTCTTGATGTCTTTCTCAAGTCTAAGCAATGGATACCACCTCTTAATATTGATGGCTTCTGACCCAACTAACAGTTATATATCTCATCTGTTCCTCAAACTCCAAGAAGCTTAGTTTTCCCTTCACATCAAACAGTTATTTTCCCTTCAAGAATTATTAACTCCCTGTAAGTCATTGAAGACTTGAATAGTGTTCCCATATCTGTGGAGGTTCTTGCTCCACCTCTCTCTCACTCCTGGTTAAGAAACAATTAAAAGCTTGTTATCCAATAGGTGGTCCCTTTCTCACTCTAGCTTCCAACCTCTTTCCCTTCTCATTACAATGAAACTCATCTCTTTCTATTTTACTGAAACTACTATGGTCAGTAAGGAGTGAGCCTTGGCTCAATGGTTGCATCCCTGACTCTGACTCGGAAGGTTATAGGTTCGAGCTCCAGTGAAGACAGTTCCAACGAGCAGGAGAAAAGAATATGGGACCCGTGTCTGATGGGAGTGGATTGGCAAACCCTCATTGCATCTAGCTGGTTCTCCTGGTAGGGAGTTGTGAGTCAGGTTAACAACCTGTCCACATAAAAGGGGACTTTGTTGCGGAAACAATCCAGAGCATGATCTACTGGATGTAAAGCAATGGAAGAAATGGGTTGCCTCATGTGCCATAAGGCATGGAAGAGAAGAAACAGATGATGATTCTGGTCAGTGCTCTGCTGAACATTTGTCACTTTTTCCTTCTAAGCTCCAAATTCTGTCCTATCTGCTCCCCCTCCTCCCTACATCCCCATTGTGTTGCACACTCCAACTATGTGTGATTCTTAACTAGGGCCTCAAAATTGTGAAGCTCCCACCTCCTCCAATCTTACCTTCGACCTCCAATCTTCAGGCGTATAAACCCCTGCTTGGTATCACCTAATCATTACTTCCAATTTACCCTGTCATTTCTTTAGCTCTTTTCAACCTTGGTGCTGACCTGCATGATGGGCCTCGGTCCTTCTCCAAGATTTCCCTGATTAAAAAAAGCACAAATAATGGTCAGCGACAGGTCCATGGGGTGGAGTCTTGATCCCTCAGGTGAATAAGGACAGGGAACTGTGAAAAAATTTTTACATGAAAAAAAATAACAGGCATGTGTTCCATACAAACAGGGGAAAGGCCCTTCATAGAAACCGTGAATCTATCTATATTCCTTTATGAATGAAAATCAACAGCGGTGAAGTGGGAAGAGTAAATAAATGTAAATAAACACTTTGTAAATGTTTTGCAATTGATGAATAATGTTGCAAAGTTTTTTGTTGACTTATATTGTGGTCAACGAAATCTACACTTAAATAAGCATTAACGATGGATCCTTAAAAAAATACATTAGCTGCAGTGGCAGATGCACTCTGAAGAATTCTGCAAAGATCTCAGAAGGTTAAAGGTTTATATTGCGGCCATAAACCTGATGAGGGGTGTGAATGCCACTTACGTGAATTCTTTCACCGAGGCACTATCACACGGCAGAGGAAAAACCAAGCAACACACAGCCTTCAGGAGGAGAAGAATTTTCTCATGGAAACGCTCCTTGAGGCGAATAATAAAGTGACGTTTGAGACAAAGGCTTTCATGTTGGCCGGGACAGTGTGGGTCTCGCAGCAGAGCCCATTAATCACGCTGCCACTTTTATTGCAGCTTCAGGCATCATTTTAGTAGACAGAATCAAACAAACCGCAGGGCTTCCTGTGAATTTGGCTACCTGAGGTATTGTACTGACTTCAACTCCAAACGTGGGAGAGAAGCATCTCAGCACGCACAACCCAACAGGAACAAGATGGAGCAACAAGGGCATACCTATCCAGCTAGGCTCTGCTGATTAGCAATTGCTGAGTTACTGATTACCACAGCAGAGCCTGACTCACAATTGAAACTGTTCTATTTTATATCTTTGTGGTAAACTTTTTAGAGCCAATAGGGATCAAACCAAGGAATGTCTCTCTCAAGGCAAACTTTACACAGCTGTTTCAATTATTCTAAAGCAGAAACCCATACTGTGCAACAGCGCATTGAAAAGGCAGTAAGTTACTTTCAAATGAGGTTTTAAAGTTTGCATTCTCTTTCTTTTTTTCCTGGGCTTTTTAATGTCTTATATTGTAGTAAACAAAATCTACAGTAGAATTGATAGTTTTCCATCTGAAATGCAGCTACTGTACTATCTTAATCATTTATTAAAAATATTTATTTTAGCCTTTATTGCAATCTGTTCACTAATTGAACTTTTAAATCACCTGAATAAGATCTCTGGCTGGTTGATTCTGAATTAATTGAACTGTCATAGATATAACTTATGATATCTTTCTGTAGCCCCACCAGCAAATTAGCAAGAATAGGAGACAGATAAATCTTGTAAACTTGCCCCAAAACAGATGCAAATTCACAAAATAGAAAAGCAACTGGAATTTACCCTCTTCTTGGAATAACGTATAATAATCGGCCACACATATGATGCAACAGACCCGAACAATGTGTCCCCACATGTGAACATACAACTATTTTTAAGAAGGTCAGGCAGGCGGCATTGTGACACGATGGTTTCATACTCCAATGGCCTGTTTCACAAAGTGGTAGTCTGCAGGTTAGTCTTTCGAATTCCTCCACTTTGAGCTCCTGATTCCCCAGTCATTAGAAAAGTGCTGAAAGGAGGACTGGTGGATCTACATAAGGAGGGAGGGACGTTCAGAGGGCAGGTTATCCCTCACGCCTGCGGCTAGTCACAGAGAGGTCTGGGCATTTCTTGCCATACCTTCCTTTTTTGGCTGGTGGATGGGCTGAGATGAGCTACGTATGAAAAATTACTGACAAAAAAAAAGTCTGAATCCAAACTTGTCTTTACTGTGAAAATTCAGATTCTTCTTCTGAAGAAAATAGGGACCATGTTGGATTGGTCCAGATAAGTTCCTCATCCATACTTCAAACCAAAGTGTAGAAATTTCTCCTGTACATTTGCCAATCTGCAATTAGAGAAAATTTTAACATGTGCAAACTATAAAGAAATAAAAAATCCCAAACTGCATTGGGTATAAACAATAAATGCACTTCTAACATTCAAGATATGAGAGATCTGGGAAATCTATATTGCTGCAGTGCAGTATTCAAATCTTACTAATGGAATTACAGTTGAAGCAGTTTTAAATCTTGCACCAATTGACATTATTTTATACAGCGGCATTAGCAAATTTTCCCTATTTTACTGTCTGTCACTTACATTGGTGACCCAAAATTTATTTTACATTCGTACCTGTCTCTTTTATTTCCTCCCATCTCCCCCAGCACCCCTTCACCATGAGAGTTGGACAGACACTTGCTCTCATGTCTCTACTTTCAGGCCTCAATCTAGACAGCAGGAGGTGTGTGACTGATTGATGCCATCCTTCAATGAGAGAGACTAGAAGCTGTAGTTTCTCAGGTCCAAAGAGGGTTGCATCAGTGCCACATTTTGTGGGTGCAAAATCTACCTTTGAGAATGTCAACTTTGAAGAATAGGTTAGATAGGTTGTTAAAGGAAAACTGCAAAAAGGGATGAGAGCACATGGAATTAGGTCTACTATTCACATAGAGTATAAACGCCAACATGGACTGGTTGGGCCAAACAGCCTGTTTCAGTGCTGTAAGATTCTATGTAACTCCAATAATTTGAAATATTTTGACCTGACCACTGCTTGATATTGTCAAGTCACAACTTCCATGGTCACCGACTTCATTTTCCAAAGTCAACACTCATATAAAATCCACAACTGCAACATGACATTACAACACAGTTAAAAAATGCAACTTTTTCTCACCCATTTTCTCCTGAAGGTGTTAGAGACAAAAATGAAGCATTTCTGTCTATGATGTATCATGTTGTTTGCTTCTTTACATATGATGTTATAAACCAAGTTCATTCACAGAAAATAGGCCAGTAGCCCCAGAACAGACGTTATAATTGTGACGGGGGGGGGGGGGGGGGGCAAACCATTTAATTCAAATACAAGCATCCTGTGGATTTTATTGGAATAGGTTTGATTGAAAGCTCTATTTGAGTTCAAGATGCACACATTTAAATTTTCTTTGTCCTGGTCAAATTTTGAAAGCATAGGCATGATTTCTACCTGGAGCCGGGAACTCAGCAGATGGGTTGATTTTTGTGGGGAAAAATCGGAAGTCAAGTGAATGCATTGAAATGTGCAATCGCAACTCAATTGAAGGCAATTATTTTTGCTTCCAATTTCCCGTGAGATAGCCAGCCAGATTGTCAAGGCAGTCTGCATGTCGGTAAGGAAAGCAGTCGGGGAGCGGATGCCAGGTAAGTCTGAGATTGGGGGGATGGGGGAGAGGACGGAGGAGAAGACATCGCGGGGGGGTGGGGGAGGCGTGGTTTGGGGGGTATTGGCCATCAAGGGTCTGGTCTTAGGGTGAATGCTGCTTTAATTCCTTACCAGCAATTTCTGAGGTGGGGTTGGTTGGGGGTGAATGAGAGTTTGTGATCCTAAGCCAGAACTTCTGCTTCGTGGTGGGGAGGAGAAGTTCTGCTGTGTGTTTGTGGTCCTTTGCTGTCGAGATGCATTTGGGCTCATGGTTATTTTTTGGGGGGTTGTTCTCAAATATATACTCATTAGCTTGGTTCCCTATTTTTGCTCAGTGGGTGGGTTTTGATTTTTTTTTATGCTCATTTGAGTAGAGGGTCCTTGTTTATTATTCTACCGGGAGATATAGATAATGATGCAATGGTGGTGCTGTGAGGTAGAAATTTATTTTCATTCATTGCAATTTTTGCTAGTTAATCTCCCATGGCATTGCACGTGGGAATTAAAAACCAATTAAACTTTTCAGGTCAACCAAGGGAGATAATTGAACCAAGACAGGGAGGGGAGGGGTAAGAGAAAAGGAGGGAGTGAGAACAGTGAAGGCAGATTGAGTGAGGGGGAGAGGAAGATGTGGGAAAGGGAGAGGCAATGAGGGGGAAGAATGAGGAGGGGACAGAGGGTGGATAGAGGGGGAGGACAGGGGAGAGGTGAGGTAAGGGAGAGATGAGGGGAGAATAGAATGGTAAGGGAGAGGAGAGAGGAAGAATGAAAGAGGAGGGGAAGAATAGAGAGGGAGCAGTAGGAGAGGAGAGGGAGAGAAGAAGGTGAGGTGGAGGAGGAGGGAAGCAGGTGAGGGGGAGAGAAGGATGAGTGGGGGAAGGGGCAACGAGGCAGGAGCTTGATATTTATCCAATTTCTGGATGGGTTGTCTTGGTGCTTCTCAAGAGCTCAGCAACAAGTCCGACTGGTAGTTTCCTCGGCAGGTTGGAAGTTTGCCAAGCTATTTGCAGGACAAGTACAGCTGCTGCCAGACACAAGTGTAATTCAACTAGATTTGTTAACCAACTTTTTCAATCATTTTTGGTTGGTTTCTGTGTTTCATTCATTCATGTGATTCATTCTTTGGGGTTGCTTATTGCTCTGAGGATTCCACTGTTGATTCTGTGAGTGGATTTCCATGGACGTTTACACATCTTGCTGTATTTTTAAGACACTTTACACTTCCTTATATTTACAAACAACTTTAGGTTCTTTTATTACTGACCGTATATTGGTGGAGAGAAGCCTGCAGACAACATATACCAATATTAAACAAGGAAAGACCTGCAGCCAACGTACTGACGTTGAGCATGGAGTTAATGGGAGCCACCAGCATCTCGCTCTCAATGTAGTACATGCCGGTCTGCATTGAGGCTGCATGGGGAGGAGAGCATGAAGAGTTGGCTCCAGATTCAGGCCAGGAATAAGCAGGAGAGAGCAATTTGATGATCAGTGCAATATAATTAACATTCCTATTTTGAAATTCCTAACAGCACCAGCACTAGCATAAGCATTAAAAGATGAAAAGCATTGCAGATGCATATGGGAAATGTGGTGAATTCAATCAATGGGCCTGTCAACCACTGCTGAGGGAAGACTCAGCTGAGGAAAAAGAAGGTCCTTTAGGAACTCTGGTGTGGAAAGTAGATTTATTACAGCAGATATGACAGAGAAAGAGAAAATTAGAGAAAGGGATGAAGTATTTACTGGTGGGAGTGGGGTGGGAAAAAACACAATAGTTGTGGAAGTCTGAGCATGTAATAAATATAAATGGAAAGCCTATTGCCAAAGATGGAGGGAGAGACAGAAAGCCAGAAAAAGAAGGGAAGAGATAGACAGCACAAAGGGAAAGAATGGATGAGAATTGGAAAAATATTTGGAGTGTTATGATTTATATTGGCAAAAGAGCCAAGTTCTTATAAAATTTTACAATTCTTTCAAGTAACATGACTGCAGAAAATTCCAATATTTCAGATTTTGTCATCATTCTTAACAATATAAACTTGTACACACACTCAAGATTGATTCAGGATGTTAACAAATGATTATTTTCTGAATCTTTAATTTAATTGAGTGATGGCTGGAAGAGTGAACACAAAGAACTCTCAGCCAAATGTTTACCTGAGAGAACTGAGAGACCAGCTGCAATACCTGAGCTGTTATTGAGATGTGTCAATCACAGGTTTAAAGGGGCAAATCAACTTCGGCTGCAGCTCGCCTCCATTTCAATGGCCATGGGAAACCCAAAGTAAAATTTGTTTCAGCTTCAGAATCAACAAAAAAATTAACTACTTCAAGTATTTCAAGTAGGTAAATGGCCCCTTTAACGATCCGTTGCCACCATTAATTGGCGACGCGACTCCAGGGTTTCGGCCACGTGTACGCATCCAAACGTGCCCACGTTAAACCCAGAAGTGGTCGCGCTTCAAAAAGCTGTGATTTTCATCTCCCACCCGTATCCCCCCCCCAACCCACCCATTCTTTGGGGTTAAATTTACCCCCTATATCTCAGCCTGTCTGGTTCCAGTTGAGCAATCCATCTGAAGCCATCAGAGAGATATAGATGGACCAGATAGACTCTGTGGATGGCCAGCAGTGAGCCACCAACTAGAAAAGAGAAGGCTGAGGAGTGACCTAATAGAGGTCTTTAAAATTACGAAAGGGTTTTATAGGGTAGACGTAAAGATGTTGCCGCTCAGGGAGTCCAAAATTAGTGGTCATAAATATAAGATAATCACCAATAAATCCAATAAGTAATTCGGATAAACTTCTTTACCCAAAGAGTGGCTAGAATGTGGAACTAGCTACCACATGGAGTAGCTGAGGCAAATAGCATTGATACATTTAAGGGGAAGCTAGATAAACACATGAGGGAGAAAGGAATAGAAGGATATGCTGATAGGGTTAGATGAAGTCGGGTGGAAGGAGGCTCATGTGGAGTATAAACACCAGCACAGATGAGTTGGGCCGAATGGTTTGTTTCTATGTTGTAAATTCTTTGTGATTCTATTTATGTTTAATATTAAAGAGCTTTGTACCAGGTTCAGTTCACACTGAAGCTTGGTGCAGTAGATGCAATTGTTTGTCAAGCCAGTAACTAATGTAAATCTATTCACTCATGCATTTATTGCTTAATCAATCTGTTTGGTGGTTTGTAGCCAGAGCCACAGTTTAACAGAATGTTTATTCTACTGCCTTCTGTAGTTGTGGAAGATCACATGGGGGCCCTTGATGTTACCAGCAAGGCGAAATTCAGTAACAAAGCTTTTTGTTCAATTCCTGCACTCACTACAAATTATGTAGATAGCGAGCAGGTAAAGGTACAGTGCAGTTTATAGGAACAACAGTTCACGTACAGAAGTGGCCTGAAAGATGAACCCAAGAAACATATCCAGAGTAGAAGCCCAAAAACATAAGACCACCAACTCCTGTTCCATGGGTGACTGCAGCCCTCTGGTACCCTGCCCAAGTGACCATTCCTGAACGTAGATCATGAATGTTGGCCTGCCTTTCAATCGTGAAGGGCTTCAAAGCTGAGCTCAACCATGTCCTCACACAATGTTCATACTCATGTACTTTCCAGCAAGGGTCACTGGATAGCAATCAGGAGTGGGAAACCCGATCATTTTATTTTCTCCTCCCGAACTCAAGGTGTTACGTGGGTGTGATACACAACACAGATTAGGAATAAGATCTCAGACCCTTCTGGTCTGTATGGCTTAATGATTTATGGGGTGGTATCACGAGAGTTTAAGAAGAGCTAATTGCATTATACTCCACAAAAACAAACTGAGGCTGGGGAAAATGGCTGAACTATAGGAGAAAGCCATGGAAAGTGCCCGGAGAGAGAGACAAAAAGCAACTAATAAAGAGACCATACTGCACACATTTGTTTCTTTTTGTTAGACTGTTTTAATTAAATTAATGCACCATTCCATTTCCTTCTCAAAGATTAAGAAATCCTGTCTGTTAATTTGACTTTAATCAATGTGAAATTTAACTAAGATAAGGAGTGAATTAATGATGAGTTGTGTTTGCCTCATTTGTAATTTGTGAAACCGAACAGGACATTTTCAATTTGCAATTTACCATCCATGTTGACGTTCCTTATTACAAATTGATTAAGCCTTTCTGGAACATTCTGTCACATACTCAGTCCCAAAATATGTGGATGATTGATTCCACTGCATTACTGCAATATGAACAACTCATATCAGTATTGGATTTGAACATGAAATAAGTGTTTCTAACTGAATAATATCTAAATGAGAGCGTAAGGGAAAATAGTTCAGCTCTGTGGTTGACATAGGCTGGAAATAAATAATTCAGAATTTATCCCGTTTATCGCAATTCCAGGACTGCCATGTTACCAAAGAAAAGATTTAGAAAAGTGAGTTACATTTATGGCTTGTGTTTTAAAGCAAAGTGCATTCACAGACGTTTGTGAAAAAAAAGGCACCAAGATGAAATGCTAATTTTCCCCAAAGACAATAAGCATTTTGCTAGTTTATCTCAGTAATTGATAAACACGTCACACACATTGTGTCGGGTGGTCTCTCATTAGTGTTCGGTAGTGGGCTGTCTGGCACAGGCCTTCCCTTCGGCCTTGTGAACATAGAGATAAAAGATAGGGACGGAGATACAGGCAATCAGTCAGGTTTTCAAAGTGAAAGCTATCAGGTAAAGCTTTGACCAGGTTTAGAAGGAGAATGCAGAAGGGTAGCTTGGAATTATTTTCGACTGGATTTTACTGTGAGCGGCAAATGAACAGTGCCCACCATTCGTTAGACTTGCCCCTTGCCCATAGACTTTCAATGAGCTTTTGCATGGCAAGTTCCTCTAAATGAGAGAACCAAACAGCATGGTGCCCTCTGCAGGGACAAGCAACTATGTGCCTCCTTAACCAATCAGATTGAAGCATCGTTAATTACAGCGCAGAGTCTGAACCAGGAAGTGTAAGTTAAAATAGTGAATTCAATGTCAAATCAGGTACAGAAAGCGAAATAAAGAGAGGGTAAGAAAGATTGAATTAAGAGACAGAGATTAAAAAGATGGGGAAAAAAAGTAAAAAAAATGTATTTATATTTTTTTTAAATGTCCAACAGCAATAAAAATTTGAAGGAATGAGACTCCACACTTATAAAAGATAATTTTCAGTGCCAAATGAGATTGTTTGGCAGTAATTAAGACTTACCTCACCGTTAAAAGGGTACTTAGACTTGAAATTACTTGATTTAACTTTTTTTGGCAAGATTAGTTTGGATCTATGAGGTAAGTACAGGAACTTGACACCGTTCAATACATTTGAACGGGGAGGCAGATAGCGAGATGCCGTTTTCGTGCAGCTTTTGGAGGAGCATCACATCTGGTACAGCCAGTTCCGGATTTCCACGTGTAACTGCACATGTGCAGTCGTCAGAAGTTGCTGTGCAATTTGAAATGAAGTGATGGTGAGCGCTGTTAGTCTCGCCATTATTTTTCCAGCAAAACACAGCCCTATTTTGTTTAAGCCATGCAAGGCGACCCACTAATGTGGACAAGTGTGGCGTATTCATTCTTTTCTGTTACTACGTGAAGACAAGTTGAACTGATTGAATCAAGTTGAGTGTGATCACAACTATTGCACTGTATGTTCACTTGCCATGAAATAAAATAGCGTAACATAAGAACATAAGAAATAGGAGCAGGAGTAGGCCCTCAGGCCCCTCGAGCCTGCTCTACCATTCAATAAGATCATGGCTGATCTTCAACCTCAACTCCACTTTACCGCCCTATTTCCATATCCCTTGATTCCTTTAGTGTCCAAATATCCATTGATCTGTCTTGAATATACTCAATGGCTGAGCATCCACAGCCCTCTGGGGTAGTGAATTCTAAAGATTCCCTCTGGGTGAAGAAATTTTTCCTCAACTCAGTCCCAAATGGCCAACCCCTTATCTTACATAAGAACACAAGACATAGGAGCAGGAGTAGGCCAATCGGCCCCTCGAGCCTGCTCCACCATTCAATAAGATCATGGCTGATCTGATCCTAACCTCAAATCTAAATTCATGTCCA
This sequence comes from Heptranchias perlo, assembly GCF_035084215.1. NCBI lineage: Eukaryota > Metazoa > Chordata > Chondrichthyes > Hexanchiformes > Hexanchidae > Heptranchias > Heptranchias perlo. The sequence goes on along the minus strand of NC_090355.1, from coordinate 8,732,554 downwards.
ATTTTCTGCCCGCTCCCCGTAACCCCTAATTCCCTTTACTTCTAGGAAACTGTCTATTTCTGTTTTAAATTTATTTAATGATGTAGCTTCCACAGCTTCCTGGGGCAGCAAATTCCACAGACCTACTACCCTCTGAGTGAAGAAGTTTCTCCTCATCTCAGTTTTGAAAGAGCAGCCCCTTATTCTAAGATTATGCCCCCTAGTTCTAGTTTCACCCATCCTTGGGAACATCCTTACCGCATCCACCCGATCGAGCCCCTTCACAATCTTATATGTTTCAATAAGATCGCCTCTCATCTTGAGTCCATGAACTCTCATTCTAGACTCTCCAGCCAGGGGAAGCAGCTTCTCAGCATTTACCCTGCCAAGCCCTCTAAGAATTTTATACATTTTAATGAGGTCACCTCTCATTCTTCTAAACTCCAGAGAATATAGGCCCATTTTACTCAATCTCTCCTCATAGGACAATCCTCTCAAACTAGGAATCCATCAAGTGAACCTTTGTTGCTCCCCCTCCGAGGCAAGTATATCCTTCCTTAGGTAAGGAGTCCAAAACTGTACACAGTACTCCAGGTGTGGTCTCACCGCAGCCCTGTATAATTGCAGCAAGACTTCATTGCTCAACAATTCGTATTTAACCTCATCTTATCAGTTGTTTTTTCTGTCCATCTTTGAATAGCACGTGGAGAGCATGTGTGAAAGACCTGAATATCTACTTCAGGTTAGAAGGGAGTACTATTATTGCACCCCTGGGTTATACTATTGTATAATTAGGTTTTGGGCCATATTGGCACAGCCCCAAACATAAAGATGCTCAGACCATTTACAAGAGTAACCAGCCACTGTACCCGAGATAATATCTAAGGCAAGACTCTAAACTTGTAATAAGGACCAAGCATTGATACCATTCATATACTAGCTGTCATTGCCTACCTAAAATTGACTGGTTAATCCCAGACCTTGCAAGAAACCAATTGGTCATTGGGAACATTGTTGTTTTTATAAACTATCACATTTTCATGTTCATAGATTTTTACATTAATTAAATCTTCTACTTGAGTATTACTGACCAATTAGTTTCTTGCAAGGTTGGGTGTGAAGTGACTAGTGAAGATGGAAGAGGCCTTTCTTCTGAAGCTTTGACTAGTGTGCGAGAACATTACATTGACAAAGTAATTAGGAATCAGGTGTACGAACCCTGACTCATTTTTCACTTCCCTGCACGAGCATTGAAGCCAATTGTAGTATAGACTGAGAATTGAATCGGGGACCATCTGGTCTGTAAGACTATCATCTACATGTGGTTACCTCTGTAGGTAGGGGCATAATTTAGTAACATGATATGCATGTGTAAACGTTAAAGAGCTCGGGTCTGGAGTTTAGTGATGTGTCGTGGAATCATGTAGAGGAGATTTCACTTTGTATCATGTAGGGATAAGGAGCTTTAAAGGTAGTTTTTATACCTAGGTCTTATTTCATAGAATCATAGAAAGGTTACAGCGCGGGAGGAGGCCATTTGGCCCATCAAGTCCATGCCAGCTCTATGCAATCCAGCTAGTCCCACTCCCCGCCCTATCCCCTCAGCCCTGCAATTTTTTTTCCTTTCAAGTACTTATCCAGTTCCCTTTTGAAAGCCATGATTGAATCTGCCTCCACCACACCACCCTGGCAGTGCATTCCAGATCCTAACCACTCACTGTGTAAAAAAGATTTTCCTCATGTCACCTTTGGTTCTTTTGCCAATCACCTTGAATCCATGTCCTCTGGTTCTTGACCCTCCCGCCAATGGGAACAGTTTCTCTCTATCTACTCTGTCTGGACCCCTCCTGATTTTAAATATTTGGGTTTATTTTTAGAGTAAAACAGAGCAAAAATCAGGGGGGAAATTGGATCCTTAAAAAACAGACAATTTCAGAGAAAAAGCAGGAATTTTCTTTTCGTATTTTGAAAATTGTTGAAACTCAGGAAAACAAGCAAGAGAATTAAAAAAAAACCATACAGTTAAGCAAAATGACAACCCATAATTATTTACACTGTTCATGGTCATTTTGCTTAATTGTATGTATTTTTAATTCTCTTGCTTGTTTTCCTGAGCTTCAACAATTTTCAAAATACGAAAATAAGAAATTCCTGCCTTTTCTTTGAAATTGTCTGGTGTTTAGCGATCCAATTTCCCCCATCGATTTTTGTTCCTTTTTATACTGAAAATAAACCCAAATAAGAGCCAGGTATAAAAACTGTCTTTAAAGCTCCTTATCCCAACATGATGCAAAGTGAAATCTCCTCTACGTCACATCTCTAAACTCTAGACTCGAGCTCTTTAACTGTTAAACCAAAAGCAAAACACTGCGGATGCTGGAAATCTGAAATAAAAACAGAAAATGCTGGAAATACTCCACAAGTCAGGCAGCATCCACAGAGAAAGAAGCAGTTTCAGGTCGATGACCCTTTGTCAGAACTGGAAGAAGTTGAAGATTAAACGGTTTTTAAGCAAGTACAGAGCCAGGGAAAGAGCGGGAGGAAGGGGAGGGAAGGAATGAAAAGCTATTTGATCTTCAACTTCTTCCAGTTCTGACGAAGGGTCATCGACCTGAAACGTTGACTCTGTTTCTTTCTCCACGGATGCTGCCTGACTTGCTGAGTATTTCCAGCAGTTTCTGTTTTTATTTCTCTTGAACTGTTGTTGCTGTTCGTGAACAGTGTAAATAACTATGAGTTAACAGCAATGTTACGGGGGTCTCCATCAGACCCTTACTAAACCCCTAGTTTTTAAAATAAATTTGAAATAAAATTGAAGAACCTGGCCCCAAAAATCTATAAAAGCCTGGGAATTGGGCAGCGACCCAGATACGCCAGATTCCAGACCTCAACTATCAACTTCAGGGAATGGGGGGGGGCCACATTTGGGGTGGAACCTCCATCTGCCCCAAACGGAGTCCTGTACATTATCAGGGGGCATGATCTGTGGTGGGGGGGGAGGACCTCCCAGGCCCGGATTCCACCAGGCAGTCAGTATGCCAGGAGAAAGCAGGCATACCAGCCCACTCATTGACCAACATAGGGCCAACCTGGTCTGGGCCTTGCCCTGGACTCTCAAAGACTTCAGCTGGCGATCTGGACTGATTGTCCCTCTTTGGCTCTTGGAAATTACAATACAGGCCAAGACCTCCTCTGCCCCACCAAATGGCTGACCACCACCCCTTCTCCCATCCCCTGGCCTAGGTGCACCTAAGATGCGACCATGGTGGTGCGGATATCCACCGATTTCACTAAAACAAGGAAACCTCCTCCTGACCTTGGATATTCAGGCAGGGTCAGCAGCAAAGGTTCCCAGTGGGCATGTCAACAGATTTTCTAGGCCATTATATTTATTGTGGTGGCCTCAGCATTTACCTGCTGCTATGACAGTAGGATATTAAAAGCTGCTGGAGTATATGCACAGGGGAACAATTGCATTCTTGCTTTTAATAAACAATGCCTTGTGTGTCCTGTATCAGTCCTTAATTGAGGACCTCAATCTACAAGGGACTATTAGTGTGGTATGTCAGTCCACTGCTGTGTTTGCTGCATACCTAACTAAGAATAACAGACTGCCATTAGTTATCGTATTATGAATATAATCTTCACAGCAAGACTTAAACAATATTCAACTCCCCCCTTCAAAAATATCCAATTGTCCAGCCTTCATTTTTTTCCCTGATGAAAAATCACATCCAAAAAAACATGAATATCATGTTAATGACCCCATACATAAAGCATGCAAGGTGCATGCTGATATCATAGATACAATTTGTATATGTCCCCAGACCTGACTTTTGGTAAGGAAATGATGGGAGATTTAAAAGATTTTTATTCTTCTCTCAGATTCAATAGGAAATTGTTTTTTTTTAAATCGATTCAACACCCAAAAAAAAATCTGGGAATTTACTGGTGCAAAACTGTAATAAATGATTTTAAAGATTTCTACTTAAGTAGAACGCAATTGCAACAAGTTCACCCTGTTTCAGTCGGCCGCCAATATGATAAATTGTAGTTGTTGAATTTGGCAGCCAATTGCTAGATGTCACAGACCACGTGATTGCACCCATGGAGAAGTCTCAAAGCCTCTTCCCTGCTCTTAGACTTTTCAATTCAATGATGTTCTTGTTGAGTTTTTGAGTATTCAGTTGATAATTTGATAACTGGATTGAGATGACCAAATTCATTTTACTCAGATCGCAGCAGTTATTAAAGAGATGAGTTTTCATTCTATCGTTCTGGCCTGATTCTGAACCCAAGACTTGGAGATGAAAGGGCATTGTTATGATTCACTATTATGCAATCTCCAGTTGACAAAGTATGAATGATATCAGCAACAGCTTCAGGTAGTTTCTTTTGGCTGTTCCAGATATTCCTACCCACAGCCTTTTCCGCTCTGCGTTACCTTGTTAATTTTTTCATTGAACTTGGGTCTTCACAGTTGGGAGTAACACAATCGCATTTCAAAACAATCCCCGTCAATGGAGGAAAATATACTCCAGGTAACTGTTGATAAAAATGGTTTCAGCATGGAGCGACTCTTCCATCAATCCATTTATGGAGATGTGGTTTTGCAAAAGAAATTAATGCATTAAGACATCGTTCACCTGACGAAGGAGGAAGCCTCCGAAAGCTTGTGAATTTAAAATAAAATTGCTGGACTATAACTTGGTGTTGTAAAATTGTTTACTTAAGACAATGTGACAGTAGAAGTCATGCCTGGGGAAAGGAAAGGTATCTGGGGCATGACCTGGAAAAACAGTTTGAAAACTTCACTGAAACTCTTCCATTTGGCGTCTTTCAGTTTGGAAAAAATTAAATTGCGAATGATGGACGAATATTCATATTTCAATGTGACCAGATATAGTTACTTATACACTCGTTTTTATATTTCTACAGATATGTAAGGGGGTGAGACGACTTTCCAAATAGACTCTCAATAATTACTCCTCCCTACTTATTTATCAAACCGCTAGTTAAACTTTCTATATCTGTGTCCTAATAACACTTCAAATATTTGTAAAAAGATGAAACAAGTTTAAGATTGTGGGGTTGCAATCTTACTGGTACTTCCACATCATAATCTTCAAAAAGCTATTCTTAAGTATAAGCTGCTATACAGTGCAGAAATTCAGGTTGTGTGATTATACGCCTATATTCACTAGAGTTTAGAAGAATGAGAGGTGATCTCATGGAAACATATAAAATTCTAATAGGACTAGACAGACTAGATGCAGGGAGGATGTTCCCGATGGCTGAGGAGTCCAGAACCAGGGGTCACAGTCTCAGGATACGGGGTATGCCGTTTAGAACCGAGATGAGGAGAAATTTCTTCACTCAGAGGGTGGTGAACCTGTGGAATTCTCTACCACAGAAGGCAGTGGAGGCCAAGTCATTAGATGTATTCAAGAAGGAGAGATATGTTTCTTAATTCGAAAGGGATCAAGGGATATGGGGAAAAAACGAGAACAGGGTAATGAGTTAAACGATCAGCCATGATCATTTTGAATGGCGGAGCAGGCCTGAAGGGCCAAATGGTCTACTCTTGCTCCTATTTTCTATGTTTCTATGTTTCTATAATCCAAAGCAGATCCCATACTTTATTTTATCTTCATAGAAAGAAAAATACAACAAGAGCCCAAGTGTGTGAGGGAAAGAATGTGAAAGTGACAGAAATAGGAAGGTGATTGAGAAGATATAAGTGGCAAAAATTTGAAGGATGTTCAAATTCCAAGTAGAGAAGATTAGGTACTAGTTGAATGGGCCAAATGACCGTTTCTCATCATTGATTTATCTTATGTCCAGGTATCATATTAATAGTCTGTTGACAGTGATTTTAATGATGGCACATCACAAGAAATGTGGAACAGAACAGGTTCCCCATGGCATTGTCAGTAACCATCAGCAAGTCAGTACTTTGAATGTATGGGGCCCATTTTGGAAGTTGCACTTGTGAGCTAATGAGGTACATCAATCTTGAACTTGTACTTTCTTGTCCTGCTGCCTTGTGTATTGGAACATATTGTTCTGTTTTTTTAAAATTTCATTCCATTAAATATCTTATATTATCAGCAGGTTCCCTGTGGTGTCCCTCACAGGTAATCTGGGCTCTGAATCATGGTTGTCATATTTAGCTGCTAACCTGGTCTATTCCTTTAAGATCACAGCTCCAGTCCTTGCTGTGGGAATCCAGTTAATTGTTACTGAGGTCACTTAAGTGTCAGTAAATTGCTTATAAATTTCAGGCTCCAGGTCAGCGATCATTTTTCTTTTAGATTGTTTTGCATTTGCAACATTGGGCCAGAATTTGCTGGGAAAATAATGGCAAGTTTAATGCGCACGCTGTTATTAGTGTCTAATTTACCCAGCAATTTGTGGTGAGGAGGAGATAACAGCGTGAGTTGCGAATCGCCACAAATTGCTGGGCGACTTGCTCCGCTCCGCCATTAGCCTCGCAAAAAACGAGAGCTCGCCGTCAACCACCCTGTGAGTTTCAAGAAATTGCTGCACTTGCGCTGTAAAAACCGCAGAAAGTTAGGACTGGGGATTTCACGACGTAAAGACCCTTCTAATGATGAGATTTATGTTCCTTCAATGCCACTCAGCCTCTGAGGCCCAGAAAGGGAACATTTGAAACTATGGCGTCTCGTTCCTGCAGATGGTAAATTGTTCCTAAAGGTTTTTAAAATTTAAGAACTTTTTCTTACCTTTCCTTTCTGTCTTTTTTTTCTCTAAAATATGGTATTTTCCTCTCTTTATTTCTCTTTCTGTATCTGATTTGACTTTAATTACCACACGGACTGCAGCGGTTCAAGAAGGCGGCTCTCCACCACCTTCTCAAGGGCAATTAGGGATGGGCAATAAATGCCGGCCTCGCCAGCGACGCCCACATCCCATGAACGAATAAAAAATAAATTGACCCTATTTCGCTCTGTTTCTTGCTCTATCCTTAAATCTCATTGGTTAAGGAGACAGACTTTTGGTTCCCCCATCGTTCACCAAGGTCCCAGGTGCCCCTTGGCCGTGACCTTTATCAATTTGCACATCCAGCAATTTGAGTCGCAAAAATAATTGGAGCTGAAGAGTGACAAAAAAAAAATCTAACGAACAGGGCACGCCATGAGATGCACCGCTCCAGCAATTTCTGGGCCAATGTTTGATGTCTGGTGTGATGGACACATGTTGGGCTATAATCCTGGAAGTCCCCACCTAACGGCATCATTGGGAGCACCACGAGCACAAAGACTGTGGTAATTGAAGGGAAAGGCCCACCACCTCCTACTCAGGGTGACACTGGAGGGGCATTAAAAACGCAACTTTGCCAACGTCACCCACATCCCGAGAACAAATCTTTAAAAATGATGGATGCAAGATTTTTATCTATAAAAAATCTATAGACGTAGATGGTTGTCAGAAAACTTTTAACATTTACAAAGGTTATAAAAATGATGAAAGTTCCTCTTAGAATTAAAAATATGCAGCAACCTGAATATACTGGCAAGGATATATTTAAATGTTCAAGAAATGTCTGAAACATTGAAAACAAAACCATAAATAAACAATTCATTAAAATCTCATCTCTGATCATATAAAAATGCTTGCTAAATTTTATGTTAATCTGTCAAACTGTATTAATTCTGCTGATATTTTAAAAATTCATTCTGGGGATGTGGGCGTCGCTGGCAAGGCCAGCATTTATTGCCCATCCCTAGTTTCTCTTGAGAAGGTGGTGGGTGGGCCTTCTTCTTTAACTGCTGCAGTCCGTGTGATGAAGGTGCTCCCATGGTGCTCTTAGGTAGGGAGTTACAGGAGCTTGACCCAGCGACAATGAAGGAACGGCGATGTATATCCAAGTCAGATCTCAGTTGGACAAGACTAATTTGCCATTAGTCTTGTCCAACTGTGTACTAGACATGGACTCAAAGATTTATCTCTCTGCATCCTTGCTGTGATTCCACTTGGTCTCCCAATTACCAAATGGGGATTAGAGGAAATAGTAAATGACATTTCATGGAAACTCTCATTTGTGGTTTAATCATATTTTGATGATGTGTACAAGTTTCAGTTCTAACCAAGCATGGCTAACATTTCTCTCTTACTCTGTAAAGTATTTCCAAATTTACAACTCAACCGTTCAAACAGTAAACACACATATGGACTTCAAGAACTACCCAGTTGATTGCAGATCAAAGTACAACCAGTGACAGAACAATTACTCATCATGTACAAACCACTGACTCCCATTACTTGGGAATTTAAACTCACAGCTTCTCACATTTGACAACTAAACAAATATTTTAACGATCTGGGAAGGAGTGTCTGAGAATAATGCTGACTGCCCACCAATCCATCATACGTACCGCAAATAACCACCAATAATTATACTAACAGATAGGAAAATCTGAGTGGAGTGCTAAACTGATGCAGTGGTTCTCTGCTAGTGAGTATCTGAGGTGGGTCTGGATGTGGGTGTGTGTGCTTGTATGTATGTGCATTGGTGAGTGGGGGGAAGAAGCAACTCACACAGAATCAAGCAGCAAGGCTCCTTAGGGTTGCAGGCCATCAAATGGATGATCCTAGACCTCCTTGTTGAAACGACTCAGAATAGTCACAAAGTGATGTTCGAGAAAGGAAAATGTTTGTATCAATGGTGAAAACTGCAGTGAGAAAATTACTCTCTGATGCTGGTGGTGAGGGATTCGGTGAAGGTGATGCTATTGAAGGTTAGAGGGAGGTGCTGGCACCTTTTCTTGTTGGAGAGACACCTTGTCTGGCAATTATGTGGCATGAATGTTATCTGTTGCTTGTCAGCCCAAGACTGGATGCTGTCCAGGTGTTGCTGTAAAGTTTAATGGGGCCATCTTAAAACCCATGCCTGCTCTCAGGGGGGAATTGAGCAAAATTCCCTGACTAACCCAGGAAAGTCCCCAAGCTGCATGTGTGACATTACAGAGGCTCACCTAAGATGTGCTCCCCCTTCCTGAGCGCAATTGGCTTGAGATGTTACAAGGACTGGAGATCTGTCAGTTCTAGGTTTTGTTCCAAATTGTGGTCCTCTGTTGGAACTGCACCTAGCCTCCCTCCCCCCTTGCATTTTTGGACTTTTCTCTTGAAAGACTTGGATTTAGAAAATATTTGAGTTATGAGCAACCTGTATAATTCAATCACTGAATCTTTTCTGTAGGGCTCCCCCATTGGTCCAGTTGGTAAACACTGTGCGGAACAAAGCCAGGTTGACTGAGAAGACCCCAGGTTTTATCATTGGTCTGTTCTGAGTTAGCTTATCTCAGCTGGGACTGCTGTTTGCATGCTACAATTGGTCTCAATGCTCTCAGGCCACAGAGGGAAAAGTCAGCTCAGGTTCCCAGTCCCTGACTGTTATCAAGTGAACCCTGATGGACAATGGACAGTGTCAAGTGCGAACGGAATCGGGTTCAGCTGTGATAATTCCCCCTTGTGGTTGAACAACCTGCTGACATTTGCTTTCTGGGACCACATTTGAAGAATTACTGCTGCAGATTATTCCAGAGGACAACTGGGTGTCTGTGGAACTATACCCCAACATGAATTAGTGTTTTAAAGAGTAGTGCATGAAATTGGAGGAAACAAAAAAATATATCTCATAGAGCTCCTCTCACATACATGGTTTGCTTATTCTATACAGTAACCAATTACATTTTGTCACCATCATCTGCATCAAAGGAAAACTTACCATCATTGTTTTGTGTAATATGGTACAAAACCTGTACAATTATTCTTTTCAAAACAATTTACCTTCAACACTGTTTACTGCAAAATACAATGCAATTTGTTATATTCTTAATTACAATAATTAAGGGAACGATTCATCATAATCACTGTTGTTAAAGCAGAATGCTGAGCTGTATCATAGTCACTTTACTTTTATTCACTAAATGCAAAAGGAATGTCTTAGAGCTCGGATAGTCAAAGATCACGAGATGTCTATGGACAAGGACAGCCATACAATCCATCCCAGCAGAGATGTTAAACCGAGGCCCCGTCTGCCCTCTCAGGTGGACATAAAAGATCCCACAACACTATTTCGAAGAAGAGCAGGGGAGTTCTTCACGGTGTCCTGGCCAATATCCACCCTTCAACTGACATCACTAAAAAACAGATTATCTGGTCATTAACACATTGCTGTTTGTGGGACCTTGCTGTGCACAAATTGGCTGCCAGGCTTCCTACATTACAACAGTGACTACACTTCAAAAGTACTTAATTGTCTGTAAAGCGCTTTGGGACATCCTGAGGTTGTGAAAGGCGCTATATAAATGCAAGCTTTATTTTTTCTTTTCAAATTCATCCAGAAAGAACCTACAGTCCCCAACCCCCCTCACAATCTTAGCAAAGGTTTGTTTCTCAAATGCTCCAGGGATTTTCTCCACATTACCCCGAAATATATTCCATGAGCTCATCACTCCTTGGGGGTAAGTGTAACTTTTATTGCCGGGTGAAATGCAGGCGAAAGGGAATCGGCCAATGGTTTTACATCTCAGCCGGGTTTATTTTTCCATTATGGAAGAGAAAATCAGGCAAGATGAAACGGGCTGCTGATTCGCTATCACCTATTTTTCGCCCAGCGATGAAAGCTGATTGGTTGGTAGATTGTGTCAGAACTATTCATTTAGGAATTTCTCTTGCAAAAAAAGGTGAATATTTAAATGGTAAAATTCCAAATTGTCTCGATTAGTAAACGCCAATGGAATTTTTTTTTCAATATAAACAACTCGGTGTATGTACCCTTTAGCGTTTTGAATTTTGGCCAAATATTTTGTCTGTTATAAATCTTGAGTATTGCAATATTTTTTGTGAGGGTTTGGTAGCCTTGTGGTTATGATACAGGTCTAGAAAGCCAGTGATTGTGAGTTCAAATCCCACCATGCGCATGTTGTCAAACTGAATTCAATAAACGTGGTAATTTGTGAGTCGGTGTCAAGTAAAATAACCATCAAAGCTACCGGTAAAAACTTAACTGGTTCACTAATGTTGCTTGGGGAAGGGAACCTGCCACCCCTAACCTGGTCTGGCAAGCATGTCATTGCAGCCCCTGTGGGTGACTTCTAAAGCCCTCAGGACAGCAAGAGATAAATATTGCCTTGTCAGTGTTACCCATACCCACAGAACAAAATAAAAACAGGCATTTTGTCATGTCTTAACAGCATCAGCAAAATGCAGAGAATGTCAGTGAACTCGACTCTGCCGTGTTGCAAAGATTTTCAAGGAGTTACTATTCTACAGGTTGTGGTTTGAGATTGATACCTGTTCAGAGTTCCACTGCCAAACCCATCTCATTCACTGCCATTTGAATGCCAGTTACACTTCAATGTAGGCAAAAAATATTGCGTTAATGTTCCATGGCAGCTGGTGCAAAGTAGTCGTGGTTTGATACTCTCTCCTGGATGTGACGTCATGCCAAATGGTAAATAAATCAAGTTTGGACCAATACAAAATCAAAATCACCTTTCATCAAGACAAAATCTATTGTTTAACTGGCTCATCATGCTGTCTTCTGCAAATGCCGAAATAGGACGCTTATATTTGTACAAAAATACATTGTTTAATAAGTGGCTGTCATTATTTCGGGCTGACTCTTTATTTTCTGTCATAATTAATGTTAATAACGGCAGAGACCAGCTGACAATGAATTGCATTAACGTCCGTACTTACAACAGTAAGTGATCCTCGGGGCCCATTCTGTCATGTGGGAGTGAGAAAGGATAAACAAAGAGAGAAAGAAAGAAGGGAAAAACAAGCAAAGGGTAATCCTGCACACCCATGGGTGACGAAGTCAAACAGAATCCACTACCAAAAGGTTTTTGTTCATCTCAACTTTGTTTCGCTTGCAACATTCGATGCAATATATTCTCTGAGCAGAAGGGGAAAAAAACGTTGATGAAAATTCAAGCAGCTCAAGTTGTCTGAAGATCTTTTTGATTTAGCTAAAGTTAGAGAATCAATAAAAAAATAAGCCAACAGTCCATAAGCTCAAACAGAACCTGTCGGAATAATCACAATCTTGTCCCTGTGTTTGACTGGACTTCTTATTTTTCAATACAATGAGGTCTGACCCAACTCAAATTGGATGCAGCAATCTAGCCCAAACCAGCATGCAAAAAACAAAACCAGCAGATACCTGTTTAATAATTTATAGCGAGCATCTAACCGAGCTCCATGTACCTGCTGTGTGCATTATCTGTCGTGCTTTTCCACATCGAGCAGCAAGAACGATTCCTCACATATGAATTAATGTTAAAAATGAAAGAACATGCTGTTGCGATTTTTTTTTTTGGTTTTGCTTTTATTTTAAAAGCCATGTGTATTCTTCATATCAGATGATTACCATCTCTGGAGCCTCGTTGAAATCTTAAGGAATATTTTCAACTTCCTAAGCCTAATGGGAAAGAGATGGTAGCGGAGTTAAAATCAAGGCGGTCGAATTACTGGGTCCATTCCCACTCCGCCACCATTTTAACCTTCCGCTGGCCTGAATCAGGTGGGAGCCTCATTAATCGATGTGAATCAGGGGCTTATGATGTACATAGGAATTGGATACAATTTTGAGGAGCTACTGGGCCAAGTGTAGCTGGTAGCCAAGAGGATGAATCTTCAAATTCCAAATTTATTTTTTGGGGCCAGGTGGAGTAGGAGTGCTCTCACATCCTCCCATCCTCTTTTCAGTTGGGAGGTGGCCGCCTGGTTCCTCAATTACTTCTAATGCCAGTGTATGGTGAGTTGTGAGAGTCATCCTTGCCAGATGCCAACCACTGTCCCAGTTGAAACCAAAAATGCATTGGCTCAGAATTTGCTGGAGTGGGGCATCTCGCGGCGTGCCCTGTTAGTTAGACTTTCTCCCTCACCCTTCAGCTCGAAAATGTTTTGCCCTGTAACTTGCTGGAAGTATGAGATGATAACAGGGCAACAGGGCATTTGGGACCTTAGTGAAAAACAGGACTAACAGTCTATCTCCTTAATCAAACAGGTTTAAGGATTGAGTAAGAAACAGAGGAACGATGGAGATGGAGGGTAAAATTAGAATGGGTGAATTAGTGTCATATCAGGTGCAGAAAGAGAAATCATTTAGAGGGAAAGAAAGATTAGATTAAGAGGGAGAGAAAAAGAGACAGAAAGGAAAAGAAAAAAAAACATTTTTAATTTTATAAATCTCTAATAACAATTTACTAACTGTAGGAATGAGACTCCATAGTTTAAATTGTTTCCTTTCTGGACTGGAGAGCTTGATTGGCATGGCATAAATCTCGTTATTAAAAAGGTACTTGTGCAGTTAATTACCAGCCCTAACTTTCTACGACAAGTTTAATGAGCAATTAATGTGCAAATGCAGCAACTTCACGAAACCCACGGGGAGGTTGAGGGCGAGCTACAGTTTTCGCGAGGCTAATGGTGGACAGGCGCAAATCGTTCAGCAATTTGTGATAATTCGCAATTCACAGAGTATCTCTTCCTTGCCACGAGGTACTGGACGATTTACACATTAATAACAGCGAGGGCCATTAAACTTGCTGTTATTTTGGTGGCAAATTCTGGGTTATTATGTTGTTGTGTGTCTTAGAACAGATGAGGCCCAAAACAATTGTCACATACGGATTGTAGTTTTGGACTGCATGGGAACTTTTTAAAACGTGGCTTTGCACTGGACTGGAGTTATACTGTCAGCAACACAAACTTGGAGTGGAGAGAGATAGTTTCTTGGAGCAGGCTTCACACCACTTGCCTTTAGTGCACTCACGTGTTAGACTGGGACCTGGATTAAAATGTCACTTCTCGCATCGATACAGACCCAAAACCCACTTTGCATTGACACAGAAGTGTCCTGGAAGGTTCTCGAGTTGGTCCATGTTGAGTTCGCTGATCTCATACTGGTGGTGGCACTACAATTGATTTCAGAGTCTGTGAACTGGGAGTGCTAGGGGGCACATGAGGAGAAAGAAAGCAGTTCTTTTTCTGTCACCTCAGCTGGAAAATATATGTGTGCGGACACACTGCACAAGGATCGGGTTGGGCACGGATGTGATGGTTCCCCCCCCTTATAATTAACCTGCCAAAATTCACTGTCCGGGTGAGACTTGAAGAACAACTTAGATTGTGGCCTAGATACCAGAGTGCAGCAGAAATTAGGCAACAAATGAAACAGGCAGCTTTAGGCCGTGCTTGTAAAATGGTTCTGACCTCCTGATATGGCGACAATTATTTCTAATTGAAATAGTCATTATTTGAAGGGAAGAGTCCATGACAATTGCAACCCTGCTAAATGTGCATCCACATGGGGCAAATTATTACAGTGCTCGCATTTGAAGCCAATTATATTGCCAGCCATCTAGTGCTAAATAAATTGGCTTGTGCAGACTGCAGTCAGCTTAAGTTTATTTTCTGTGATGCACATTTACCGATATGTACCCCAATCAGAGTCAGTTATATTATCTGTATATCAGGTGTTTATTGAAGATTCTTTGAAAATCAGAACAAGTTTTACAGCAGAACAGTGTTATTGTGCTACCAGGCACTTGACTGATGAGATATGTCCGATGCTTAACTATCTGCAGACAGCAACATATCTCTCTTTTATTGCAGTTTTATGGTGTCTGCTTTCACCTGCATTTGATTTCACCTGATTTTAACACTCATTGCTCACAGTGATAACAGAGATTGGTGCCACAGGCATTTTTTGCAGGTAAATTTGCACCACAAAAGCAAGTTTACTGACAATTCTGGTTTTGGGTTTCATTGGCCCCTAATGAAGCAGCCACTACATATAAAGCATAAATTTCAACCACTCTAACATATTCATTTTAAATGATTGAAGTTTGGGGAAACTTTCTTTCATGAGAAACTGTAACAATGGGAGTTGCTTTGTTTCGATGAACGTCCTTGTTTGCTCACAGAAACAAATATACAAGCGACACAGACAAGATAAGGAGGCCATTTTGGCTCTCTGTCAAAAGTTGAGGCACAGGAGGATTTTGAGCCAAGTTGTCACAAATCATCTGTTGCTATTAGCAGCCAGGGTGGCTTGGGATTCAGCTTAATTACTGATGGTTAGTTTGACAGGAACTGAGCTTCCGATCCTATATCCTCTCCATCGCCAAGACTGCCTATTTCCATCTCCGTAACATCTGCCTCAGCTCATCTGCTGCTGAAACCGTCATTCATGCCTTTGTTACCTCTAGACTCAACTATTCCAATGCTCTCCTGGCCGACGTCCTACCTTGAACCCTCTGTAAACTTGAGCTCATCTAAAACTCTCCTGCCCGTATCCTAATTTGCACCAAGCCCCGTTCACCCATCACCCCTGTGCTTGCTGACCTACATTGGCTGTCAGTCCAGGAACGCCTCGATTTTAAAATTCTCATCCTTGTTTTCAAATTCCTCCATGGCCTCGCACCTCCCTATCTCTGTAACCTCCTCCAGCCCTACAACCCACCGAAATCTCTGCATTCTTCCAATTCTGGCCTCTTGCGTATC
The DNA here is from genome assembly GCF_035084215.1 of Heptranchias perlo. Classification (NCBI taxonomy): domain Eukaryota; kingdom Metazoa; phylum Chordata; class Chondrichthyes; order Hexanchiformes; family Hexanchidae; genus Heptranchias; species Heptranchias perlo. The sequence goes on along the minus strand of NC_090355.1, from coordinate 8,717,032 downwards.
CCCGATTTTCATCAATCCACCATTGGCTGCCGTGCCTTCAGATGCCTAGGTCCCAAGGTCTAGAATTCCCTCCCTAAACCTCTCCACCTCTCTCCCCTCCTTTAATACACTCCTTAAAACCTACCTCTTTGGCCAAGCTTTTGGCTCGTGTCAAATTTTGTTTGATAACGCTCCTGTGAAGCGCCTTGGGACGTTTTACTACATTAAAGGCACTGTATAAATGTAAGTTGTTGTTGTTGATACATCTGCAGTAGACATCACAGCATCAGTTGGTCCTCCATGTTTCAATTACATCTCACACTCAGTAGTTGGACTAGTCAAGAGAGCAGGAACATTGACAGGGGAGACATCAGCCCCCTCAAGCTCACTGCCATTTTGGAATTATCCCCAATTCTAACTTTGTGTCATTTTAAACTTTGTGTCATGTTTCTAAAACTGCAGATTATTAATAATTCAATGCCCATTTTTGCATTGAAAACAAGAGTACTCTAATTATTTGAGTTTAGCAATGTAAGTAACAGAGCAAAGGGGGATTGGGTGCAAAAGAAGTGAATTATCAGATAATTTGAATTATTCAACTTTGAAGCAAGAGCAGACTGTAAAATTTTAAATTAAACACACCAGATGAAAAATGGGTGACAGCGGTGAGTTAATTATGAATCGTGCAGATTTATCCTGCAATTCATGCACAAACCTTTAATTGAGATTATATTTTCCTGCACCTGGCATCTACGTGAAACGACCCAGTGACTGGAATCTCTCTCTCTCAAGCCACATAATCTCTCTGTAACTTGGAATGCAAGCAGCAAGTCATTTAATAAGAAGGCTATATGTATTCACACATTTAGGACTTATTTTTGAAGGGGTAATGGTACTGGAAAACCTGGGAATGAGATCAATTATTTTCAACACAGTGCAGTGGGAGATGAATAAAGGTTAAAAGAGATCCAGTTATAATGGAATGACAACACAGTGTAGCCATGGACTTCTCCAGCTGGGGAAATCATCTGAAATACCTCAATTTCTAACTCGACAACAGGGAGGAAGTTATCATATCTTCTTTAGACTGAGTCACAGTGCCTTAATACAGGCACAATGTGTGAATCAATCTTGCCGGATTGAGTGGAACTGCTCCATTGACACTGCTGGCTCCCAAGACAGTTCCGTCCGCGTGATTTGCTTTCAATTGTTTGCACACGTTTGCGACGCTATTTGCAGGCACAAGCGGCCATCTGTTTTTCCCTGTTTGTCACAAATGGCAAAAGGAACCAAGGCAGGAGGAACAGGGTACCACCAGAGACAACTTAACAAGGTCAGATGTCATGTTCTTCAACAATAGTGAGCAAAGCAATTCAAAAATGAGTTCTATGAGAAACTCGGTGCTGTAATGGGTAAATCATTCTCTTTACACCTCAGGGACCTGAGTCCGAATCCAGTACAGAATGAAGCTGTGATACTTTGCTCTGTCTGTAAACTGTAAGAGTCTGGTGTTGAATTATTTTGGGCCCCGTTCTTAAAAGGCCATAGCAATAATTTTGAAAAACTGGACCTTTGCGGATACAGTGAAGAGGGAGATTTATCCTGAGTACAACTCCCCCGTCCTTTGCCTCAATAAGCACAAAAATACCTTGATTATTTTTTCTTCAAATTAAAAACGGCCAACTTGTATACCTGATATTCTGACATGCTGTTGAAATATATGTAAATATATATTTCATATAACAAATTAAAATTTGTGCAAGGGTGAAAGTTTCTCTTTATGTCTAAGGCATACTGTTTACTGAGGTTTGGTCAGTGATGGCCTGACATGTTCTGTCCATTACATCATTAAAGCTATGGTTTACAGTCTCTGACTCGGTACTCAACAGAACATTCCCAATTGCACAGTTATATTTCTGCAGGCAGGCCAGGTTAGTTTAGATGTATCTGTACAGACCAGTTTGGCCTCTTTGCACATGGATATCATCTGCTAAAAGATGACCTGCCTTTAACCCACACTTGTAAATGAAATGCATGACCAGCGACTTCAAATGACATTCGAACAGAAGAATGCTAATAATGTCAAAAATTAGACAATTCACTTTAATTCTCAATTGGTATTTTACCTTTCTGGTGGACAGTTGCATCCAGGAAGTTGCTGTGCATCATTTCCTGTGTTAGAATTCTAGGAACTATCAAAGCATTCAGTGGTTTATTTTTTAAATCATACTTAATCATATAAGCTAGCTCTCTCTCTCTCTCTCTATAACACATTAAACATCTTGGGTAAGTGTGCACTTCCTGCAACATTTTCTTTTCCTGCTTATTTGCATCAAGCTTATTTCTGTCACGCTATTTCCATCACACCTGCCTGCCATGTTTTCTGTCATGATTAAACTTACCTATTCATTTTATTTACCTCTGATTGAGTCCTTTAAGGCTGGCCCTCAAGGCTGTTATTCACTGACCTGAGACACGTCCCAGCTTTGCCGCTCACCATTGCCCAGTGCTGGCTCCCTCCTTCCTGCTGTTACCTTCCCTTCTGCCTTGCCACCATGTACTCTGACCACCCTCCACCCAAATTTTGTGTCCCACCAAGCAGAGTGGCCGTATTGATTTTAAAAATGCTGAAAACCTCTCTAGGATTTGGAAACTGGTTCCCCTGCAACTGCGCGGAGTCCAGTTTTTTGCCAAATCAAGAAAATTAACTTTTGTGTCTGTATATCCCCATTACCTTTTTTTAAAAGACGACTTCTCCTGGTATCTGGCCAACGTTTATTTCTTCAACCAATTGTTTGCCATATATGCACTTCAAAAGTAATTTATTGCTTGTAAAGTGCTTTGGGATATCCTGAGGACTTTGATAAATAAATGCAAGTGGTTTTATCTTTCTTCCTATAAATGTATATACGCGGCCAAGCTAACCCTACTTACCAGCATGAATGTCATTTTTTATTGAGTAGAAATCCCCGAGGGCCTTACTAGATACAGATGGACCTCAATCACTGACACAAGAGTGTGAAAAAAAATCTATGCTACGCCAGCTATTCCTAATTCCCACATTTGATCTTCAATGGTTCCCCAGGGAGGAATAAATACAGATCTCTGTGCTTGGTAGTTTGTGACTGGTGATCCATTATTGTCTAATTTCCACCATTTCCTGTCTTCTGCTTTACATTCTGCGCGTTGACCCACAGCCTGTTGGAAATATGATGAATGCAATTTAGAATGACTGCAGCTGTGTGTGATAAATAACTGGCACTTTAAAGGGTCAGTGCACATGCCAGTGAACACAAATAATGGTTTCAATTAAAAAAAAACAAAGATTCTGAGCGAGTTTTCCACATCTTTTTTAAAGAAAAAAAATTCCCAATTACCCCTCCTGCGCTCAAGTGGTCCTGTCTACTAGAAACAGCTGGATGGCCACATCTGCCTTTGGAGTGTCACCAATGGTTCGATTAGTTACAGGATGTATATCTGAGTGGTTAAGTCCCCTGTTTCCAGTGTTCCTCTTGGAACATTTCCCAACACAGTCAAGACTGGCATTTCCACAATGTGAGAGAAACCAAGATGTGAATGTGGGCAGAGGCTGCAATTTATCCAGGTTTGTGGCACAGTGCACACTCCATGTGCATGCTTTCTGTTTTATCTTGGAGGTATGATCCTCTTATTTTTTTTAAAGTTGTTTTCTCTCTCCTTCCTTTTTCACCAGTCTCTCTGGGCCTCCTGCTGAGGAGCTTTGCTGCAGGTTCTGCTCTGAGACCATCGCCCACACTACTGCGAGCTGGTCACTAACCGGGGTCCGGTAGTGATTTTCCCTCACCTCTCCGGGCAGATGCTTCCCCACAGCAACGTAACCAGGATGTAAAACTCAGCTATGTGAGAGACTGTAAATGCAAACCCACATCGCGTCAGTCTCTGACACTGAGGGCTGTCACTCCAACATACTGCAGGCATCACACTGGTGTGTTATAGACTTTTTATTAGTATAATTGCTTCAGACCTTAAAACTAGTGCATTAGATTCAGATTCATAGAGGAAAATAAAAGATATCGGGTGTAATTTTGACTTTGTGCAATAGTGTAAAATGGGCAAAAGTGGATCAGAAGCCCATTTTACATCTCTCCCGATTTTTATTTCCATTGACTTCAATGAAAGAAAAATATCACAGTAAAAATCATATCATTGGTGTTATAGACTGAGCAATGGGATCGATGTAAACAGAATAAAACAAAAGAATGGAAGCTCTTAAAGTTATAATTATCAGTTATAAAGACAGGGGTGAGTTATAGTCATCCCTAAGATGCAGATTTATTTGCATAACGCACTAACTATATGTCCTCCTCACATATAACTTGCATCATTTTAATGCTGTAGATGTGTAACCCAGTTGAAAGAGTTTGACATCATTACAATTTCTTTTTGTCACCTGATTTAATAAAATCATCTTCATTTCCACAATTTGGGGATCGCGTGTATGACAATCATTGTATTTCTTGGGTTTTTTATTCCGTAATTAAAAGGGAATTGACAGCACATGGTAGGTGGCTGAAGGGTTTGCATGTGAAGTATTAACCTGTCTTTTCTCTCTTCAGATGCTGTCGGTCCTGCTGTGTATTACAAGCAGATTTTTTTGTTTTGAAATTGGAACTGTCTGATCTCCTGTGGTGTTGATCGCAGACGGTCCGGAACACAGCTGTGATGTTTAGGCATTAACCTGATCTGTCTGTTCAAGAACATTGCTCTCTGTTCAAGTACCTCACCTTCAATTACCCCTCCTTAAAGATATTCTTTATTTACCCTCACCTTAGTGCCTTCCTCAGCAAAATCACTTTCCGCTCCTCGTCTCTGTTTGGACCATCTTCTCATCCTGGGCAACTTCAATCACCACCTGAACTCATCATCTCCTGTCTTGCCCTCATCACCTTCCTTAACCTTTCTCTCACCTTTATAATGATATTGCCAGCCCCTCAGCCTTTCAATCATGCATGGCCTTAAGATCCCCAAAGTCTCCATCACTTACAAGGCCCACCTGACCACCTCATAGCCCACCACCCTCATTTTCTACAACTGGATAAAGACCTCCCAGCTCCCTCCTAAATACCCGCTCAAACTCCCACCTCTGCATCCTCTGACCTACAACCCAGCATAACACTGACAATTCCTTTGATCTTCTGCACACTTATCTCACCTCCACCGTTAACTCTTCACCAGATCCTGAATCATTTTCCATTTCCATTGCTTCCACAATGCAATAGTCACCTCTGTAGCTTCAAATCCATTGGCCGCGGATTTCAACACATTTGCTGTGTGACTGACCTGGCTCTTCACCACCAGATCTGGCATGAACTATGTCAAGGAACATCACCCTCAAGAGCAGGAACAGCCAAACTCCTCCTCTTCATTACCACCCGTCTCCTCCGATCTCCTTGCACTGCACCCTCCATCCTCATTTCAAACTCTAAATATGAGAAACTGATGAACTTTTTCAAGTCTAAAATCAAGGACAGGAGCTTCTTTCTCCTCTGATGCCTCCCCTTCTCCGTCCATCATGATTCCCAGCCACGGGCCAACACTCCCTTCTTTCCAACCAGCTCATTCACTGTCTACACCAGATAATTGTCCCCCCGTCACATTCCCTCCCTGTCTTTATCCAAGCCATTGAGGTGGAATTTCCGGTCCTGGCAACTGGGGTGCGGGACTGGTAACCTGGAGCTTTGCGTTCGCCTAAGATGGGTCAATCCTGCAAAATCTTCTGGGGTCAGCCCTAATTAGATATGCAAAGAGAGTTCCAGGCCTCAATTGGGCAACCGCGAGGAACGCACCATGAAGCGGCTGAAGGTGAGGGGTGAATTAACTGGCACAATTGCAGCGTTTAAAAGGCTGCAGCTGCCACTTAGAAGTGGTCAGTGTGGAGGGCAAAATAATGGTAGTGCCAAAAATAATGTTGCTGGCAAAAATAAGAGACCGGCTCAACCCTTTAAGTTGCCAAAATACTTACGGAGCCAAGATGATGCTTAAGTAATGAAACAGTGCAGGACTCTAATCTTCGTTTGATCAATGGTGACGTGGAGGTGTTGCTGCATGATGCAGATGTGAGGAGAGTGATCCGGTTTTGGGACTCTAATATATCCTCCCCAGAGCAGGTATTTTTACAAATAAACATATCATGACAGCAGCTTGGGAAGCAGGCACTGAGGTGCATCATCTTGTGCTGATGGTCACAGGGCCACCCGCTCATTCATGGAATGAAACTCTTTGTTGATCATGAAGGTTATGACATTCGGTGTAGGGGCTCAGATGGCCACAAGAGCGCCCTGTCTATTGGGGAGTCCTGGCACAGGGGGAAAAGTGCAATTCCCTCTCATGCTGCTGCCAGATTTCTATGTGGAAACTGATAAACAATTTTCCCCCGGTGAATAATGCATCAGTGATGTGTTTGATAAATCAGTGCACCTCAGATTGACATCCGAGATTTCTGCACTTTGATAGTATGTTGCCAACATAAGAAGCTCTACATAAATGAGAGATTGCTGTTGAATAGTCTAGTGATAAATTTACCCAGTCTGCTGGAAGCACACCTGTCCTCTGCTTGCCACCTCTCCATTATACCATGGCTGAGATTGGAAACTCAAGTGCACAGAGAATCTCAGGCATGGACTCATGTCCCACTACTCTTTGGCCATGTGTATTGGGGCTCCAATTCACCTGCCCACAACATTGCCCTGACAGTAGTTCATATTCACATGTGCATGATCTTGTTCAGGTCAATATTTAAGGGATATTGTTGCCCCAGAAGAGTTGTCTTTATAAACAAGCAATTATGTTACATTATTTGCATTGAGACAGTGCCATTAAGACTGGGGTTAAAAAAAGTGTACCCTTTCTACATCATATTATGAGACAAAGAATAGTTAGAACTACTTTTAGACTCTTTCTCTTGATACCAAGAGTTTATGAGACTAAAAAAATTCACGTAGCTCAAACGACTTTGACTTTGCCAGTCTTTACCAAGTGGTCATATTTCAGTATCTGCCTCTCTCGTCAGACAACAGCATTATCTGTTCCTCCCTTTATCAAGAAACCAGTATGCGCTGGTTATTTACTCAGCCTAATAAATCCTCTATCCCTTTGAATTCCGGCAACAACAATGAATATCATTGCACAGTTCCCCCTTTATTGTCATTTTCAGCACACAGAAGGAAGCCATTTTTTATTCCGAATGTGCTGGGTGAAATATTAAAGCTCCCTGGATTTTTTTGTTTCAATAAACATCTTTGGGACTCGTGGTGCAGTTGACAGTCCTCCCTTCGCAAATACAGCTGGGCCCTCAGTAGAGACATAAAATAATATTCAGAGTGCTGCACGCACACTGAGCTGCCCTCCAATTTGAAGCATGTGTCCCCTCCAGTGTGGCGGAGCAGAAGATCCCAGCTCAAGCCATCGAAGACAATTTTCACAATCACAATTATTTCTGCAACAATAACAGACACGTATTCCATTTGGATGCTGTCACAAGGAATATAAAACCTTGGTGCTTATTGCCTGCAATAAACATCCACACACAGTGAACTGATGTACATTAGTTACCGCCGCATCTGCATCATACGTGCAGCGTTGAGGCTGCTGAGACGTGACTGGAATATATTTTCAAGAAACTGTTCTGAAAGGATGGGATGTGTCAGGGTTACGTTCCTTTACAAATGGCCTTCCTGGCACACACAAAAAAACAAAACCGCTATTAGGGCAATTTGGAAGCAAATCCCGAGAATAATTCAACAATGTCATTCTTGCTGCGGCAGCTGCTGCACATTTGAAAAAAGGGAACGTAAATAAAAATTACGGAGCTCCTTACTATGTATTGCCAGCTCTTCCATTTAGAGTGTGTGGGACGAGCAATTTGTGTGACATCACCGGTCCTGACACATAACTCAATGAATATCACATTTCAGCCTCCACATCACGTTTAGTTTGAATATAGGAAAGGAAAAGCCTGGTAGTGCAGTGAACTGATTTATTATTTGTGCTTTAATGGCATTCTACACTATATGTAGTTTGAATCTGTAATAGACAGCCATAACACATTCTAAATATCTGCACAATTAAGGCAGGCTGGGATCATCTTCAGTTTTACCTCAGTGGACCTCTTTGTATTGAGAAATTTTCTTACTGTCACTTCTGCTACTACCAAAGGCTAAGAAATAAAACAGTTTTTAATATCGTACAAGTTAATTTTATCTCAACAACTATTGGGCTTCAGAGCGTACAAATGACACGATCATCATTCTGGACCCTTACTAAAGCGTAAAATGTGCCCACTGTATGAGACCAATTTTATCTGCACAATTCCCATCTGCGCAAGGGCAGTATTAATTGTGCTTCATTACAGTGGACGCCATCTTTGTACTTCATCTTCATTCGCAACACGTGGAATTGTCCAAGTCGATGTTTAAAGGGAGCTCACTGCTCATAAAGGGAATGTCAGTACATTTTGATGTCCTCACAGTTGCAGAGTATAGCAGGCTGCTTATGTAGCAGGTCAGCTGTTACAGTGCCTGTAGTTAAGTCTCCTTCAGAAAAATGAACTATGGATTAACAGCAAATTTGTTCAACTCATTACTGGAGGTGGGCTAGCTTCAAAAAAAAGTAATTGTTTATTAACTGAAGAACTACCAGACAAATAATTGCTAATGGTTGCAGATTTGGGCCTCAGCCATGAAAGACTAGATATTTGGCCATTGACATTAACTTGATGAAAGGAAAACTGTGCAGTACCCTTCCATTAGCTCAAGATGTACTTTAGAAACACACTAAAACTATTTAGAAGGTACATTAATGAACGCAAATTGGTATGTCTTCTTGCTTTTTTGTCTACTCTTCCCAAAGCAAGGTAGAGAGTTGCCTAGATGTGTGAGATTTTACTCTCTGTTGCCAGTAATTGACCTGACTCCAAAAGGTGCTTTATTGAAATTTACAAAAGAACCAACACAAGTAAACTATTGCCCCAACACTACAACACAAAGCAAGAGATCATATCACCTGTTCCGCACTGGGCAGAGTCATGTCCATCTAGGAGTCTTGGAGAAAGCGCGCTATCCACCCTTCGTTGATTGGTTATCTCCCACGTCTTCTGCCCCACATGGGGTGACTTCTTGGACTCCTCGTCCTCAGTCCTGCTCTGCCTGGAGCCACTTCTATTGACCTGGATCGTTCGTTGAATAGCTGTTTGGCTGGTCTCCAATGCTACCAGTCATTACTCCTGTCAAGTCTCTACAACTTGATACTAGCATGGGGTGCTCCTTTTATACCACTTTTGGGGGTGGACCCAGGGTCAGCTATTGACATGGGCCCTTGCCCTATTGGGGTCTCCCATATGGGCGAGGTTCCCAATAGTGCCTCGAGTTCTTTGTTTCTTTAAGAAAAAGGGGTCAGCCTCCCCTGGTTTCTTCCACCTTTCAGGGATCTGCAGAAGCAGCTTGTGTCCCACCTCTAGTCTTAATCAATCATCACCTTACACAGTGGCTCAAGACTGTTTTGCCTCATCTTATCTAGTCTTGCCTTTGTGTCAAGGCTGGGAGTCCATGGTTCCATAGGCCTCCTTTGAATCCTTCAGATTTCAGGCCAGGTTTCATGACCCTGCCTTGTAAGGCTCCATTGTTTATGGTTGCTCAATGTCTGATAAGGGTCATAGCTCTAATGAAATCAGGAATGTTTGTTGTTTCATCTTTTAGCTTGTTTGTATAAACAAGCCAGAAGGCGGAATGCTGAGGCTGCCTGTCTTGCAAGTTGATGTCATCCAAGAGCTCCCTGCCCTGATTTCAGTCCCGTCTGGTTCACATATCCAGCACCAGTGCATTTAATTACACAAAATCATACAAAGAAAGATATACATACAGACATCATTATAAGTAAGGGTACAATCTTACTGATGGTGTATTCATCACACACAAAAACATTGTAATAACAACCTAGCATTTAGCCTGAGATTTTAAAAATATTTTACAAAAGCTAAAATGAACATTAATGTTGTGGAAAGAAAGAAAGAATGAAAGAAAGAATACACTTGTATTTCTATAGTGCACTTCACAACCTCAGGACATCCCATAGCACTTCACAACCAATAAAGTACTTTTGAAGTTAGCCACTATTGTAAACTCGGCAGCCAACTTGTGCAGAGCAAAGTCTCACAAACAGCAATGACATAAACCACAAAATAACCTGTTTCAGTGATGTTGGTGGAGGAATAAATACTGGTCAGGACACCAGGGAGCACTCTCCAGCTCTTCTTTGAATAGTGCCATGGGATCTGTCACCCGAGAGGACAGTCGGGGCCTTGGTCTAATCTGAAAGACAGCACCTCTGATAGCCCAGCACTCCTTCGGTACTGCACTGAAGCATCAGCCTAGATTGTGTGCCCAAGTCCTGGAGTAGGGAATGAATCTATGACTGTATGACTCAGAAGTGAGAATGCAACCACTGAGCCAACCAAATATTCCCTCATGGTTTTATTATCCTTTCGGCAACTCTTTTCTGATGCTCATTAACTATCTGTATCAATGTTACTTTGCACTAAGTCTCCAACAAGTCACTTGTTCGAGAGCTAGTGCAAAGTATCATGACTGACACAAAACATACCTTGGAAAGGGTGCAGAGGAGATTTACCAGAATAATACCAGGGATGAGGGAATTCAGTTATGTGGAGAGACTAGAGAAGTTGGGATTGTTTTCCTTAGAGCAGAGAAGGTTAAAGGGAGATTTAAGAGAGGTTTAAGGATGTGAAGGCCTTAGAGAGGTTGCAGAAGAGATTTACTAGAATGGTTCCAGGGATGAAGGACTTCAGTTACGTGGATAGACAGGAGAAGCTGGGGCTGTTCTCCATAGAGGAGAGACGATTGCGAGGAGATTTGATAGAGGTATTCAAAATCATGAAGGGTCTAGACAGAGTAGATAGAGAGAAACTGTTCCCATTGGTAGAAGGGTCAAGAACCAGAGGACACAGATTTAAAGTGATTGGCAAAAGAACCAAAGGTGACATGAGGAAAAACTTTTTTACACAGCGAGTGGTTATGATCTGGAATGCACTGCCTGAGGGGGTGGTGGAGGCAGATTCAATCATGGCCTTCAAAGGGGAATTGGATAAGTACTTGAAGGGAAAAAAATTGTAGGGCTAGGGGGAAAGGGCGGGGGAGTGGGACTAGCGAGATTGCTCTTGCAGAGAGCCGGCACGGACTCGATGGGCCAAATGGCCTCCTTTTGTGCTATAACCTATCTATGATTCTATGATTCCAGGTGTTCAAAATGCTGTGGACTTTTGATCGAGAAAATAAGGTGAAACTGTTTCCAGTAGCAGGAGGGTCAGTAAACAAAGGATAGATTTAAGATCATTGGCAAAAGAACCAGAGGGGAGATGATGAAAATTCTTTTATGCAGCGAGTTGTTTTTATCTGAAATGCACTGCCTGAAAGGGTGGTGGAAGCAATTCAATAGTAACTTTCAAAAGGGAATTGGATAAATACTTGAAAAAGGAAAGATTTGCAGGGCTACGGGGAAAAAGCAGGGGAGTGGGACTAATTGGATAGCTCTTTCAAAGAACCGAAACAGGCACGATGGGCCGAATGGCCTCTTTCTGTGCTGTAAGATTCTATGAAATGACGAGTGAATCTTTCAGAAGTCAGGGTTGTTTTAAAGTTGGGATAGAATGGTCTGAAATGTTTGCAGCATTCAACAAACATCCTTGGTAACATGTTAGATTGATAGGATGGTGAAGGCTGACTCAGCTGAGTAGCTTCCTACGAAGTATGCAGAGCCAATATTAACCAGTCTGATTCGGACTGGGCTCTTCTTAGTGCTGGGTAGAAAAATAAAAGGCTGAAGATCTAAAGCCTGATAATAAAGGCCTTTGTGTTTAAGCAAGACTTTTAACTATAATATCTTGTGGCGTTATAGCTCAAAGAAGAAAATGAACCGTCTCTCTGTTAGGGCAGAACTCCTTCACCCAAAGGGGAGTAGATTTGTGGACCTCGGGGCTGTACCAGACAAGTCATTATAAAGTATAAATATTACTGGATTCTAGAGACAATCAAGTACACCTCTTGAGAGAGAACGGATTGAGGGATTTGGTAACAAAGAGGGTAGTTGGAGTTGACGTGATAAATAAGGTGGGCTTGTTTGGCCGAATGGTCTTTTCAAATTCCTCAAAATGGCTTTGTATGGAAATTATTTGAAGTTTGTACCAAAATTGTTCTTCCTCTACAATTAAAAGCATATAAAGTTCGCCATCTACGCACCATGCCATGTCCTTTGGAAAAACTTTCAATCCTGCTTTAGATTTTCTGATCCTAACTTGGTGAGAGAATTAATGTGTGGATGTTGACTGACATCTCTGGACATTTGTACATGTATACCAAGATGCACAGAGCCTCTGATCTGCCCAAGGGTGTTCATCTGACAAACGTGCTTGTCAAGAAGAAAGGGTTACACAGCTATGGCTAGAGCTGTCTAGCTGCAACTAATTTTCTCATTTGGTTAAAAGAATATTGACAAGCGATTTAAACATCATTAATGACAACAAAGATTTTATGAGCATGATGTGCTTTCCTCAGGAGCAAAGTCCATATCCTGTAAAAGTCCTGGCTCATTTATTCGCATCGGAGCTGGTAATGGAGTGTTGTTTGGCTTTGAGAAATTAAGGATTTGATTTTCTTCCTGCAAAGTGCGTAAATCAATGCAATACATTTTTCTTGTCTAACAAGACACTTACTGTTACACAGGACAGTGAGGCAGTAACTCACAGGAGTTCAAATTTTGACCAAATTCAGACGAATAGGACGCCTTGTCCCTTTTAAAGGAAGAACGCCTTCCATCGTTCTTTCCACCATTTTGATTGTATCTGCTCTATTGCATGCACGACCCACTATTGTTCTTTGATTCTGATGAACAGTGCCAGGCCATTAGTTATCATACCAAAATGTTTCCCTGCTTCAACTTTTCCCTGTGTGAGTGCACCCCTGACCCTTTGTGACCGAGACCATCAGATATGTGTTGTAATGCAACCGCCAAAAAAATGTTTGGTATGGATCCCATCTCCCTTTGGGTAAGACAAAATGTATATGTTCAATCGTTCATATGTTGTAGCAGAGTAGACACAGCTGTTTTTTTCATTGGTTTTACGGGGTGTTATGCTCCTGAACCTCTAGATATTTGTGTACAATCTCCCTCCTGGTCCAGTGGAACTGTCACCCTCAAGTAAGTGTCTCTTTTCCAACTTTGTTTTTTTGTGTGGAGATGGGAAATTATCTGAATTTCAGGCAATCTATATCCAGAATGGAAGTGCAACTAAATCCAAACTCTCATCGTTACAGCACAAAATAATACGGCTCCTGCTCACAAGACTTTTCTGTGACTTTTTTTTGACTTTCCAAAATGATTTCAGCAAAACCAAGTGCTTGCAGTTCCACAAAAACTTTGCGAGGGGTCAGCGTAGCTCAATTTTGTGTTTTTGTTTTAAAAAAAACGTTCCTCTTGTGTTTTATATAAATATTGAATAAAATTGCTGTTACCATCTTCAAAATGTTAAATTGCTCGGAGCTAACATGCATAACCTTTAAAATCACATTCATTTTATTCTTCTGATGTTATTTTGTGCCAATTAGAGCCAATTATGATAACAGCTTTCTGCTGTAGGCTGCTGTTTACTGGGAGATGGATGAAAGCTGCCCAAATGCATTTCGGTTAAGTTGCTCATCAACTAATTACACAGAGGAAGCTTTTAGCCCAGATGCCTGTGCTGAGTCCAGGCTCAAGTGGCAGAAATAAAAGGGCACAATGCTTAAAAAGATATATATTATATATATACACACACACTGCTCCAGCCCCTTGCTAAGTCCACTTCAGTCAGCTGCAAGATTAGAAGGGGACATGGCATATGAAGGAATCCTAGATTGGTCATCTTTACAAAGCCTCAGTTATCCATTCTACCAAATGAGATATGCTACAGGGAATGTGCAAAATGTGCAATTTTTACCCTGCAGTCTATCTACAAATTAGTTTAACAGGACAGCTACTTTTGTTAGCGATTTTGCCAGGTTGTATCAGTGGTATCACCTGTTAATTGTATAAAATTGAATTGCATCAATTGATGAATGATTGTGTTCAGGTGCATGAGGAATTGGGAAATCTTTGGCTCCCATATATAAGGGAGTCAGCTTGGGGTGAGGTTGTGGTTTTTTTTTTTTTTTTTTTTTTTGGGTGTGTAAGGTGAATTTTAGCAAATAAAGTTTATAAGCAACTAAAAGTTAACATAGTGGGACAGCTGTGCCATGTGTGAACTCCAGAACACTGTGCATCCTGGAAAACCACGTGCAGGAAGTGCCGCTAACTGCTCGAGCTCAGAGTTTGTGAGCTTGAGAGGTGGCTGGCGTCATTACAGTGCATACGGGAAGCTGAGAGTTTTGTGGCTAGCACATTTCAGGAGATGGCCACCCCACAGCTATAGAGAGTTCAGGCAGAGAGGGAGTGGGTGACCACCAGACAGACTAGAAGGAACAGGCAGGAATCTGCTGGCAGTATGGCACTAACAAATTGGTATTCAGTGTCGAATACCAGTGAGGGTCTTGACACCTTGTGGGGAGTGCAGTCAGGAACAAATTCACGGCACAGACTTGACTGCATGGGGGTGGGAGGGGGAAAGAAATGCAGTTGTTATAGGTGATTCGATAGTCAGATGGATAGACAGACAGGTGTTTCTGCAACCTGCATGGTGTGTTGCCTCCCTGGTGGCAGGGTAAAGGACATCACTAAGAGTGCAGAATATTTTGAGGGGGAAATGGGAACAGCCAGAAGCCAATGCTATAGGAAGGAAAAGGGTTGAGGTCATGCAACCAGAGTTTCAGGAAATAGGGAGGAAGTTAAAAAGTTGTATCTCAAAGGTAGTAATCTCTGGATTACTCTCCGTGCCATGCAGTAGTGAGTATAGGAATAGTAGGATAAGACAGGTAAATGAGTGGCTGGAGAAATGGTGCAGGAGGGAGGGCTTCAGATTCCTGGGGCATTGGGACCAACTCTGGGGCAGGAGGGATCTGGTCAAGATGGACAGGTTGCACCTCAACAGATCTGGGACCAATGTCCTTGTGGGGAGGTTAACTGGAGCTGAGGGGGAGAGTTTAAACTAATTTGGCAGGGGGATGGGCATCTGCAGGAGAAACTGGGAGGGACAAATAGCACTAGAGTAAAGATGAGTTTAGAAATAGGAGGATCAGACAGGGGGCAAATGTGAGGCAGTCTAAGATAGGTTTGGAGTGCACGT